>NW_027202270.1:40758833-41486333 GCF_024711535.1 Dipodomys merriami | reverse complement strand
GTCTGCCTAGGAGGTAAAATAAATGAGGAAAATACCAGAATCAATTGCACCCACACCTCAACCCCGCCCCACCTGGAAAGAAGTGGGGGAGGTGATGGTGTAAGGATGGCAGAAAGGACAGGAAAGGCCGAGACCTCCAGCTTCTCCATCCGATTCGTTCCCCCCGGTTCCATCGATGTCGGGGACACTGACCCAGTTTCCATGGCGCTTCCCAATCCCCCTCCCCGCCACCATCACACACACACGGTCCTCAATTGCTTGAGTCTCGGATGCAAAGACCCGAGTGTAGGCCCTCTTCCGGCCCCATCCAAGGACTGGGGGTCTCTTGGGGTACCCAGCGCCCCCCCCACTCCACCCGGGGCCCTCTAGGGTGAGCAGGGAAGGAGATAATAAAGCGGAGGGAGGGGTCTGACAGCAGCCGTTATTCCTTTTTCTCGGTTAAGAAAGCGCGCGAGGGAGGGGCCGGAACAACGAAGCCGGTTACCTAACGGTCCCGCCGCGCCCGCCCGGCCCCGAAGCTGACGGCGAAGCGCTACACAGGGGGCGGCTCGGCCACGGCCGCCCCGCGGGCTGGGGTCTGCGGTCGGAGAGCCGAGGGGCTGGGCGGCGGGGGGTGGGGACTGTGGGGAGCGGCGTCGCCATGTTAGTGCCTTCGTTCTCAGTATCCCCCTAGTCTCCGATCCTGAGGCCTTCTCCCCGTCACGACTCACCTTTCCCAGTCACTAATCCGGGATCCTGGCGGCCACCCCGGAGCCCCGCGCACAGCCGTGTTTACAAACTACCCTGGAGGAAAGGGATGAACCTTACTTTAAAGGCCACGGGCTCCCACAGGCTTCCGTCCTCTCTCGCGAGATCCGACTGACAACCTTTTTCCCCGCCCCACTCCCGGCATCCCTCCTTTCTCCTCGCGCTCCTCCCCTCCAAGCACACGCCCCTTCTGGCTTGCCCTCCTAGGGAACGCCTCCGGGTCAGGTGATTCCGTCAGGCTCAAAGGGGCGAGCCCGGTGGAGGGCGGGAACCGACGGGCACTTGGGCACTGATGATTGGACAAAGGAGCCTGAAGGGCGGGAAGTAGTTTTGGAGGGGGCGGGACTAGCCAAACCACTGTTTTCTACACCAGGTTGCTGAGGAAAGCTGTGATTGGCAGCCAGCTGGAGGCGGGTGGAGGTGCTGCGGCGCGGGAGCAGGTGGCTGTGGAGATCGCGGGAGGGGGATGGACAGGGACGGGAGGCAAGCTGTGGGAGAGTCGCTGGTGGCTGAGTTGAGAGCAGGTGCGTTCTCAGAGTCCAGCCCGGCAGTCGGGCATTTCCGTTTCTGTCACTTCCCGGCCCTCTCCGGGGATGTGGGTGAAGCCGGGGGGCGGGGGGCGGGGGGGGGGGCGGGGGGCGGGGGGGGCGGGGGGGGGAGGAACGTCGCTGAGTCCACCCTGTGGCCGCCAGGAAGCTTCCAGTGCGGAGCTTCTATTAAGGTTTGAGAAAGGATTTGCCGGCAGTTATCAGCCCCCCCCTCCTCCTCACCCCCCCAAGGGGGAAAGCCAGATAAGTCAGTTCCGAATATAAATAAAATAACCTTTCCTCCAGTTTTACAAAGCTGAAACGGAAACGTATCTTAGGGCTGCGTTTCCCGGCACCAAATACAGCGAGCGCAGGATATTACATGCGATCGCACGGGGAGGAAATACAGCATCTTCCACCCTGTCACCGTAATAAAAACAACAATGCCACCACTAGTTTTCTGGGAGAAAACCATCCATATCATAGCCTATTTTAGTTCATCAGTTTTCCTTCGTTATAAAGAAAAAATTACACGTTTCACAGAAATCATTTCAATCCGATGAATCTTCCAGCAACCCCATATTAACGGTTTATAACCAAAGAACACCGAATTAGAACATGGCACCGAAATAGCATTATTTTCACACTATCCTGCTGCTTAGGGCGGTAGTTGTACTGCCAGGGAAATGTCTGCTAAACTTGAAAAATAGCTTTAAAATAATGAATGCAAGAAGAATTAATAGATTTATGGGGGAAAAGAGATAATCTTTGCAGCTGTGCAACTGACACAAGTGCACTCCTAAAAACATAAAGAGAAAAGGTACATGTTAAAAATATTTCGTAATTTTGTTTTATGATTATCTGCACAACTGAATTTCAGCACTAATTTTAGGGGTATTAGTTGTCCAAGTAAATGGGCACCAGTTGAAAATATGGTCAGAAGGGTAATTTACACTAATTATTCAAAATAGAGCACTTTTTTCCTATACCTCATGTATTTTCATTTGTCAAATGTTGAATTCTAGTCTATAAAATTATGAAGTTTATGTATTTGCATAAAATGCACTTTCAGACTCTTCACACCAAAGTGAAACTGAAATTGTTAGAAGATTGTGTAGGTTGGCATTCGAGAGTTAATGAACCTGCCATTCAATAATGACATCTGGCATGAAAGTGAAATTGTAATGGCACTGGATCTTTTAATAGGTTTCTGGCCAGTATACAAATATTTGAGCCAATTCAATCTTCTTTTAAAACCAATTTTAATTACTCAAGAAACCTGAAAGAAGCCAAATTATTAACATGGTTTAGTTCTTAAGTAGCGATCCTATGATATCAATAACATTAATGCAGTGTAACATGAATTATATAAACAAAGCTTCAGCTGTTCGTATTTACTGATGATTAAATGATGATACACAAAATGTAGTATTGACATGTTGAAATGGTGCTTCCTTCCTTCAATAATGGACGACAAATGGTCGCCAGTGGTTCACACCTGTAATCCTAGCTACTCAGGAGGCTGAGATCTGAGAATCATGGTTCAAAGCCAGTCCAGGCAGAAAAGTCCCCGTGAAACTGTTTTTTTTTTTTTTTGGGGGGGGGCCAGTCATGGGGCCTGAACTCTGGGCCTGGGCGCTGTCCCTCAGCTCTTCAGCTCAAGGCTAACGTTCTACCACTTGAGCCACAGCATCACTTCCGGCTTTTTTTCTTTTTGTTTATGTGGTGCTGAGGAATCGAACCCAGGGCCTCAGGCATGCAAGGCAAGCGCTCTACCACTGAGCCACCTTCCCAGGCCCGCCTGTGAAACTCTTATCTCCAATTAATCACTTAAAACCAAGAACGCTAGCCTTGGGCACAAAGAGGCTCAGGGACAGTGCCCAGACCCTGAGTTCAAGTGAGTTCAAGCTCCACAACTGACAAGAAGAAAGAATAAGAAGGAGGAGGAGGAGGAAAGAGGGGGGGGGGGGGGAGGAAGGAAGGAAGGAAGAAAAAACAACCACAGGCCAGCTGGTAGCTCTTGCCTGCAATCCTAGTTACTCAGGAGGCTGATCTGATAATGGTTCAAAGCCAGCTGAGCAGGAAAGTCCACGTGACTTATCTCCAATTAACAGCCAGAAAACGAGAAGTGAAGTTATACTTTGAAGTAGTAGAGTGCTAGCCTTGGGCACGAAGAGGCTCAGGGACTGCCCAGACCCTGAGTTCAAGCTCCACAACTGACAAGAAGAAAGAATGAGGAGGAGGAGGGGGGAGGAGGGGGGGAGGAGGAGGAGGAGGAGGAGGAGGAGGAGGAGGAGGAGGAGGAGGAGGAGGAGGAGGAGGAGGAGGAGGAGGAGGAGGAGGAGGAAGAAAGAAGAACCACAGGCCAGCTGATAGCTCTTGCCTGCAGTCCTAGCTACTCAGGAGGCTGTTCTTATGATAATGGTTCAAAGCCAGCCTGAGCAGGAAAGTCCACATGACTTATGTCCAATTAACAACCGGAAAACAAGAAGTGAAGTTATACCTTGAAATAGTAGAGTTCTAGCCTTCAGCAAAAGAACTCCGGGATAGTGCCCAAGTCCTGAGTTCAAGCACTACAATTGACAAATAAAGAAAAAGAGAAACAAGTATAAATAGTTAAGGCATTTCATAAGAACTTTGAGCCACTTAGAGTAAGTAAAAATAATTTTTTCCTCAAGTATATTTAAAAAAAATCAAGATTCCTCCATGTTAATTCAATTTTCATCTCAAATAGCAATCAATACCTTTGTTATTAAAATTTTCTAAATCAAGTAGTTAATTATACAGCATACTAGAGAAGCATGTTATTTTAACATTTCAAGAACTCTTAAATGAGAGGAATGCAGTAACATGAATAGTACTCTAATGTTTTGAAAAAAACATTAGAGTTTGAAACATTAGAGTTTGAAAAGTTAGCTTTAGCTAACTTTTAAAACAGAAGGTATGTTCTCTGATCATACAAAATAACATTTATTGTAATGAATGCCAAGAAATGGAAAGAAGAACTTTATCTTTGTTGTTTTTTTTGTCTTGCGTGTTCGGTTTTCTGTCGTTGAGAGGGTAAGGAGAAGCACAGAAATGGAGGAGAAAAGGGTGAACAAATACAGCAGTGTTACTTAGTAAATACTATGTTGAAAATTAACTATAGAACTTGTGGATGAGAATAGGAGGGAAACACTGGGATCTAGAGAAGAAGAAGCGGTGATATTGTCCAACAAGAAATGTACTCATTCCCTGACTTACATAACTGTAACCCCTCTGTATATCACCTTTATAAGAACAATTTAAAAATAAAAATTTAAAGAAAATCCAGAAGGTATGCATCCCTAAAGAAAGGAAACAAAAACAGGCTTGATAAGGTGGGGGTGGGAAGACAACAGGTGGAAACTGCAGTGCACATTGGCCATGGCAGTAAGCAAAAGTTCTCAGTGTACATCTTGTTCTACAAGAAGGCCTTTATTATAGTTATTCTCCAGTGGGAAAAAGCTAAGGGTGTGTAGTTATTATTTTCAGTTCTGATCCTGTGAACCAGTCTCACTATCCATGTCTATATAAAATTCTGTCATTTCCAGTTTTCATTCTTCATTCCTCAGTATCCTAAAGTTCTCAGTAATTTTCTCTTTACAAATGCAGGAAACTTCTGGATCCTTTCTGAGTTTGTCTTATTGTTCCATAAATGCATATACCCAATTTATTTCTAGGAGAATCAATCTGGTGAATCTCCTTTAAGAATTCAACATAGAATGATGGTTAGTCCATACATATGCATTTAATTTTATTTATTTGTTCTTTGCTGTTTCTTTCTAGTTTTATTGGTGCTCTGATATCAGGATACAAAATGTTTAAAATATCATTGTGTAAGTGTATATTGATATCCTCTTGTTTAATGCCTCAGAAACATTCTTTTCTGATAGTTATTCCAGATGTCAGTGTTTATACCTGCTCTTATGTACAAAATGTGCATGTTAGCCCACAAAAAGTTTTATTGGGCCAAAAAAAAGCATGACTTCTGAAAAAGATTGAATTTCTTATTGATGGGATGGATGGGGTTGGGACAGATGAGGGGAGAATGAAGGAAAGGGTTACATTGATCAGCATGCATATCACTCATTAACTGACATGTTGAAGTGAAACAACTTTGTACAACTACTTTGGTAATTAAAAAAATAGAAATTAGAAAAACTAATATTTAGATACAAGAAGCTATTTGAAAACTATCCTGAAAGTTCTCCTTGTTAAATGGTTCCAAATGCCATGGAATGTGGTATTTCAACTTTGTTTAGCAATATGATAAAGCTATTAATCCATCAGCCCGTTATTGTTCATTAAAGTTTTTACTAAAACCCGGCTTTAACTATCTATCTATCTATCTATCTATCTATCTATCTATCTATCTATCTATCTATCTATCTATCTGCCTATCTATCTGCCTACCTATCTATCTATCATCTCCTGTATAAATGGGGAGGGAAATATTTGTAAAACATAATTTATGTGTGTAAACAAATGAAACATGGAGAACTCTACAGCCTCTTGTGTCTGACTTGCACAAGTAGTCTCAAGCTCAGGGAAAGAGCGTTCACATTTTTATGCTATACTCCAAATACAGACCAATTCAGTTGGAATAGCTAGGACTTTAATAGTGCAATCAAGAAGGGAATCAAGGGGTAATATAAAAGGGGTGCAAAAAGGAAGAAATGATTGTTTTCCTGTATCTGAGAGATGACAACAAACATTTCTGTTGATTTTTTGGTAGCGCTATATCTTGGTATATCTCCTTTACCAACTTGTGACATTCCAGGGGTCATACTCTGTTCTACACACACACACACACACACACACACTTTAGTAAATCAAATGTATTTTATTGGGCTGTGTCTAGTATTGTACTATAATGGCTTCAAAAAAGTCTCTGCATATTTTTATCAATAAAACTATATGGAACAATTTCTAGTATCGTTTCTAGCATTTCAGTTTCTATTCTTCATGGATACCTATAACCAGTCAATTTGTCAACCTAAGATGCACTTAATGCCAAAGCCATGTGTGTTGAAAAACAAGAAAGTCTTCCTGGATCCTCCTAGGGGCTTAGACTATCATACTGCTCTTGACAGTTATCTTCTTATTTGCATACAATTTTTTAGGTCAACTGTCAACTGAAGGCTGTCTCTCCACTCAAAGCTTCAGTATTTATAAAGGATGAATATCACAAGCACTGTTCCTGGCTCTGAAACTACAACTATAAGACAAAATCCCTTAATCATGGTAGTGGTTGGGGAATGCACTGACGAAACTGCAAGATAATTGAAATAGTGTCAAATACTATGGTGAAAATAGAGCAGGGGGGCTGGGAAGGTGGCTCAGTGGTAGAGCGCTTGCCTTGCATGCCTGAGACCATGGGTTCGATTCCTCAGCACCACATAAGCAAAAAGAAAAGAGCCAGAAGTGGTGCTGTGGCTTAAGTGGTAGAGCGCTAGCCTTGAGCTGAAGAGCTGAGGGACAGCGCCCAGGCCCAGAGTTCAGGTCCCACGACCAGACCCCCCCCCCCAAAAAAAAAAAGAAAAGAAAAGAAAATAGAGCAGGTATATGATAGCATGCAGTGTTATAACACTTGATCTTTTTACATAATTTCAGAGAGCTTGAGAATAGCAGACAGTTTAGATACCTCTAGAAAGGTGGGAAAATTCTGTTCACTGTTCTTTACATAAAAATCTCGAGATAAGCTGGAAGCTGGTGGCTCACACCTGTAATCCTAGCTACTCAGGAGGCTGAGATCTGAGGATCACAGTTCAAAGCCAGCCAGGGCAGGAAAGTCCATGAGACTCTTATCTTCAATAAACCACCAGGAAACTGGAAGTGGTGCTGTGGCTCAAGTGGTAGAGCAATAGCCTTGAGCTGAAGAGCTGAGGGACAGCACCCAGGCCCAGAGTTCAAGCCCCATAACTGACCCCCCCAAAAAAAAACAATCTTTGGAGGTAATATTGAGTTGTCTAGGAGTTGAGAGATCAAGACAAACTTTGGAACTCATCTATAACAAGTGGAATCTCCATGGTTGGAAAGTACAGACCAAATGCTATTGAAAAGCAGCCACTACTAACAGCAGCCACTACTAACAACCACAGGTACTCCCAGGAATCTCTGCCAAGAAGCTATAGGATGTTAGCTTATGATAAGAGAAGGAAGGATTTAGAGCCCTGGGATTTATGAGAACTTATCAGTTCCTCTACTTCCTTAGAGGAAAAAAAAACCAAAACCAACAAACCTCTGATACTGAACATCTCAGAGGAGATACATGATTTATATCATTCAGGAATAAAAATTATAAAGTCTTGCTAGGAAGCAGAGCCAATTTTTAGACCATATAAACAGATTGGTATTTTAAAGAATGTGACCTAGGGAGCTATGGTTCCCATACGTTTACAAAATTGACATTTCTCTGGAGTTATAAGTGAAATTTCATATAGTAGAGCCTGTTTTCTCACTAATGGTTCTCAACTAATGTGTCTTCAATTTTCTTATTTTGAGATTTTGGACCCCTTAACATATTATAACCCTTTATTTTCTAAAATATAGAATGGCATTTCCATTTTTGTAAGTTTCTATATCATGCTTAGAAGATAATTGCATTCTTGTAGCTGCTTCTATGTTTAAAATCAGTTGCAATATGATATACTGAAGGGTGTAATTAAGTTTACTTAGGTGGAAAAGAATGAATCCTTTGAACCCTCTGAAAGGGTTTTAAAGCCTCCAGGAGTCATCAGACAATAGTTTGAACATGGACTAGCTGTACATTCTAATGCAGAAGAAAAATCTCCCCATGAATGAGTTGACTGTGTTTTGAAAAAGAGAGTCTGGGTCATGGCATGCTGAGAAGTAATATTCTAGTACAATGCTTCACTAAGTTTAATAACTACACAAAAAATCTGAGATCTTTGTTCAAATGCAGATTCAGTAGATTTGGCATGAAACTCTAAAATTGGCATTTCTAGCAAGCTGCCAAATGATGCCAATAATATGCCAATGTTGATGAATCCAATTCATGGATCTTGCTTGGATTAGTAATCTTTAGTATATTATGAAATACACATCAGCAAAAGTTTATTTTGTTCTTAAAAATTATTTCCTATTTACATAATAGGAATGTGGAAGTAAGGCTAAAATGGGGGTGAGGGGTGGAGGGTAAGCATGTGAAAGGATAGGAAGATAGGGATACATAAGAAAAAGGGGGAGGGTAAACTCATGCTACCTACTATCTAAAATTTCATTAAAATTAAATATATATTTCAAAGAACCTAAACACTCCTGGGCACCGGTGGCTCACACCTGTAATCCTAGTTACTCAGGAGGCTGAGATCTGAGGATCACAGTTCAAAGCCAGCCTGGGCAGGAAAGTCGGTGACACTCTTATCTCTAATAAAACCACTAGAAAACCAGAAGTGGTGCTGTGGCTCAAGCGGTAGAGCGCTTGCCTTGAGCTGAAGAGCTGAGAGATAGTGCCCAAGCCCAGAGTTGAAGCCCCACGACCGACAAAAAAAAAAAAAAAGAACCTAAACTCTGTACTAGGACAACTTTTGGCGATTATAACTATCTCAAATCAAAGCAAACAAATGTTGCTGGTGGCAAACACAGAATGCAACTGACGTTTGTTGAGGGAGAGGAGGCTGGTGTTAAACCTGAAAAAAAAAGTTTGTCCTTAATAATGTAAAGAATTGGACAAGTAAACAATGGACCATGTTTTTAGGTGTTATAGACATCATATTAGTAATTTCATAACATGAAATTGTTATCATGTAGAGAATTTAACAGTTCATTATAATTTCCTATGTATTAATCACATATTTAAAAGGTTTGCACTATAACAATGCTTTTTTTTAACTTTTTTTTTTATTGTGAACATACTGTACAGAGGGGTTACAATTACATGGGCAAGATAATGAGTACATTTCCTATCAAGCATTGTAGCCTCCTCCTTTGTTTACCCTTCACATCCCTTCCTAGCCTCCCCCCACCTCCCACCACCCCACCCAATCCTCCCCCGCAATGTTTTTTTTTTGTATGAAACACCTAATACTCAAGCCAAACCATATTGGCTAAATTTACCTAACAGAAATTAAAAATACCAGCCGGAGCACAGTTATAGTTAATTTTGTTCTTAAAAGTTTTTTCTTTTTTATATACAATTCTTCATTAAGATTAATTGAAATGACATGTTTTTATACCCAACTTTAGTGCATGAGTTTGGCCACAAATTGAGCTAATTTCTTAAACTTAAGTCTTGAATATTAAGTCTAAAATCTTCAGCTTTGAAATCCTTTAAAGTTTTTGGTCATGCTTTAGCTTATTGAAAGAGTTCTTCAACCTTACAGAGAACTCTGAGTACTTGACCCTTCACTTTTACACCAATTTGCTGAAAAATATACTTATTGTTTTCTGACTATAATCTCTACAGCCTGTTTTCTTAGGCAATACACAGCCCTGATAACATGCTGTTTTTTTCTATCAGTTTGTTTTCATAAGCTTTACAACCCTGCCAGAAAAATCACAAGTCTAGATTAGTAAGGTTCACTACAGATTTGTTATTTATGTAGAGCAGAGTTCTTACTGGTGCTGTGAATATGTGTGTGTGTGTGTGTGTGTGTGTGTGTGTGTGTGTGTGTGCTGGTATTGGGGCTTGAACTCAGTTCTTGGGAGCTATCGCTTTACTTTATTGCTTAAGGATGGTTCTCTGCCACTTGAGCCACAACTTCACTTCTAGCTTTTTGCTGGCTATTTGGAGATAAGAATCTCAGAAAAGGGGCTAGGAAGGTGGCTCAGTGGTAGAGCACTTGCCTTGCATGCCTGAGGCCCTGGGTTCAATTCCTCAGCACCACATAAGCAAAAAGAAAAAAGCCGGAAGTAGTGCTGTGGCTCAGGTGGTAGAGCGCTAGTCTTGAGCTGAAGAGCTGAGGGACAGTGCCCGGGCCCAGAGTTCAGGCCCCACGACTAGACCAGGCCCCACGACTAGACCCAAAAAGAAAAAAGAAAAAAGATTCTCAGAAAAGTTCTAACAGGGCTGGCTTCAAACCATGATCCTTAGACCTCAGCCTCCTGAGTAGCCAGGATTACAGGTGTGAGCCACCAGCACATGGCTGCTAATTACATGTACTTCGCAGCATATTCTTTCTTCCTTTACATTTGTGCACGTGTGTGTGTACATGTGCATGTGCATGTGTGCAGACACGTATGCCAATGCCTGGACTTGAACGTAGGGTCACTTGGCTTTCTTGTTCTCAGCTAAGTAATCTACCACTTGAGTCATGCCTCAAGATGGCATTTTGCTGATGAACTGAAGATGGAGTCTTACAAATTTCTGCCTGGGCAGGCTTCAAACTATGATCTTTCAGGTCTCAGCTCTCTAAGTAACTAAGATTATAGGTGTGATTCATTGGTGTCCTGCCCTTTCCTCATTATAATTCCACAAACTCACTTGGAAGATTATACCTCTTATATTTAAAATTTTACAGAAACCAAAACGCAACATTCCCTCAAATCAATTTTTTCACCTTATTATCCCTATCATAGTCACATTAGAAATCAAAGCATGAAGTTTGAAATAAGATCTAATTTGGATCCTAGTTACTAAACGGCAATGCAATTTTGGGAACTGTTTTTGTTCTCTGAGCTTTCTTTTCATCTTGGAAACAAATCTTAGTTGTACAGGCTTGCTATGAGGGCTAAATGGCACTATATGTGCCATTAGCATAAGGAGTTGAACTCATTAGATGTACATATCTTTTCTCCTGACTTGTCCCTGAGATCTTGGCAGTTAATCCCACTGATACTTCTTTTGTAGGTTCTTCATAGCCAGTGCTCCATCCTACATGCTGGTCTCATATTCATCTTTCTAAATCACAGCTTTGAACTTGGAATGGCTGCCTGCAAATTACATGAGTAAAACTCATGCTCATGTCTACCAAAACTTAATGTTTGCTACTCATGACATTTATTTGAATTATTCACATACATATCTAGTGTTTATACCTAGATGACAAGAGCTAGTTCAAAGATAATTTTACACTCAAATCTATTTTGAGTTAATCTCTGAAACTTAAGAAATATCCCATTTCTGGACTGGGGATGTAGCTCATTGATACAGTACTTGTCTAGCATGATGAGGTTCTGGGCTTGATCCTCACTTCTTGGGGGATGAGGTGTGATAGGAATCTCATTTCTGTAGTAAGGAAACATATTGCCAAGTAAGAAGAATTCCTGGAAATCTGGAATATCTTAACATTTAGACTATGTTCAAATGCATCACTATAGGGTGCTTTTGCCTGGTGAAGTTTTTAAATAGGCCAACTATTATCAATAGAACATTTCATATTTGCTTAGTGCATCTCTATCAGCCTCCATTCCTTAGTAAACACCATTTACTATTTGTATTTTTAAAGTTCATAAACTAAAGGAGGTGTGATACTTGTTATAAAAGTGGTACACAATAGCATTTCTGCCAACAGTTGATGTGTTTTTTGTTTTTATTTTTTTACCAGTCCTGGGGCTTGAACTCAGGACCTTCACACTGTACTTGAGCTTCTTTTGCACATGACTAGCATTCTACCACCTGAGCTACAGCACCACTTCAGGACTTTTCGTTTGTGTGGTACTGAGGAATCAAACCTAGGGCTTAATGCATGCTAGGTAAGAACTCTACCCCTAAGCCATATTCCCAGCCCCAAGTAGATGTATTTTTTTTTTTTTTTTGGGGGGGGGCATCCTTTCAATGTCATTAGTCTGCTAAAAACAAAAACAAAATGATATACTGAGCTATACCTTTTTCTTTCTTTTTTTGGGGGGGGTCTGGTCGTGGGGCCTGAACTTTGGGCCTGGGCATTGTCCCTCAGCTCTTCAGCTCAAAGCTAGCGCTCTACCACTTGAGCCACAGCGCCACTTCCGGCTTCTTTTTGCTTACGTGGTGCTGAGGAATGGAACTCAGGGCCTCAGGCATGCAAGTGCTCTTCTACCACTGAGCCACAAGACTCTTTGTTCAGTAAAATGAAAAAAGTGCCTCAAGTCTCTTTGTGTGTGTATGTGCATGCTCCTGTGTTTGTCCTGGGGCTAGTATTCAAGGCTTCGTGTTCTTGGCTTTTTTGTCCCAAGCTGGTACTCTACTACTTGAGCCATACCTTCACTTTGGCTTTTAGATGTTTGTAGAGTTGTCTTGTGGATGTCTGCTCAAGCTGGTTTCGAACCATGATCCTCAGATCTCAGCCTCCCATGTAGCTAGGATTACAGGCATACACACACACCAGCTCCCTGCTCAATTGTTACTTTTTCATAATCAGCATACCCTCATTAGAGGCATCTCCTGCAACAATCACAATGTTTCAAGTGTTTTTCAACCAAACCAGTACTAGGAATAGGTCTTTATGAAGAATGATTTTATTAAAGTGAACTGGAACAGAAGACTAAACTAGGTATTTCTCTATAACTTTTAAAATTTGTTATGATTTTACTAAGTACTTTATTACCCAGCACAGCTATTTTTAATGATAGTAAAATACAAGTTTGACATTTTAAACATTTTAGATCAGACAGGTAAAACATGTGTTGTGCAAGAATCACCACTACATAGCTGCAGAACACTTTGGGAACTAAAAATGAAACCCATACCCATTAAGCTTTGACTTTCCTTCCTCCTAACTCTAATTAGCTTTGTATCTATGGATTTGTCTGTTTTTGATAGTTCAGTTAATAAAGGGAATCAGACATATTTAACCTGTCATCTTACACTTCTCAAGATTTACATGTTTAGAATGTGTTAGCACTTCATTCCTTTTTATGACTCAGTAACATTCCATTATATGGATTTACCACATTTTGCTTTTCTACCAGACATTTGGTTGTTTTCATCTTTTGGCTACTATGCTATGATAAATACTTGTGCATACATTTTTGTTTGCTTACTTTTAATGCTTTTTATTATATCTTGGCATGGAATGTTAGGTTAAAGATAACACTTCTTCACATTGCTCTGTTCAAATACTGGGTAGCATGTGGTAGCATTCAAGAAAATAGTTTACAGGAATTTTTTATTAACTGAAAATAGTTGTAGCTCTAGTTCTCTTGAACTTTGCAAGAAAGTAGCATATATATATATATATATATATATATATGTATATGTATATATATATATATAAAGTTACTCTCACTCTTATGTAAGAAAACCACCTGGAAAGCCTTTGTTGAGGTGCACATTCTGAAATCTCATGTCCAAAGATTCTAATTCAGTGTCTGGAGACTAGGAATTTGTTATTTTCAACAAGCACCATAGATGATTCTCGTTTGCTGTTGCTTTTGTGCCAGTTACTGGGGTTTAAACTCAGGGGTTGGGCATTGTCCTTTAGCTGTTCTTGCTCAAGGTTGATGCTCTACCACACTTGAACCACAGCTCTACTTCCAGCTTTTTTGGTGGGTAATTGGAAGTAAAGGTCTTATACTTTCCTGCATCGGCTGGTTTCGAATCTCAATTCTCAAATCTTAGCCTTCTGAGTAGCTAGGATTATAATCATATTGGTACCTGGCTCATAAGTGATTCTGACTGAGGCGGCCTTGCTACCAGACTTCAGATTTTCTTCTATCTGGTTACTCTTTCTCAGTTGAAATAAATGAGGCAGAGTCACTAAAGGAGTAAAATGTAATATTTGTATTGTCCTATTCCCAGTTCTCTTAATCTTTCCATAAACCTTAACCATAGATAATTAAGCTAACTGTACATTTAAAAAAATTGCTAGGGGGAAAAATGTAATCTTTCTGAATTAGCACCATTTTCTTCCTTTTAATAGAAAAAATCTGACTAAGAAGTAACATGCAGTATTAGGAACACAATACCCATTCTTAAGACTCCAACTATAAACATGTTAGCTGCAGCTATAAGCATTGGTTTGACATTTCACTTTAAAAAAATGTAGCCAAAGCCGGGTGCTGGTGGCTCATGCCTGTAATCCTAGCTACTCAGGAGGCTGAGATCTGAGGATCATGGTTTAAAGCCAGCCCAGGCAGGAAAGTTTGTGAGACTTTTATTTCCTCCCAGTTTAAGGTTTCAAGTCATAAAAAGCTGACATAATTTTTTATCCAGCTGTGTAAGCTCAGCCAAGTCAACTTGGAAGGTATTTATAAATATTCTAATGTTAACTCTTAAAAACTCAAATTATCTTGAGCAACTATCTTTAATCATATTTACAGAATGAAAATATTCTTCAGGATGAAAACATTTCTCTATGACTAAACAAAAGCCCCAGATATAATGAAGTGCAGAAAACCTTAAAAATAATTGTCATGAGAATTACATTAGGTTCTAGGGCAACTGCTATAATGTCCTCTGAATTGGACAGCATGCACCTTAATGAATCATCTTTGTGATGATCCAAATTTAGGTTAAGTACAAATCACAGCAAAAAATTAAACTTTTCATCTTTAATGAAATGACTTTGGAAATAACGTACACTTCCATGACACCAACACTACAGTTTTGGGAGTCACAGTAAGATACACAGAATTACATCCGTAATTGTCATGAATGCCAACATTTCAAGCAGTAATTTCTGTTACATGGCAAACAAGATCAAGAAAGCAACCATCAAACAAAAGAGACCCATAGCTTCAGACAAGGCAAATCCCAGGATAGCATATGAGAACAGCTGCTGCTTCAGCGAAGGGTTTCTAAAAAAGATATAACACAGAACTGTTACTTTAAAATAATTTCAACTTCTTTGGTAAATGTTAAAGATTACTAACAGGATCTTTGTAAACTGGGACATCTACTACAAGAGTATCTGCATAGATCTCTTGCTTTTACCTCTCATATTCCTTTCTCCTCAATCCTAACCACATGGTAAAAAGGTGGGGAGCTATCTGTATGTACATGTATCTATATTACATTCATTTACATCCACTTTGACATCCTGCCTCCTTCTAGGCTGACCTCAAACTTGTGATCCTCTTGTGTCAAATGTTTTGGGTAGCTAGGATTACAGGTGTTTACAATCATAACCTGCTGACATTCTTCTTATTTCTGATTGAGATAATACATACAAAAATATAATGTAAGACACGGTAGGCACTTAATATAAAACGGCTAGCATTCTGTTTCTAATTATTATAAGCACCATTTCCAACTATTAATTTATTAAGGAACTGATTACCTGGCATAACCAATTATAAGACTGCCAAAGACTGTTCCAATACCAGCACCAGAACCAGCAACGCCTACTGTTGCAGCACCTGCACCAATAAATTTGGCAGCAGTATCAATGTCCCTGCTGATTGCACTGGTCTGAAATTCCCTTGAGTTAATCTGGCACACAGCATTCTGGGCCCCATTAAATACTGTAGAGCCCTAGAGAACATGAAAATAAAGGTAAAGGTTAAATCAGTAATCACAGGTATTTTAATTACTGTACTGTCAAAATAACTACTCTGTATCATAGCTAAGTGTGAAAAGGTAACTGTCTTAACACACTAAAAAAATCAGTTTAGAATAACTGATTCTGAAGGTGTGAATGCATATTTTGTAAGGGAATGAGCAGGAAAGAGGGAACAGCTGACATTAAGCAAAAGGAAAGAAATGTACATATCATCTGATGTGGAAGAAGTAACTGTATTGTCAAAGCTCATAGAACTCATAAACTTTATAGACCACAATAAAGACAATTTGCCCCATGAAGGTTAGAATGTGTTTGTGACTTTAAGTATCACAATCCCACAATACTGTGAAATTTATGTAATCACTTAATCACAATAAAAATTGCTATAAAAATGAAGAAAAATGCTTTTTAATAGAGTAGGCCTTTCAATAACTGGCTATTCTAATCTTAAATACAAGCAACTCAAAAGTGTAGACTTAAATACTGAGAACAATTATTTTTGGCCTACCTCAGGCAGCTAAATCTTTGGGTATAGAAGCTTCTCTCATTGAGTCATTCTCTACATATTTTTATTTGATAAACAAGTGCAGAAAATTCCCCTGAAACCATTCATTAATGAGCTCCCAACTCCCCTTGCTATCTCTAGTCAGAACTGTGGTAAATGTACTCATTTAGTGTTACCTAATTTCTAGTATTATGGGGTTCTTACCTCTCCAGTCCTAGTCTCTGGTCGAGTTAACACCGATGCAGAAATTGGTCTGTATGCCATTCTGGATCCAGCTCGGATCTATTAATAAAAAAGATTCTGAGTATTAAGAATACAGAAAGGACTCCAAGGACCTTTCTTGTACCATGAGCTCTAAAACAGCAAGCAGCAAAAATGGATCAGAGACTTATTATGTATTAACTTTAATCATGCTTGGTCATTTTTTAATAACTTTGGCAATTTAAATAAAGCTTCATTCCAATGAAATTGCAAAACGTGCTTTATAAACTATTTGTAATACTCTGAACAAAAGTTCATATAATATTGCTCTTGACATCTTAATTACTGTAATGCCACAATGCAGTTTGTCTGACACCCTACATACTTTCCTTACTGTGGATCATTAAGTATATTAGGAATGTCAGTATGAGCACTCCATTAAAAATGGCCCATCAGTTAACAGGAATTCTCACACATTCCTCTAAGCCCATTAAGCATAAATTTTAGAAAGGAGCTTAAGCATTTCTATATCTGTTTAAGAATCTTAAGTGAAATACTCTCATAAGGACATAGTCCAGTGTGGCTTCTCTGTCCTTGAGTGTCCACTACACTAAGGTCACAGAAAATCCCTTCAGAACCAAAATCTAATTTCCTAAGACAAATCCTCCAGATATAAACCTTCCAAAATGGTCATGGAAACAATACCCCAGAGGCAGGGAGAAAGTCTCGGGCTACCCCCCTGCCCGCCCACGTCTGGTGAGCTAAAGTCCCTCCCTCTGCAGCAGCGAGTTTGACCTACAGATAGGCCTCGGAGAGCACGGTTGCAATGAAACTAGGCCTCAGCGGCCTCCTCCCTCACCCAGTACCCCAATCTTTGCTTCGACCCCCAACCCGTGCGAGACTCTGACAGATAAGGTGCGGGAGGAGGCGCTTCCGGTTCAGGAGTGAGGAGGATTTGACCTACCCAAGTGGGGCCTGACAGCTAGGCCTCGGCTGCTCTCTGTCACCGAGAGGGGGAGAGGGGCTATCCGAGGTGCCCCGGGACCAAGAGGAAGGGAGGGAAAGGGCACGGGGCTGAGGGTGAGGGTGGGAGCCGCGCCGGGAGAGGACAGGACGCCCCGCCCGCCCACGGGCTGCCCATTCAACAACGTGGACGCCTTGGCCCGGAGGCCCGGCCCTCCGTCCCGAGGCCCGGCCCGGGTCACGCACCAGAGCGGGGGTGCAGGCGAGCTTGGCGCAGGCGAACATCTTCGGTTCTCGGGCGGCGCGGCAGCTGGATGTGGGTGACAGGCAACGTGGGCTCACTCCCGCTTCCCCTCTGCGGAGGTAAAGAGGCTTAAGGTCAAGTGCCCTCCAGGGGCTTGTCCTTCCCGTCCAGGCCCCAAGGGCTCCCGTGCAAGCCCCGTCAGCCTGGGCCCCGTGCCCAGCGACACGCTACCCGAATGAATGGTCCCTACAGGCCGCTGCTCCGCCCCGGCCAGGCCAGGCCCGACTCCCGCGCCCTCCACTTACCTTCCAGGGAGATGGCGGCGGCAGCGGCGGCGGCAGAGGTCGAAGCAGAGGGGCTGGGCGCGCAGGCGCGGTCCGGCTCTTATCCGCGCCGCAGCACCCGGATGGAGAAGGCGGAGTATGGAGTGCACTAGGAAGAAGCTCAAGGTCACTTTGTAATAACTTTATTGGTGTCCCGCCGAGAAGTACACGGACAGACTGGCCGGTGCAGGGAGAACGGAACGGTGTCTTTCGCCTTTGGTATCTGAGCTGAGTAGACAAAAGAGATCCGTTTTCTTTATTTTCACACTTGGTGATTTGTGGCCTTTTACAGATTATCACTGCAGTTTACCCGACGGCCCCTTTCCTGATCATTGAAGCGGAGGCTTTATTTAATACTTGACAAGAATTTGGCATCCCCAAAGTGTTTTCTTTCAAGGGACCAACAGGGAAAACAGTCATGATAATGACTAACCCTTTTAGCCCAAAGAAGACCTCACCTGGAAGTGCTAGGACAGAAGTATGAGCAAATGACTAAATCTAAGCGTTGTCTCTAGGCAAAGTGAGATTGGTAAACTTTTCATCCACTTCTAGAACTGGAAGAATTAAGGTATTGTGTGTGTGTGAAAATGTTGAAAGGGGTGACACTGGTCAAGATGGATTGTCACCATGAGCTACTTTGTTAATGGCAACTCCTCTGTACAACTTCTAAATAAATAAACAAATAATTTTTATGTAGAATGTTAGACTGAAAGAAAAAAAGTCTGGGTGTTTTCAGAACTTACCCAATTTTGTTTTTTTCTATTTTGGGACAAACAATTATTGCAGATAACAGAAATGTCTCAGAAAAAGATAGCTCTTGTAAAGATTCTTAAATCATGTTATACATTGAATTTATAATAACTACTGTGATACAAGCCAACCCAAAAGATTAAACATCCCAAGGCTGGGGATATAACTCAGTGGTAGAATGCTTGCCTAACATGTATCTAGCATGCTTTTCCAACTCAGGATTTAATCCCCAGTGCCACAAAACAACAAACCAAACAATAGCAAAACATCCAGAATGTTTAGCTCAGGTAATGGCTGGAGGCTGAACTCTATCTAGAATGTTTTTACTAGTATCAGCCCAGAGCATCTTAACTGATTAGCACAAAGGTAGTATATTATCTAACAGCAACTCTAGGGAGAAACCCCTAGAACAAAAATTTATAAAGAATACTTTATTGATCCACCTTCAGCTGCAGTGATTCAAAATAACATGAATGTTAATAGTTTAGACACAATCTGTAGCCTACAAAATAGAGATAACTCACATGTACAGTTGGACAAAAGATTATTAGCATAGTTTCTCAAGTACTCAGTTCAACTGTAAAGTATGTAGTGTCCTGTGGTATCTACTATAGAAGCTAGGCTCTATATTTAAATAATTGATCCCTGGAATTATTCTACATCCATTGGAGTACAGATTTAGTTTAAATGACATTACTGTCTCTTCAGCACAAAGTCAGTAATAATTACCTGTTGAAAAGAAGGCATGAGAGAGCCTGGATGCCTAATGATCTCATTGGGTTAAATAGAGACTAGATGCCTTTGACAGGGACCAACTTAGGGGTCTGAAGCCCAGCTTACTTGTTATGTTGAGAGCCTTGACCACAGCCATGGTTTTATGGTGCATTTCTAGATAGAGTAATTAAAACTTTGCTTGGTTTTGCATCCTAAAATTTACATTATAAGAGGTGGGGAGTGGATTTTTCTCTTTTTGTTATGGTATCTTTAGTTTTTTTGGGGGGGGGCGGGGCTCTGGTCTGGGGCCTAAACTCTGGGCCTTGGCGCTGTCCCTCAGCTCTTCAGCTCAAGGCTAGCGCTCTACCACTTGAGCCACAGCGCCACTTCCGGCTTTTTTTTCTTTTTGCTTATGTGGTGCTGGGGAATCGAACCCAGGGCCTCAGGCATGCAAGGCAAGCACTCTACCACTGAGCCACCTTCCCAGCCCCTTGTTTTTTTTTGAGAAAGGGTATCACTATATAGCTCAAACTGACCTCAAACTTGAGATCCCTCTACCTTAGCCTCTCAATTGCTGGGATTACAGGTTCACTAGCATGCTTGACTGGATCTTGGAGTTGTTAGAGAGAGGACAGGTGCACTAAAAATTTAGAAGAAGTCTTGTCTGAAGGAAGTAGGCTTAAGAGGAAGGAGAAGATGAATGGAGAGAGGGATGGTGGATGAATACAGTCAATGTACATATGTGAATGAATTCAGTCATGTATCTGTGTGAAAACAGAACTAGGTAACTTCAGCAGATGGGTGATATACATGGGGAAGGAAAACAATGGAAGAGGTGACACTGATCAAGATTAATTATACTGATAAACTGACTTGTTGAATTAAAGCCTCTTTGTACAACTATTTAAAGACAATAATAATATTTATACCTATATATGTATATACACATATAGTTTTGTTGGTCATGGGGTTAGAACTCAGGTCCTGAGTGCTGTCTCTGAGCTTTTTTGCTCAAGGTTAGTACTCTAACACTGAGCCACCAGTTTTCTGGTGGCTAATTGGAGGTAAGAGTCTCATGGGCTTTGTGTCCCTGCTAGCTTCAAACTGAGATCCTCAGATCAGCCTCCTGAATAGCTAGCATTACAGGCATGAGCCACCAGTGCCTGGCAAAAATAAATTTTATCTGAGTGCCAATGACTCACAGCTGTAATCCTAGCTACTCAGGAGTATGAGAACTGAGGATCACAGTGGCTGACTGAAAAGTATCTAATTTTCTGTTTCTTTTTTCTTGGACAATGGGGCAGTCATAAGTTATGATACTGTATAATTTGTTAATACATAATAGAGCCAAATGATAATGTCATGAAGAAAAAAGGATTAGCTCAATACAAAGAAAAATGATAGTTTCCAAATACAATTCCATCAATCTGTTTTATCTATTATACCTTTTTTTTTTTTTTTTTTCAGTTGTGTGGCTTGAACTCTGGACCTGGGCGCTGTCCCTCAGCTCTTCAGCTCAAGGCAAGTGCTCTACTACTTGAGCCACAGCGCTACTTCCAGTTTTCTGGTGGTTAATTAAGAATCTCATGGACTTTCCTGCCTGGGCTAGCTTTGAACTGCAATCCTCAAATCTGAGCCTCCTGAGTAGCTAGGATTGCAAGCGTGAGCCACTGACACTCAGCTCATTATACCTTTTTGCAATGTGTTTCTGCCACTTATTTAATCAAGCAGTAGAGTCTATTTCTTTTTTCATTAGGACTAGGCTGGTCATGTGATTTGCTTTGAGCCAGAGGATACATTGGCAGTGACAATGTTATGTCTAGGCCTAGGCCTAGGCTTCAAGAGATCTTGTGGTTTTCATTCTTTCCTTTGTTTAAGACCACTATGTTAAGACTCTGTTAGACTGCTGAATGTTAAGGAACCACAATGGACAAAAAAACCAAAAGGCCTCATAAAAGAGAACTGGGATTTCAAACATGTGTGAATGAAGCCATCTTGGAGTCTCTAGCTCTAGTCAAGCCTTCCCAGTCAATACAACCGGGAACAGAATTATGCCATCTTTAATGAACTTTATCCAAATTCCTGAATCAAAAGAATCAAGAGCAATGAGAGTAGTTGTTTGAAGTGACTTTAAGGTAGTTTGTCAGAAAATAATAGGTAACTAACTTACAGAGTCTTGTTCCCACTTCAAAAATATTGATTTTTTTAGGATTCCTTAATTCCAAATTGTTAATAAGAGTTGAATTCTTTGGTGAAATTTTTGAAAGGAGATTAATTCAAATGGCTTATTTTTCCCCTACTACCCTGTCTTTTCTTTAGCTGGAATTTGGATCCAAAGAATGAAAGTGAAACAATTCTGCTACTAGAAAGGCAACAGACATACCTCAAGTATGGAAAAGCTGGAAACGAAATGTCTTAACTTTTTTCCCTTTGAGTAGCTACACCAGCCCATAACTATGTATTAATGGATTTAATAGTACATGAAAAAGTTCTATTTGGTTAAGTCTCTAAGCTCAGTTCTGTTATATGCAACCAAATATAACTACAAATAATTCTATAGGTTTTTGTACTTTTGAGCTGTTTGGTCTGGAGTGCCCTATCTCCCATAGAACTATATTATTTTACATCTGTCCTTTCTTCCTTGTTCAATGATATATCTGCTAGGGACCAATCAAGAGACAGAAACTACTGAAATTAAAACGGGGGGGGGCAATTTGATATTAAAAAACATTGCTAATCACTGAAAAGTGTCTATTAAAAGACATATTATGGACTCTAAGGGTACAATCATAGTACTGTGGGAACAGCTACTATCCATAGCTGAGGGCAAGTGAACAATCAGGAAGAAAGTTAAACTCATTACAATCTCTACAACTTGAAAATAAAGGAACTTAACCATACACAGTTGGTAGCATGTTACACAGAGCAAAATGAGTTTGCATAAAAGTATAGAAAGATAACTCCTTGCTCATTCTGCCTCCTCAACACTGGCTTCTTTGATGTTCCTCGAACATGCCAACCACACTCCACCTCAGAGAACTGTACTTTGATTCTTTCAGCTTAGAATACCTGTCCCCCAGATAACTATTTGGGTGGTTTGGATGGCAACCCCACTTTATTCAGGTCTTTGCTCAAATGTTACCTCCTAAAAGAGGCTTTTCTGGCTCCATTACTTGTCTTTTATCTCCCTTCAGCTCTCATTGCTACAGGGCATCATTTATTTATTATCTAGTTGGTTCTCACATGAGACTATTAGTCCATGAGAGCAGGGATTTTGTTTTGTTCATTGCTTCGTCCATCAATAGGCACTCAATAAATTTCTCAAAAATGAAGTTTGAAAAGGAAAGGAGAAGATGCTAACATCACTGTATTATGCATTACAGTAAGTACACATTATTTAACATTTTCAGAAATAGTATTTTAAGTGGATGCTGGTGGCTCATGCCTGCAATATTACCTAATCAGGAGGGTGAGATTTAAGGATGATGGTTTGAGGCCTGCCTGGACAAGAAAAGTCCACTTAACTCATCTGCAATTAACCACAAAAAGCCAGAAGTGGAGCTGTAGCTCAAGTGGTAGAGCACTAGCCTTGAGCAAAAAAGCTCAGGGACAGTGACCAAGTCCTGAGTTCAAGCCTCAGGACTGGCACACACACACACACACACACACACACACTTAACTCATCTGCAATTAACCACAAAAAGCCAGAAGTGGAGCTGTGGCTCAAGTGGTAGAGCGCTAGCCTTGAGCAAAAAAGCTCAGGGACAGTGACCAAGTCCTGAGTTCAAGCCTCAGGACTGTGGGAGTATACACACACACACACACACACACACACACACACACACACACACACACACACACACACACACACACACACACACACACACACACACACACACACACACAGAGTTGTGTATGGAATTCGGGATTAGCACACACAGACAGTTGTATGTGAATTTTGCAATTTATAGTACTAAAAACTGTGTGTGGAAATGATAAGATTTATAATGCAACCCTTGGTTACATTATTCAGCCAATGGTAAGTATGACTAAATGCTACATTTCAGTTGCTTTCTTTTCTTTTTTTGGTTGGTCATAGGGCCTGAACTCTAGGCCTGAACACCATCCCTCAGCTCTATAGCTCAAGGCTAGCACTCTACCACTCCTGCCACAGTGCCACTTCAGGCTTTTTCTGTTTATGTGGTGCTGAGGAATTGAACGCAGGGCCTCATGCATGCAAGGCAAGCACTCTACCACTGAGCCACCTTCCCAGCTCACATTTTCGTTTCTGAGGATGGACTTGGGTACACTTTAGGTAATAGCTCTCTCCAGTGCTCTTCAAATTATGCTCAAGTTCTTTATTTATATCTGACTACGCGTCTGTTTGAAAGCACTATAAGTGTGTGACTGTGTGTGTGTGTGTGTGTGTGTGTGTGTGTGTGTCTGTGTGGCTACACATGTGTGCACACACATGCACCCTCCTAAATATTTTGCCTGGTGTTACTTATCTATAGAAGGGCACTATATGAATTTTATCTATCATTTTAAAAAAAGAAAGCAAATAGTTTAAGTCTTCATTGTCCTTCAAGAAATTAAGACCATCTGTATTTTTAGCAAACCCAGATATTAAACTTCTGGCTATGAGATGAGAATTTTATAACACTAACAAAACATTCAGAGGTTCAATTCCTCAGCGCCACATAAGCAAAAAGAAAAAAGCTGGAAGTGGTGCTGTGGCTCAAGTGGTAGAGCGCTAGCCTTGAGCTGAAGAGCTGAGGGACAGCGTTCAGGCCCAGAGTTCAGGCCCCACGACCGGACCCCTCCCCCCCCCAAAAAACCCAAACAAAACATTCAGATACCAATTGATACTAATTTTGCCTTCAACACTAGTCCCAGTGAGGTACTTGAGGGCTGTGTATGAGGCTGCTAGATTAATTAGAGAATTTCTGGAGTTTTGCCATTGTAAAAGTGATGATCCAGTTTTGAATCATCATGGTTGTTGAAAGGAATAAACATGGTTACACAGTACTAAATCATGCCTCACTTGCCACCTTTTTCTATGACTGATTTTTTTTCTTGGTTATGGGGCTTGAACTCTGGGCCTTGGTGCTGTCCTTCAGCTCTTCAGCTTAAGGCTAGCGCTCTATCACAGCACCACTTCCGGCTTTTTCTGTTTATGCTGAGGAATTAAACCCAGGGCCTCATATATGCGAGGCAAGAACTCTACCACTGAGCCACCTTCCCAACCCTCTCTGACTGATTTTCATCTACCTTTCCTTACCCATCTCACTCTCATAAGAATTTCTGATCTATGAACTTCAATAATTAGGTTAGGGGGCTGGGAAGGTGGCTCAGTGGTAGAGCACTTGCCTTGCATGCCTGAGGCCCTGGGTTCAATTCCTCAGCACCACATAAGCAAAAAGAAAAAAGCTGGAAGTGGCGCTGTGGCTCAAGTGGTAGAATGCTAGCCTTGAGCTGAAGAACTGAGGGACAGTGCCCAGGCCCAGAGTTCAGGCCCCACGACTGGACCCCCCCCCAAAAAAAAAAATTAGGTTAGTTTCCTATACCATGTCCTCAAGCCAGTTAACTTGGCTTAAAGTAATAATGACTATCTGATAATTTTAAGAAAAAATGGGATTTCGGAGGTAAATCAATAAAGGGAACAGCTACAAAATAGGGTCTGTAAGTGTAATCATCAAGTTTTGTTTATAGGCTAAATTAGGTGCTACTGAGATAGCCTTTCTTGTTTAGAACTAAGCAAATGCTTCAAGTTTTAGGTATACAAACATATTTGAGCTTGAAGCAGAAACATGGACAGATGAACATCCACAAGCAAGAACTAAGCAAAGCATATGGAAAAATAAAGGCTTTAATGTAGCAGGTTAGATCCCTTCACTAAGTTATGAAAATTCCCATCTGCAAAGTGCTTGTTCTATCTGTTACATTTTTACTCAGCTTTGGACCATCTTAGCCAGCAGGTCATAATTTCAGGAGAGTGGCTCTGTGTGCTCTGTATGACCACATATTAGTTAATTGCAAATTCTTTCTGTTATTCCTGGTTGATTTTGGTCTGATTCTATATGCTCTGCCCTTCTTGACTGTTTAAGGGAGTTTTCTCAACTTGTTCTACTAGAGAATTCCTACCTGCAAAAGATCACAGACAGACTTCCTGTCAGAGTGAAGACTTAAAGTACCAATGAAACTTTATAAAGGCCTTTGATTTCCCTCCCTCCTTCCCTCTCTTTCTTCCTTTCTTTCTCTTTCTTTCTTTCCTTCCTTCCTTCCTTCTCTCTCTTTCTCTTTCTCTTTCTTTCTTTCTTTCTGTCTTTCTTTCTCTTTCTGTCTTTCTGTCTTTCTGCCTTTCTTTCTTTCTTTCTTTCTTTCTTTCTTTCTTTCTTTCTTTCTTTCTTTCTTTCTTTCTTTCTTTCTTTCTTTTGTCATAGTCTTAATTTTCCTCATTCTAGACTCAAATCTGGCAACCTTTCTGTCTTTGCCTCCTAAAAAGTCAGAGTTACAAGTGTATACCACTAAGTCATCATAAGTTACAGGCCAGCCTGGATAACATAAACTGTAACAGAACAAAACAAAGCAACCCTAAACCAATAGTCACTCTTCAGATCTTTAAAAAAAAAAAATCAGGAGGTTGAGAATTGAGGATTTTGGTTTGACCTTTAATTTTGTAAAAATATAGATCCCCAAAGCAAATAGTGCTCAAAAAATAAGATAAAAGCGAATGCATTTGATTTAAGTGATAAAGTGAAAATTTCAAGTTTGTTGTCTTGAGTAGAAGTTGGGTGGCATGATGGGAAAAGATGAATCAAGCATCAGCAACACTGACCTAACTCCATACATCCTGAGATTTTTTTTTTTTAACTCAACATGTCTCCTCGGAACCATTTACCTAGAATACCCAGGGTCTATGTTCAGTCTCAGTAAACATATAGCTAACTTAGGGCTTGGGTACCATCACTGAGCTTTTCACTCAAGGTTGGGGCTTTACCACATGAGCTCCAGCTTCACTTTTGGTGGTTAATTGGAGGTAAAGTCTCACAGACTCTCCTGCTAGGGCTAGCTTTGGATCATGACCCTCAGATCTCTACCTTCTGAGTAGCTAGGATTATAGCTGTAGGCTATCTACTTTTGGTTTATATGCCTTTCAGTTTTAATCTATAGTTTATCTTGTCTTCCTCTTTTAAGTTCATTAGTTGAAGAAATTGTGTTGTCATATAGTTTTGTACATTATAAACTTTGGCAATTTTTCTTCATATCACTTAACCTGTTTATCAGAATTCCAATAAATTGGTAGTTAGATCTACAGGTCTACTAAAATAGCTTACACAGATAGGATGGGGTACTTCCATTAGGAGGTACCATTTAGGAAATGCAAATATCTGATTGTCTTTCTTCTGATGTTAAAATTGACCAGTGAGGTCAGCCTCATTTATTGTCAAGTGCCCATTAACTTTTTAAAAACTTCGTGATTTTAGTGCTCATTGATGATTATTGCCTAATCCATGATTTCAATTAGAATTAAAAATAATAACATTCTTTTTTCTATCATGTCTTTTTTTCACTTATCAGCTGAAATTATTTCACAAAGAATTTTCCCTTGTTAACTAGATGGGTATTTTTAACCTCATATTACAATTAGAACAGAAAAGCCATGATAAATAGCAGGTTATTTTCTTTATTTACCGGTTTTCAGAATGAGTGATATATAATTTTGAATCATCAGGAAATAAGGACAGAAAGATCCATCCCATAAAGTAACAGTGGGAAATTCCTATTTAAGGGAATTTGGATCATTTCCCACCTTTGAAAGAGATCTGGACTGGCTGTTCTGTGAGATGACATCTTACAAATCAAACTCTTGCCAGGAGGGGGTTTATGCTTGTAATACTAGCAACTCAGGAGGTTGAGAAAGGA
This sequence comes from Dipodomys merriami, assembly GCF_024711535.1. Taxonomy (NCBI): domain Eukaryota; kingdom Metazoa; phylum Chordata; class Mammalia; order Rodentia; family Heteromyidae; genus Dipodomys; species Dipodomys merriami. Next base: position 41,459,031 of record NW_027202270.1, on the reverse strand, counting down.
GGATTTTGGTTTGAAGCTAGCCCTGGCAGACAAACTTGAGAGACTCTTATCTTCAATTAACCCCCCCAAAACAGAAGTGGATCTGTGGCTCAAGTGGTAGAGTGTCAGCCTGAGCAGAAAAAGCTAATGGACAGTTCCTAGGCCCTGAGTTTAAGCCTCAGTACTGCCACAAAAACAAAACAAAACCCTTCCCCCCACTACTAACAAAACAAAATAACAAGAAACAAATTAAGCTTTTATGAGTTCTTATAGTTTGTAACTTTTCTTGTTCAGTAATTTTTTTAATTCTCAATTTTCGAAAATGAAAATCAATTAATATACTCCACTGTTCTTTGAAGATTAGATGGTAAGCTAACCTACAGTACACTTTATTTGCTAAAGAATTTGCAGTAATTTTATGGATTTGTCTCACAGTTCTAGATAGATGATTTTTTCCAGAGATTATTTTACTATCTTTTAAAATTTTTCTGTAATTAAAAAAATTAGATTTCAAACTAAAAATCTTTAAATAAAAAGGAAATTCATACAGAGAACAAAAACTAATATTTTCTATTTACTCTTCACCAATTCTTTTTATATCTTTTTTTTCATTTTAAATGTTCTTTTTTATTTATTTATTTATTTTTTGGGGTCCGGTCGTGGGGACTGAACCAGAGTTCAGTCTGGGCACTGTCCCTCAGCTCTTCAGCTCTACCACTTGAGCTGCAGCGCCACTTCCGGCTTTTTTCTTTTTTTGCTTATGTGGTGCTGAGGAATTGAACCCCGGGCCTCAGGCATGCAAGGCAAGCACTCTACCACTGAGCCACCTTCCCAGCCCCATTTTAAATGTTCCTTATATATCATATATACAATACAGTATTATCTGCATCCATACACAGCTATGCATCTATATGCATATAGGCTGTTATATATATATATATTTATTAATTTTTCTAAGCCATTTGAAAATAGTTTGCATCATGTGCTACAATATTTCTGTACCTGTTCCCTAAAAACAAGATTTCCTTACAGTACCATAGTACAGTTACAATTTAACATTGATATAAAACATTATTTTATGTTGCTCTTGGGGCTTGAACTTAGGGCTAGGCACTTTATCTGGGCTTTTTGCTTAAGGCTAGTGCTATACCTGACCACAGCTCCACTTCTAGCTTTTTGGTGGTTAACTGCAAATAAGAGTATCATGGAGCCAGGTGCTGGTGGCTCACGCCTATAATCCTAGCTACTCAGGAGGCTGAGATCTGAGGATTGCGGTTCAAAGCCAGCCCGGGGGCTGGGAAGGTAGCTCAGTGGTAGAGGCTTGCCTTGCATGCCTGAGGCCCTGGGTTGGATTCCTCAGTACCACATAAGCAAAAAGAAAAAAGCCGGAAGTGGGGCTGTGGCTCAAGTGGTAGAGCGCTTGCCTTGAGCTGAAGAGCTGAGGAACAACACCCAGGCCCCAGGACCAAAAAAAAAAAAAAAAAAAAAAAAAAGAGTATCATGGACTTTTTCACCTGAGCTGTCTTGGAGCCACAATCCTCAGATCTCAGCCTCCTGAGTAACTATGATTAAGAGAATGAACTACCAGCACCCAGCTAAAGCTTTATCCAATCTGGAATCCATATTCCAATTTTATCTATTATCCAAACAAGGTCTTTTATGGGATTTTTCTTCTCTAACATAGGATCCAGTAGAAAATCACATACTATATCTCTTTATTATAATATAGAACATATCACTAGCCCTTCTTTATTCCATGCTAGTGACAGTTTTTGCATTATAAAATTATAAAAATTGAATTGTAAAAATTTTATTAGCATATATTAATTACACAAAAGGGTTCATATATCATGATTTGACATTTTTGAAGACTACTGGTTAATATTGATCTTATAATTATATATATTGCTCATTTCTCAGTTGCCTCTGGGTGATTACAAAAGGAATTTATTGAAAAGGTATTAGGGAGCATCTATAGTTTGAATATAAAAATATCATAATGAATACACATAACTTTGAATATATGTTATACATGTATATAACAGTATTATTTACAAATAATAATGATGAATGATACTGAGCACTTATATATTTTGGACACTGTCCTATTACATGTATTGTCACATACAATATATAGCATTATGGGATATTCCTAAATATATTAAAAAAGAAAGGGTGAATTTAATTGAAGTATTTGATACACACATATGAAAATAAGACAGTGAAACCTATTGAAATTGTTCTAAGGGGATGGGGGAACAGAGGGTATACACACACACACACACACACACACACACACACACACACACACACACACATATGGAATGGTTTTGATAGACTACATTGAATACAGTGAAAATGGGTGAAATCCCTGTGTACAACTAACATATGCTTTAAAAAACCTTTTGTGATTAAAATTCTTACTAACAGTTGACTAAAAAGAAGAAAACAAAAATAAATGTATATTGCTACCATGCATTACCAAGTTAGGGTCTTCTACAGTAACATTATCCTATAATAATACTGCTACTTTATTACAAATAAACAATTATTGGGTGGGGAGGGGGGGGAGGATGGGAAGGGATGGGAAGGGGAAACAAAGGAGGAAGCTACAATGCTTGATAAGAAATGTACTCATTATCTTGCCCATGTAATTGTAACCCCTCTGTACAGTATTTTCACAATAAAAAAAATTAAAAAAAACAATTAGATAATCATCTAGGAAGGTTAAGTAGATTTCCTAATATCATAAGTGATCAAACCAGTGTTCAAAGGAAGCTTTATATTTTTTCTTTAGAGTCAAGCTTATCTTTTTCTACTTTATGTGCTCATAAGGCAGCCTCACTTAAAAACCTTCCAACTAAAATATTTGCTAGAAAATAAATTATCTGTAGTAAACGAAGACATTAAATAATGTCCTAGTTAATATATGATGTTGAGAAATATACACTGAAATATACTTTTTAAGCTCTTTCTCATTTCAAAGAACACAGTGTAGACATGACCTAATGCTAGAGGTTCTGACTGAAAATCCTCAGCGTGCACATCAAAGTCTCCCCACTTGGGGGCACCCACAATGCAGCTTTTCTGCCTGTCTGTCCGGAAGCTTCAGGCCCCACAGAACTGGAGTTGAGCCAGTTCAGTCTCCTTTAGAAGACTTACACAGCCAGAGCTGATGTATCAGGGAGTTGCTTCCCTCTACCTCCAAGTCTGAGGAATATGTTCATTTCTTGCCCACATAATAAGCTATTATGCAACTAACTGCTTAAAACATTAATAATTAGTATATTTTGTTACAGGCCAAATATATTAAGTATGTTGTTAGGCTTTAATGATCAAGAACTACAAATAACTTGTGAATTAAGAATTATAGATTATTATATACAATTATTATATATATTATATACAAAGTAAAAAGAAATCAAACATTTTGTGGAGTTTGTATTTTGCATACTCAAGGTGAGAATTAAGTTTTAAATAAACCTATAATATTTTATCTGAAAAAAGAATTATACATTTGTGTAAAAGATACTTTAGGTTTAGGTTGTACAAAAATGAAGAGCAAAATCATTTGTCAGCAAGGGAAAGAAAAGTGACATAAAATTAAGCTAAATGGTGTGTGTGTGTGTGTGTGTGTGTGTGTGTGTGTGTGTGTGTGTGTGTGTGTGTGTGTGTGTGTGTGTGTGTGTGTATGTGAGTCCTGGGCTTGAATTCAGGACCTGGGCACTGTCTCTGGGATTTTTTTTTTTTTTTGCTCAAGACTAGCACTTAACACTTTAGCCACAGTTCCATGTCCAGCTTTTTGCTTGTTAATTGGAGATAAGAGTCTCATGGGCTGTCTTCCAACTGTGATCTTCAGGTCTCAGCCTCCTGAGGAGCTAGGATTACAGGTATGAGCCACTAGCGCCTGGCCAAGCTAGATTTTTTAAAATTATTATGAAAATACCGTACAGAGGAGTTACAATTACATGGGCAAGATAATGAGTACATTTCTTATCAAGCATTGTTGCCTCCTCCTTTGTTTCCCCTTTCTATCCCTTCCCATCTCCCTCCCCACCCCCATATCGATCTCCACCCCTTCTCCTCGCCCCCCCAAAGTTGTAAAGTTCGTTTTTCGACCTAAGGACTTGTACATCTCATTGTTGCAATAGGTCCACCTGTATCCCTATTTGAACGATTTGTTTTTACCCTTCCCCTCCACAAATTATACCAACATCAAATACAGTGAAAGCAGGGGTTATACCATGGGGGAGGGACATACAAAGCAACAAGAAATCATCTTATAAATATGTTAGAAACAATTGCATGAAAGAAAAAACATTTGAATACTTATCTTGGCGTTCATTTCACCTAACATCAGCTTATCTGACCTTTTCTGCTTGTGTCAGACATATACTAGTTATTGCAAATAAGGGAAACCATGGGACCTATGTTTCTTTGTGCCTGGCTTACTTCACTTAATATAATTTTTTCCAAATCTTTCCATTTCCTAACAAATGAAGCAATGTCATTCTTTCTGATGCAGGCATAGAATTCCATTATATACCACATTTTCTTGATCCATTCATCTACTGAGGGGCATCTGGGTTGGTTCCATATCTTAGCTATGTAAATAATGATGCAATAGACATAGTTGTGCTGGTAGCTTTAGTATGGTCTTGTTTGTGATCATTTGGGTAAATGCCCAAAAGTGGGATTGTTGGGTCATAGGGGAGCTCTGTGTGGAGTCTTTAGAGGAACCTCCATACTGCTTTCCAAAGTGGTTTAACAAGTTTACATTCCCACCAACAATGCAGTAGGGGTCCCTTCTGTCCACATCCCCTCCAGCATCTGTTGTTATTAGATTTCTTGATTATAGCCATTCTAACTGGGGTGAGGTGGTATCTTAATGTTGTTTTGATTTGCATTTCTTTTATGGCTAGGGAGGTTGAGCATTTCTTCATGTGTCTATTGGCCATCCTTCTTTCCTCTTCAGAGAAGTTTCTGTTTAAGTCTTTAGCCCACTTATTTATTGGGCAGTTGTTTCTTTGAGGATTTATTGTTGGGGGATTTAATTTTTTGAGTTCCATGTATATATGTGTATATATAGACATATATACATATATATATATATATATATATATATATATATTTGTCAGTTGTGGGGCTTGAACTCTGGGCCTGAGTGCTGCCCCTCAGCTCTTCAGCTCAAGGCGAGCACTCTACCACTTGAGCCACAGCGCCACTTCCGGTTTTCTGGTGGGTTTATTATTATTATTATTGGAGATAGGAGTCTCATGGTCTTTCCTGCCGGGGCTGGCTTTGAACTGCGATCCTCAGATCTCAGCCTCCTGAGTAGTTAGGATGACAGGTGTGAGCCACCAGCGCCCGGCTCCAGGTATATTTTAGATATGAGACCCTTGTCCGTTGTATGGCTAGTGAAGATCTTCTCCCAATCCATGGGCTTTCTATTGATCTTGCTAGCTATGTCCTTTGCCATGCAGAAGTTCTGCAATTTCATGCAATCCCATTTGTCCAACCTTTCTTTGATTTGTTGTGTTTCTGGGTCTCTATTAAGAAAATTTCCGCCTGTGCTAAGGAGACTTAGGGTTTCTCCTATTCCATCTTGTAATGTTTTCAGAGTGTCTGCTTTGACTCTGAAGTCTTCGATCCATTTGGAGTGATTCTGGTGCAGGGTGATATATAAGGATCTAGCTTTAGTTTTCTACAAGTTGTTTACCAGTTTTGCCAGCACCATTTACTGAAGAGGCTGTCTTTCTTCCATTCTATTTTTTTAGCTCCCTTATCGAAGATTAGATGACTATAGGTCTGTAGATTCATTTCTGGGTTTTCAATTCTATTCCATTGGTCCTGAGGTCTGTTCTTGTGCTAGTACCAAGCTGTTTTGATTACTATGGCTTTGTAGTAGAGTTTGAAATTTGGTATTGATATCCCTCCAGCACTGTTCTTTCTGTTAAGGATTGTTTTTGCTATTCGGGGTCTTTTATTGTTCCATATGAATTTTTGGATTGCCTTTTCTATTTCCTTCCTTGAAGAATGAGGTTGGAATATTGATAGGTATCGCATTGAATTTGTAGAAAGCCTTGGGAAATATTACCATTTTCACAATGTTGATCCTTCCAATCCAGGAGCATGGGAGGTTTTGCCACCTTCTAAGTTCTGTTTTGATTTCCTTTTTCACGTTTTTAAAGTTTTCATCATAGAGGTCCTTCACTTCTTTGGTTAAGTTAATTCTTAGGTATTTTATTTTTTGTGGGACTATTACGAGTGGAATTCCTTTCCTAATTTCAGCCATGCTTTTCTCATTGTTGGCATACAGAAAAAACCATTGATTTTTGAGGGTAAATTTTATACCCTGCTTCTTTGCCGAAGTTTTGAATCAGCTTGAGTGATTTGGGAGTGGAGTCCATGGGATTCTTTAAATTACAAGATCATGTCATCTGCAAAGAGGGAGAGTTTTACTTCATCTTTCCATATTTAGATCCTCTTTATGTTTGCATCTTGTCTTATTGCTGTCCAAGTGAGCTATTTTAAGTTGCTCTTGTGTTATATTCCTACCTGAAGATATTCGCTGATAAGTGTATCTGTTGGTGGTCTCCAGAGCAAGGAAGGTTTCTGCAGAAATTGTGGCTAATGTCATCTCTAGGTCAGCCAAGTGCTCATCAGCATCCCCTGAGAGTAGAGATTCTGCTGAGAGATACTGATGTCAATGATGCTATATCCCAGGTGTAATTGCTAGTATTATTCTAGAACACACAGGAGAAGATATGGAAAATGAGTTTGTACTGGATGTGGCTATGTGTACTTGAGGTGGCTTTTTCAGTACCATATATACCTGCCTTTCATATGATAAATCAGACTAGAGGGAGCTCAAATACAGATAGGGTGGTCTGACTTAAAAGCCTCCTCTCACTGACTACTGGGGTTTCATTCTTTTTTTTTTTTTTTTTGTTGGTCATGGGGTTTGAACTCGGCCTGGGCACTGACCTCAGCTCTTCAGCTCAAGGCTAGCACTCTAACACTTGAGCCACAGCACCACTTCTGGCTTTTTCTTTTTATGTGTTGCTGAGGAGTTGAATCCAGGGCCACATGCATGCGAGGCAAGCACTCTACCACTGAGCCACCTTCCCAGCCCTGGGGTTTCATTCTTCTACATACTTTGTCCACCCCTCCGATGAAATGCCCAGATCCTTTAAAAATGAGCACTTATTAGCTGCTGGAAGTGCTATGGACGTATAGCTTCCACCTTTCATCCCTTTCAGGATTTAACTAGTAGCGAATATCCTGACCCAAAGCCACACCTTCCCAGGACAACTACATGCATAACTCCTAACCCTGCTATTTCTGCCTAAGTTGAGATGACTTTAATAGGCTACTGGAGTTTCACTCTTCTCATGCTTGTCCTTCTGCTCAATCCTGCTTCTGTTTCCTTCCCTCTACAGGTACTTGTCTCAAGATTACTGCTTCATAAATACTGTGTAATGGGCTTACTTTTTGGTGCCCAGTCTGTCCTTTATGCTTTTTCTTAGTTCTTGTTTTCAAGTTCCTTTTATGGTGAGCTGTCTCATTCCCTGACCATGACAAAGTAGTGCCTGTCCTTGTGTTAACTTTGCTCTCAATATGGATGGAGATTACTGCCAGTGATTTTGTGTATTCCAGGAAATTTAGCAACATTGGCTAAATGCCATGACATTTGCATCCTAAAACATTTCCAAACATTTTGTGGCCTATAGTGCCAACCACTCTCTGTTAATAATTGCTAGGTCAGCACCTCTCCTTTAGGCTTAGAGATAGTGTGCTAAACTGAGCCTGATGTCCCTTGACAAAGGTCAATAGTGCCTTAAAACTTTCCTGATAATGGAAATAGTGACCATTTATAGTTTACTATGCTTCTATACATTAGTTATCTAATTTTCATATCAAGTTTATGAAATAGGTACTATCATTTCTCTGTTTCATCTATAGGGAAAATAGGCCCAGGCACAACTAGATTACTTTCATATGACCACCAAGCTGGAAATGATATAGTTGAATGACTTCCATCACTAGGATGTACATCTAGTCATAGCTGTCCTCACATTGTTTCTTAGCAAGTTAAGTTGTACTAATAGTATTAAAATGACATCATTGCATGTTATAATTGATTTGTTGCTGAAAAACTGAAAGGAAATGAGAATTTATTTGTTAATTTTCATTTTCTATAGGATCATATTAAGATTTCATATATATATGTATATATATATATATATATATATATATATATATATATATATTTGTTCTTTTAGCAATTCAGAGCTTCCTAGCCATGAACCTGGTAGATGAGTTCTTGATCTCTTGCCTTTAAAGGTGATCAGAAGTCTCTCCTGCTTAACTTTGTGTCTTACAGAGCTTTTTTCTTTGTTTTCATTATTTCAGTTTGTATTGTTTGAAACTTAATTTTTCTGATATCAGATCTCTCCTAAGCTAGGAGTAGGTGAAGATGGTGTCGCTGAGATACAGAGGAATGTCACCCATAGACTAGTAGTTTACATTAGAAAGTGTTCAGTTCAATGAGCTTATAAAAGCACACTGAAATCAGAAGGAAACTTAAATATGGTGCTTGTGAGAAAGAATGAGCTAGAGAAAGTGATTTACAGAGCACATAGGGCTTTGCTGAAATCCAGAAGTAGCAAATTTCATCTTAAGGTCTTCAAAGAAAGTGATCCGTCAGGGAATTATTTAAGCAAAGCTCCATCCACAATTTCTTTCAATAGAGACCCACCTGTATTTACAAAGTTCTGAAACATTTATCCTGGAAGCTGGTCCTAGATATTCTATGATTTAAATTGTGCTTTTCAAACATTGCTTCACATTAGAACCACCTGGGGAGGTTTAAATAGGCTGCTCAGACTGCATCTTGCTCTGATTAAACCAGAATCTTTAGTATTGAAATTTGGGCATCTGTATTAAAAAGTTCTCAAGTAACATCTGGGAACAGAGTGAGCAGAAGTTCTTATATTGTAACTACATTAGAATCACCTGTTAGGACTGTTAAGCTGCACACTGCTGTGTGACACCCCAGAATTTCTGATTCAATAGATTAGGGGTGAGGCCTAAGAGTTTGTATCTCTCATAATTTCCCAGATGATACTGATGTTCCTGGTCCAGGGAGCTACATTTTGAGAACTACTGATAAAGAGAATTATTTACATATTGATAAGGCCATTTGAACACATGAAAGTCATAATTTTTTTCTTTTTTGGCCAGGCATCCTAAGTAGATGCAGCATCCTTGGAAAGGAATCTAACCACAGTTGTGAACTCATTGCACACACTGATTCTCTGGCAGGCTTACATTGAAGCCCATCTGTTACGCTGGCAGCATGCCCACAGAGGACGTGCTCTGCCAATTTCAGCAGGGCATAGGTGCTAACCAAACACGGTTTTAGAGGGGTGGCTTTCATCACACAGCAAGTATCATTTCTTAGGCCAGGCAATCCTGCTGTTTGCAAACAGCTTCAGTTTGAGGCCACATGCTTCCTTACATCTGTAGGTGTTTGAGGACATGATTAAAAAATAAATAATCAACAAATGGTTGATTATATTTCTCCCTCTAACTGCCTTAGCATTGTAATTTGGCATGTAGAGAAACATTCTCTCTTTGGTGAGCTGGAAGCCATTCTGAAGGACCATACTCATGTAATGCTTTAAAGCTGCATGATTTGGATCAGCTGCATTTGTTCCATTAAGATGATTTTAGCAGGTTTTCCTTCTTTGCTTTTATTTATTCTTTTGCTCTTTTTGAGCTACATTTTCTTCCCTTTTACCATCAGTATTCTGAGGTCTTCTCTAAGACTTTATAAAAATGTTGTATATATATTTTAAAGGATTACATATTTTTAGAGCAGTTTTAGGTTCATTGCAAAATCCAGTGGAAAGAACAGATTTTCAATCTATCCTCCCTCCCCCACCCACCCTGCTCTCTTCACATGTATAACTTCCCTCTATTTTTGTCATTCCCTATTACTGTGGTACATCTATGCATTCAATGGACCTATGCTAGTATGTCCTATCACCCAAAGTCCGTAGTTTACATTGGAGTATGTTTTTGGTGCTATACATTCTCTGAGTTTGGACTCACTCATAGAATATGTAACATATTCATTCTAATATCATACAGAATAGTTTTACTACCCCTAAAGTCTTCTGTTTCATTAGGCTTCCTTTCTTCCCTGATTCCTTTCACCCCTTGATCTTAGTACTGTCCCTATGGATTGCCTTTTCCATAACAGTAATATATTTATTGATATGCATTTAACTTTCTTTCATTTTTGACAGCTCATTTTCTTTTACTTTTTGTGTGTGAAGAATATCCTTTTTATTGGTTATTTGGATATTTCAAAGTTTGTACTCGTACTCACCTACTAAAAGACATTTTGGTTGTTTCAAAGTTTGGTCAGTAATAAAGGTTTTGTGAATGGCCATGTGCAGGTTTTGTATGGATTTAATTTTCAACTGCTTTGGGTAAATACCAAAGAGCATAATTCCTGGACTGTTAAGTTTTGCAAAACACCTTTAAACTGTCTTCCAAAATGGCTCTGCTGTTTTTCATTGTCATCAGAAATGATTGAAAATGTTTTTTGGGGGTTGGTCATGGGGCTTGAACTCTGGGCCTGGGCACTCTTCTTGAGTTTCTTTTGCTCAAGGCTAGCACTCTACCACTTTGAGCCACAGTGCCACTTCTGGCTTTCTGGTGGTTAATTGGAGATAAGAGTCTCATGGACTTTCCTTTCCTGGGCTGTCTTCGAACCATGATCCTCAGATCTCAGCCTCCTGAGTACCTAGGATTACAGTTGTGAGCCACCAGTGCCCAGGTAGGATGAAAGTTTTTGTTATCCATAAACCTACCAGCTTCTGATATTCTGGATATGTGATGGTTATCTTATTGCTACAATTTATGGAATATCATTCAGCACATTAATACTCATTCACAAGTCATTATATTTCTTTTTTTTTTTTTTGGGTCCAGTCGTGGGGCCTGAACTCTGGGGCCTGGGCACTGTCCCTCAACTCTTCAGCTCAACGCTAGCACTCTACCACTTGAGCCACAGCGCCACTTCCGGCTTTTTTCTTTTTGCTTATGTGGTGCTGTGGAATCGAACCCAGGGCTTCAGGCATGCAAGGCAAGCGCTCTACCACTGAGCCACCTTCCCAGCCCCAAGTCATTATATTTCAACTTGTATAATGAACAGAACCTGAAAGTCTGACTTGACTTTCATTTGATTAATTTTATTATATTATTTCAATTTCTTTCGAGGCTTGAACTCAGGGCCTAGAGCTTGGCTTTTTTTTTTTTTTTTTTTGCTTATGTGGTGCTGAGGAATCCAACCCAGGGCCTCATGCATGCAAGGCAAGCGTTCTACCACTGAGCCACCTTCCCAGCCCCTAGCTTGGCTTTTTCACTAAAGGCTGCTTTTTTTTTTTTATTTTTTTAAATTACTTGAGCCACAGATCCACTTCTGGCTTTTTGGTAGCGAAATAGGTTAGAATCTGACAGACTTTCCTGCCTGAGCTGGCTTTGAACCACAATCCTCAGACTTCAGTCTTCTTAAGAACTAGGATTATAGGTACGAGTCATTTGTGCCTGGCTAGCTTTTTTCATTCATTTTTGCTTTTCCTTTTTCTTTATAGCCCTTCCTTCCTTCCCTCCTTCCTTTCTTTTTTCCTTTCTTCCATCTTTCCTTCCTATTTATTTCTAAGTCAACAAATATGTGTGTATGGTTTTTAAAAACTTTAACTTTTTATCTTCAAAAAATGTTAAACTCATAAAAAATTATAAACAGATGTGTGGCCTTGTGCCTATAATCTCAGCTATAGAGAGTGGAAGGATCTTCATTTGAGGCTAGCCTGGGCAGAAACAGTTGGCAAAACTGAAGATATTTGAAGGTGTAACTCTGTAATTGTAGCTATGTAGGAAGCGCAAATAGTTGGATCACTAGTCTGGGCAGAAACCTACTGAAAAACACTTAAAGCAAAAAGGCTGGGCATGTGGCACAAGTGGTAGAGTGCCTCACTAGCAAGTTCAGTTCCCAGTACTGCTAATAAAAGAAAAAAGGAGATTAAAAAATTAAAAATTCTTACGTGTCTTTCATCCAGCTTCCCAAATATTTACATCTTATAAAACCATAGTAGATGGCAAAACCAGAAAACTAATATTTATACAATACTATTAACTTACTTACGGATTCAAACATTGCTAATTGTCCCATTAATGTTCCTTTTCTGATCTTAAGGTGAGAGTTAAGCTTTAATGAACTCCAATTTCCAATCTGAAACAGAGTCTCAGTCTTTCATGACCTTGATCCTTTATGGAGTGTGGGGGAATTGTTTTGAAGAATGGTTCTCGGTTTAGTCAATGCATATCAGTTACTTTCTGTAGTCCCCATGCTCGGTTCTGGAGTACTTGAGTCTAAATTCACACTTTGCCCCCAGGAAGTTGATTTCATCTTGGAGAAGAATAGAAGTGTATAGTTTGCCAGATAATAACAATACAGCACAATAAATGCTACAGTGGAGGCAGACACTGGATATAGAGAAGATATTTGAAGGGGTAACTGGCTATGTCCTGTGGGATCAGGATAGACTCAGGAAATGACATCTACAGCAAGAGCAGAGGCACCAGGACGGGTGAACCACACAGAAGGTAGGAGCCCCAGAGAACAGAGTGTTCCAGGCAAAATTGAAGCCATCAAATAGAGCAGAATACCACAGTCATTTTAAGGAATAACCTTAATACTCCTTGTAAAAGTCTTTATAATCAGGACCATATTTGAACATGTTGGAGAAATCTGCTTTGACCTTTTCTGTCTTGTCAGAATTCATTTTAAAACCCTTGACACTCTGACATTCATCCTTGTACGCTGGCAATTTCAGAAGTCCTGTTGATAAACTGACTTTAAGAAGCACAATAAATATGAAGCTAAAGAAGGAAAAAATATTTTTTATTGAGGTAAATTAATACAAGTAAATTCTGAAGTGTATGAGCCCCTGGAGAGAATGAGTACCAGTGGTATAAAAGGAAATTAATTCATCAGAACAACTCTGGCTTTTTTTTTGGCCAACAAGCAATCATAAATATCATCATAAAGATAGACAAAATCATGTAATTGTGTGATCTTTTTGTATGGTATAATATCCAACAGGAATAGATCCTATTTGGACACTAGGATGATAAAGAGTTTTGAGAAAGAGGTAGTTGGTCAGACTCTGCGGTTCATCTATGAACTGGAAGTTTCTATTGCTCAGATTCCAATGTATTTTGGTTAGGAAACTTTGAATAAGGTTCTTGTCTGTGGTTCAGAAACAAATTACTTAAAGATGGAACTTCAGATAAACTGTATTCTTCCAGTAGACAATTTCTTCTTTTTATTCTTTCTTGTTATCTACTTTTCCTTTTCCTAGAAGTCTCCTCATCTTACTCTGCCTGCCAAAGTGTGACCACTCAGAATCCTTCAATTTGGTCACTGTGATTGGCTTATAGAGTGAAACCAATTTACTTCAGCAGAGCCAATCAGAACATTTTCTGGAATATTTCAACCTGAATCTGAAACAAGAACCTCCATTTCTTTCTAGTTGTGTAGTTAATTGGGTAGGAGTCCGGGAGACTCAACTAACCATGTGACTCTACTGTGCTGAAAAAGGTCTACAGCAGGCCTGTGAGACAAACAGAAAGAGGCCAAGGAGGAGCTCTGAGGGCATGGGTTACAAACATTCTTTGTGTTTCTTCCTTGTTTACTTTTCAATAGATTTATTAGGATATCAGTTATTTACCATGTAATGCACTCATTCAAATGTTCATTAATCACACAATTCAATACCATCACCACACTTTTAGAATATTTTAACACCTCTGCCCCGGAAAGAAAGGCCCATTAATTAGTTGTTCTCATATTTCCCTAACTTTTTTAGTCCTAAGCAGCTGCCAAGCTATTTTCTGTCCATGTAAAGGTGCCTATTCCATAGTGTGTGTGTGTGTGTGTGTGTGTGTGTGTGTGTGTGTGTGTGTGTGTGTGTGTGTGTGTGTGTGTGTGTGTGAGACTGGCTTCTTTCACTTAAGCATAATGGTTTTAAGATTCATCCCTATTCCATTATGTGCCACTACTGCACTTCTTTTTATGGCTTTATATTTCAAGTGTGAAGGGCATTTGGATTGATACCACCCTTTATTCTGAACATGCTGTTATACACATTCATATACATGCTTTTATATAGATATATGTTTTTAAGCTATCTAGGAGATACAGTTTGTAGTGGAAATGCAGGGTCATATAGCAAGTCAATGTTTACTTTGATTTTTTTTGAAGAACTGACATTATTTTTTCAAAGTGGCTGCACCATTTAACATTTCTATCAATGATGCATGTTTCTCCACAACCCCACACATATTAGTCTTTGTATTTTTTATAACTATTCTGATGAGTGTGGAGGATTATGTCATTGTGGACTGTTTTATCTCATTCTTCTTTTAGACAAGATATTGCTGGCTTTGAACACTCTATCCTTCTTCCTCAACCTCCTGACTGCTGGGATTACAGGTGTGTACCGTGGTGCTGGCTCCTCACTATGGATTTGATTTGCATTTCCCAAATGGCTAATGATGTTTACTATCATTTCAGTTTTTTATTGCCCAGGTGTATGTCTTCTGCAGAAATGTGTTTGTCCAGATGATTTTCCCATTTTAAAGTTGGCCTGTCTTTAAAAAAAATTTCATCTTATTATTTAGGGTAGTTTTAGAGTTATAGAGAAGTTGAAAAGCTTATCATTTTATTGAGTTGTAGGAATTCTTCATTGATTCAAGATATAAATCACTTAGGAGGTATGATTTATAAATATTTTCCCCTATTTTGTGGGTAGTTTCTTCACTTTCTTGACATTTTCCCATTAAGGTTTACTTTTTTTTTTTTTTTGGTCGGCCGTGGGGCGCTGTCCCTCAGCTCTTCAGCTCAAGGCGAGTGCTCTACCACTTGAGCTACAGCGCTACTTCCTCCCATTAAGGTTTAAAATCTGATGTTCAAACTATTTTTCCTGTTGTTGCTTAAACTTTTGTAGAGTCCCGAGTAAAAAAGATTTAATCCTATGTTCTTCTAGGAGTTTGTGTGTGTGTGTGTGTGTGAGTTTGTGTGTGTGTGTGTGTGAATTGGGGCTTGAACTCTGGGCTTGAGAACTGTCCCTCAGCTCTTCAGCTCAAGGCTAGCACTCTACCACTTGAGCCACAGTGCCACTTTTGGTTTTCTGGTGGTTTATTGGAGAAAAGTGTCTCATGGACTTTCCTGTTCTGGCTGGCTTTGAACCATGATCCTCAGATCTCAGCCTCCTGAGGAGCTAGGATTACACCAGGGCCCGGCTTTCTTCTAGGAGTTTTATACTTTTTTTTTTTTTTTTTGGGTCCGGTCATGGGGCCTGAACTCTGGGCCTGGGCGCTGTCCCTCAGCTCTTCAGCTCAAGGCTAGCGCTCTACCACTTGAGCCACAGCTCCAGGCTGTTTTCTTTTTGCTTATGTGGTGCTGAGGAATCGAAACCAGGGCCTTGAGCATGCAAGGCAAGCACTCTACCACTGAGCCACCTTCCCAGCCCTGAGTTTTATCCTTTTAGTTCTTTTATTTAGCTCTGTGATCCACTTAGAGTCAACTTTTGTGTAGGGTATTAGCAATAGATCATTCTTTGGCATAGCTATCTATTTGCCCCAACACTGGTTATAGAAAAGACTATTCTTTCCCACAGCTTTTTTGGTACTCTTGTCAAAAATCAAGTGACCACACAAATAATTGTTTGTCTCTGGACTCTCAGTTTTATTCTACTTGACTCATTTATATATCTTATGTATATTTCTTTTTTTTCTAATCTGTTGATTTGGAATTTAAACCACATATTTATTTTTTTATTTTTTTTAATTTAATTTAATTTTATTTGTAAACATACTGTACAGAGGAGTTACAATTACATGGGCAGGATAATGCGTACATTTCTTACCAAGCATTGCAGCCTCCTCCTTTGTTTACCCTTCACATCCCTTCCCAGCCTCCCCCCTCCCCCCATCCCAATCCTATTCCTTCCCCCCCCTTCCCCCCACCCCCCACCCCCCCCACCGCACCGACGTTGTAAAGCTCGTTTTGGACATGACAACTTTTGCTTCTCATTGTTGCAACAGGTCCACCTGTATCCTTATAGAACTGGTTTTTCCCCATCTAGTTATACTGACATCAAATATAGTGAAAGCAGGGGTTATACTGTGGGGGAGGGACATACAAAGCAACAAAGAGATAATCTTATAAATGGGTTAGAAACACATGCATGAAAGAAAAAAACATTAAAATACACATCTAAGGGTTCATTTTCCTGACATCACATTATCTGACCTTTTCCGCTTGACTCATACATATACTAGATATTACAAATAAGGTAAACCATGGGACCTATGTTTCTTTGGGCCTGGCTTACTTCAGTTAATATAATTTTTTCCAACTTTTTCCATTTCTTAACAAATGGGGCAATGTCATTCTTTCTGATGGAGGCATAGAATTCCATTGTGTATATATACCACATTTTCTTGATCCATTCATCTACTGAGGGGCATCTGGGTTGGTTCCATATCTTAGCTATGGTAAATAATGCTGCAATAAACATAGTTGTGCTGGTAGCTTTAGTGTGGTCTTGTTTGTAAACATTTGGGTAAATGCCCAAAAGTGGGATTGCTGGGTCATAGGGGAGTTCTATGTGAAGTCTTTTGAGGAACCTCCATACTGCTTTCTAAAGTGGTTGAACAAGTTTACATTCCCACCAACAATGAAGTAAAGTTCCTTTCTGTCCACATCCCCTCCAGCATTTGTTGTTGTTAGAGTTCTTGATTTTTGCTATTCTAACTGGAGTGAGGTGATATCTCAATGTTGTTTTGATTTGCATTTCTTTTATGGCTAGGGATGTTGAACATTTCTTCATGTGTCTATTGGCCATCCTTCTTTCTTCTATTTATTGGGCAGTTGTTTCTTTGAGGATTTGTTGTTGGGGGGTTTAATTTTTTGAGTTCCAAGTATATTTTAGATATGAGACCCTTGTCTGTTGTATGGCTAGTAAAGATCTTCTCCCAATCCGTGGGTTTTCTATTGATCTTGCTAGCTATGTCATTTGCCCTGCAGAAGCTCTGCAACTTTATGCAATCCCATTTGTCCAACCTTTCTTTGATTTGTTGTGTTTCCGGGTCTCTATTCAGAAAATTTCGGCCTGAGCCAAGGAGACCTAGGGTTTCTCCTATTCCATCCTGTAATGTTTTCAGAGTGTCTGCTTTGAGTTCAAGGTCTTTGATCCTTTTGGAGTTGATTCTGGTGCAGGGTGATATATAAGGATCTAGCTTTAATTTTCTACATGTAGTTAACCAATTTTGCCAGCACCATTTACTGAAGAGGTTGTCTTTCTTCCATTCTATTGTTTTAGCTCCCTTATCGAAGATTAGATGGCTATAGGTCTGTAGGTTCATTTCTGGGTTTTCAATTCTATTCCATTGGTCCTGAGGTCTGTTCTTATGCCAATACCAAGCTGTTTTGATTACTATGGCTTTATAGTAGAGTTTGAAGTTTGGTATTGATATTCCTCCAGCAGTGTTCTTTCCGTTGAGGAGCGTTTTTGCTATTCGGGGTCTTTTATTTTTCCATATGAATTTTTGGATTGCCTCTTCTATTTCCTTGAAGAATGAGGTTGGAATTTTGATAGGTATTGCGTTGAATTTGTAGATAACCTTGGGAAGAATTGCCATTTTCACAATGTTAATCTTTTCAATCCAGGAGCATGGGAGGTTTTGCCATTTTTTAAGTTCTGTGTTGATTTCCTTTTTTAAGATTTTAAAGTTTTCATCATAGAGGTCCTTCACTTCTTTAGTTAAGTTAATTCCTAGGTATTTTATTTTTTGTGGGGCTATTACAAATGGAGTTGCTTTCCTAATTTCAGCCACACTTTTCTCATTGTTGCATACAGAAAAGCCATTGATTTTTGGGGGTTAATTTTATAACCTGCTACTTTGCCAAAGTTTTGAATCAGCTTGAGTAATTTGGGAGTGGAGTCTATGAGATTCTTTAGATACAAGATCATGTTATCTGCAAAGAGGGAGAGTTTTATTTCTTCTTTCCCTATTTGGATCCCCTTTATGTCTGCATCTTGTCTTATTGCTGTAGCTAGGCATTCTAATACTAGATTGAAGAGAAGTGGAGAGAGTGGGCATCCTTGTCTTGTTCCTGAGTTAAGAGGAAATGGCTTTAGTTTTTCACCATTGAGTATAATGCTGGCTGTAGGTTTGTCATATACAGCCTTTATTATATTGAGGAATGTTCCATGGATTCCTAATTTTTCCAAAACCTTCATCATAAAGGGGTGTTGGATCTTGTCGAATGCTTTTTCTGCATCTATTGAAATAACCATGTGGTTCTTATTCTTGCTTCTGTTGATGTGATGAATAATATTAATTGATTTGCATATATTGAACCAGCTTTGCATCCCTGAAATGAATCCTGTTTGATCATGGTGTATGATTTTTTGGATGAATTGTTGAAGTCGATTGGCCAAAATTTTGTTGAGAAGTTTTGCATCAATGTTCATCAAAGAAATGGGTCTATAGTTCTCTTTCTTTGATGAGTCCCTGCCTGGTTTTGGGATGAGGGTTATGATGGCTTCATAGAATGTGTTCGGTAGTGAGCTTTCTCTTTCAATTTCATTGAAGAGTTGGAGGAGTATTGGTGTGAGCTCTGCTTTGAAGGCCTTGTAAAATTCCGCTGTAAAACCATCTGGTCCTGGACTTTTCTTAGCTGGGAGGTCTCTTATTGCTGTTTCTATTTCAATGCTTGATATGGGCCTGTTGAGCTGGTTTAACTCATCTTGTAAACCACATATTTCTATTGGGGATCCATAGACTTTTTTTTTTTTCAAAATTTTTATTGTGATTAACTGGTTACATAATTTCCCAAATTTCACAGTATTGTGGGACAGTGATGCTCAGTTAAAGTAAAAAACACATTCTAACTTTCCTGGAACAAATTATCTATCATGGTCTATAACATTTATGAGTTCTATGAGCTTTGCGATACAGTTATTTCTTCCACATTGGGTGGTATGTACATTTCTTTTGTTTTGCATAGCATCAGCTGTTCCCTCTTTCCCACTTGTTTCCTCCCTCCCATTTCTGCCATTGAGTTGCTTAGTTCATTTTGGTCAATGTCCAGTGCAGCTAATGGGTCCCACTGTTATATGTTTTTCCCTGATTCCCTCTAGTTCTGTGTCATCTTCCTGGTTCCCCTCCGGTATACACATATATACTATACATGTGGATCCATAGACTTTTAAAATACATATTTAACTGTACAAAGTCTAATGTTACATTATAGGTAAAAGTTGCTTTTTTTTGTGCTGAGAAACATGGACTCCTTATTTTGGCCCACAAATTAGTTGTAATCAGAATAAACTCTAGGCATTCTAGACTCACCAATTTTTGTACCTATGTTCTTTGTCCTGGGCCAGCTCTCCTGCAGTGACTTTGAAGCCATCTTGGAATACAGAAAGGAGCAGACTATTTGCCAGGTGTTAATGACGCTTATTGTTAAAAGACTCACCTGACCAATCCTGAGCCACTTAACGTTAGACCACCTAACTACCTCTGAACGCTTCTGACTACCTTTTAACATAACTATGACTTAGGACTGTTTTAGCTTTGTGTACTGTTTTAGCACTGATCCCCAGTATACGTGACTGTTTTAGCTATGTGTACCTTCTTAGTGCTTGTCCACAGTATATGCCCAGAAGACAGTTGATCAGGTCCTCAAGTGCTGTCTTCTCGTGACTGCCATGTAATAAATCTTTCTCTGGCTTTTTATTTGGCATATAGGGAGGAATGGCCAGACCTGACATTTAGGACTCCTTGAGTTTAGGCCTGAAGTCTATAAAGTTTGTTTTCAATGTTATCTCAATCTCCCATTTAAATGACACAAATTCTTAAGATTATTCAACTTGGATCATACTTTTTCCCTCTGACTTACATGTGGTTGTCAAATATCTTAGTTTTTGTCCTTTTCTTTTTCTAGCTTCATAAATTAGACATTATTTTTTATTTAAATACTAAATGAGACATCATTACGATTTTATTTTCTCACTATTCCATTTCATATCTCCAACAAACATTTGGAGTCATTATTAGTGTTCCTGAGGTACCTCCTTTCATTATTTTGCTTTCATTCATAAAAAGCAATTTTATACCAACATCCAATACAGTGAAAACAGGGGTTATACCATGGGGGAGGGAGATATGGGAGGGGAAAGGAAAAAAATTGTTTAAATAGGAATACAGGTGGATCCATTGCAACAATGAGATGTAGATGTACAAGATGTTATGTCAAAAAATGAACTTCACGGGCTGGGAAGGTGGCTCAGTGGTAGAGCGCTTGCCTTGTATGCATGAGGCCCTGGGTTCGATTCCTCAGCACCACATAAGCAAAAAGAAAAAAGCTGGAAGTGGCGCTGTGGCTCAAGTGGTAGAGCTCTAGCCTTGAGCTGAAGAGTTCAGGCCCCACGACCGGACCCCCCCCCCGCCCCCCAAAAAAAGAACTTTACAAGTTTGGCGTGGGGGGGTATGTGTAGGGGGGGGGCGAGATGGAAAGGGATAGGAAGGAGTAACAAAGGAGGAGGTAACAATGCTTGATAAGAAATGTACTTATTACCTTGCTCATGTAATTGTAACCCCTCTGTATAGTATTTTCACAATAAAACACAATTTTGTATAATACAGTTTTAAACTGAAATTTTTTCTTTCCCTTGGAGTTTAGGAGAATTTTATCACTTGGCTTTATATTTGCTGTTGTAAAAATCTATCGCTTTATCATTTCTTTGTAATTCTTGTGTGTGTGTGTGTTTGTGTGTGTGAGTGTGACACCTACGATTTGAGCCAAGCCTCCTCTTTGAGCTTTTTGTTTGTCAATTGGAGATAAGAGTCTCTAGGATTTGTCTACCTGGATTGGTTCCAAACCTTGATCTTCTAGATTAATCTCTTGAATAGCCATGATTATAGGCAAGAGACACTAGTGCCCAACTTTTCTTGTTTATTTTACTAATTTTAAAACATTTTTGTTTTTGCTGCATTTCTACATGTGTTCAATTTTTTTTTTTTTTTTGGACGGTAGTGGGGCTTGAACTTCTGAGCCTGGGCGCTGTCCCTCAGCTCTTCAGCTCAAGGCTAGCGCTCTACCACTTGAACCACAGTGCTACTTCTGGTTTTCTGAGTGGTTTATTGGAGATAAGAGTCTCATGGACTTTCCAGCCCTGGCTGGCTCTGAACCGTGATCCTCAGATCTCAGCCTCCTGAGTAGCTAGGATTACAGGCATGAACCACTGGTGCCTGGCTCAAGTATGCATTTTTAAATTTATTCTTCAACACCAGAGAAATTCTAGCCATGATTTCTACAAAATTCCTTTGATTATGTTTAATCTTTCCTTTGGAGATTTCAACTAAATACTGAAACATACTTTATATAATAATCCAAAAATAGTTTGAAGTAAGACTTAACTATAACTGGCCAGTTTTTAACAAATAGAATATTTTTATGACTTAAGAATGAGAAAAGTTTGCTTGAATGGGAAATAATAAAGGAAAAACAATAATGAATCTGGTTATATGAAGGTTAAAAATATCTGGACAGAAAGAACATCATTAAAATATGAAAGTTTTTGTTTGGTATCATTATGAATTTGTGAATTCAGACACATAAGTTGTGTTTCAATCCTTCAAATATTATTCTTGAAAATGATCAAATAACTTTATTTTTGGCCAATGAAAATCTTTTCAATTTGATTCCTTGGCACTGTCGATCAGTTCTAGCCATTTTTTTTACAGCTTCCTCACCTTCAGACATGACTTTGTAGATTTGTCCTATCCCTTTTCTATTCCAGATTAAGAGACAATCATTTATTCAAGTAGCTTCTGTTTAGTGGGAAATATATTTGGAGCACCATATTGAATTCCCCTTTATAATACTGTAGATATTTATGATACTGACAACCATTAAAGGGAAAATAAAATTTGCTTTTCTATATGAACTATATCCTGTTATACCAATAGAAACCTCAGAGGAAAGTATCTTACTTTTAAGTTGTTGCTGCTGTTGCTTTGGCAATACTGTGGTTTGAACTCAGAAGAAGTAATAGCAATGAAATATATCAAAGGTGCTCAACTTTACTGTTAATCAAGAGAATGAAAATTAAAACCATATTGAGATATCTTTGTACAGCTATTAATTTGACCAATATTAAACTGCTAGATGATACCACATGTTGGAAGTTATGTGGAAAAATGAGAACTGTAGTAGGAATTAAAATTTCATATCCACTTTGGAGATGAACTGATAATAAGTCTGAACATTTTCATATCTCCCAGAAATGAAGATTTGTAAGCTGCTTGCCTTCCTAGGCTTCCATAAAGATGGGACACAGGTGTTCATCCAGTTTGCCAAACAGATGCACCAACTCTAAATTTTGAATCTGGAGATGGTATTAAAAAGGTGGAACCTAGCAGACCCTTGTCAGAAAGGTGGCAGCAGTGGTAGATTTGTGGTGCTTGAATGCTACCCACAGCAAATTTATTAAACATGAGGACAAGATACGAATACTCCTGGGAATTCATAAATACGAGCTATTCTAAGTGTTCACTAACACACATATTGGAGGAATAAACTTCATAGAGCTAGTTAAAAATCTTGAGATGTAGAAATAATCTGACCATAAATTCTGATACATTGACTCAAAGGTGCAAGTAATATTTTTCACACTAGAATTTTAGAATTTATTTTCCATAAGGCAATGCCTCCAACTTTCCTTTGTACTTTCCCTTGAAGAAGGTTTGGTCAAACAGCCCTTGGAGAGACTAGTCTTGAATATAAATGTTAAACCTCTGTGCCTGTAAGCAAAGTTTCTCTGAAAGGGTATTTAATGTTCTATTTTACAACATGAATGGATTTGTCTTATTAGAAAAAAATCTTTTAAATAATTACTTGCAATTTCTAACTGATGACTAGCCTTTTAAAATCATTGTGGAACACTGATACCTTATTTGTCCTGTGTTCAGAACTACTTTTTCTTGTCCCCAAGGACACAAGTTTCCAACTTTTACAGTCATAACTAAGATATTTGGCAGGAGACTATTTGAAGTTCCTCATTCCCGAGCAAGATCTCTTGTTCTTTTCCCTGGGATTCGGGTCAAAATTGCCCATAATTCAAGAATTACTGTAGGGGCTATTTGAAACCTGGGACTACATAGTCATGAAAATCTAGAAACTTTTTTGATGTGGTTGGGACCAGGAGGATCCCTTACACTTTGGCTGGGCAGAATAGTGCCATAGGGTTGGTAGAGTTTATTTAATGACTCCCAGAGGAAAAAAACCAAATCCCAATGTATTTTGCTCACATGATAAATTACTACCAGCTATAGAAAAATACAGTAGCTTATGCATGCTGCTTTCTCAATTATCTAGAAGAGTTAAACATTTGTAGTCTCTGAACTCTTCAAGGTAGTCATTGGAGTTAGGCCAGACAGACAGTTAGTAGATGATTTTAGAATCCTTTTGCATTTGAAATACTATTGAAAAGCAGTATTTCAAGCAATGGTCAGCAACAATATCTAATTAATGTTCTTGTATTATAAGAAAAGTTTAATTATTTAATAATGTGTAATGTCATAATTTAACCCCTACAACAGAGATTGGCAAGCTTGCTGTATAGGGCTATATAGTTAATATTTTATGCTTTGCAAATCATATAGTGCTTTGAGTATATTCAACAATAACATGACAATGTGAAAGCAGCTATAAACAATGTACAAAAGAATGAGCATAACTATTCTCCAATAAAACTTTATTTATAAAAACAGATAGGAAGCCAAATTTGGCCTTCAGACTGTCGTTTACTGACCCCTGACCAAGAGATCTATATTTTATAGGCTTTAAGTGGTATATGTATATAAAGTCAACCCAAACGTTCATTTAAAAAATGTTGATAATCTTTTGTTTGGTCATTTTTATTTTTGTTTTAAATAGCCCCTACATATTTTAATAAATTGGCTGTAAATCTAAGTGACAGGGTACTTCTGGAGATCCATGTGTGGCCTGGCAAGAGTTCAGGTAATACAACTCATATTATGTAAAATGGCATGTAGTGTGTGGATTTAATTGCTAGTTCTGAACACTAGCTAGGTTGGCAATGATAATAAGGTTCACTGAAGACACAAAGGACATAATATTTATTTAGAGATGATTTTGTTATATGTATGTAGTTCTTTATTTTGCTTGTTGGGTGTGCCAAGTTTCTATCCCAGCTTCTTGTGTGGCCTACATAATTATCTGGTTCTTTATCTGAATCACAAGAAATGATACTTTTCAATGACTTATAGGTGTAGCAAGGAATGCTCTATAGACCCAAATGTTTTTTATCAAGCACTTCAATGAGACTGAGGATGGACTTGTCCACAAATTTTAATTATTGTATTCTGAGGACTGCTAAGCCTCAGATGACCTGAGAAAGGAGATACAAAGGAAGGAACATTAACAAACCAGAAAAGGAAAGATGATAAAAGGTAAGGATAATGGCTAGATGGGAAATCGCGGCAGCCAACATTTTGAGCTACCATGAAAAGTATTAGGCCAATGTGTTTGTTGAATTTGTTTTGTTGGTGGTCACTTTGTGTTCATTCTGAACATCCAGCAGTTAGCTAAGTAAACACACATGACTGATGAAAGAAGAAAGGGAACTATTTTTACAGGGGCCATTAAACTTTAACTACCATCTGGCAGGGAATGATTAGAGAAGATCAAAATTAAGGCAGTCAACACAAATGCTGTGTGAATACCTCAGGGAATTAACATGGATAAAGACAGTGAACTTGTGGTTAAATAAAGAGACAGACATAAGAGAGAAGTGGTGAACACATCCTTTATAGCTTTGGACCTCATGGTCACATTCATTGCCAAAGGAACTCAAAGCAGGGGGAAAATAACAAGGAGACCATGAGAAAATCTGAAACACCTGGAAATAATCAGATGTTCTGTACCAATCATAAAAAAAGAAAGTTAAAAAACGACACAGGACCACATCATTTGGGCTTCCTCCTTACCCAGGAAGGAAATGTTTATAGAAGAGGTGTGTTGAAATTGGCAGGTAGTTAATATTCAGATTAGCTAACTATTTAAAAGTAGGAAGTGGTTGTATGTACTGCTGGGAAAAAAACAACAACATTTGGAACTATAGCCTTGTGAACACTAAAGACTCTGTAATTTCTGGGAATCACTATTTGCTCACTAATTAAACAGTTACCCAGCAGGAAGTCTGAAAGGGAAGATGAAGAAGGGAAGTTGAGCTTTACTCTTGGGGCTGAGCCTCTGCCTTCCATCAATTGATAGCACAGTACTTAACCCTAGGGCAGCTTTATCCTGCTAAAAGCATACATGAAAGATTCTTGGAGAAAGTCACTTAAAAAATGTAGCTTGCTTCTATATACTCTATATGCGCAGGAGCCCAATTTTCCTAGCATCTGAATGAGGACTATAATGGGGTAGTTGTGCTGGGTTGGACCCTTAGCCAACTCTCAGTTCTGAGATAAAGATTTTTAAAAAATTATCTTTAAGCAGTTTTACAAAGAGTCTTGATTCAACATAACAATTTATGAGTACAATCCGTATTAATGTCACCACTTCCGTCATTCTCCCCCATCTTTCTCAACTCTACTT
Organism: Dipodomys merriami; assembly: GCF_024711535.1. Taxonomy (NCBI): domain Eukaryota; kingdom Metazoa; phylum Chordata; class Mammalia; order Rodentia; family Heteromyidae; genus Dipodomys; species Dipodomys merriami. The sequence goes on along the minus strand of NW_027202270.1, from coordinate 41,433,275 downwards.
ACCAGGGAAGAAAATTCAGGGCCTTAACTGATTGACAGAATGATCAAGACAAGTTTAGAAGGATTAAACTAATGCTAGTCCTTCCCAGATATCAACATTGAAATATCCTGAAGGAATAAAGCAAGTAACCCACCCCATTCACAGGGGATTAATGATGCATAGTTTCTTTATGCATGGTTTCTTTTTATACAAAGACTTATTCCACACTGTAGGCAAAGTGTTTCTATCCATTATCTAATTGAAACTTATTTATCAATCAGTACAATCCTATGAAATATGCAATATTGTCATCTTTAAAAATGGGAGAAAACAGAACCAAGATGTAGAGCAATTAAGTAACTTGTCCAAAGGTAAAGTCACATGACTAGTGATTTGCATCTTGTACATCTGTACATCTAGAGCTCCCATGCTTTCCCACCAAGGAATAACATCCATCCTGCTTTGGTTGTACTGTGTGTGTGTGTGTATGTGTGTGTGTGTATGTGTGTGCATTCTTGGAGTGCTGCAGCTCCACTTTCAGATTTTTAGTGGTTAGTTGGAGATAAGAGTCTAGCAGACTTTCCTGCCCGTGCCGGCTTAAAGCCGTGATCCTCAGTTCAGAGACTGGCTCAGCCTCCTGAGTAGCTGGGATTACAGGTGTGAATCACAGGTGCCTGTCTAGGCCCCACTGTCTTAATGCTAGTTTCCTATAGTACAATGGCCTCCACACATTTCTTATAATCACAACATTAAAAATAATGGATACAGGCTAGGAAAGTGTTGGAGTAAACCTGCTGTGACCTCCTGCAGCAGGGGGGCAGAGGCTCCCCCTGAGCAGCTAGAGACTCAGAGCCATGAGGGACCCGCAAATCATCACAAGTGCAGGGACACCTGGCGCAGGCCACTTAAAGGGTTTCTACAGATGAGAACCAATCAATTAAAAATTTCAAGCTTCAAATAATGGTTAGTATAGTTTGGTGATGGTATAGAACAATAACATTTACCTTATTTCTTTTTTTTTAGAGTAAAACATTCTAGAGAAAAATTCTATTTTAATGAAAATTCATATAACAACACAATCTGTGCACATGAAGAAAATGTAGTGTGAAAAAGCAAGATAATTCAAAATATGTCAGAAACCTCATTATTAACACATTTCCTTCTGCCTTTGTACTTCTGGAATCTCTAAACATCTGGTGATTTTACCATCAGGAAACAGTGCAGTGTCCATCTGTTAAATCAGGCTTTCGTTTGATTCACCTGGGAGAATCAACCAGATGTGGGCGTCCCTTACATTATTAATGATTTCAGTTTTCCCTTTGTACATGTCCATGAGGGCACAGTGTGGGGTACAATCTGTAAATCACTAAAAAGTGAAGAAGTCATATTTTACTTTATTTTAGCCATAATGAAGAGCACTTCTTTTTCTTTTTCTTTTTTAAGTCAGAGCATAAATCATTAGAAGTACTTACATTTTTGCCATGGGAAGAATTTTAGCTGTTTTTTCTCCTTTGGCAGGAAAAGGTAGGAAAATGTTACCTCAACATATATACACAAAAATGTTTCCTATCATAGTTTCAATGGCTCACACCTATAATCCCAGTTACTCAAGAGGCTGAAATCTGAGGGTTGCAGTTTGATGTTAATCTGCGAAGGAAAGTCTATGAGACTCTTATTTCCAATTTCCAATTAACCACCAAAAAAAGGCTGAAGTTGAGCCATGGCTCAAGCGGTAGAGCATCTACTTTGAGCAGAAAAACCTAAAAGGACAGTGTCCAGGCCCTGAATTCAAGTTCCAGTACACAACACACACACACACACACACACACACACACACACACACACACACGTACATTTCCTGATGTCTTTCCTAGACTGCTCAGTTGGTGGAAGGCTGTGTGATCTTTACAATTTATTTACAAATATTTAAAATTCCATACAAAATTTCAGTCTACAGTTTTTCTAATCCCATCATAGTTAATAGTTATGCTCCATGACTTGAGTGGCTTCTATGGTCTGAAACAGCATGGCAGATGATGACATCCTAGACTCTGTATTATAACAGTGATCTTTGGCAAGCTCCTTAGTCTTATTTCCTGTCTAGTAAAATGTGTAAAGACACCTTCTTAAGGATACCTTGGTTGTTTTTAAGTTTGGCAATTACAAATAAAAATGCTATAAACCAAAAATACTATAAAATACAGGTTTTGTGTAATGTAACTTTTCAACTCATTTGGGCAAATACCAAGACATGTGAATTGCACAGTAAGACTATGCTTAATTTTTATAAAGCAACTGACAAATTGTCTTCTAAAGTGGCTGTAACCATCTTGCATTCTCACCAGCAATGAATGAGAGTTCTTGTTCACTGTTCTAAAAATCTAAAGCCCACTAAAAGATGTTCTTTTTTTTTTTGCCATGTTTTCTTTTATATTTCATGATCTAGATCAGTGGTCCTGTGGTCATAAACATGGTCAACTTAACTTTTCCAGTTTTTAGTTCTCTGAATATGATGGCAAGAATTATACTCTCAACAATTACTCCCAGTATTAATGCTTGTAAAAGTTACAGAGAGTAGTTTAAAGAAGCATCACCATTGTCTCCATAGCTATGTACTGAGTGCTCCCCACATTCTGGATGTTTACTAGAGTCCATGCTGGGAAGGGAGCACCAAATAGCCTTCAGTATTGGAACTTGGAGACATAGTTTGAATTCTAATATTTCTAGAAGAAATATTAGAATATTGCTAGGGGGTCCTAACTGTGAAAATCACATATAGCAGTGAGAATCTATCCTTGAGCGCTGTTATTCTCTGAGAGCCACATAAACTGGGCCCTGAGCATTCCTTTAAGAGGCGATGTGAAAGATGTCCCAAACCACCATTTTTTTCTACATTATTTTATGTTGTGCAGATGACACAAGAGAGGGCTTTTCTCCCCACTCTCTCAGGCCTAGGGTCTACCTTGCTGGGTCATTGGCCTTAAGCATTCACTGTTTTCCATTTCCCCCTCTCATTTCTTTGATTTGTGATCAGTTCCATATCTGCCCTCATCATCCTTTTGCTTCTCTGGACACAAGAGGAGCACTCACTATAATTCTAGCTTCAGGGTTAGATTAAGGGTATCTAAGAGTTCATGTAGGGAACCTCCATACATACTCCTCAAGAGCCTTTCCCCTGCCCACTCTCCTATTCTCCTTTGTATATTCCTGCTCTATCTTGTCCATAAAATTCCATCACTCTCACCATTCTTACTCTGCAGTTCCCTTGGTGGTATCTCCAGCTTGTGTTTGGAAGCTCCAACTCTCCCTCCCTGGCATTGGTAGAAGCGGGGAAAGATGAGGTGCCTGCTCCCTTCCAGAGCTACAGCTGGAGGACACATATCACTAACATCTCTGCTCCATTTTCTGAACTCATTTTCCAAGAAATGGTGAGTCAAGCTGTGATTGTTTTCTGCAGTGTTTATGGGTTCCATCCTTTGCCTTGATATAAAGAGAATTCTGCAGCTGATCGGAGACATACAGATTTATGAGCCAACATTAGAAACATGGCTTTTTATTAAAAAGGGATGCTACGAATAGAACTAGAGCCTACTTAATTGACTGTTCTCTAACCAATATTTTATCCAGATTTCTTTTTCTGGCTATAGCTATATTTGTGGGATGTTCACTCCATTGGAGTAGTTGTCTATCAATATTTTTTGTTGTTGTTGATGTTGTCATGGGGAGCACTTTACCACTTGTAGTCACAGGGCCACTTCCAGTTTTTCTGGTAGTTAATTGGAGATAAGAGTTTCATGGACTTTCCTGCCTGGGCTGGCTTTGAACAGTGATCCTTGGGTCTCAGCCTAGGATCATAGAAGCTAAGATCACAGGTTTGAGCCAACAGCACCCAATCTTATAATGTCAGTCTTATAATGTGCAGTTTTATAGAGGGTTATGGAATAGGTACTAGAAATCTGCCCAGACACAAACTGATCTTTGCCTTTGCATGTGGGTAACTGAAGAGGAAGAGATGTGGAGAAAATACTAAAGGGTGGATGCTGTCAGATTTGATCTTATGTGCTGTAAGCGTCTGTCTTTTATGATGGAGCAAAGGCTTTTTTTTTTTTTTTGGGTCCGGTCGTGGGGCCTGAACTCTGGGCCTGGGCCCTGTCCCTCAGCTCTTCAGCTCAAGGCTAGCACTCTACCACTTGAGTCACAGCGCCACTTCCGGCTTTTTTCTTATGTGGTGCTGAGGAATCGAACCCAGGGCCTCGAGCATGCAAGGCAAGTGCTCTACCACTGAGCCACCTTCTCAGCCCCAGCAAAGGCATTTTTTGAGTACTTTCCAGGTGGTCTTCAAACCACTCCTAATACAATAGTCTAAAATCTACAATTCCCTCAAAGCAAGGCAAATTCATTTCTGTTCATAACTAAAAACAGAACAGGGATAAAGAAAAAATAGAGAATATTAATAAAAAATAAAAATCACTTGCTGACTATAACACATCAATATCTTAATTATAAATATTTGTGAGTGTAAATATTACTTTAACTTTGATCTTTTCAGTTGATGATTTTTGTATGTAAAATTCAAAATATATTGCTATTAAGTGACTTATAAAATATGGTTCAGATTTAGTTGAACAATTGATTAAACTAGAAATAATTAGGACAGGATAAAAATTAATATTTGAAACATCTTTCTCCATATGTGTGTGTATGTATATATATCACCACAGAGAAAAGGAATATAAAATATATTTTATATGATAACTAGAAATAAAAATTACTATCAGATTGTATTAAACCATATATATATTTTTGGGGGGGGTGTCAGTCATGGGGCTTCAACTCAGGGCCTGGGTGATGTCTCTGAGCTGTTTTGCTCAAGGCTTGTGCTCTACCATTTTTAGCAGCAGTTCCACTTCCGGTTTTCTGGTAGTTAACAGGTGTAGGAATCCTTCACGACCATCCTAGGGGACCACATGGAGGCAGGCAGATACAGAAGAAAGATTATTACAAGGTTTATTAGAGGGGCCATATGTCTCTGGGAGAGGGGGCACATGGTGTCTACCCCTCTCCAAGTGGTAAGTATGTCTAGGGGAGGAAGTGAGGGTGGAAGTGAGGTAAGTGCATCCCTGGGCAGAGGAGAGAGGGAGTTCCCCCGCAGGAACTCTAGGGCTGGGAGGAGCTCAGGTCTGGGTGCAGCTGAGGACCCGAGGTAGAAATAATACTAACAATAGGAGATAAGAGTCTTACAGACTGTCCTGCCTGGGCTGGCTTCCAACCGCAATCCTCAGATCTCAGATTCCTGAGTGGCTAGGATTACAGGCATGAGCCACCTGTGCCTGGCATCATTTTTTTTCTTTTTTCGTGCCAGTCCTGGGGCTTGAGCTCAGGGCCTGGGCACTGTCCCTGAGCTTCTTTTGCTCAAGGCTAGCACTCTACCACTTGAGCCTCAGCGGCACTTCTGGCTTTTTCTGTATATATGGTACTGAGGAATCGAATCCAGGACTTCATGCACGCTAGGCAAGCACTCTACCACCAAACCACATTCCCAGCCCCCATAATTTTTTTTGAGACAAGATCTCTCTATGTTTCACAAGCTAGGCCTAAACTCTTGGGTTCAAGTGATCTTTGTGACTCAGTTTCTCCAGTAGCTGGACTATACGCACATATCACTGTGCCTAGCCCTAGGCTTTTTGAATTTTTAAATTTTTGGTTGATTTTCATACATCTAATAGATGCAAATTCTCCTTTATTGTAAGATGTAAAAATGCAAGTAAAAAGATAATTCATTTAAATGTAATTTTTTTGTCTTAAAAAGTTTCTAAATAAAGATGACTAAAATGGGGATTTCCAGGGGCCCAAGGAGATGCTCTTTATGGAAAATAATAATAGCAATACAATTTATTTAGCACTTAATATGTTCCATGCATGGTGTTAGATGCTTAACACTTGTTCATTTTGCCATTTAACCTCCAATATAACTTTTCATGATTGGCAAGTTCCTCCAGATACTGATACTGAGGGATTTTCTTCTGAATTCCATACAACATTTGGTTAGCCACACAGTGCTTATTACCTTGTAGTTTACCTTCCATCTGCATCTACAGCCTCTTTTGAAGTCAAAGAGAACTAATCTCATAGCATGAATGAATACAAATCCTTTCTTACCCACCCTCTTCCCCAACATTACTGACCTTCAGTTCATTTAGCAAACAGCAGCTGGAGAGAGGTCTTCAGTCCCTGCTTCCAACCTTCTGAGGGCTTCTTATTGCCTTTCAGAAAATCCAGATGCAGGCGCTTTTCTAAGGTCTTCCATGATCTGTCCTCAGCCACTTTCTAGCATACCTTAGTTCACTGCTCCTGCCTCAGTCATTTTGGCTTTCGATGGGTTCCAGAAATACCCCTAAATCCAAGAGCACTTTCCAGCTGTTTTCTCTTTCCAGGAGGTTCTAGGCACTAGGACCTTGCAGTCTGTGTCTTAAATATCATCCAAAGAGACCCTCTCTACCCTTCAGTGCTCCTTACTAATTACCTTGAGAGCAGATATTACAATTATACTTGTATATTCATCAATCCCTCTCATAGACTGTAATCCATACAAGGGCAAGCAGTGCATATCTTTGTATACTTTGTGCCTAGTACCTGTAGGAGCTCCATAAATCCTGTGGGCTGGATGAATGAGGTTTTGAGTGATAAAAGACTGAACAGGAAAGTGAGAATTTGATAGAACAAATCCCAGGCCTTATATGTCCTCAGAAGAACATTACAGATTAGAAAGATTAATGCATGTGGGCAGAACTTGTTGGGTGACTTATACTAGAAAGCAACCAAACTCAGAGTAATATGGTCATAATCTTTACATCATTCACAAGACTGTTGTCTGCTGTAACTACTTGTTTTGTTGTATACCTAGATATTTTATTTATCATGCTTCATGATTAAAATCTCAACACTTTGAAAAGTTAGGTAACTGGGTCCCACATGTCTTACGCTAACTTTTCTTAGCCCTCTCGGTGCCCCAAGGGCCCAAAGGCTGTGACAAAAAAGCATTGTGCATAGAACATTTACACGCTTGATGTAGTACATGGCAGTTGTTAAGGCAGAAAGCTAGAAGTAATGAGCACTGTGAGAATTATGAGCAGATCTTCTTTGCAGCTCTTCCAACTATAATTGAACTATCCCCTCCTGACCCTTCAGGTACTATCAGCATGATTTTCTGCAGACTTCAAGAAAATCCCTGAAGGATCCAAGATGCTTTCTTGGTGTTGCAATTCTTATTTCAAGTGAAGCTAAATGTTTGGCTCCTGAGTACTTTAATACATTTTGAGAAAAGGGAAATTCTAAGTTACAATTCCCTCTCCCCTCACCTTCCAGACAAGAAATGGAGAAATAGATCTTTATACCTATTTATTGTCAAGGTAAAAGGGATGTGTATTGTTTGCAGTTAGACAAAGATGGATCAAACCTTGGTATTCTAAATTAAAGTCACAATGTATTTTTTTTCATTGATGGTTTTTGAAAGGGCTATAAAAGGGAAGTAATGTTTTATTTTTAAAAAGTGCAATGTCAGCATATGAACCTCCTGAGATTTATTTATTTATTTATTTATTGACAATGAGCAATGTCTAAATCTAGCAGTAGCAAGTATAATGCTATTTGGATGTGGAAATCTGACTTCATTTTACAAGTGAAACCTATAAATTTCACTCAAATAATAAGTTCCAAAAGTAATTGCCACAGCTCACACATTTCGTGAAGTTCACAAGCATTTCTCCCCTCTCCCTTCCCCCCCCCCCCCCCCCATTGAGGAGTTTCTTTAATTCTTCCTCAAGTGGTGCTGTTGCTACTTAGGAGTGTAACAACTGCTTAGCACTTGTGACTTAAGCAGAGAGTCCAAATACAAAATAAAGGATGATAAGCTAGGCACTGGCAGCTCACACTTGTAATCCTAGCTATTTCAGAGGCTGAGATCTGAAGATCATGGTTTGAAGCCAGCCTGAGAGACAAAGAAAAGAGACTCTTGTGTCTGATTAACCAGCCATTGGAGGTGTGGCTCAAATGGTAGAAAGCCAGCATGAAGGGAAGGAGGAAGTTGTCTGGGCCTAAATTCAAGCCCCAGAATCAGCAAGTACACATAATAAAAGATGGTAACAATTGCTTCCTTCTTTTTTTAAATTTTTATTTTTTTATTGTGAAAATACTGTACAGAGGGGTTACAATTACATTGGCAAGATAATGAGTACATTTCTTATCAAGCATTGTAGCCTCTTCCTTTGTTTCCCATTCCCATCCCTTCCCATCCTCCCCTTACCCCCCCCCCCCAAACAATTGCTTCTTTCTTTCAACATCCAGAGTTGACTAATAGAGGAAAGATTGCTACTTTCCCCCCTCTTCACATTTATAGATACAACATTTATATAGTGTTGTCGGTAATTTGTTCTTTATGCATATTAAAATATTAGCTTTCTAAACACAAGCACCATTGGAATATGATTTACATACAAATTTCCCTAACAACAATAATGTTGGCCACCAGTTTGTGAACTTGTACCAAGAACTGCACAATTACTTTATTCAGATGTATTGTCATTCTCTGGAGTGTGATTCTTAATTCCTATTTGAAAAATAGCTCAGAAAGGGTGAAGAAATAAATAGTTGATTAAACCTGAGACATAGTTTCAAATCCAATTTAGTCTGGTTCTGAAAACTAGACACTTAGCTACATGATTGTACTCCTTAGCCATCTCATCTGTTCCTACTTTTTCTGCCACCCTCCACAATAAAACAGAAAAAGGGAAATTTTTTTCCCAAAGATAATTTTTTATGATATCCTTTCCTGTGTTAAAATGTAAAGTCTCTCTTTTTTTTTGGTGGGTTGTGGGGCTTGAACTCTGGGCCTGGGCGCTGTCCCTCAGCTCTTCAGCTCAAGGTGAGTGCTCTACTGCTTGAGCCACAGGGCCACTTCCGGTTTTCGAGTGGTTTATTGGAGATAAGAGTCTCATGGAGTTTCCTGCCCGGGCTGGCTTTGAACCATGATCCTCAGATCTCAGCCTCCTGAGTAGCTAAGATTACAGGCGTGAGCCACTAGTGCCGGGCTGTCTCTTGTTTTTAAAGCTAGTTAAGTGTTTATTTTTCAGTTTCTTTAGCCTATTTAAATTGTACTTAAACAGGAGAGGTACTTAACTTTGGTCTGTTTTTAGATTCCAGCCAAAGTGAAGCACAGTCACATTCAAAATGATCAGTTGCTTGTGATATTTATAAGTGTGGTTAGTCTACAGTAGTTTCCAATCTATATATTTAGATCTTAATTTCTAGGAGTCCTTTGCAAAAGGTGTGTGAATACTCAGGAGGCTGAGATCTGAGGATTGTGGTTCAAACTCCAGCTCAGGCAGGAAAATTCTGAGAGACTCTTATCTCCAATTAACCACAAAAAGCCAGAAGTGGAGCTATGGCTCAAGTGGTAGAACAGTAACGTTGAGCAAAAGAGCTCAGAGAGTGCTGAGGCCCCAAGTTCAAGTCCCTGTACCTGCACACACACATAAGATGTGTGAATAGATTCTGAATCCTGTTTCTCATACATAAGGACCACTGTTTTCCAAATATATGTAGATGTTGGGATTAATTAAATTCTAGATAATGTAAAATTAAGTTAATCATTAACTTGGCAGTAGCTCTTCATCATTATGTAGCTTCCTAACCAGCAGATATTCAAAAGGAGTTACAAGACCCTGTCCATACTTAAGACGTGGTCATTAAGAAGACGGAGAATACTATTTTAGAAGTTCACTTTGATTCAGTAATCACTAAATAGCTTCAAATGTCCACTTAAGGATTCTTAACAGCAGCTACTCAAATCTAAACATTTCTCTATGATATTGTCTTTGTAGAATATCCCTGTTTTTGTTGAAAAGAACCAAAGAAACATAAGAACTCTGATAGGAAACAGGACTTCATCAAAGTTCTACTTATGGAGAGAAAAGTGGCACGTTCGTTTTGAAAGGTGGCTTGGCAAAAGATATTTGATATAGCTTTTGGTTTAAGTTATAGTTTACTGCTTTGAGAGGACAATGGGTATGAAGCAAGTTTTGAGTTTCCATTTCTTTATTTTATTTTATTTTATTTTATTTTATTTGTGAACATACTGTACAGAGGGGTTACAATTACATGGGCAGGATAATGCGTACATTTCTTACCAAGCATTGCACCCTCCTCCTTTGGTTTACCCTTCACATCCCTTCCCAGCCTCCCCCCTCCCCCCCAATCCCAATCCTTCTCCCCCCCCCCCCCACCGATGTTGTAAAGCTCGTTTTGGACATGACAACTTGTAGGTCCACCTGTATCCTTAAACAACTGGTTTTTCCCCATCTCCTCCACAAGTTATACTGACATCAAATATAGTGAAAGCAGGGGTTATACTGTGGGGGAGGGACATACAAAGCAACAAAGAGATAATCTTATAAATGCGTTAGAAACACATGCATGAAAAAAAAACATTAAAATACATATCTAAGGGTTCATTTTCCTGACCTCACATTATCTGACCTTTTCCGCTTGACTCATACATATACTAGATATTGTAAATAAGGGAAACCATGGGACCTATGTTTCTTTGGGCCTGGCTTACTTCACTTAATATAATTTTTTCCAAGCCTTTCCATTTCCTAACAAATGGGGCAATGTCATTCTTTCTGATGGAGGCATAGAATTCCATTGTGTATATATACCACATTTTCTTGATCCATTCATCTACTGAGGGGCATCTGGGTTGGTTCCATATCTTAGCTATGGTAAATAATGCTGCAATAAACATAGTTGTGCTGGTAGCTTCAGTGTGGTCTTGTTTGTAAACATTTGGGTAAATGCCCCAAAGTGGGATTGCTGGGTCATAGGGGAGATCTATGTGAAGTCTTCTGAGGAACCTCCATACTGCTTTCCAAAGTGGTTGAACAAGTTTACATTCCCACCAACAATGAAGTAAGGTTCCTTTCTGTCCACATCCCCTCCAACATCTGTTGTTGTTAGAGTTCTTGATTTTTGCCGTTCTAACTGGGGTGAGGGCATTTCTTGTCCTTGTCACACTCTTTCTCAGCATTCAAAGGAAAAACTGCCCTTCATTTCTCCAGCTCTGCTGGAAGCTGCCCAAGAAAGCTGTGGGACATGCCTTGTGCGTCCTTCTGCACAAACAGATCTAAGCCTGTTTAGGAGTCTTCTGAGTAACTTGCTTGCATAGGAACCAACTCTGGCCTCTTCCTTTCCTTGCTGTGCCCTCTCCGGGCCTCTGAAGCTAGTTTTACACTTGGGCATTATAGGAAGAGAGTTGTTCTCATATCCCTGGTTGGAGCCTCCAGAGTCTCTCTCTGGGTCTGTGACAGACTGGTTTGAATCGGTTGAGTAAAAACTCCTTAATGGGGATAGAGAGTAAGATAAGCTCTTCATTATATGATGCATGAGAGATTACAAAATTAACATTTGAACCCTGCTTTTGAATATTATTCCTATATATATATTTACAATTTTCCTCTTCTCTGGGTCTGAGTAATAATCTGGTTTATATAAAATACAGTTCTTAATGTCAATTTATCCACCTCTAGTAACCATTTCTCTCTGGGTACCCAAGGAGGTTGTAGAGTATATAAAAATAAGAGTACGTAGAATATAAATGAGAGATATGGAAACTTTGTCATGAATGAAATGGTGGGCTTTAGCATGGTTTATTTCTATTTCTTAGATGTCTTTTCAGTTTTCTTCTGGTCCTTTGTTGTTGTATTCTGAAGAATAAAGTAATCAGGTATGTGAGATATAGTTAAAGTGTTCCTATACTTTTGAAGGCATTGTTAAGCCTATTTTCTCAATTGTTGACAAAATCAGGACAATAATACACTTTGACGGATGAATGAAGCCTAAGATCAGATAGACTAGACTGTTAGGAGTCACTGGAATAAAAATTGTGGAGCAGAACACGATAATTTCGTCTATCTGTATTGTTTGCTGTTGGCTTTTAATGTAGATGAAATTGAGTTGATTTTTTTATTTTAATTTTTTAAAATTTTATTTGAGTTGATTTTATAAAAGACTTTATAGAGACAAAATGTTTATTAAAATTTGTGGTAAAAATAGTATCTATGTTTTCAATTGAATATACATTATGATTGTAAATAATAATTTCACAATTATTACCCAAACTTAATAATAAATCCAATAGTAATTGAAATAAGTAGTTGCAATGATTTCTGGTCTTTATTTCTTATTAAGATATAAATAGCATCTGTTCTATAATAAAATCGACTTTTTCTTATTATAGAAACAATTATTTCACATATATTTTAAGATATAGACACTATCTCTACTGTAATAAAATTAGCAGATGCAGTTTTAAATTTTTATTCAAGTTAAAAAAAGTATAAATCACTAGGATTGATTTCTGTAAAATTTTTTTAAGACTGCAAGTTATCCATTGTATTAGGTAACAAGATAAAATTTCAGGTGTCTTTATGTTCTGGCATGCAAGCTAGGCTGAACAGTCTTACTTCACATCACTGTTCTTTCTTGCAACCTTGATAGATCACCTCTATAAATATCTCTTGGGGTGAAAAGTAATTTAATCTGTGGACTTGTATATTACCTCCTCATCATATCAATTGTGCCAGACTGCTTTCATGATATATGCTGGTCTGAAATCATCAAACCTGTATCATTGGGGATTGTTAGTTAGACTAGGTCTTTGGGCTCAACTCTGTCATTAAATTTTGCTAGAAGGTTGTTCACTTATGCATGGAAAAAAAGTTTGTGATTTGGTTTCAAAAGGCTCGCTTATGGATATGAATGCCTAGTAGGATTAGGAATTTTTATGTGTTCTTGCTATGAGGCTGACCCAGGTTACACTTGTATGCAATTTTAGCACTCTGAATGATCTAGGAACTCTGCATTTTGGGGACATATCTCATCTTCTAAATACCAATACACAGGATAATGATAAAGTGGTAACTGTTGGATGAAAAAAGTCTCACAAGGGGACAATACCTTGTACCCTTCCAATGTAGTTGAGGACTAGCTGGCATTTCCAAGATTTACCTGATTCTTTTACCCTCTTCTAAGTCATCAGGATCCTCAGCTGGAGATTTCCTGTAATTCTTAGATTTGAGTTCATTAAGAAGTGGTCTGAATGGAGTATTGTAAAGAATAAATATAGAGAGGCAATCCAAGACAATATGGCTACTACAAGCTTGTATAAAGCCTAGTACTGATGGCTAATGCCTGTTATCCTAGCTACTGAGGAGGCTGAGATCTGAGGATAACAGTTCAAACCTACCCTGGGCAGACAAAACTGCAAGACTCTTCTGATTTCTTAAACAAAAAGCCAGAACTGGAAGTGTAGTTCCAGTGGTAGAAAGCCAAAAACTGAGAGGCTCTGAGTCCAAGCCTCAGTAGGCTCTCCTCTTTCTCTCTCTTTCTGTCTCTGTCTCTCTCTCTCTGTCTCTCTGTCTCTGTCTCTCTGTCTCTCTTTCTTTCTCCTCTCTGCCCCAGCTTATCTAGTTTAGAAGATAATTTTTTTTGTAATGCTGGAGATTAAACCCAGGCCCTCAGGCAAGCTAAGCAAAAGCTCTACCACTGAGCTATGTTCCCTATTAGACCTTTCATGTGTTTTTGGTAAATAGTTCTCAAAGGGAAGATGCCTTTGAACCTTGTTGGATAAACCCAAGGCTACGTCTACTAACTACTGTGCAACTTTGGACCACTTATATAACTTCTCTGATATCTATGTTTGCCGAACATGTATAATAAGATGCTTTTATTCAAGAATTATTAGCATAAAAATGATGATAAATGTGAAAATATTTTTCAAAGTTAAAGATATATATACATATATGTTTATATATGCGTATTCAGTCTCAGCATGTTCCTCTTTGATATATTTTCTACAAATTTTGATACAATATATTATTATGTTGAGGTAAGAATTATGATTCAGAGAGTAATTTTTATCAGATAACATGTGGTGCGTGTATTTATATAGGCAAGGATAACATAGTTATCCTAGTTATCCTCGTTATGTCTCTAGTAAGTGTTCTGTTTGTTTATGTACATCGTTGGTAATCATTTGTTTAAATAATATTATAAATTACTCTGTATAACTATGACAAATATTTATTTTAAACATAAAAGAGCTCAATTTTCTGTGACAAAAAGACTAATTAATTCTACCACAAAGCATCACTTAATCTTTAGTGAGAAAACTGGCTAGTTGTAAACTAAAACATTTGCTTTTATGGCATAAGTGTCCAACAATAAATTTAGTTCCTATGTAAATGGCAAAATCGTAGTAATGGTATGACCCTCATTCTAAATATCACCTTTCACTACCAGCAGAGGGAGCCCTGAGAATTAAATAGTGCCAAAATGGCTTTGCTAATTCTTTTGTGTTTACATATTTAGCTCATAATGAGAAATAAGAACTCATCACAGATTAATGGAAAGTCATCATGCTCGGATTAGGCTGTATATTAGCAGTTGATTCCAGACTACCGATTACAATCAGCTGCAATTGGGCAGGAATATCTATAGCCTGCCTCCATGCACCTTATCAAAGTGTAAGCTGCAAACTTCCACTTTCTAACAAAGTCCAGGAATAACATAACAATGTGCAGTTCACTTGTCAGGATATCAGAAAGGGGGGAACTCCTCAAAATACAAAATTATCAAATATATTGCATGGTCTATGAGTTGCTTTCTGTTGACTATATGACATCCAAATGAGATTGGAAAACATAACCATAATCAGCTTAAATACAATTATCTAACATTTGTAATTATTTTAATAGAAGAATAAAGTAATCTGATGGAAAGTAGATTGTGCTATTCCATCATTTATGATTTAACCTTGTTTATAATATGTCATTGAAAGTGGAAAGTTTTTCAAACATCTGGAAAAATAGCACAGAATTTACAGAGAGAGCACATTTTCACTGCTTTACTTCATTTAACTAGATACACGGTCCAGGGCAGTGTCTGTGTATCTTATGTAAATATCACTAAAGAGACTTAGGAAGATTAAGACTGCAATAACTGCACTTTGGTATTACATAGCAACTTCATTTGTACAAAGGCTTTTTTAATATTGACATGACTAGTAGCTTAATATCAAAAACATCCTGCTCTTGGCATTAAGGCATTTACAAGCACGTGTCTTGCCCTCTAGACATTTATACAGTACAATCATGGTTAGAAATCCAACAATAATTGATTCCTTCTTTCTTGTTGAAGATTTCACTTCCACAAGCATTTACTGAGTATCTATTGGTAGTAGGTACTCTGCTAAGTACATAAATGTAAATGTGCACAAAATAGCACACTTGCTCATAGCCACAACAGAGGCTGAATATCAGCCAATGACTGTGAGGTGAAGTGGTACATATATAGTATAAGGAACTCTGCTGAACTTAAAGATTATTGAAGACAGGTAATTTATCTAATCTTTGCAATCCCATTACTTAGCACACTATTTTTCATATTCTTAGTGCTCAGTGCAATGTATTAATTAATTAGCAATTGTGGGACTTATTAATAAAGCATCTTCTTGGAAAATAAGTTACTTTAATGTTCTCTTCTACTTCCTCTCCCTGTCACTCCAATATTCTTTTCCCTAGTTCTCACAACCTGCGGGGTAACCATTCCTTCCTCTTGCACAGCACAACAGCTGGATAACATAATAATTGATGCTTGATAAGTTGCTACTCCCTCGACTTTTTATTTGCTATTCTCTGTGCTGCTAAGCTTCTAATACATGAGATGTGTGTAATAATTATAAGAAACACAACAAAGCAGTGACAGGCAATTTTAAGCCCCATGCAGAATTATCTTAATTGGGAGGGGAAGGGAAATAACAAAATGCTGAAATAAGGATACAGGTTGACCCATTGTAACAATGAGATGTACAAGACACTATGTTGAAAACAAACTTTACAACTTTTCCAGGGGAGGGGTTGGGGGGGGAACTGGGGAGGTGAGGAGGAAAGGGATGGTAGAGGAAAAACAAAGGAAGGGGTAACTGCTCGATAGGAAATTGACTCATTACCTTGCTCATGTAACTGTAACCCATATGTACAGTATCTTTACTATATATATATATATATATATATATATATATACATATATAAATAAAAAAGTGGAAAAAAAGAATTATCTTAATTGATTCTATTTCCATTTTCTGCGGATTTTACCTGTAGAAGAACAATGTAGCTCAGATCACAAGGCTGGTACATGATAGGATGCAAGCGTGAGTCCAGGTCTCCTTCATTCTAGGCTTCCTGATCTGAGTGATTGGACTCTATTTATTTATTTAGATTTCTCTGTGGCTATTTGAATTTGTAAAAGAAGTAGAAACACTCTATTGGAAAAGATAGTCAATTTCCTCCCAGAATATGATAAACAATTTTTCAGAATATGATAAACAATTTTTTTTTTCTGTACAAGGCCTTGAACTCACGGCCTAGATACTGTCCCTTAGTTTTTGCTCAAGGCCAGCACTATACTACTTGAGCCATAGTTCCACTTCTGGCTTTTTGGTGGTTAATTGGAGATAAGAGTTTCATGGACTTTCCCAGGCTGACTTCAAACGGTGATCCTCAGATCTCAGTCTTCTGAGTAGCTAGGATAACACTTGTGAGCCACTGGTGCCTGCTGTTAACAAGTTGTTTTTAATGCATCCATCAAAGTTGTGTTGTGATCACAATAAAATACTTAGTTTACATAAGTCAAAGTGCATCAACAATTGGCAATGTTTTCTAAGCAACATGTTTCCTTCCAAAAAGGTGTTTGCTTTCTTTCTTTCTTTTTTTTTTTGTTGGTCATGGGGCCTGAACTCTGGGCCTGGGCAGTGTCCCTCAGCTCTTCAGCTCAAGGTTAGCACTCTACCACTTGAGCCACAGAGCCACTTCCAGCTTTTCTGTTTATGTGGTGCTGAGGAACCCTGGAACCCAGGGCCTCATGCATGCAAGGCAAGCACTCTACCACTGAGCCACCTTCCCAGTCCCAGGTGTTTGCTTTCTGTAATTGGAAGCACACCTTAAAATGTACTTTCTGATGCTCAACAGCCCCTCCAACTCCCACAGTCCTGAACTGCAGTGCAGTCTTCTGTGGAATGCTTGGCAGCTTTGTTTTCCCGACTAGACTCATTAGCAGTGCCAGGTGGTAATAACTATCCAACTGATTCACACTAGTAAAAAAAAATCTGTCTTAAGGTCACCACGGACTCTTTCCCCATTCTCCTCTTCGTCTCTGACCTGATATGCTTGCAGAAAATAATTATGCATGGCAGGAAGTTGCCATACAACAATCATTCTATCCTGGGATTATGTAGGATCTCAGATAAAATGTTTTGTTGTATGAATAAATAGCAAATTGAAATATATTTCTTTTCTTTTCTTCATTTCCTGTTTATTTCATTAGGATCCAATAAAGAAAATAATTCACCATTTTGAGAAATGTTAGCATTGGTGTTTTGCATTCAATACAATCACATAGATCTTAAGAAACACAAACAGTTTTAAGGTCTGTACAAGTTCACTGGACTAAGGGAGTGGGCACCTTCACCCTGACTTTTTATGCATTATCATGCATCAGATAGAAATATTAACTAGTATGTGAAAACAGTAAGGGCTTTGGAAACCAGAGAACTCTTTAGTTGGCTAATATTTGTTTTTGTTTTTAATGAAACAGAGCTGAGATATGCTGAAATGTAAACTATATACTAGATTTCAGAAAATAAAGGTGCACTTGAAAAGAGAATAAAATAACTCATTAAAGTTTTGTATTAACGACAAGATGAAAAGATAATAATTTGTGTATACTGAGTTCAATAGCATAAATTATAAAATTAATTTCACCTATTGTATTTTTAAAAATATGATTTCTGGAAAATTTAACATGATGTGTCTGACTCCCGTTATATTTCTATTGCTCAACACAGCTCTAGGCTTTTATCTTGAGGCATCCCTGTTCCCTGAGAATCAACTGATGGCTAAGAACAGCAAGATCCTCAATCAGAATCAAAACTCAGTCTAGAACAGTTCTGAAAAGCAGTTTGGCGAATAGGTATTAAGAGACTTGAAAGTGTCAAAATGCTGAAGCAAGATTTTAGATCTATATCCTTAAAACAAGGAACATTATTTCAAGAAATTAAAAAATGCACCTACATGGAAGTAGGTCACAAATGTTTATAATATTATTTACAAGAGCCAAAATGTGGATACAACTGAAATGTAAACAACAACAACAACTAACAAATGGATAAACAAAGTGTAAGGGGAAATAAAGGAGGAAGCAACAATGCTTGATAAGAAATGTACTCATTACCTTGCTCATGTAATTGTAACCCCTCTGTACGGTATTTTCACAATAAAACAACAACAACAACAAAGTGTGCTATTCCCATAATATGGAGTATTTGGCTGTGGAAAGGGACGAAGTTCTAATATATACTATGTCATGGATGAATCTTAAAAACAATATGCTAAGTGAAAGAAGTCCAAAGAACGCTTATGATGCAGTTCCATTTATATGAAATATTCAGAGCAGGGAAAGCTGTGGAGATAGAAAGTATACTTAGCACAGTTAAAGTTAGTTTTTAGCACAGTTGGGAGGGAAGTGTTGGGTGAGGTGAATAGAGAGTCATAGCTAAATGGTATTTGGTTTCTTTTAGGGGTAATGAAAATATTCCAAACCTGACGGTGGTGATGCTTGCACATATCCGTGAATATGCAAAAAAACCCCATTCGATTATATCTTAAGTGAATTAATTATGTGATATGTTTTAATCATGTTAATTACAGTCAACAAAGTTGTTAAAAACAGGATTATATTTCTGGGAAATGAAGGTTAAGAAAATTACCCTAACTAAATTAGAAAACCCTTTTTGTGCATAAGTCAGGACTTGCTGCATTATGTATAATAGTGAAAAATTAAAACAACTCAAATAGCCAAATAAAGGTGTGACTAAATAATTTATGGCATAGGCCCATTGTGGAATGCAGATATTAAAATGATGCATAGCAAGCAAATTCTTATAAGGGTTTATAGTAATATGTGAAAATTCCTGTTTTTTTTAATAACTAAGTGAAAAAAGTCACCCAAGTGTGATATATAGTATTAGCCTAATACCATAGCCATTAAAAATGCCCAGAAAAAAATTTAGAATGAAATACTGGTCCCCAACTAGTGTTTAAGTTGTGCATTATGTAAGAATTTTTTTCTACTTCATACCTTTCTTTTTTCCATAATTATTAGCAGTTTCTAATTAAAATAATTTATGAATAATTCATATTTTTAACATTTTGGTTGCTTAAAAGGAAAGCAGAGGAATTTTTAGTGTCTTCCAAAATGAGTGGATTCATAAATTAAACGAGTCCACTTACATTTACAGTTCAAAACTAGAGTTGAAACAAATCAGAATTTTTGTTTGAAACTCCAGCGGAATTCAGTTGACTGAAACTAAGTGAAATATACTGCCCACCACCGTCCTTAGTACAGAAACATTTTGACAATTACTAAACTGAAGTGATAACTAAATTAGCAAAAATTTATTCTGTTGCTTGAGCCCATCCAACCCACATTTCACAAGTAACTTTCTCTATGCCTGTCTATCTTCCGTCCTTTATCTAAAGTGTGGAAACAGGCAAGGTCCTTTCTCTTTCCCATGGTGAGACTTTCTGTTGTGGCTCTCTCTTGTTGTTGCTAATTTCTCCTGTATGCATGACCAAATCTCTCCCTTTTCTGAAGAGACTCCTCCTGAGTCCTGCTTTTTAGCTTCTCCTTCAGGTGCTCTTTTCTCTTTCCTTCTCCATAGACTCCCTTTGCAATCTGGGCGGTATTGTCTATCTCTAGTAAAATAGCTCTCAAGAATATTTATTATCTTCTCTCACTGAACTCCATGACCTCTGTGAGGTCTTTGTAGCAGGATTCTATATGAGTAGCACTCAGTTCTCCATTTGGACTTTGCCATTACCCAAACCCTGTGAAAACTTTGTCATGCCCTCTTAACTCAGTTGCCTAGGAACACTACCCAACCTGCAGGCCTGACTGGTAACCCATTTCTTGCAAGAGCTTTCTGGGCTGAGTTAAGAAAAAGTACTCTTTATCTGTACCATATATCCTCTTACTCCTTGAATTCCTTTCTAGAAGAAATCTTCCGCACAGTGCACACTGCCCCATACATGCTCATACTATGGAGGGTCTGAGGAGCCAGGATGTTGAGCTTTTGCAGTTCCTGTGGGCATGTTCAGGAATTTCTCCCATCACTTGGGGATCTCTGACTATTCAAAACATAAAATATAAAAATCCTATTCTTTCCATACAGGACAGAGTAGATCTAAATGTCTGATTTATTGATGAAATAAAAGGCCAGTTACATCGCTGGGCATTCTGAAGAAACAAAAACGAGAACTCAGATCATCTGGCTCCTACGTCATGACACTTAACCTATCCCTGTCTATCTTGTGCTTTTATTGCCTAAAAGTTTCAAACTTGCTTTTTTTGTATCCTTTCCCTCAAAGCCCTCAAAAATAATAAAACGGTCAACTGAAGATACAATGACTGTCTTCCACAGTCTATGAACTTAAGAGTCTTTTTGAAGTTATCTACTTAAATACTTTTGTCCTAGGTGGAGTGATAAGCTATCCTGGTCTGGCTGGAACTTGCCATAAGACTTGACAAGCTAGGACTGGGAATGTGGGTTGGTAGAGTGCTTGCCTAGCATGCATGAAACCCTGTATTAGATTCCTCAGTACCACCTAAACAGAAAAAGCCAGAAGTGAAGCTGTGGCTCAAGTGATATAGTGCTAGCCTAGAGCAAAAGAAGCTCAGAGACTGTGCACAGGCCCAGGACTGGAAAAAACAAAAACAAAAACAAAAACAAAAACAAAAGCAAAAAACCACTTTCAAAGCTAGTCAAGAATCTCAGCGACAAGTGGTCACTCTAGTCTTCTAATGTACATACCTTATTTAATTCACATAGCATCCTGTTTCACAGGCCATTTTCATTCCCATTTTTATAGATAAGGAAAACTGAGGCTCAAGGAGGTTCAATGCTTTGTCCAAGGATATATGACTTTGTGAGTGGCAGAATCGGGAGTCAAACATAAATTTGTTTAACTTTAAGTTCATGATCTTTCTATTACATTGTTGAAATGAGGTGCTTTTGGCTAGTAAGATCTGTATAGGGAAAGATAACCCCATGAAATACTTAGCTTAAAAATTGATTTATTATAAGCTAGTTTCTTTGAGGACTTGCTAATTTGCATGATTGACACATAAGGAGAAGAAAACAGCTGTTTGAAATGCATAAATTATTTGCAAGTGATAATAAATGAGGTAAAATTTAAATTATGCAATCCCAATCCATTTAGTCTTTCCTTCTTGGAGTGGGGGTTGGGTGAGAGACAGCATGATATTTATTTATTTATCTGAGAAGAAATAAAGCCAGATAATTTTGTTAAGCTAAGTTTGAATAAATGGGAACACATCATAATCAAACTAATATAAAAAATTTAAAAAGAAACATTGGCAGTTGTATTGTAGTAGTTTGAAAAGACAGATTTTTTTCAAAGGTTGACTCATATTGGTTGGTCTTTGAGAGCTTGATTTCTTCTTTTTTCTAACTCTAAGATGAGTTTGATTCATTTTTTTCTTTATGATAAAGGGCAGCAATTAAATACTGTTTTTTTTAAACTGAATGCTTTAATTTTTTAAATGTGTGTGCCAATCCTGTGGCTTGAATTCAGGGCCTGGGCACTGCCCCTGAGCATTTTGTTCAAGGCTAGCGCTTTACCACTTGAGCCACAGTTCCCTCATAGCTTTTTCTGAAGGTTCATTGGAGATAAGAGATCTAACAGGCTTTCCTGCTTTGGCTGGCTTCAAACTGTGATCCTCAGATCTCAGCCTCCTGAATAACTAGAATTACAGGCATGAGCTACCAGTGCCTAGCATTTCTTTTTTTAAATTTTTATTTATTTTTTATTGTGAAAATACTGTACAGAGGGGTTACAATTACATGGGCAAGATAATGAGTACATTTCTTATCAAGCATTGTTGCTTCCTCCTTTGTTTCCCCTTCCCCTCCCTTCTCATCTCCCCACCCACCCCCCCGTTTTATAAAAAAAAGGATACACTGAAGTGGATAAGAGAAAAAAATGCAAGGCTGTTCAAGGAAAAGTCATTCTTTCACCTCAAGCCACACTACATAGTTGTACCTTAACACAACCAGGCACAATTTTTCATTCCTATATATGCTTTCAGAGATAAGTAATCATATGCAAGCGAACACAAATGATATTCCTTTCCTTACCACTAAGTGGTAGGATATTAAGGATATTATTCTGTACATGCATTTTCTTTTAAGTACATTTGTGAGAGCTTTATCAGTAGTACCTAAAGAGCTTCCTTATTCTCTTTTTTTTTTTTAAATTTAATTTTATTTTATTTGAGAACATACTGTACAGAGGGGTTACAATTACATTGGCAGGATAATGCATACATTTCTTACCAAGTATTGCAGCCTCCTCCTTTGTTTACCCTTCACCTCCCTTCCCAGCCTCCCCCCTCCCCCCCACCCAATCATACCCCCCTCCCCCCCCCACACCGACATTGTAAAGCTTGCTTTGACATGACATTTTGTAATTCTCCTTGTTGCAACAGGTCCACCTGAATCCTTAAACGACTTGTTTGTCCCCATCTCCTCCACATGTTATACTGACATCAAATAAAGTGAAAGCAGGGGTTACACTGTGGGGGAGGGACATACAAAGCAACAAAGAAATAATCTTATAAATGCATTAGAAACACATGGATGAAAGAAACGAAAACATTAAAATACATATTTAAGGGTTTGTTTTCCTAACATCACATTATCTGACCTTTCCGCTTGACTCATACCTATACTAGATATTGCAAATAAGGGAAACCATGGGACCTATGTTTCTTTGGGCCTGGCTTACTTCACTTAATATAATTTTTTCCAAGCCTTTCCATTTCCTAACAAATGGGGCAATGTCATTCTTTCTGATGGAGGCATAGAATTCCATTGTGTATATATACCACATTTTCTTGATCCATTCATCTACTGAGGGGCATCTGGGTTGGTTCCATATCTTAGCTATGGTAAATAATGCTGCAATAAACATAGTTGTGCTGGTAGCTTTAGTGTGGTCTTGTTTGTATACATTTGGGTAAATGCCCAAAAGTGGGATTGCTGGGTCATAGGGGAGATCTATGTGAAGTCTTTTGAGGAACCTCCATACTGCTTTCCAAAGTGGTTGAACAAGTTTACATTCCCACCAACAATGAAGTAAGGTTCCTTTCTGTCCACATCCCCTCCAGCATCTGTTGTTGTTAGAGTTCTTGATTTTTGCTGTTCTAACTGGAGTGAGGTGATATCTCAATGTTGTTTTGATTTGCATTTCTTTTATGACTAGGGATGTTGAACATTTCTTCATGTGTCTATTGGCCATCCTTCTTTCTTCTTCAGAGAAGCTTCTCTTTAAGTCTTTCGCCCACTTATTTATTGGGCAGTTGTTTCTTTGAGGATTTGTTGTTGGGTGGTTTAATTTTTTGAGTTCCAACTATATTTTAGATATGAGACCCTTGTCCGTTGTATGGCTAGTAAAGATCTTCTCCCAATCGGTGGGCTTTCTATTGATCTTGCTAGCTATGTCATTTGCCCTGCAGAAGCTCTGCAACCTTATGCAATTCCATTTGTCCAACCTTTCTTTGATTTGTTGTGTTTCCGGGTCTCTATTCAGAAAATTTCGGCCTGAGCCAAGGAGACCTAGGGTTTCTCCTATTCCATCCTGTAATGTTTTCAGAGTGTCTGCTTTGAGTTCAAGGTCTTTGATCCATTTGGAGTTGATTCTGGTGCAGGGTGATATATAAGGATCTAGCTTTAATTTTCTACATTAGCGCCATGTAGTATTTCACTGTGTAAATATACTGTATCTATTTAATTAGCTCCTTTTGATAATAGCTATATTGAATGAACATAACTTTAGTTTATTGAATGAGTAATACACATAGCTTAAAAGTAATATATATACACACATAAATAGACATCTTGAATTCCTTCACATCAGCTATCCTGCTAACCATATACACTCCCAGATAAAAATGCTACAATTAGGTTTAGATATAGTCTACAAATCTCTTATGAATAGGGAAGTAAATATAAGTGCATATTTTTTTTTTTTGGTCGATCGTGGGGCTTGAACTCTGGGCCTGGGCACTGTCCCTCAGCTCTTCAGCTCAAGGCAAACGCTCTACCACTTGAGCTACAGCGCCACTTCCAGTTTTCTGGTGGTTTATTGGAGATAAGAGTCTCATGGTCTCTCCTGCCTGGGCTGGCTTTGAACCCCAATCCTCAGATCTCAGCCTCCTGAGGGCTAGGATTACAGGCGTGAGCCACCATCGCCCGGCTAAGTGCATATTTTTAAAATTTTTCTTCTTTTATACATAAAGTTGCCATACTGTAAACATTATCCTGTAATTTTGTTTTGTACACTCAACAAAACATTTTGGATTTTTTTCATAGAAATCTTAATTTCCCGTTTAATAATTGCATAATCTTCCATTGTGTGGCTATATTGTATTTTATACAGTGATTCAATGGTCATCATTTTGTGTATGTGAGTGTGAGTGCATGTGTGTGTGTGTGTGTGTGTGTGTGTGTGTGTGTGTGTGTGTGTGTGTGTGTGTGCCAGTACTGGAGTTTAAGTTGAGGGCTTTTTGCTCTTACTTGTTTTTAAGCACAAGGCTGGAGCTTTACCACTTGAGCAACATTTCTGTTTCCAGCTTTTGACTGGTTAATTGGAGATCAGCAATTCACAGATTTGTCTGCCATCCAGCAATCCTCAGATTTCAGCCTCCCGAGTAACTAGGATTATGGATATGATCCACTAGCACCCAGCATCAAGTATTATTTTATCTGTCCAAATGTCCAATGGCTTAACATGCTGTGCTTTTAAATGGCCTTGAGACTATCTGATGACTTCAGTTCAAATTAAATGCTTAACTGCTTCTTTCACTAGAGTTTTCCAACCAAGGGTTAAATATCTGCTGATTTTACCATTCTGCACTTGGCAGAAACCTTCTACCTTAAGCACCGTAAATAGCCTTCCTAAATACTATTGAAGAATTAAAGAAAACATTATTACATTAGTCTTCTCTGGTGTTTGAATGATTGCAGACAAAACAAGATGTGACTGTATGAAGACTGTCTGAAGATACTCAAGAACTTTGTTTTTAATCATTTTTAACCTTTTGGGTATGGAGAAGGTGAAGTCTTCAATGTTGATTTTTAAAATATTCCTTGTCCACAATCCAAAAAGTACAATTTCCAATGATTCCTAATTAATGACTTCAAAAGCCAAAGTTTTTATGTCACTGAATAATATAGGCTATATCTAGACCTTTTTGATTTGTTTTAATGGAAAATTGCATATCATATGCAATGCAATGCTATAAACTCCTTTCTATACTAGAAATAGTGTTAGAAAGCTTTTATTGTAAAAAGCTAAACATAAATTATGATAAAGCAATTTTAGCTATAAGATGGTTGAAGAGGAAATAATCCCATGGTAGGGAAATTAATCTACTTTCCTAGAAGCATGATTTGTGATTAAAAACAAAACAAAACAGGGCAGGTTGTTTGCTATTTTGGAAGGAATCTGGTAGGAATACTTGGGATCAACCAGGCTGGAAACCCAAAGTAAAACAAATGGCAATGAACTGTAATAATTATGATTTAGGGTTTTTTATTTTTGGTTGTTGTGGGTCTTGAACTCAGGACCGGGATGCTGTCTCTGAGCCTCTTTGTTCTCAAGGTTAGAGATCTATCACTTGAGCCACAGCCCCACTTCCACCTTTTTTTTTTTGGTAGTTTATTAGAGATAAAGTCTTATATACAAAGCCTGGTCTGGCTTTGAACCCTAATCCTCAGATCTTAGCCTCCTGAATAGTTAGGATTACAGGCGTGAGCCAACTGTACCTTGCGTGGAGTGTTAACTTTTTAAACAGAGATAAATAATAGAATTTAAATTTTATTTGTCAAAGGATAAGGATTTAGGCTTCAGAGATAGTATGATATTTGGGCTTCTGAGAGGCAAAGTCACTTGGTGGTATGGAACTAGCCAACATGGCTTGTGTTCCAGATCTAACATTTCATAATTCTAGGTAAATCCTAGGCTCTGAGCCTCAGCTTTCTCATCCATCATGTAGTATGCTTATTTCAAACTCTTGATAATTAGTAGCTGTATCCAGTCTAGTCACTATGCTAGTAAGCTTTTGAAAACAAGCTCTGACTTACTCCATTATTAAGGCCTGTCTGGTATCACACTGGAAAATCAGATGAGGTATTGGGAAATAAGTATGGAAGCCTGAGTTCTGGAAAGCCAATTCTTTCTCTTTCTCTCCCTCCTTCCCTCCCCCTACCCCCTTCTCTCATGCTCTCTCTCTTCTTCTCATCCTTTTGGGAATGTCACTGGGTCAGTTGTGTTAGGGTTAGACTGAGAACACTGGTGGGAAAGCTTAGTAACTTCTTGGAAACTTCTAATTTCTGTGTTGTGGCAGGTTTGGAGTTCCTTTGTCCTCAGATTCATTACTGTCATTCGAGTGTTTCTTCTACTGCATGAAGATCATACCGTAGGATAAAGAACATAAACTCAATGCTGTTTGCTAAAATTCTTCTCTTTCAGAGCTGGTCATATTTTTCTGAGCACCCAGAGGAAATGGCAAGAAACTGATGATCAGTTTATAGCAATTTATAAAGGCGCTTTTCATGTGTAATTCCTACATTCTAAAGTGGCTATATAGTAACATGTCAAGTATTTCCTTACTTCTTTAATACATGTAATAAACAATAGAGAGAAATAGGATAATGAAATCAAAGCTGCATTTTGACTAGTTTGTATATTTATTATAAAGAATTCATAAGCTATCAAAAACATCTAAGTTACATAAAAAGAGTCAAACAGTATTCAGACTATGCCCTTCAGAAAAGGTCAAAGAAGCCAAGCCTATGGTTTTGAAACAAACAGCGAGAACTTTTAGGTCATGGCTGATTTTTAAAATGCACAAAATCCAAATAATGGTCTGAAATAGATGATACATAAATTGAGGTCCTCAAATTTTTCTTGATTATATAATCTTTGATGTTCAGGAAAGTGAGGAGGCACATTTTTATTCAGTATTTATGCTTAGCAGATACTTGGCAATATGCTTGATGAGTAAATGAATGAATTATAATAATATCAAAGTCTAAAAACTCCTGATAAGTTACAACATTTATAATATTTTCAATGTGATAATAGCCAGGCTCAGATCTACATCTTGAATGTCAAATGTTTCATGGGTGAGTGATAAATCAAAAAATAAGACAAAAGAACCCCTCAGTATTTTAGGGAAAACCCCCATAAATGTCATTCATAAATTTGCTGCCTGTAAAAATTCTGACTTTTCATTACATATGTAAAAAAGATACATCTCCTGTTCATAATTAGTTTGTAATTTGTGACAAGGGGTAATGAATTAATATGTCATTAGTTATGTGTAAACATTACAAAATCTAAGCTAATATCTATCTATCTATCTATCTATCTATCTATCTATCTATCTATCTATCTATCTATCTATCTATCTATCTGTTTATCTATTTCCTATCCTAAGTATAGACAGATAAAACACTTTCTGTTTATTTGACTAATTTCTTATTTTAGAAGTAAAGGTAAGGAAAAAACTAAAACATATATTTTCAAGTCATATGATTAGCTCATTTACTTTACTATCTGGAGATCTTATAAAGTCATATTTTGCTCTGAGTGATTTTTGCAAGCATTTGGAAATTAAACCTTTTCCCTGCACCTGTGAAAACGTGTAAATGACAGGACTGGCAGCATGATGATGGCTTTACAGAGCAGCATTTCCTTCATCATCTTCAAGGTCACTCAGATTTATGATCTCATCACCCTGGCTCTTTAACAGGATGCATTTGAATCTGATTAAAAGGAAAAACAAATAGCTGTATGGATTTATTAATAAAACGTGCTTGACCTTTTCACTTATCTACCTCTTTCAACAGATTGCAAGTTTAAACCAGAAGGGATTTCTGGGGTTTTAATCTTCTAAGTTGCTTCAGGAGTTCTTTCCTACCTATTGGTGTGTGTGTGTGTGTGTGTGTGTGTGTGTGTGTGTGTGTGTGTGTGTGTGTGTGTGTGTGTGTGTGTGTGTGTGTGTGTGTGTGGTGTGTATCATGGAGGGCTCTCTCCCACGCATTACCCCGCCCCCCCCCCTCAGCTCCTTGCTCTTTCTCTTTGGGGTTTAATTACTTCACCTACATCCTAATTCAGGTAACTCATAAAGCTTTAGCCTTTGTTGTAGGTCCAACAGCTGTCTTATGTCAGTAGCAAGTAAAATGTTCACAACATACCGGAATGCTGCAAGACGGTTTATAGTGCTGCAATAAAAGGTAAATTGAATTTACAAAGATGCATTTGTCACTGATTAAAAACTTACAAAGTTAATTGGAAACACTGTGGAGGTGTTACCACACAACTCGAGGTGTAATGGGTGGTTCTAATTCAGCCTGGAGCTGAGTTGCAGGGCCCATTATGGTCTCACACAGTAAGATACTTGGCGACATGGCCCAATTTAAGTAGCAAAGCAACACAGTTAAGATCTCAAATATATATTTTTAATACAAGGTGAGTGTAAATTTACTCACAATTATTCTTGAAAATAGTTAGAGGGAAATGCTTTGGGTGTTACAGAAACACCAAATATATTCTTAATCACAAGGCTTCCTCCTTACAAAACATATTGAAAGGTTTTTATTTTTCCCATCTGCAACATTTCTTGTTTTCTTGATGTTTACATTGGCAGCAATACTACTAAAGTTGATCACTTGAGAAGGAAAAAAAAAAAAATCAGGAGTGAACCAGCCGGCGATCTGAAGTTAGCACGACTCTCCCGTGGGATCTTGCCGAATTATCTCCACATAATTCACTTAACCTTTGCCATTTGGGGACTTGGGAAACTGTATTTCTAAACCTGAGACTTTTAATTGCTGGTTTTAGTGTCACTAGTCCAGCTCAGTTGGAAAGATGATGATTGAAAAATAGTACTAGGAGGCTTTTCACCTCTGGTGCGCATCCTGGATATAATTAAGTTGGTGGCCTGGGTTGGCCTTTAGATTTTTGCAGACAGGATTGAAGAGTTAAGCCCCAAGCGATGAGCCTTATGTGACTATTCTGTATGTACCTTGGGTTGAAATCTGAAAATTTAACTTTAGGCTAGGTTTATGTTGGAGTTAAAAGGTAAGGTAAGTAAATTGAGTAATTGCATTTGGTAAACTCATTATCTCCATAACCATTACCAAATTATCCTAGAGTCATAGTATTTTTGGATTAGAGACTTAGAGATCATCTTTCAATTCAACTAGTATACTGAATTTATTCATGTTTTATTTTTATATAATTTGTATCTATTATTTCCATACCCTAATACCATTTACTAGTAATACTTATGGTGTCAAAGATGGTACTGATTACAGAATTTTCATGTGTTTAATGTGTTACGTCTGTTAGACTGGCAGAGTTAAAGCTGATTCCTTCAGTCAGCACAGGAGACCATAGCAATCCTTTTTTGTTTCTTTCTTTTTTTTGACCTAAATAAGTTGACTTTTTGAATCTCTAACTTCTTTATCTATAAGATGGCAATGACATACCTTCTATGTGGGATTAAATGAGAGAACTGGAGAAAGATATTTAGTAGGCAGTAGAGTAGTATTTAAATATTACTACTTTTCACTTTTTCATATCACATTTTCAGTGTTCACCAGAATGTCTCTTATGAAATAATTGCATTCACAAGCTGCTTGATGAAGTTTTTTAGGTATACTTGGATACAGCAATGAATATGTATGCATCACAAGATGTCAGTCTTCTGAGAATGGTTTGCCCGTGCAGTTACCTGTTCCTTTCAGAATTTTCCCCTATCAGGAAATCGTCTTACTGAATGATGCATATGCATTATCAAAGGAAGCAACCCTTTTCCAAGCAGACAGAAACTAGGAGATTGAGGGTAATTTCAAATTAAAAAATTGTAATAATTGCATAATTTCATTAGAATAGCTGAAAAATCTGCAATGCATTGTAGAGGGAAAAGGTTGCAGAAGGCATTGTACCTTGTGTTCTGAGGAGGGGTTCAATCAGAGGCACCCGGGCAAGTGTCCCACCAGCGGGGTGCTCCATCCCCCTCTAATTCCTTCCACATTTCATTAAGCAACTTTCCTTTTCATCTTGTGTCTGTGACTTATTGAATTTTGTAAGGTCTTTGTTTCTAAAGCTACCCTTTTCACTCATGATGTTAATTAACTAATTAAAGTGGCAACCCAAATCTATTATTATATTTACAAGATATCAATTATCCATTGTGGTACACTGTTGGCACATATGTCTAATGAGACATGAAGAGAATGGCTTCCATCTCCAGATAATTTAGGGAAAACAAATTTTAACCTTAGCTTTTTCTCATCATGATTTTGGTAGAATCAAAAAGTTACCCAAAGGCCAAAATTTAGGATAAAATGTATAAACTTAATGATCAGTTCCTAAAATCGCTATATTTGAGATCAACTACCCCCTGAAGGATAGATTACTATCATTTGCTTCTTTTTTATGAATAAGAAACCAAGGTTTAGGAGATTAAGGAACTCTTCAGATCAGAGAAAGCTGGTCAGGAAAGCACCTGGGATTTATGTGACAAATACTTTTTATGGAAAAGTTCACAAGGACTTCTCTGCCACAAAGGATAACAACTAACAAAGAATAATGGCAAGCAAATTTCTTGTTTTGTTATATTCTCATTTTGAACAGAAGGAAATAATATCATCTTCCACAGACAAACACAAATGTATTTATATAAATTTGTAGAAATACATGAAAAAGAATTCTGTTTTAAAAGCATCTTAACAAATCCTTATCTCTTTGGCTATATATGTTGAAAACAAAGGAAAATTATAAGTTAAATTATGGTTTAGGAGGAAAAGCCTGAGGTACAAAACAATACAACCAGTGAGAATTTGTGTCTAAGGAAACAAAATGATTATCTAAAACCTCAGAAAATCACTTCTAGTTGGAGACCAAGATCAAAGATTCTAAGACTTTACTGATTTCAAAATAACAATTTAGGTTGTCACATGGCCACTTTTGACTAAGGTTTTGAAGATATTTACAAACCAAAGAACCTAAATTTCTTATTATTCTTAGAAAATATTGAGAATGCCAATATAACCAATATATAGGTCATCTCCAAGTAGAGGAGCTGAGCAGCTAAGAGATGTCAATCTGCAAGTCCTATCGAGGTTAAGCATCTTTCTCATCAATGGACTTTATTGGGCTACATTTCCTTTCCATATAGCTAAATATTTTTATGTTAGACAATATTGAATTTAGGAATTTAGAAATTAGGATTTGGATACCAGTAAAACTGAGTGGGCAGTTGTATAATGTGAATAGTCTCCTCACCTCTCAAAGTTATGTGAGCCTTCGTTTGTTCATCTTTAAAATGGAATAGCGGATTTGAAAAAAGGGGAATACATGAGTAGTATATCTACTTTCTCTGAAATCTGTTTCTTTATTTAGCAAGCAATATTTTTGTATAAAATAACAATTCTTACATACAGTAATAGAGAGTACAAACATAGAATAACAATGAAAGCCCTCTCCCAGTAGATTTATTTTCACTGTAGATCTTCCTAGTCTTTAATATGTTAATGGAAACTCTAGGGAGGTTTCGAACTATTGGGACACAGACATGGTTTCCTTAAACACCTATTGACATATTGAAGTCCACAAAATACTTTTCAGAAGACAGTCTCAGAAATAGTGGACTAATGGATTTCAAAGGAACATTTTGAGTTACAAAAGTAAGTATGCAATTCTAGAGACAGCCATTATTTCAGACACATGGTACATAGGAGCCAAGTTTGGAAAAGTTTATTAAATAAAGACAAGTGATTCTGTTGATTAATTTCCAAGATGATAAAGATTCGTATTGTTTTCAAGGAAGAACGAATACTCAGATCTCTTTCAATGTGAATATAGGTATCATAGGTCTTGGCAGACTTTGTAAAATGGCAAGATATGTTATATTTTGTTCAAACTCAAAATATACTAGCAGTGGAGTTTTTTTTTTTTTTTTTTTTGGTGCCAGTCCTAGGGCTTGAACTCAGGGTCTGGGCCCTGTTCCTGTACTGTTTTGCTCAAGGCTAGTGCTCTATTACTTGACCAACAGCTCTACTTCTGGCTTTTTGGTGGTTACTTGGAGACAAAAGTCTCATGGACTTTCTTGCCTGGGCTGACATTGAACTATCACCCTCATATCTCAGCCTCTTGAGTAGCTAGGATTGCAGGTGTGGGCCAGTGACACCTGGCTAGCAATGGATCTTTGGATTATTAGTGAAAATTATGAATAATTCTTGCTAGGATATATACATATATAAAGTAGGTAATAGATAAAATATATTATGTATTATATCTATAATACCTTATATAGAATATATTACATTAAATGTTATTCCTGTTTATATATAATTTACATACATACATACATATAAACATACATGAGTATACACATACAGATTTGTATGTATATATGTGTGTGTCTGTGTGCAGATAGATAAGGAAATTGGGAGATAGCAGATAACTGATTAATCTTGATTGGCTTAGACATAGTTTTAAATGAGATCCATGAATTCTGTTTAAAGCTTAGCTTTTAGTTTTACTGACCCTGATCACTAAACTTAAATTACTTTTTGGTGCCTTTGCAAATTTATGTCCACTGTTTTAACTAGTACGAAAAGGATATTATACAAGTATAATTTCTTCTTATAGAAAATTTATGCAATTAACCGCTTTGACTTATTGTCAGAAATCTTTTAAAGGTGAACTGTAGATGAACTACAGTTATGGAAACCAGTTTATTTGCCTGAGAAATATGGTATTATTATTGAAGATTAAATAATAGTGTTTCAGTATCTCTTCATTTTAAGCTCCTACTAGAGATCTTGGTAGGTTGACTTAGTGTATGCATTGTGATAATTGCTATTAAAATAAGGTGTGATGTTAAAAGACTTAAGTAAAGCAAAAGGCCAAGGGAGATGACAACATGGATTAAAGGAATTATTGAACTGCTATTCCAGAACACGTAGATAAATCTTAAAGATCACCTTCTTTAAACTCACCCTGTATCTTATTGAAGTAAGCAATAAAAACTCAGTCTGGTCTCAATGTGCTAAATGCTACTGCTGAAAGGGTGTTAGGCTGAAAGAATCCAGTAGTGCGCTTTAAGTGACACATGCATGGAACTGTTAACAATTAACCTCTTTCTCCTTCTCAGAACTCACAGGGGATTTGGCCCACAGGAAACACGACTTAGCTTTTTGTCCCCCTCCTTTCAGTTAGGAGTAAATGCCTTTTGCAAAGAATACTGCCTGCTGACCATATTAAAGATAAAGTTGAGAATAATTTGATGTAACATCACCATCCAGTGCTTTGTTAAGTGTTGAAAGAAGTTGGCTGGCTGGAGGCTGGGAAGAATTAAGAGTATAAGTACTGAATAATGTGGAAATCCAATTCACTCAGAGAAGACCAAATGAAGATATTATAAAACAACTCCTGTCAAAGCTAAGCTAGGGTAGTTTTCAAATTATTTTTGTATATTCCCAAGGGACAGATTATGCATTCTCGCTTATTTTGAGGCTGAATGTATATAAAGTGCCAGTGATACTGTAACAGAGAAACTTTCCTTTTTCCCAAAAAGAGATGGTTTCAGCTGATGGCAATTGGCTTCTACTGTAAAAACAGAATTTTTTTTAGGGAAAGAAAGAATAAAAGCTGAAATCAGCTGAGTTCTTGTTAGTAATAAATCAAAATTTGTTTTTGAAAGATCCATGTAATGTTGTGAAACAAATTAACACATTTTAGAAAAACATATTTATTTACTACATCGTGAACAAATAAATGCATGGAATTTTTTTAAAAAAAGCATATTGAGAGGTTTCTGAGCCAATAGAAAAAAGGAGTGAAAAATGACTTAAGTAACTATAGTAACACAACTGATGAACTTAAGTTTTTAGCAAAATAATATTACTATTACTCATATGTGTGTGTGTGTGTGTGTGTGTGTGTGTGTGTATGTGTGTTACTAAGGACTGAACTCAGAGCCTTGTGAGTGCTCTACCACTTGAACCAACTCCCCAATCTTTTTAGTTTGTTTTACAGATAGAATGTCATGTTTTTTTGCCCAGCTAACCTTGGATTTGATTCTCCTACCTCTTCCTCCCAATAACTGGAATGAAAGGCATGTACCACCATATTCTCCACTATTACTATTGTCTCTAATAAACACATATTATTCTTTCATGTTTAACTAATACTTGCAATCTTATTTTATTCCCTGACTCCCTTTCCCCCCACATCTCAAACTTGTATTTCTACTAGTGATAAGAGTCAATCCCATTGCCATAATGTGCTGGAGATACCTCACATTAGGGGAAATGGTAGCTTTAACTTGTGATAAGACTACATACACGAGAAGTCCTTACTCCAAGTTGATAAATACCGTTCTCCAATTTCATAGACTGTCCTGTCACTTTTTATCATTTCTTCAGGCTCCACTTCCTATTTGTGAACCTGTTTCTTCTTATATCTATGAGACTATTTTGTTAATCCCCATGGCTTTTTGCTGTTCTAACTCCCCTTTTACTTTAGTGTATGTGTTGAGGGTGAGAGGGCCTTACTTTCAGTACCAGACTTGAGAACACCAGTCTCCACTGAGGATATTGCCCTTATATCCTTAGGGGGTGAGTCAAACTTGGTTCTCATTTCCCTTAAGGAAATTTAAGTAGCTCCTTGCAAATGTGTTCAGCTTGATTTTTATGCTGCTAGAATTCTACTACCTTCTTCAATACTGAAGAATACAAAAGGTTTATTTCAAAGGTCTTCTTGTTCTTTGGTTGTTCAGGTGGATGGACAGAGCAGAGAAGCAGTAAGACTGCCCTGAGGAGATTGCTCTGGCCAATCAGTAATAGGTAACTGTTCCTCAGGGTGTGGGAATGACAAGAGTTCATGTTGCCACTCCTGAGGACCAGAGATTTGAGGACTTGTCTGCTAGAAAATCAATTATTTTCTAAACATTGCGGACATAATTTTACAAGAAATACTTTTATAAGAAAATTATCAAAAACTATGTCACTGACATAGTGGCTCCTAAGTTATTAGGTTATTTTGTTTTTTAACAAAAATTCCAAATTGCTTTTATATCCATGATATTCAAGTAAATAATTGCAAATGTAAGACTAAGATTGAGAGATATTTCTCTTTACCTCCCCCACCATACTCTTCTCTGTATAGCGATTTGAACTCAGGGCCTTGCAGATGATTTAAAACTTAAGCCACAACTTAGACCCTTTTGCTTCAGTTATTTTTTGTATAAGGACTTGTGTTTTAGCCCAGGGAAGGCTTGGAACCACTATTCTCCTATCTATGGCCTCCTGAGTAACTGGGATGACAGTTGAGAACCACTGTACTGGGCCTTTCAGCTTCTATTTTTTGTTCATCATCATCGTTCTATTTTCAGAGCACTAATTCTCTTCACACTCGGAGGCTTCAAACATTGGGACATCTTCCAGCAAGTTACAGGAGATTTCTGGAGACATGTAAGCAATTTTTTTGAAGGACTTCTGCTTTTTTCTTTTCTACAAAGTTGGAAAAACTTCTTTGGAGAGTTAACAATTCTTTGTTCTCTTGTTTCTTGATGTGAACATAATTACCAGTGCAGCCATATACTCAGCTCTTCTGAAGTCAGCTAGGTACATCAGAAGGGAGACTCAGGTCGACTAAGGTTTATTTGTGCTTTATATTTAAAACTTGAAACACAGAGCTCAATCTCTAGTGTTCAGTAAACAGTAGAAGAAGTTGGAGAGCACTTACTCTCTTCAAGTTAGTCTCTGATCACTGTGGGCTTTTATCCTAGTAGTTTTCTTGCAGCAACCAGCTTGGAATATTAGCAATTATTTCTCTTTCTAAGAGGTTTCAAATGTAATATGCAAGGTTTCCTTTCTGTGGTTCAATATTCAGGGGACAGAAGTGATCAATTTGGTGTGATTAACTTTGGAGTACTAATATTGAAGAATAGCAATTTCTATATATGAATCAAATAGGGTTGAGTATATTTGTATTTATATTAAGAAAACCTCAGTATGATCTCAGAACAGATGTATGCAAGCCCACTGATAGCCCTCCCCCATTCTTGTCTTGGAAGGTTCTATGACGAATTTGTTGTTGAGTTATAGTCATCACAGCCACATAAGGAACAGCGAGAAAAAATGATAGTCTGTCATATATTACCATGATGTTTCCGTGTTATTCAGGGTGATTATACCGATTCTAGAGGTATATCATATTGACTACCAGTGCGAGTCTTACCCACTGCTGTGCCCCCTCTGTGACCTCCATGGCTATGGAGTCTGCCTGCTGGTTTCATGATAATCCTGTATACTGAGAAGAGTATGATGGGGAGGGAATGAGAAAGGTTTCTCAACTTTATTGTTACATTTGCAATTATGTACTTGAATTTCTGTTCTGGACAGAACAGCAATCAGTAGAGAAAAATAACATAAAGGAATAAACAATAAGAAAATAACAATAAGGCAAGGAGCCTGCTATGTGGTTTATATAGATTTTGAAGATTTTCTTGTAAAATTATGCCTTGCATAATCATGTCCACCTTGTTTAGAAAATAGCTAATTTTTTTTAGCAGAATAGACTAAGTGAGATATTTTGGTGGCTATTATATATGTGTACTTGCCCTGTGTTTTTTAAATTTAGTTTTTACTGGCATCAATGAGTTGTACAAAGGTATTTTGAAATGTCCATTTATGAAAACAATGCATCTCGATCAGTTACTTCCGTCATCTTTTTTTCTCGCCGTCTCTCCGCTTTCCCAAGTAGTCTCATCAAATTTCCCTGTTCCATTTTTCACACATGCACATAGATTATTATAATCATATTCATCCTCCTTCTCCCTCTCCCTTACATACTCTTCTCTGGCTTCCAGATCTCAGTCTAGATGTGTTTCAACTTCCTAATGTTCCTTTTATTACACTGCCTGTTAATTGTTCTGTATTTTACCATGGTTTCTCACACTTGTGAATACCATGTTTTAGCCAGGTAGATCCAGTATGTGTTTGCGTAGATGTTTGTGTTTTGGATCTAACATACACATAGGAGGATCTGAGGATTGCATGAAGGAACTTATACTGGTGTCTTACCTGGAATTGGAATCTACTGTGCTTTGAATCACTGTTTTTTTTTTTTTTTTTTTTTTTTTTGCCAGTCATGGTGCCTGAACTCTGGGCCTGGGCACTGTCCCTCAGCTCTTCAGCTCAAGGCTAGTGCTCTACCACTTGAGCCACAGCACCACTTCCAGCTTTTTCTGCTTATGTGGTGCTGAGGAATCAAACCCAGGGCCTCATGCATGCACGGCAAGCGCTCTACCACTGAGCTACCTTCCCAGCCCTGAATCACTGGGTTTTTATGCTAGACGTTTCTGAGGGTAACATCTTCATAAAAGGTACATAAATTAGTCACTATGAGCTGCAAGCTATAATCAACCCACTTTTTCTATTTTGGTATGGGTTCAACTTTCTGACTGAGATGTCTATAATATGAAAATAGATCTGGGTTTGTGTTTTCCCCTCCTCCTAACAAAGTGCATTACCTCAACACAAGGCATGGTGCTTCCATTGATTTTCCTTCTATTGCTGTAGCAGGAGGGAATTTATTCACCTACAATTTGTTGAACATGTTTGAAGAGACATATAGCTCTCCTTAAAGAACCCCCCTAGTAGCAGGAAAAGCCATTGGGCTTCAGGGTGCTATGCACTTTAATGAAAGTGTGACAGGATGTGCACTGCCGATGGAGGCTGGAGGCAAGAAAGACACCTCCTCCCACTACTTTTGGCCAGATAAGTGGCCTTCATATAGACCATGCTAAACATTCATAGAACATTGCCCAGACAATATAATGCTAGTTATTTGGCTTATTTGAGGGGTTGAAATAAAAGCTTTGATTATGTTTTTGAGCCAGCATATTGTAAATTAAATCATTTGCATCTTGTAAAATTGTAAAAAAAATCCACCAGTTCTTTTCATTCCATTGAAAAATAAAGATCAAGTATATACAGACTGAACTTACTTTATACAAAAAGGCTATTTGTGGTTTATTTTTGTATGTAATGCTGAAAAATCTTAATTGTTAGCAATAAAAACCTCACCTTTCAAAGTTCTTAGTAGAATATTTAGAAAGGGTCAAATCTTTGTAAATATACTTTGTTAAAGTATATTAAGCTGAATATTTCTAAAGAGAATTTTCTAAAGAGAATTTTATTTTACTTACATGCTGCTTTATTCTACAAATATATCGTATGTAACCTTGATGTAAGAAGTAAAAGTTTGCATATTGGCTTACTAAATATTGCAATATACTGATAGCTTATTTATGGAGACATTTCACATCACAAAACTTTTAAGTATAAGGTCCAGAATACTTGGATAAATAAGACATCTATGTCCTTATTCATTTATTTAAGGCAGAATTAAGTATGGCTATCATACAGACCAAAGAATTGACAATGTTTACACTCTATGTGAATGTTAAAGAGGTGGATCTGTAGAAGAAAGGAAGAGGAAAATGGAGAGCATGGTAGGCTTAATTCTCATTTCCTTGTGGGTACCCAAAGTCCCTGGCCTATGCAATCCATGGCATGCCCTCATTCACCGGCCAAACAGCAATCAGGCACTAGGACTTGCATCCAAGGTCTTATTCTAGGGTTCTTTCCACTACTCCATCTTGAAGAGAGTAGTGATTACTTTTTGGATGGGGAGCAAGGTCCAAATGGCTTCTACTTGCATTTTTATTGTTCAACCAAAGATAGGAGTGGAATTGTGCTCTTACTTATTCAAAACATTTATTGATTGATTGATTATTATTTTTTGGGTCTGGTCGTGGGGCCTGAACTCTGGGCCTGGGCGATGTCCCCTCAGCTCTTCAGCTCAAGGCTAGCATTCTACCACTTGAGCCACAGTGCCACTTCCGGCTTTTTTTTCCTGCTAATGTGGTGCTGAGGAATCAAACCCAGGGCCTCATGTATGCAAGGCAAGCGCTCTACCACTGATCTACCTTCCCAGCCCTCAAAGCATTTAGTAGTAGCTCAATCACTGGGTATATTTAGAGAAAAAGCCAAAAGAACATGTTAATTAACTTTAAAGGCAAACAACACATAAATTGTAATTGTTATAAAATGCAGGAAAAGAAGACCAAAAACATGAACTCACTTTTCTAATTTAAACCTAAACTAAGTCTGCAGGTATCCTTTGAAAATTGAATTTACACAGGTCACAGCTCATTGATTATATTTGATCTTGAGCCACAAAGTCCTTCAGTGAACTCTGTGCATAATATCTTTCTGCTTCTATCTTGCAGAATATTCAGAATTCTTTGTGATGATACAGAGAACAACACGAAGCCATTGCTCTTTGAATTCCTTGTTCTCCAGATGGCTGCTTGTGTTCTGGGTTCTGACTTGTAGATGGAAAAGAATGTGAGTCACAAGACAGTTCCATAATAACAGATAGTATATGAAGCAATAAGGGAAAAACATTCATTCACCTCTTCTTTTGATAAAATATTATTTGTCAAAATCATTAATTTTCTAGATATTTTAAAAGAATAACTGCTTTCAATCTGAGAGCGCTGCATTTGGAGATTTATCTCAGGGTGAGGTAAAGAAGACACTAATCCTCTGCAAGGCTGTCCCGAGACTGTTAGTTTCCTGATTTTATTGCTGAGCCTGCCTCTTAATTTTCCCCAGCTGGGTCACCTTTGCTCAGGGGAGACTTTCTCAGCTAATGCCAATCAGGATGCTGCTGTTTCTGAATAATTAAAACACAATCCATACCTCCTCCAATTGACAAACCTTAATGATTACAATGAAAGGCCTTCCAATATTTTAAAACCAGAATGCCTCTGAGGTGCTAGGTACCAGGAAGCCAATGGGAGATGGATGGATGGATCACATGACACAGACCCTGGCAATAAAAGGAGAACTAAAGGGGGTGGGATAGGTGGAGATAAAGGTGAAAGCATTTTTATTACTTGGCAATCCATCATTTTAAGGAGGAAAGAGCCCCAAAGAACAATGGAACTATGCAGATACACTGAATTTGGCTGAAGAAACAAATGTGACTCTACAATGGTGTTGTCACTTGACAACATCTATTTATTGAACCCAGCACAGAGCCCTGTTCTAGGCAGTATGCCAGGGCCTAAATTACATAGACACTCAGATCATGCTGCCTCCTTATTGTAACTTGGAGAGAAGAGAAACAGGGAGATGTTTGCTTCCTCCCTTTCCTTAAAGTTTATACCATAGCTAATTATACAGCTTACTGAAATGCCTTCCCAGTCCTGGACATTACTGTACTGTCTAGGAAAGAGGATGCTTTCCTGATTAGCAAATTAATACAGTTTTACAAACTATTTATAACACAAGGTGAAATTCAGTTGACATAACACCTTGCTTATGCTAAGACAAGTGTTCCATGTCCCTTCAGGTCCTTTTAAACATGAGCACCATCTGGCCTCTTCTTCTCTTACAGACCTGACTAACTCCTCTGTTCTCATTCTCATTGGGATAACCAACCCCCTACTTCTAGCACCCCAGAACCCATTTTCTTTCATTCCATAGAAGCATACACCCACTGACAAAATTAGAGTGGAGACAGGAGGATAACAAGCATTTCTCAGTATGGATCCTGATTGGGCGGTTTAAACTATGGCTTACTACTCTCTGTTCCAATCTATCCTGCTTCTCTCACTCCACACTTAACTCCTAACTAGAAACTTTTTCTGGTTAACTAGGTTCTCTGTAGGGACACAGGGCACCTATTCAGAGCGTTACACGTGATACTCACTTTCACTTCTACTTTGCTTTTGTTGGTCATGGGGTTTGAATTCAGGACCTAGGTGCTATGCCTGAGCTATATTGCTCAAGGCTAGTGCTCTGTCACTTTGAGCCACAGCTCCACTTCTGATTTTCAGATGGTCAATTGGAGAAAAGAGTCTCACAGACTTTCTTGCCTGGGATGGCTTTGAACTACAATCCTCATATCTCAGCCTCCTAAATAGCTAGGATTATAGGTGTGAGCCACCAGTGCCTGGCTTTCTTCCACTGCAATTTAAATAAATCAATACCTTACTTAGGGCAAAGAGGCTTGTATGTCAGTGGGGAAGATGCAAATATACCGCTGTAGAAGAGGAGGCCAGCAGGACCATAGCAGGGAGAAATGTGAGCCTGGGAGTGGGTATTGGGGTTCTATTATCATTCATCTTTTTTTTTTTAATTGGTCATGGGGTTTGAACTCAGGGCCTGGGTGCTGTCCCTGAGCTCTTTTGCTCAAGGCTAGTGCTCTCCCACTAGAGCTTACAGTGCCACTTCCAGTTTTCTGATGGTTAATTGGAGATAAAAGTCTTATGGACTCGCCTGCCCAGGCTGGTTTTGAACCATGATCCTCAGATCTCAGCCCCCTGAGAAGGCAGGATTATAGACATGAGCCACTAGTGCCAGGCATGTTTTTCACAATTCCCAACTTTTGATGTACCTTTTTGGATCCTATCTCTCCTTCCAGCTCTTGGGAAGAATCTATATTGTGATGGTATTATACTGATAGCCAGTGAATTGTGTCTCCTTTCCAAATCCCTATGTTGAACTCCTCACCTGTGTATTTGGATATAGGGTCACTAATATTAAATTTAAGTGGTGCTGGTAGAGTGGGTTTCAACCCGATTTGACTGGTGTACTGATGAGTGGAGGTTGAAACGAATATAAGATACCAGGGATGTATGCCAGAGAGGAGAGACACAGCTAGAATGACTGGCTATCTGAAAGCAGAGGAGAGAGGTCTTAAGAGACGCTAATCCTACCAGAACATTGCTCTTGGAATTTCAACCTCCAAAACTGTAAGAAAATACATTTCTGTTATCCAACCCATCCAATCTCTGGTATTTTGTTATGGTACCCCAAGCTAACTGATGTACATGTAATGAAGCCCGAGACATTGAAGGGCCCTCATTTCTCAGGAGTGTTTTATTGAGTCCATCCCAGTTATGCAGAGCCCCCACTTTCTGTTTTAAATTTGTTTAAGAATTCAGTATTATAATTTTTAAAAGAAATATTACAGAAAAATGGAAGTACTTTTATAATTTGTTATATTGCATTTTAAAATAGGACTAATCTAGGGGTTAATAACAATTCATTTTACCAGATCATTAAATGGACTAACATCCATTAAAGATTGTATCTTTCAATGCCACCATTGGGAGAAAAGTCCCAGTAGAAAACACATCTATAAACAAGAATTAATTGCTGTAAATTACTTGGAAAGGGAAAAATGTCAACTTTATGTATCAAATAGTATTGACCCTGGGATTTACAGCTGTGTAATAATTTGGTACCTGATTTATTTTTAAAAGACTGAACATATTTCTTGTTTTGGCTCTCCTTTCTATTATGTGTTCGTGACGTTTCAATAATCAAGCAAAAAGTAAAGAAGTCTGCACCATCTCAATCTCTGTGTCTAATTAAAAAGTTTTTATGCATAGCAATTTGTTACCATTTTACATTATCACCAGGGCTCATTTCTCATGGAAAAAATTAGCATCAGTTTAAAAGGATATTTCTTTAATCACCAGTTCTGATTGTCAGCAGTACCGTTTTGTAGATAGTTTTCAGCTGACTAACAAATCTTTTATTTTATTGGCTGTCTCATTTTGCTCTCTTGCATATTTCACATTTATGGTCTATTCAGAC
This sequence comes from Dipodomys merriami, assembly GCF_024711535.1. Classification (NCBI taxonomy): domain Eukaryota; kingdom Metazoa; phylum Chordata; class Mammalia; order Rodentia; family Heteromyidae; genus Dipodomys; species Dipodomys merriami. The sequence continues at coordinate 41,390,341 of NW_027202270.1, read as the reverse complement.
ATTCTCCTGTTTTGTTAAGTAGGAATCTGTGTGGTCTTTGATGTAAGACATAATTTATTTGACAAGGAAATATGAGTCTGTGCCCTGAATCCACATTTCACTGATGGATTGAGAAATTTTAAAATTGCAACAAGATAGACTCTCCCTCAGATTGGCATACCACTTGCATTTTGCTAATCTATTTGACAGTGAATTTACATATCTCTGTTTATATATGAATAGACAGAGATTCATACAATCATGCAATAGTACACATGTATAGTTTTTCTATTTTATTAATAGAAAAAAAGAATTTTTGCTTTATGAGCCATTATGGAAAAGTTGCAGATTTTTCCTCTTGTAATTAAAATGAAGATATTTATTTTAGCCTTATATACATAGTTATAGCTTTGTAAAATGAGTCATAATATCTTCAATCTATGCTGCTCACTCCTCAACCCAGCAAATGCAAGTTCTGTTAACATTTTAAGATTTACATATTTTGTCTGTTCGCTCGTCTGTATCCTGGTAATTGGAAACTTGTAGCGCGTTCCCTCTGCTCAAACAATTTGTCAATTAACCTTCACAAAATGGAAGTTTAAAAAATTTGACTTTCAGATTTCAATCGTCTCAAAATGTAGAAATTGATTAACACTCAGGGTAGCAATGCTTTTTACATATCATTTAAGGTCTGAAACATCTCTTTGATGTTCAAATATGACTACTATATCTATGCAATGGATGAGATCAAGTGTTTAAAATTACTTGAGCTGGGCATGGTCCTCCTTTGCCTTGTCAATAGCCATGAACAAAATACTAAATACTTTTTGTGAATATGCACTATTTCCATTGATGTCTTTTAACATGTCTGTTATATTCTAGGCCATATTAAATGAAGGAGAAGAAGATATGGGTCCTACTATGATATCTGCAATCTATATTTTGATGTAGTTGGTAGGGTCATGGCCCATTCTGAAGCTCAGGGAAAAAAATCCAGGTGCTAGAGGTTAAAAAAGATAGAACAATTCAGTTATGGGTAGTTGAAGATAGTTATTGAATCTGCTGTGTTTAAAGAGGTTGGGTTACTGTCTAGTAAGTAGTAAGCTAGAAGGTAATGTTACTAGCTGGATGAGCTACTTAACCTCTTTGGGTGATAATAATTTCCTTTCTCCAGCTTGTGTGAACATTAAATGGAGTTAATATCTGTAAGCCACCTATAATCGTGACTGTCATCTGTTAAGCATGATTTAAGTATGAGGTCCTACCATTTTCTTCTTTCTCCAGGATACAACTCTGATCTCACGAGTGTAGTTATTGTTCCACAGTAACTTGAAGCAAAGTTGAGCTGGGAAAATTGTTGGCACAATACTTTTGCTGGGCAGATTTTCCAAGCCAAGTTCTGATGGTGGCATGTTATCTTTGATCTCCTCCTAGAGTTTTTTTTTTAATCTATTTCTTCTCCCGAGAAAAGATAACATGCCACCATAAGAACAAAAGGATTCTCTGATCTCCTCCTGGAGTATTTTATGTATTCTTCCTCTGAGGAAGAGAATCCTTTTGTGGCCTGCTTCAGAGAAGGGCGGAGAGAGACTTTCCTGATTCTGCTTGCTTTCTCATCTTTTGAAGTGCCGTATTTTGGATCTGTGTATCTTGAACACAGGCCTTTTGCTAGGACACTGGGTGAATTGGTTGGGTATAGTTCACACATATTATTACTCAGTTGGGAATGCAGGAAACCACAGTGAGCTTAAGGACAAGAAAGCCCCATGAGTCAACTACTGAATTCTGCTTCTATTAGCATTCAAAATGTGAAAGGAGAATTTGCTAGTTGTTTTAGCAGTACAGGGAATAGGTGGTCTGGTTTGTTCATGTGGCTGGAATTGTGAGTCAAATGAGATCCTTTCCTTGTTGTATGCTCAGGTGAGAAATATATTCAATATTAATTTCCTTTTTCTACACATCAAAAAGAACATTTCAAAATGTAACAGTGATATATGTATTTAATTTAAAGACATTAGGTAGCAAACACCAATTTTTGGAGAGGGTTAAGTTATATGTGCACAAATTAGAAATAAAGTAACAATAACGTATATGGCATAGAGCTTGGGAATTCTAACTGTTATTCTTGAATCTTGCCTAAGTATCAGTGTGCAATTGATTTTCCTTTATCATTTCATCATTTTATCAGTAACTTCCTATAATCTTTATTCATTGCTATAAACAAAGACAGTGTCTTGACTTCATAAAAGGCAATGCTTTTTTTCCCTTGGTTTTATTTTAGAGCTAGTTTTGGCCTATGATGAATTGATGAATAGTTGATTTCCTCACACTCCTTTCTGCTAACCTTTCTTGACAGTTTCTGGATTGCTCTACCCAGTAATTTGCTCCATAATAATGGCTACTGGGAGATGTGTCTTAACAATTTCCTTTATTTTTAACAAGGATTCTTAACACCCTCTGTAGGTGAGACTACGCAATTACAGATATAAAGCGTTCCCCAGGGATGACTGCTCACAGATGCCACCAGGATTTTTGTAATTCAACTGTTAAATATAATGAAAACAAAGAATCAGACTCTCCAAACATCTAGTTGAAATAAAATTTTAATTAAAAGTTATGAAGGCATTTTATTGATTAACAATCTTAGTAATTAAGGAGTGTGGTAGACATTTTTTCTAGTTGGATTTGTTCTTCCTTTGAGATCTCTAATTGTTGTATGGTTTTACATTTATTGATAACTCTGTTTGATGAATGCAGATGCCACCTTTTATGGCCACCGTTGACAGAGTAATCATATTGTGAGAAACACCAGGCTTATGTAGTAACAGCTGTTGCCGTTATCCATGCTGACATCCATTGGGGAAATGTGTTTGCTGCTATCATGGGTACACGATAAATGCAAGGTGCAATAAAGCACAAGCTAACATTTTGAATATCCTTACAACTCTGGGAACTTTATTGCATATTACAAGCACTTTGATCTCTGTCCAGTACTTAAGTCTTAATTATCAGACTAATTGCACAGACTATGTTCATTTTCAGTGGTAATCCTTTTGTGATTAGCTTCTGTGTTCAATAACTGACTTATCCTTTAATTAAAAGGACTATTAACCTTAAGGCTGCTGCTGTGTCTTGGGATTAACCCATCCAGAGTTAATGTTTAATATCATTGTAAAAGCTTTTGCTGAAAGGTATAGCATAAAAAATGTGTGGAGAGAAATGCATGAAATGGATCTCACTTTCCTGATTTGCAACAAAGGTGAGAGTTAGCACAAAAACCTCCTTGTAGGTTAAATTTCCTAGGGTCTACCTAACTGTGTAGCCATTGGATAACCCGTTGAACCCTGCACTCATTTATCGGAAGAGAGGGATTCCTTTAGGACATGGCAGAGTTTTTTCGCTCAGTTTTTAAAATTCATTCTATGTGCATGTGATTGATATTAGCCAGGTACCTAGTGTGATTTCTCTGTGTGTTTCTCTTTTTCTTTCTCACTTCCTCCTTCTCTCTTTTCTATCTTCTATCTCTTGTCCCTCCCTTCATCCCTCCCTCTATCTCTCCCTCCCTCCCCTCTCTTCTTCCTTCCTTCTTTCTTTCCTACCTTCCTTCCTTCCTTCCTTCTTTCATTCTTCCTTTCTTCCTTCCCCTTTGCTGTTTTTTTAAATATATTTATTCCTTTGTAAAGATTCACAGCAGCTTGAAAATAGACATCATAATGGCAAGTTATTATCCAAATTCCAAGTAACACTGGTCAAATGGGTAAAACTAAGTTTACTACCTGTAAACTAAGCAAAAGGATGGAGATGCAGATGTAGGAAGAATCAATATCACAACTCAGAGAATGTGCCAAAGAGCCAGATGCAGCCTCTGGAAGCACTCTATTTCTTCTCCACTTTGGCATCTGGGTCCTACAATGAATGTTTTCCCCAGTGTGTCCCACATGTCATCTACTGCTGTGCTGGTTACTCAGGGTGGGGGAGAGAAATGGTTTCTCCAATTCTTCTTTTGCTCATATCCTTGCCAGAGGTAGAGACTTTTCATTGATGGATCACCTGCAGTGTCTTCACATGGAAAATGCACAAGCTGTGGAAATGGTTCAATTCTCCAACTACAGGGCCAGCAGGGGATGCAGAAAATGTTATTTTGTCTCACCTCCCAATCCTACTCCTATTAGTGAGGCACAGGACTAGTGTGACAGGAATTCTCCTTTCACAGCACACGTAGTACAGAAATTCCATATATATATGTGAAATATTTAAACAAGCATTGCATTGTGGCAGGAGTATTCTGTGAAGAAAGAACATTCTATGCTCTTGAACTTAGGGTCTAGCTAGCAGGACAGTGACTACTGCCAGCACCCCATGCTCCTTGTTCCATGTTAGCATAGCAATGGAATGACTATTGCCAAGATAGACTGAATTCTTCCCATGGATATAATTCCTTAATAACGAGTAAGGAATTAGCCTGAGATCACTGGGGTTGATACAACTTTACCAATGTCATTTGGCCAGAAGTCTATAAGCTTTGATATGTATTTGGTCTAAAGCATTCCTTTTTCCTCTGTACAGACTAGCCTTGAGAGCATTGGAGCACTGCTTGCTCTGGTGCACACTGCTTTCTCTTCCCTATTCTTGTCCCTCTGGTATAAGGGCAAGGAGAAACAAGAGAATGAAATCATTTTCTGGTGATTCTAGTGTTCAAAGTGTCTGTTGGCTTGTGGTTGACCTTCCTTTCTTGTACACTCTGTGTCTGACCTCTTTCTGGTGGGTTCTGCTCTTTCTCTTGGTGTATCTGTTGTCTCCTGTGTGGGTACGAGGCATGCTTAGATGAGTTTTTCCAAAGGCTGGCAAGTGCTTTATCTGAAACATATTTTGAAAGAATCTGACAGCTACCGGAGACTTAGCCTGCTCCCTTCTCTCTATGCTTATCCTAACTGTCCTCCAGTAGATGGCTAACAGGGAGGCCCAGTAAAGGGTCTTTTCAAAGTTATCCCCTTTTCTTTTTAGTACACAGACAAATGATGTCACCAAGAACATCACAAGAATTACTCACTGGCAAGGACAGAATGTCTCCAGGATTAACCTAATTTTGTCCTGACTCAGAACATGGGGTCTTCCCTTGCTCTTTGCAGAACCGTGCTGGAAACTAAAGTCTTGGTACCTAAGCTAGGCATGAGCCTGAGAGTTGACAGTGGGCACAATCACTGCTGCTTCTGTGGGGACATCTTTAGTGAACACGAGTCATATATAACTCCAAATTACTTTTAAATTTTGGTTTAACATTGAAATGTAATATTTATTTTGATTATCCCATTGTAACTTAAAGGTTTGATCTTTCAACTAAATTATAATTCTGTTTTTTTAAAGGCTTCTCACCATCTCAACATTTGATTATCACCTTATTGACATGCTGGAGGATATTCTTTTTATTCCCCTCCAGAATTTTGAAATCTTTAAATCTTATAGTTGCAGGTGAAATGTTTAGGTCTATAGAAAGAGTTTCTGTTTTTAATTTTGTATTTCCACACATATGTACAATACACCCAGATCAAACTCACCACCTCTATTACTCTCCCTCTCCCTTTAGTTCCTTAAAATAATTTCAACAGGTTTAATTGTTCTATTTTCATATATGCATACAAAGTATTTCAACAATACTCACCCCCTTCACCCTTTCCATTCCCTTTCACCGGACACCTGCTCTCCAACAGAGCCTGTATTACTTTCCTATCATTTATTTTTGTATATATTAATTTTCCCTAGAAGTTTAACTATGATGCTTTCCCCATTCTCCTATCTCCTATTGTTCAACAGCTTTCAGTGAGTTTCTTATGACATTCTCACACCTAGACACAATGTATTTCATTATTATTCACCCTCCATCATTCTCTTTCCCTTTCTCCATCCCCCTTGTCTCTTCAAACAATCTCATGTTCTATATGTGTATATTTATGTCTATGTCTATGAATATAGATGCCTTTTAGGTCTATATTCTACAAATGATTGAAAACTATCTATTTTTGGCTTGGCTTATCTTGTGCAACATCACAATTTCAAGTTTTACTTATCTTCATAAAATGATGTAATTTCACTTTTCTTGAGGCTTTATAGTATTCCATGGTGTATATGTGCCATATTTTCCTCCTCCATTCATTGGTTGTTGGCACTTTGGATGATTCCATTATTTGGCTACCATGAACAGAGCTATAATACCTGTGTGCAGGTATCTCTCTTGTATATTGATTTAGACTGGAAGGGTTATAAGGTTGATATAATTTTAGTTTTTTGAGGAACCTCCATACTGATTTCCATAGTGCTTGCACTGGTTTACATTCCCACTAGCAGTCTATGAGGGTTCCTTTTTCTCATGGCATCCTCACCAGCATTTGCTAATGTTTTCTTGATGAATGCTGGGGTCAGTTGGAATCTTAGTTGAATTTACTCATGTATATGTTAGCCATTTCTCCTTTTGCTGAGGACTGTCTTCTATTGATCCTTTATCTGTTGAATAGCTGGGGAAAATTTTCTCATATTCCATAGGTTGTCTCTTGGTTCTGGTTTGGTGTGCAGAAACTCTCCTCCTCCTCCTCCTCCTCCTCCTCCTCCTCCTCCTCCTCCTCCTCCTCCTCCTCCTCCTCCTCCTCCTCCTCCTCCTCCTCCTCCTCCTCCTCCTCCTCTTCCTCCTCCTCCTCCTCCTCCTCTTCCTCCTCCTCCTCCTCCTCCTCTTCCTCCTCCTCCTCTTCTTCTTCCTCCTCCTCCTCCCCCTCTTCTTCCTCCCCCTCCTCCTCCTCCCCTCTCCTTCCCCTCCTCCCCCTCTTCCTCCTCTTCCTCTTCTTCTTCTTCCTCCTTCTGCACTGGGGTTTGAACTCAGGGCTTCTTGCTTGCTAAGCTTGTGCTCTACCAGTCCTATTTTTTTGATGGATATTTTAGAGATGGAGTCTAGAAAACTTTTCTTTCTGGGCTGGCTCTGAACCAGTATGCTCTGGATCTCAGCCCCTGAGTAGCTAGGATTACAGGTGTGGGCCACTAGAGCCTGGCTAACCTTTTAAATTGTAAGCACTTTATAATATAGTACTATTTGAATGTACAAATATATAATATATATATTTAAATCATAAAACTATTTCTTTGTATACTTATTGAAGCAGACTTAAGCAGAAATAATTGGACAGTCAAGAAAGCTCTAATTATTTTATGACATTTTCAATATGTTTCTTATTGCTATAGATGTGAACGATTTTCATGAAGAATTTTCATCATAAGCTTGTTTTTGCTGGCTGAGGAAGGACAGCTCTGAGGGTCTAATTCTTGACTTTTCATTCCTCGACTGTATTTCAATGACATTATAACAGAGTTCCATGAATAGAATTTTATATGGTTATCCTTAGAATTGAGCTTTGGCCATCAGTGGCTGCAAAGAATTGCATCTTAATGAATGCTGCCTACCAATAACACAGCATAGTTATTTTTATGATCTTGAATTTTTTGTCTGTTTGTTAAAAACATTTCTACTGCTTTCATTTTACTTCAAGCATTTGTTACCTTTAGCCTCAATTACTGTAGGAGTTTTATCTTTAAATGAACAAATTATCCTTTTTACTATTAGTTAAAATGGTCCCATCAGTTGAAGGATCTCATAAAATTGCAGTAAGTATATTCATTTTCAGAATTTCTAAATCTTTTAAAACTATAGCTGTATTTAAGTCATAGCTTCTAGTTTTATCTCATAAGCTCCAGTTATTTTAAAATAAAATGTAACTGAGGAACTCACAAATGTTCTTTTTAGATTACTCTGTTGTTCCGCTTTCAAAGTATGAGTGAATTCTTTTGTGCTTTGGCTCTGTTGACTGTCTTTCAGGGATGAATTATCTTTCTGTGTTTCAAAATTTTCATTTGACCTATTAATAACTGGTCTAAAGAATTAAAAAGAGACTTCTCTGGAGAGGAAATAAGAATGGCCAATAGACACATGAAGAAATGCTCAGCGTTGCTGACCACAAAAAGAAATGCAAATCAAAACCACATTCAGATTCTACCTCACCCCAGTTAGAATGGCCATTATCAAAAAAACAAATAATAACAGATGCTGGCGGGGATGTGGCCGAAAACACTACTACACTGTTGGTGGGAATGTAAGCTGGTTCAACCATTCTGGAAGGCAGTATGGAGGTTCCTCAAAAGACTAAGCATAGAACTCTCCTATGTTCCAGCAATCCCACTCCTGGGCATTTATCCAAATGATCTCAAACTAGGCCACACTAAAGCTACTAGCACAACTATGCAGCATTATTTACCATAGCTAAGATATGGAACCAATCCAGATGCCCCTCAATAGATGAACGTATCAAGAAAATGTGTTGTATATACACAATGGAATTTTATGCTTCTATCAGAAAAAATGACATCACCCCTTTCATAAGGAAATGGAAAGACTCGGAAAAAATCATATTAAGTGAAGTAATCCAGATTCCTAAAAAACAGGCTTTATGGTTTCCCTCATTTGTAATAATTAGTATAAGCCTGTTAGTCCTGACATAGAATCATAATAGCTCAAAAGCTCTGAACATATGACCATACAAAATGATGCTAATTGAAATGAGCTCCAAGACATGGAAACAACAGGTCTTTTTTTTTTTGTGTCAACCTTGATGTCTCCAATATACTGTATCTAGTTCTTTTTTCTTATTTTATTTCATTTTTCTTTTTCCATTGGTTTATCCCTGGCAATCTCTGTCTTTGATTCTGGTACCCTCCTTCTTGTATATGCATTTATCTGATTGGGGGAAGAGAAGGGGAATAAAAAAGTGCTGAAAGAAGTACAAAAGACGACCCATTGCAACAATGATACTCACAGGATACTATGTCGGAAATGAACTTTCCAACTTTGTGGTGGGGGGAGTAGGGGGAGGGAAGGGGTAGGGAGAGAACAACAATGGGGTGGGTAACAGTGTTCAACAAAAAATGTACCTTATTTGTGCAAATGTAACCCCTCTGCTCACTATCTTCACAATAACAATTTAAAAACATTTCAGTTGCAAATTCATTTTGCATGGAAGATTCTTACCTTTGTTCAAATCTATTTTCCTCTTCCCAAGCTCAAGCTTTCTCGTTCAGTGATTCTACAGTGGTCTCCTAGAGACTATCATCCAGAATCTGTCTTACAAGAGCAGCTTAGAGCTCTTGCTCTTGGGACACACATAAGATCCAATCTTAGAGCCTCAGTTTCCAGGATGGTCAGTTCCATTCAAGCCCTGCCCCCCCCCTTCATGTTGTCATCATTTCCTGTGTGTGTTACTATAAACTATTTTCTTTTTCTTTTCTTTTTTTTAACCTTTGTTGCTATGTTTCAAGGTCATAATGGCAGTGGTTGTGAGGCAGATCTGAGTTGTCTGATCTCATTAAACATAGTGCATACTATATGCATGTATGGAAATACCATACCAAACTCCACTAGTATATATAATAAGTATATATGTTAATGAAAAATTAAACAAACTCATAGTTTGTACCCATACAACCATTTATTTCCTCATTTTCAATCATAACTTATGCTGCTTCAAAATCCAAGTTCTTGGTGGTACTAGGGATTGTGCTTACTAGATAAATGCTCTGCCACTTGAACTACAACTCCAATTCTTTTGTTTCACTTTCTTTTCAGGTAGAGTCTCATGTTTTTGCCTGGGGCCAGCTTCAGACTATGTTCCTCTTATTAATTAAGGCATCAGTTTGATCTCTATATTACTCTTCTTAAAAGCTTTACATACTCCTTATTGAATACCAATAAAAATGCTCTGTATTCTAACAGTACAAATATTGATTGTACATTTAAGATTGTAGAATTATTTCTAAAATTTATAATGTTTCATTATAGAATAACTTTAACAGACCATTTTTCTATTTTAAGCACTATTCTTTATAAAACTAGTTATTATACAAAGGAACAACAAAACTTTTTATAAATTGGTATGCTTTTCAAAGAGCTCTGATTATTTTTCTACTCATATTTTAGAACTATACAGAAAGATGATTATATACCCACACTAATTTGGCATTTCTTTTGACTCATTTTCTTAGTATGGATTACAATGGACCGACTCATCCTTTCATTTTTTTTTCTATAGTTACAAAAGGTGAGGATCTGTGTTATATTCCTGTTATGGATCAAAATTAAAGTTAATGTTTTAAATGAGATTAGATGGCCAACTTTGACATCATATATATGTTGTTCACACTTTGTAATAGGAAAGTCACTGTGGTTTACTTGATGGCACAAAAATGTCCTGAGTAGCCAAGTGGCTGTGCCTTGCAGGTAAAGTCTAGATGGCCATGATCTTCAGCTTTCAGATTTGCTAACTTGTTTTCATCAGTGTGCCCGAAGTTCTTCAGGCCAAGAGAACTAATGTACTGTAAGGAAGCCACAGGCAGCTTCAAAAAGCACCAGAACTAACTAGGCAGAAGATATGAATATAAACCTTGGGTCTGCCATCCACTATATAAGTACTTTGCTACCCCGAGTCCCACTTTATCATCTCTTTAATGGAAATAGTTAAGAGCTTTTACCTTTTAGGGACGTTATACAGATTAGCAATAGTAAAAGTAAAAATAGTACAAGTATCAGGTAGCTAGCTGCTGTCTCTTTACTTTCTATAGCTTCCCTGCCCCCCCCCCCCCCATAAATCAAACTCCAGGTAGCTCACTGAACAGGAAGGTCTAGAAGTTTTCTTTTCATTGGCTCAGGGCGATGTTCATAGTTTCTTTTTATTCTATTTCCTGTCTGGAGCCTCAAGTGTTCTTCTTTTGGCTCATACCAGATTTTCACTTTTTGCCTAACATTCATAGACTGACTGTTCATTAGTTTTGTTTATTTATTTTAAGTGGTTGTACAAAGGGTTTTCAGTTCCATGAGTTGTTCATTGGGTTTTTAATTTGCCATTTATAAAATAACCCCTCATAATCTCCTCATACCATTTCTGTACACATAATCACTGGACAAAGGATGTTTTACTTTTGTGTCTGTGTTCTGGAATATCTACTACTAATTTCTACCCAGGATCCTAGTCCCTTAAGTATACAATTGTTGGAGGAAATAAAAGGAAAAATCAAATATCCAGTGGTTTTTAATAAGTACTTGTGATTATTATACTTTAAAAAGTCACAAACATGTTTAACAATAAAATCCTCTTGTATAACTCACATAAGCTAATAAAATACATGTAAACCAAAATATTTGTTTAATAACTTGCAATGGTGTTTACTCTTCAAGTGACTGAATTTTGTGTCCATTATTCAGTGTATTCTCTTCTTCTTACTAAGAAACTTTAGAAACTGAATTTTGTATTCAAGATGTTTCTGAGTGAGTAGAGAATTAGGTGAAGTCTGGATTATGGTAAAACGAGAGGAAATAACCAGCCTCTGTAGATTCTTTTGCTAATCCCACCCTTAGCGAAGGCTGAGAACCCATTAGATAGTTGCTAAGGGCTCCATAGAGAGCTGTTTCTGTTGTAAGACTGTCCACACAGATTGGGCATGAAACAGTTCAATAGTAAAACTCCAGCTGCAGCTGGAGGGGATGCTTGATGGTGTGACATGGGAAGTGCTCTAGTCAATGACTTTTGCACAGCGGGGAGGCCTTTTTCCACTTATACATAACCTACTAGCCTGTCAAAAAGCTGGGGTGGTCCATATGATCTCTCTCACCACTGGAACACAGAGCAGAGTTGATGGACTGAAGACAGAGGGAAACCTGGATAACGGGCTGCAAGAATCTATGGAACCAGCACACAGAGACAGAGAACTTGATTAAGTTTCAACCTGCAAAAATCTGTGCAGGTCAAGAGAGGAAGAGCATAAGCAAGAATGATAGCAGTGTTGTATATTGGTAGTTCTGTTCTCTTGCTAGTATTTTCAATGCTGTGTCTCTTGCATCACATATTGCTGAGGGGCTCACAGAACTGTTTGAATTGGTATGTCATTTCCCACTTGAACAGATACCTCTGAGACATGAGGAATATTTTCATGTGCCCAGACTCACTATTTCTTTTTCAGTGTGCACAGCATAGTCATGTTCACTTGCTTGGATTTTCTTTCCTATGAAATCTCTTGCTTTTCTCTATCTATCTATCTATCTATCTATCTATCTATCTATCTATCTATCTATCTATCTATCTATCTATCTATCATTATTATCATTAGCATCTTTTTTTAAAAAAAGTCTTCTTTAAAGCATAAAAGCCTCCTTTAAAGAAGTCTTCTCCACAATAAAAAAACACACTCAAGTCTTTTATCTGAAGAACAAGAGCAAATAGCAAAAATCTTTCTCTGCTTTCCTTTCTTCTGCCAGCTTTCTTCTAAGCTTTATCACAACAGACTTCTAGAAAGAGCAGATTCTACAACTCCCCTCATTTCTTAATTTCCAGCCCATTATAATTGACATCTGCTTTCATTATTTTCTGGAATTATTTCTTTGAAGTTTCCAATAATCCCCTTGCTGCTAAAGTCAGTGGAATTTTTGGCCTTTATTTTTCTTATTTGACTGTGGAACGTATGAAACTATAATCATCCGTTTTCGAAATAGGCTTTTAAAGAGGGGAAAAGCAGAAGGAGAACAGTTGTGAGTTTGGGGTTGCTGAGAATAGATTACATTGCATACTAATACATATTTACCAATGATGGATGGCCTGAAGATTTATTTCCAGGTTATGAACCTACCCTGGGTGAGGTTGGAAGTTTCTTCAATACTATTCTGTTTTGTCCCATTTCAGTGATCTTAGATGACTGTTTTCCTTGTTGGCTTTTTAAATGTGATGTTCCTGGGGTTCTGTTATTTTCTGTATTCTCTATGCACTGTCTGGAAAGATCTCAATCACTCCCAATGGTTCCAGCATTACCTAAGGCTCTCAGCTTCCAAAGACATGTCTCCAGCTCCTTTCCCTTTCTTAAACTCTAGTTCTATATATTTAATTGATTACCAGACCTCTTAAAAATTCCACTGGCATCTTGGTTTAGGTATACTCTACTATTACCTCCTATGCCTTTCCAACCATCTTGACACCCCCTTTATTTCTTCTCCAATTAAAGCTTATTTCAAAGTTTCATCCTTGAGGTTCTAATAAGATTCCAGAGAGGGAAAGAAGGAATTTTTTTGTGCCTTGTGTTATTTTAATTATGTCAATATGATGAATATTAAAACATATACTGCTTTAAATACCCATTTTTACAAGGATTTTGATAAACACATGATTACTGGAACATATTATAGGAAAGAACTTTTACTGAGGAGATTTATGACTGAATTTTTATTATCTTAGTTAGGAAACCAAGGAAAACGTAAGGAATGGGAATAATGAAATGAGCCCAAAGTTGCATGTTGGACAATATCTCCAACCCTCTCTTCTTCTGAATGTTTTGTCAGCACACACAAGATGCAAGAAGGAGGTTCCTGGCTTGAATTTTTGCCCCCTGACTTCCCCATACCAAATGAGCAATGAAGTAGCCAAAAGAGAAAGCAAGAAGTCCAAATAATTCAAAACAGAGAAAAATCTGATTGTGCCAGTGAAAAAGAAATCAAGGCTCAAAACAAAACAATCTTTTTGCTTTTGCCTCACTGCCCCCCTACGTGATATCGTTGCTACATGACTAAGTGACAGAGTTTCTGCGCTATGGGCTGAAGTTTAAGCTATTTTTCAATAGCAGCTTTCCATGATACTGTTTTCCCTGTATTTAGATCATTTGTACAATTCAGGGAAATGATGTCCCAATCACTTAGAATCTTGCCACAATGTTAGGAGCCTTGGACAAGAGGACTTTAAGGTCAGCCATGAAAGGAAATAACATCTATTATTGGACAAAGGCCAGATATGTCAGTGAGGAAATTGAATAAGACATTGGGTGGTGCCAAATCCTTCCTTCCTTTGGCTAATCTCATACAAAAACCTTGCTTTCAAGAGCATGAGGATCAAGTGTGAAATGTATCCATTTACAGTTGCTTTATCCATCATTATCTTAGATTTCCTGATGAGATTCATATGCTTGACATAGGCATTAAGCCAGGCCTTGCCATTTCTCTTCTGCTACCTTTTCTGGGTGCTTACAGTTTAGCCCAATAATCTGGAAGGGAGAGTGGTAATGTACCTGCTTTCTAACCTCAATGCGAATGCTTCACACTAGGGTTTATGGATTTACTCATTCCTTTAAAATCAGATGATAAATACTACACTTGAGACCTGTCTTTATGCAGTAGTTTGTTTGTTTATATCCTGGCAGCATATTCACATAAAGTGTCCCACAATGTGGAAGAAACTGCTGTATTGCATTTTGAACGCATGGTATTGATTGCCAGAGAATCAGTTAAATTGCATTGTGAATAATGATTGGCACTGGCCTTAACCCTTTTGGCTAAAATTGCTTATTTGTCATCCTGGCTCATGGAAGAGATAAACAATTGCTTGCTGATGATCTAACAGATCAACTGTGAGTATCATTTGGCATGTCAGACGAGAGCTAATTTAATGAGCTGCAGTTCCTGCCAATTACCTGGGAACAAATCCCTCCGCAAGCTATTCTGTACATCATCAAAATGTTTAACCAAATTCTCGCTTGTGGCAGGTAAGATGATTGGGCGTTTGATTAGTCAACATGCTGTCGATATTATCTCACGTGTATTTGTTCTGTCTACTTATCCAATCACCTTCATTCTTTAACAATGACAAATTATAATATGTAGCCATCCAATTCTTTTTTTTAAAATCACTCTGCTCAGAATGTATACTAACTGTAGAACTGAAACATTTCCCATGTGTGTGGGCTTGTTGAATTGTAGATGAAGTTATTTGTGTGGTGTGTGATCTTGTCACTTGGCAAGAATAGCAAATAAGTGACTTTATTTATATGTTGTGTGAGTACCTCTGAAGAAATTCTCTAACAAGAGCAGGCAATCTGGATGACCTGGGAATGGCTTCTTGTAAAAGTGGAAGTGTTTGAGAAAGGTCTGTGAGGCAGCATTGATTGGACAGGGAAAGAGATAGACAACCAGAAGGCACAGTGAAATGAGGTAAGTACCAAGGCCAGGGCATGGTGGAGGATAAAGTACCCGCAGCATCACCGGAAGAAAAAAGAGCGGCAAAGGCCCGAGCTATGCAGAACTTCTGAGGTCTCCCTGGTTGTGGGAACTTCGCTTAGCCACCTTCCCTTTTCTTTCTCCTTGGATTGATATGACTCTTGGGAAATTTACTTACCCAGGAATCTTTTCTAATTTATTTTATCTCTGACTTTTTCATTTGAGTGCGTTTGCTGCTCCAATTCTACTGCTCACCTACAGAAAGTTTTCTTTGACTTCAATTTGTCTCCTCCTTGCCATTGTACTGTCTTCTTCCTTCCTTCCTTCCTTCCTTCCTTCCTTCCTTCCTTCCTTCCTTCCTTCCTTCCTTCCTTCCTTTCCTTAGGGGCAAGTGAATGGGAACCCAATAGCTTCTGCTGAAATAGAAGCTTATCAGGAAGTTTGCAACATTAAATGCCTTTCTAAGGAGATTCTAAGATAGACCCTAAGAGAATGACATTTTCCATCTTTTACATTATCTCATGAGAAATGTATGTACATCCTTGCTAATTTGCTATGCAAAATTTCTAAGGTGTATACAAGAAAACAGAACCTGAGGGGTTTATCCCCTTTATGACAGTGATATCAAGTGTGTGTGTGTGTGTGTGTGTGTGTGTGTGTGTGTGTGTGTGTGTGTGTGTGTGTGTGTCTCCAGACCAAGCAATTCCCTAGTTTTCTGTGGATACCAACTAGGTATATTGTCATTTGTAATTCTCACGCTAATTTCCTGGAGTTAGGATACATCCTAAAAATGTGTGGACCCATTCCCATATGAAAGTCTCACAAGTCACCTTGGATGTTTGTCACAAGACACAAGGCATTCTGTATTTCTCACCAACTAGCTTTAAATTGGAGGGTTGCTGTAACTCCCTCCTCAGGATTGAGAATTTGTTTGAATGGCTCATAGAACTTCAGAAAGCTCTTTACCTTCTGTTATCAGTTTATTGTAAAGGCTGTAAGGGCAAGGTATGGGGGTGAGGTACAGGGGCTTCTATGCTTTCTCCATGTATTCCACCCTCCCAGTGTCTTGATATGTTCACTAACTTGGGAGCTTTCCCAATCCTGTAGTTCTGGGCTTTTCTGGAGATGTCATCACATTACTGTGATAGACTCAATCATTGGCCACTGGTGATTAACTCAGGCATTAGCCTCTCAGCTTCTTACCCCCTTTTTTTCCCCCTTCAAGGTCTGGTGTAGGCTGAAAGTTTGAACCTCCTGATCAAGCCTTGGTCTTTCTGGTGACTTGCTTGTAGCTAGCTAGGGGTCCCAAATCTCATTGGCACACAAAAATCACTCTTGTCATTTTGGAGAGTCTGAGGTTTATAGGAGCTATTTGCCAGGAATTGAGGCAAAAAACCAAATATTTATTTCTCATTGTGGCACAGAAGTCAATGTTCATTGTGGCATCCATAATATAATCCATATTTCATTATTCCAAAAGACTGCTCAGGACTTTGAAAAATCTGAGTCTTTTCAGTAGTCCCTTGGTAGCTTTACCCCATCACCTTATGTATTTGGAGACAGTGCCACACAAGGGGCCTCATCTATTGTCTGGCTGGCTTTGGACTTGCTTCATCACCAGAGGTCCTTAGTGGTCCACAGAGGGCTGAGGCAGTGTCATTGGTCTCTGCACAGTAATATTAGGGATTAGGACTTACACCATATGCCATTTGCCCTCAAAACAAGTTAAAATGTTCACATTACACATTTCTGAGAGTTTCCATGTGTTTCTGGTTTTATATAGTATGTATGGACCTTGTTAGGTCCCATAGAATCTCACGTGGCCTGACTCTATAATGAAGGCAAAGTAAGAAGTTTTCCTATGTTTGAGCTGTACTACCTCTGAACTTAGAAGGTGTTGTGTTTGTCAGAGATGCATAATCTCTATCATTCTTTGCCCCGGGGCTTTACTTTTTGAGAAGCTGACCACAAGAAGCTGAAACCTCTGCAGATCAGAACCTGGTTCTCCAGTTCCACTTGTGATTTTCTAATGTATTCCCTAATGACAGCTATTAACTTTGCTTTTCTTCTTCTCACATTAGTTTCCCTAAAAGACAGCATTCTTTTGCTTCTTGAGTGACTTCAGCAGTCTGAGCTTCTTCAGAATTGGTCCACAGGCTTACTTCTGTCCTCATTTTCTGTAACAGAATTTAATTCTCCAAATGGTGACTGCAGCTTCCTTCAGTGAGAAAGGATTTTCAGCTCAGAGGCCACTCCTTCCCACTTCGCACAGAGGAGTTGACATCTAAATCCTGGGTGCCCCACATCATGGAAAGCCTAATCCAGACAGGTGAGTCTCCAGCTCAAGCTCAAGCACATTGGTGCTTGTGACAATTTTCAAATGATTAGCTCAGACGTCTCACCAGCTTTCTCCACTACGACAATCTGCCATAGGTAACCCTTGCTTCCTGATGTGAGAGGTACAGTAGAACAATTTCAGGGTCACCCTTGGGCAGGTATCAGAGTGGTGGGCACTGCTCACCATTTTCTCTTTTTATTTTAAATGCCAGGCATCTTGCCCAAATGCTCAATAAATATTTATTGAATTAAATCTAATAAAGCCACAGCATCAGGACACATTTGTAGTCAGCATCCACCATTCAAGAAAGAACAATCTAAAGATAATAGAGGCTATGTGCACTTCTAAAGGCTGCCACTCTAATAAGAATATTGTCTAATGAATGTGCAAACCCTAAAATCTCACCGGGATTTGGAAGCTATAGAGTGCTTGGCAAATGCCCCCTTTCTCTCTAAAGCCCTGAGGCAGTCTCCTAAAACTATTTAATTCAGAATAATTCTTTTCTAAAACATTCTATTCACAGATAACCACTGGATTAAATGTTGCTTAAAAGTGTATCAGAAATATAGAAAGAACTTAAAAAATGTTAGTTATGATTTATTTGAGAAGATACCAGAGGAACTACAGCCTGGTGGCTATCCACACATTGTCCCTAATTATAGCTCTGACTTTTCGAAATTCTCTTATTCATGTGACAGTGACCAACATGATTGACTCTTGTGGAAGGGGACTGTGTGTTCTCTAGGGTGGACTTGGAATTTTGGAGAAGATCTAAAAGTTTTGTCTTCTGTTTCATTGTTTGCACTTTTTGTTCATAGTGTGGCTAGTTTGACTCAACAAAAATGATCCAAGTTTGAGCAATGGGTTCTAAGTTACAGTTAGGAATAAGAAGCTCTGGGATACTAATACACCATAAAGTGATCACAGATAAAAATCATATACCATAATTTCAAGAGACCTTGAAGAATTTTGAATGTTTTCACTGTATAGAAAGAATAAATGTTTGAAAAAATATATATCCATTTAAACATTACACAATGTACTCAAATATTGAGATACCCCATTGTATTCAATTAGTATATATATAAGTTAAACTTAACTTTTTTTTTTTTGGGTCCGGTCATGGGGCCTGAACTCTGGGCCTGGGCGCTGTCCCTCAGCTCTTCAGCTCAAGGCTAGCGCTCTACCACTTGAGCCACAGCGCCACTTCCAGCTTTTTTCTTTTTGCTTATGTGGTGCTGAGGAATCGAACCCAGGGCCTCAGGCATGCAAGGCAAGTGCTCTACCACTGAGCCACCTTCCCAACCCCAAACTTAACTTTTAAAAGATGATGTTCAGTTGGTGACCAGTGTGTTTCACTGCTTTATGGTTTTCCCAAATCAAAGTTTTTAAAGTCTTAATCTGTTTGTCAATGTACCTACCTTGAACAGCAGGTACATATTTAGAAATAGTCTTTTTGAGTTTTTAACTCTATAACCTTCTTGAATGTTCTTTAGTCTCAGCACTCCCATGTTGAGGACTTTCTTTATGGATTAAATTGCCTCTGGACAAGGTTTTCTAATAAATCACCAATTACATTCTCTTTGGGAATTGACACTCCTCCCCTCCATCCCCATCTGTCACCTCTACTGTTTTAGAAGAGATCAATTAGTACTATTTTAGAACCAAACCAATCTCCCTATGAATTCCAATAATAGATAACTCTAGCACTGAAAAATGCAGAAAATATCCCAAAATGATTGGATAATGGTTTCTGATTGTACAGTGAGGCTCCAAGTTGTTTCTGGTACAAGAAAAGGCTAGTCCCAGAATCTTTTCTCTATGTCCTCAGGAACACATCTAAGAGCACACTTTGTCCCAAAGCTTCTGGAATAGGTACACTCGCCATTCCTGTTAAGAGGCTATAGTTTGTAAATATTGTGAGAGGCACAGAATGAAAAGGTTAAACCAGTACATTTTGGCTGGGTGAGGATTAACTAGGAGATGATTTGCGAGGACTATTATGTGTTTGCTAAATTTACTGACCTTTTTTTCTCCCCATATAAAATGAAGCTCTGTGCTCATTATCCTTAAATGTTTTCTTTTCTCTATATCATCACCTCATTCATTCTTTTTGGTTGTTTTAAATGGACTAATTTGGAGTAGTAGGGCCTCATTGATTCTTAAGAATAGAGCATTCAGTAGGCACAACTATGTGGGCCCTAAATAAACTCTTTATGATCATTGAGAGCTCTTTGGCACTAAGATGTATGCCTGGTCAGGTTGGAAGAGATCCCAACAAATGCCTTTTCACTTCTCTGTGAGCAGCAGATATGTCTAAAGGCTCTTCAAACAAGTTTTAAAAGCAAGTTTGGTATTGGCTTGCCAATTCATGTCTATATAGGGATAACAATTTATTTTGTTGGTTAATGAGAGTGCTTTCCCATCAATTCTGTATTCTTTGCTATCCTTTGGATCAGTAGCTAGTACTTTATAAAGCTGTCCAAAGGTAGACCAGAAGGTAGTTCTGAGGGAGAGCACTAGGCATTCTAGAGGGTACCTAACAGCTTCATCTGAGCATCTACTCATTTCCTAAGATTTCTTTGCTTCAGGGACCCTCAGGTCACCAAGATGTCAGACAGCAACTGAGGAAGATAAGGGGTGAAAATGGAGCTTAAGCAGAAGAACAGTTGACCAGGCAATTCTGCTGGCTCTAGCATGAGGTTGTCTATGAAAGAAATAAGCACAGAAGAAGAGGCTTCATTGAAGTTTCTGTGTGCTTTCCTGCCCAGGTGGTGGAGAGCTGAAGACAATGGAACATATGAAAGGACTAAGTAGATGGCCAAAGTACAACAGAACCATTTTCTCCAGAGGTAGTTTTTCTCATGCCCTTACTGCTCCTCCATCTTTATAAACTAATGGTTTGAAAAACAATTTGAACTCAACGACAGAAGAAATAGAGCTCTTTTGGCTGTTGGGTGTCTTTCCTTTATTTGGTTCTCAAAAAATTCTGACAAAACAAAACCAAACAAGAAGATTAATGAGATAGAAATAAGAAATTAAATGAGAATTTGTGGCTTGTGTGCATGTATGCCAGTCCTAGGGGTTGAACTCAGGGCATGGGCATTATCCTTGAGAATTTTTGTTCAAGGTTAAGGCTCTACTATTTGAGCCACAGCTTCACTTCCTACTTTTTTGGTGCTTTATTGAAGATAAGAGTCTCATGGACTTTTCTGCCTGGACTGGCTTTGAACCTTTGATCCTCAGATCTCAGCCTCCTGAGTAGCTAGGATTACTGGTATCTGGCAAATCTGTGGTTTTTATTTGGATTTATTTCTATCATCTTAACCATTTTACTTTAAGCAAGGTGCAATTTAAATGTACACATACTGACTGTCAAAGATATAATTTTAAGAATTTTAAAAGCTTATGTAAAATAGTCTGTCATACTTTTTAAGCATACTTCCTTAGTATGTTAAGAATATGAACTGACTCTTGGGGAAATTGTACATGACAATCTCTGAGGAGTTGTGGGAAGCTACCTTGGGCAGGAAGGATTGGCTACTCTGATGCTAGCACAAGTCCTTAGCACATGAATATGTTCCACAACCACTGATTACATAATCAGGATGTTTTGACTCATTGGCCTGCTTAGATGAATTATAAATTGCCATTTTCTCACAAGTTGAAGGTGAGGTGCAAGTTTCAACACTAACAATAGCTAGGTAAGCTTTGATAGGACTAGAAAAGATGAACTTTCTAGCTCTGTGACATTTCATGTTCTTGTTATAGAGCAGCTATAAAAAAAAAGTCACTAGAATTTTCCTGTCTTCCTTACTGCTCCATACCAGCGATGGGAGAAATGAGGGTCCCTGTCTCATGCCTAATTTGGTAGCTTAACCAGTGAAAGAAGCTATGAGATACCCAGAGCAATACAGCTCACGTCAGCTGATTCAACCAAGCAGAAGTCCCCTGTGGAGGTGATTGAAATGAGGAAAGGTTTTATGTGAAGGTCCCTTTCCTGAAAAACCCAGTGTGAATGATTACCATAGGCCATTTCTAAAGTTGTTTCTATAATGCACAATTGCTGAAAATGAAAGAAAATGACAGATGCTAATGTTTGCACATTATGAAGCTGGATGTTGTACACATCAGGACACTTTGCATTTAACTTAATGAGTCACTCAGGTGTTCATTGACCAGTTGCTTTCTTAAAGGTGGAGATGGATATTTTGTTCCTTATGCAGTGATCTGCTCTGCACATGGCATTTTTTAATGTAGGATATTACCACACTGAAAATATTACTGATGCAGATTTTATCCCCAGACCATTGAGTCTATTTAGATATGTCACACTCATAAAAGCTCATGTTTATTGAAGAGGGTTATTAAATTTACTGTAAGATTTCATAAAGACCCTTTTAGGTGAAAAATGCAGGTAGAATGGTTTGAGTGGATACTTTATAAACCTTTTACGAGCAAAAAAATTCTAAATGCAAATGTCTTACGTAGCAAGTAAAAGCAATTTGTTTTTCTCATTAGGTGCCAGACTAACGTCTAATGTGAAGATGACAGATTTTGAGATCTATAAAATCAGAGCCCACTTTTGGTAACTGAGGGCTGCTAGCTGCTTATATTCTCTATCAAAATGAACATTCATTGAAGGTTAGAGTAAAAGTCAGCCTGGTTTAGGAATGGTTCCATTAAACATTCAATGTATCATTGAAAAGATTGTAATACATTTAGTTAAACACATATGAACAGGCATACTCATGCACACACAGTGCTATAGAATACAGTACATAATTAAAGATATTCATCACTATGTTCATTTAAACTGGTACAATCAGAGTATCTCACACTGTTTCTCTTCATTACTATGCAAGACCAGCGCTTATATTTCTTGATTTGGAATGATGCCAGAAAGTCATTTCAATATTTGAGCTTTATACATTATTATTAATCATGATTATCATGCACTTTTCAATATTCATGGTACTTCATAGCAATTTTTATTAGCTGTTTCTCCTCACAGTTGAATCAGGTCAAGCAAGATGACTTACCACCCTATTGCAGGTATAGGGACAGCACAAAGAGATACAATGACTTTGCTATTATATTTGGATTATTGGCAGAGCTGTCATGAGAATCTCCAGTATTATTTTTTTACATTTCTCATATTGAAACTCTTCACAAACTCTCTAAAACTTTATAAGAATAAATTTGCATACTCAAAGGCTCATATGTGATTGGGAAACTAAATACCATTGAGAAACAAAACAGTGGACTCATAATAAATTCTCAATAAATATGTATGTATTTGTTGGAGAGTGAATCCATAAAAATTTCAAAATAATTTTTTAAAGTAACATATTTTAATTTAACAAATTCTAATTGGAATAGGACACCAGTTATTGGGTAAGTTGGATGTATTATGTGTTCCAGAGTGATAAATCACTGGAGGACAATAACAGGAGCATATGTCTCCAACAGCTTTGCAGCGAAGGTAGATCTAAACTAGTGGACCAAAGAAGATAGTGAAGATTTATTTTCTCTCTGCTGGCATAAACAGATTTCTTTCCTTAGCTTATTAATGATGATGTGTTAAAATGTTTCTATGATAACTTTTGTGAAAATTATGAAGCACATGAACTATAATTAACATATCTCCAAACCCCAAAGGCCCATGGCCATTAGCTTTAATATAGAGACAGATTGTGTCCTAGGAACCTAGCTGCTCCATATGTGTGAGGGTGGGGGAGAAATATTGAACAACAGTAATGCCATCTAGCTTGTGACCATTGGCCAGAAAACCATATTATTCCTGCCAATTAATCTACATCTATTGGTGTCTTAGTGTCTTACTACCATATTGCTCATGAATTGCCTGGATTGGGTTGTCTTGAAAAATTGTAATTTAGATAGTTTAAGTATAGTTCAACCCAGTTTTACATAAGTGCATAAAATATTCCAAGTATTTTTTTGCAAAATGATGTAGTACAGTTAATTCACTGTCCATATGGAATCCTCAGGAGGAACATAGAACACTGATTCCTTGTTTGCTTCCTTCAGAAATGTTCATGGCCTACATGACTTTTCTCTTTGGTTTTAGACTTTCGATTAGTTTACTCATCCTAAAGGCCCACTTTCTCAAACTTCTTGGATTTCAAATACTTTAATAAAATGAAACAAATCAATTTTTAAGGTGTTATCATAGGCAGTGCGGGAATTAGAATTCCAAACCTCATAGAAGCCATGTTTATACATGTTTAAATATATAAATTATGTTTAAATGGATTTAAACATCTAAAATGTTTTCTAACTAGACTTTATTATTTCCACACAAGTTTTACCTTGGGCTCTGTCTGAATTGCCTGTAGCAGTCAAAGAAGCAATGGTAATTGGGGACCTCTGGAGCAACCACAGCCATGTTACTCCTTGAAGACGTTGCATACCCAGGACAGCTGAGTCTGTCCAGTGTTTGATGTAGAGGGGAATACTGTGTAATATCCACTGAGGAATGTGGAGACTCATTTAATAAGTGCCTTTGAATGACTATTACACCTATTGTGTGAAGGACACAGGGCTGAATCTTTGAAGTCTTCATGAATGTTGAGGCTCTTCTGTCCTCTCAAAATATGTTGACATGAGTTTGGAATGATTTGGACCTAAAATCCTGTTGGGAATATCCCATTCTAATGATGCTGGCATCTTGGAAAGAAACTCACTGAAATAAAGAACAGCATGTGTCACTCATAAAACAGGTCTAATGGCATTCTGTTTAGCATGTTCAGTAAACTGCGGGGCAAAAGAATGTTATCTTGGCAATACCTTTCCAAGGACTGAGCACATTATTCACAGTAGATAGGATAATATGCTTTCAGGACTCTTTGATGCCCTCCTATTTTAGGAATAGTTTCCTTTTTGCAAATACAGATTTCCAAATACAAGCTATAGATACAGTTGTTTAAGTGGCAGGAAAATAGATATTAGGACTTTTATTTTGCCATTTGTTTAGCCACTCCCTTTACCTCATGCTCAAAAAGGAAATAAAAGCACATAGAACCAAGTCCCTCAACGGAATGCCTGCAAAAACCTATTCACAGACCACCTTGATGTAAAATGTTTTGAGGGACAAACTCTCATAAAGGCCATTCTCAAAATTAGAATCCCTACTGAAGGGAAGTTTTCCCCACTCTCCCCCTCATTGCTTATTTGCAGGGTAGTAAATGACATCCTAAAACCAGTTAGACACTCACAGTTTACGTTCTTTAATTTTCAAATTACACAAATCATAGGGAAAGCTCTGTGCCATTATCATTATAGCATTGTACAAATTGAATGTAGAATAATAGCAAAAACTACAAAAGTTAATATACAATGATATATGCTGTGTTCTCAGTACTATTCCATGGGCTTTTATGTATTCCCTCATTTACTGAAATTAGCTGTGAAATAGGTACCATTATTAGACCCACTTATAGACAAGGAAACGGACCTACAGAGTGGTTTTGTAACAGTCAAATATCGCATAGCTGCTAAGTGACAGGGCTGCATTATGACCCTGGAAATCTGGCTCCAGAGCTTTCCTTTGTAACTCCTATACCCATTTTATAAAGGCCTTCAATTGCTTGCGTTTAATTAACCCAATAGTCATGACAAAGTAGATACATGGTATGCATTAGTTTCATTTAGGCTTTGTCTCTTTTGCTCAAAAACTTGCCTTTTGAATAAGAAATGTAAACTGGACATGCAGTAAACTGACTGTCCAAAAGAACAGAATGAGAAGTCAGTCTGTCACCTACTTGTGTTACTCGAGGCCCACTCTTGTCTACAATTGCTTGTGTTTATATCTCATGGCTGTGTCCTAGAGAGCACATACAAGCTCATATTTCAATTACTTTAAAAAATATGGGCTGGATTTAAAAAATTGACAGTTCTGAACACTGCTCCACCCAAATCACTAAACATGTCCTAGAAAACCAAGAAACCCCAGCACCCAGAGAATCATATTCAGCTGGGCATATTGGTTAGGCTACCTCAAGCTTCTAACCTGCAGAAAGTTACAAATGTGACATGTTTAGTCTACTGGGGCCTGGGTAGACACTGTGCTCAGAGCCCTTGGTCATTTGCTCCTTGCAACATCACCAAACAGTGCCAGCAGAAGCAGCTTCAAAGACAGACTGTCCCAGAAGAGGCGCACAGACGATTCTGGTGGGGACTCCAGATCCCACTTAAGCTGAGGATGTGTCTACATGTTAAAAACAACAACAACAAAAAACCAGTGTAAAAATAGGAGATTTCAAAACTAACTGTTTGCAGGGGAGAAAAAAATTCATTGATCTAGTAAACTTCTGGAAATTTATTTAAAGGATATTTATTATTCATGGATATTCATGACAACTGTTTTAGAACAAATCTAATTAACCAACAATAAACTTTTTGTTAAATAAATTATATTAATTAGAGTATAATGAAACTATGAGGGAAATGGTAAAGAATATTAAATTATAAGAAGGTATTTACTATATGTGGCTAAATGAGAGAGCTGAGTATAGAACAGAATATGTATTAAAAACATCATGTAATATATATGAAGAGTATAATGAGAGACCCTGGGTAAGAATTAGCACAGTGATGTTCAACAAATATGAATCCTTATTTCTAGGTGGAAGTGAGCAGTATTAATGTCTATTAGGAGCTTTTTATTGTTAATTTAAAGAGATAAAATTGACAATGAACATTTATGTCTATTGAAAATAGAATGAAAGGTGGTTTTTTTTAAACTTAAGAGTAATTGATGAACACCTGAAGCAACCAGCTTTGGGTTGCTCACTAATTATTTAAATAGCTTTTTTCTTGGGTACACTCATAGTTTTTTTTTAAACATCTGCTAGTTTGTCTCCTTCTTACCTTTGAACCATTCAAAATAACATGTGACCCTTTTTACAATGTCTCTAGCCTGCTATGTGCAGACATCTTTAATTTAGATGTGTTGGCTGAGCTCCCTTAAGCAGTCCCGGACAGTACAGCTTTGATGATAACAATAGCTAATGCTTGCTGGATGTTCACCTGCACCAGACACTGGGAAAAACTCTTGCAAATAAGAGCTCATTGAATTCCCGAGGGGCATGGACTATGACCATTTCCTTCTACAGATATGAAAACTGAGGCTCTAAGACATGAATCATGTCTTAGTTGATAGAGGGGAGGAGCCAGGAATTTGGAAGTTGTATAAAAAAAACTATGCTTCTGGGCACTGGTGGCACATGCCTGTAATCCTAGCTGCTCAGGAGGCTGACATCTGAGAATCATGGTTCAAAGCCAGCTCAGGCAGGAAAGTCTGTGAGATTCTTATGTCCAATAAACCACTAGAAAATCTGGAAGTGGTGCTGTGATTTAAGTGGTAGAGAGCTAGCCTTAAGCTGAAGAGCTGAGGGACAGCGCCCAGAACCAGAGTTCAAGCCCCATGACTGACAACAAAAAAAAACAGCTATGCTGCCCATCTATAAGATGGTGTCACCTCTTTTTTGGGGGGGTGTGGGTCCGGCCGTGGGGCCTGAACTCTGGGCCTGGGCGCTGTCCCTCAGCTCTTCAGCTCAAGGCTAGCACTCTACCACTTGAACCATAGTACCACTTCTGGCTTTTTTCTTTTTGCTTATGTGGTTCTGAGGAATCGAACCCAGGGCCTCATGCATGCAAGGCAAGCGCTCTACCACTGAGCCACCTTCCCAGCCCTAACCTCTTTTGATGATTGGAGGCTTTTTCCAATGTGCTGGTACTGGGGCTTGAACTCAGGAATGCCTTAACTTTTTAGCTCTACCACTTGAGCCACAGCACTGAGTGTGTGTGTGTGTGTGTAGTTTGTTTTTGTTTTGGTATTTAACTGGAGATAGGTATCTTATAGACATTCCCAGGCTGGCTTTGAATCCTGATCTGCAGATCTCAGACTCCTGAGTGAGTAGGATTGTAGGCATGAGCCACCAGCACCAGGTCTGATTGGAAGGTTTTAAAACATTTTATAAATCCCATTTTGTAGACAATGAAATTGAGCCAGGAAACAAGAGATGTGCTTGGAAAGGTGATTCATGGAGAGGCAGATACCATCTAGTATCCCGTGGGTCTTGTCTCCACACTTAGCACTAACTAGCTCTTCAGGAGAACATAACCCACCTCAGTGTCCTGCATGGTCCTGTGATGAAATAATGGGAATGCAATTTTTGAGCCACTCAGTATGAAGGAGATGGAAATCTTCCCACTGCATCTTGCTTATTGCTGATGGTGCACACAATTCTTGCCCATCAAGATCATTTTTAAAAGATGATTACTTCAGTGTGCCCAGGCCTGCAGGACATAAGTATGTGGGCAGTGGTGGTAAGAGCTTTAATTATTCTTAATGGGAAAATGTGCAGGTAATGACTTGGATGATCATGTGTCTATAATGTATGAATGCCACAGCCCAATGAAGTAATTAAGCAATTTGCAAATATGTAGGAAAAAATTCTGAGATGAAAAGAACCAAAATATGCTTCTTGTGAATAATTGGCAACATTCCTATAGAATATCATAAAGAACTACATCTATCTATCTATCTATCTATCTATCTATCTATCTATCTATCTATCTATCTATCTATCTATGTCTATCTATCTCTATTATCTATTATTTATCTCTATCATCTATCTTCCTATTGTGGGCAAATATTTCTTATCTATATTTCAGAATACTAAGTATTTGTTGAGGGGCCAGTTTTTTCAAATTATCATATCAAAGGGGAGTATTTTCTCCATGAAAGGTGAATTTGTGTACAGGTTTATATACAGTGTATATACTCTTTTTTTTTAATTGTATTTTATTTTATTTGAGAACATACTGTACAGAGGGGCTACAATTACATGGGCAGGATAATGCATACATTTCTTACCAAGCATTGCAGCCTCCTCCTTTGTTTACCCTTCACTTCCCTTCCCCGCCTCCCCCCTCCCCCCACCCAATTTTACCCCCCTCCCCCCACCCAATTATACCCCCCTCCCCCCCCCACTCCGACATTGTAAAGCTGGTTTTGACATGACATTTTGTACTTCTCATTGTTGCAACAGGTCCACCTGAATCCTTAAACGACTTGTTTGTCCCCATCTCCTCCACATGTTATACTGACATCAAATATAGTGAAAGCGGGGGTTTATACAGTGTATATACTCTTGCATGAAAACAGCAACAAGAAGCAGCAAGCTCTGACTCAGGCTGGAAGTTCTGTGTATGAGGTCTGCCTCTCAAGCCAGCTCCTTGGGAGCATATTATGGTCTTCTTAAGGATGATGGCTCCCACCCCTTGGGCAGGACTGGGAAAGGACTCAGAATATGAGAAAGGGCTCTATCATGGTGGAATTGTGGGGCGTGCAGGTAGTAAGTATAGACATTACAGGTTGGCTATAGGGAGGATGCTTTTTTCTTGTTTCATAAGTGAAAACTCTGAGATGTAATAGGCTGTGGTTGGTTTTGGGATTGCCAGATAGAGCCTGAAGTGGTCTGAGCATCCCTAACAGAAGATTTACTAAAAAGAGGCTTTTTCAAATGGGTACACATAGAGAAACTATTTGTAGCGTGTAAAGCAATCGAACTCAATGGCTACTTTTGGGGAATGCTAACCAATATATTAGTTTTCTGAAGGATTTATGGAGTAGAAGGTAGGGAGGAAATGG
Source organism: Dipodomys merriami (assembly GCF_024711535.1). Lineage (NCBI taxonomy): Eukaryota > Metazoa > Chordata > Mammalia > Rodentia > Heteromyidae > Dipodomys > Dipodomys merriami. The sequence continues at coordinate 41,361,292 of NW_027202270.1, read as the reverse complement.
CTAGATTAGGGCTGTCCAGGGAGCAATTAGCAGCACTTACTGACTATTAAAGCACTTTGTCCTGAGGAAACAACAGCAGAAAAAGTCAAAGAGAAAGGTTGTTTTTTTCCCTTTGAATTTTCAGGGTCTCTGATTAAAAAAAAAAAAAATCAGATACTTTGCAGCAAAAATTTGCAATATGTTGTCATGTGATTAATGCGTACCTGCAGCTTTTAAGTTTCAGTACTGTGGTGGCTTTGTTTTTTTTGTTTTTGTTTTTGTTTTGGTCACAGTCACTAACAAAGTGGCTTCAGGCCAAACCAGGATTTTTTAGTCGAGATCTCCAAACTCCAACAAAAATGTCCAGGGATAATACTGGTGGCCAGTAGGTGGCAGCCTTCCCTCTGAGTTAATGTTGCTGTTACTACCAAGATTTGGGGGGGAAAGAGGGGGAAGGAGATAAGGGGAAATTGTTTATTTATTTAATTATTGGAGGTACGCTGAGAAAAACAGAAACTAAGGAAGCTAGTATTAAATCAAAATGTTTTTCTGTCTCTTATTTATATTGGATAATTACTGTAGGCACACTATAAGTGCTTCTTATATTTGGTTGCACTGTTTTATGTTAAATCATGGTGTGCTACTCCCAAATCTCTCTTCACAGTTGAGCATTTGCTTTTACTTTGTAGAAGATAGTGTCTGTGTTTGGATAAGAAGGCAAATAGATATATGTCCTTAGGCATTTTTAAGAGTTCTTTTTATTAAAGCTAGTTTCAATCTGAGTGAAAAACAGTTATGAACTATTCTGAACCCTGAGAACACTGAGCACCTGAGAACATTGACCCTGGGCTGAGATGCAGCCACACCTTCTGAGTCCTGTGGTTTTACAGTTTGTATACAAGCGTATACTCTCAGAAGACCTGCAGGAGAGCACCTGTTTCCTCCTGGGTACTTCTATGTAGCCAGTGTATGAGCTGCCTCTGAGCAGGTGAGTCTGGTTTAGACAGCTAAGCCATGTGTTTCTGTATTTCCTACAGCAGGAAAAGGAAATGAGCTAAACTGCTGGAGGAATGAGAAGTGCTAACATTTACCACCTTTCTTCAAATTAAAAACCTTTCAGTCTCAGAAATATTCAGTCCTGACTCTCTACTTGAGCCTCAGTTACCTTTACCTTGTAATTTAGGTTTGTGTGGCCGTGTGTGTGTGTGTGTGTGTGTGTGTGTGTGTGTGTGTGTGTGTGTGTATGTGTGTGTGTGTGTGTTCTGGAGCTTAAATTCATGGCCCCATTCTGTTGCTCAGCTTTTTTAACTTAAGAATGGTGCTCTACCACTTGAGCCACACTTTTTCTTCTGGCTTTTTAATGGTTAATTGGAGATGAGAGTCTCTTGGATTTGGTCCAGGCTGCCTGAAAACTTGGTTCTCAGATCTTAGCTCTGTGAGCAGCTGTAATTGTAGGTATGAACTACCAGCATCTGGCTGATGGGAAATATTTAACAGTTCATTTGCATGAGGAAGAGGAACCTAAAGTCAAAATCAAGCTTAGAACTTTCATGGAAAGAGCTGGAAGTCTGTTTTTATAGATTTCCTCCAGTCTAGTCAGATGGTAGAAATCAGAGACTGAAAATAAAGTTTGAAAGAGTTGCTTAGAGTCTTAGACAGGGGAGCATAACATATTGGGTGCATATGTTATATACAAGCTCAGAAAACTGTGGAGGAGAAATATTTCCTCCTTTTAATAGTATCCAAATATATAGGGTCAGTGCCATTACTTTTGATTTTGATTCTTTGGAATGTTGTTAGCAAATGAAAATGAATGTTTTTATCTTGGTGAGTGAGCTGCAACCAGAGACTGTTGTTTCATTACTGTTACTAGGGTGAAAAAATCAGGTATGGCTCCATTATCCAAAGAGCAGGTAGTGGGTGAATGGATATTTTGTGTATATTCAGGACTTTAAGGCAGGCATGGGGCACTGTCTGGGTCATCTCACATTATGCCACCAGGGCCACTCTTCTTTGATCAACTCCAAAGGCAATTCTTGTTCTCACCTGCTTAATGGGTCCCTGGAGGTCAGATTCATGAGGAGATAATGAGCAGACAAGAAATCTTGCTTAATTAGGTATTTAGTTGGTATTATCATGATATTAACATGATCTGCATTCTCTCTTATTCCTCCTCCCTGCCATCGAATCCATTTTTGAAGGGCAGAGTAATTACTACAAGGGGATAGATCTCACCCAGGCTTGGTGAAGATAATATAGGTGATGCGGTTCCAAAAATAATCTTCAGAAGCAGGAGGACATGATTGCTGCTATCTTCAGGTATTTAGTGACCTATTTTGTGAAGGATTAGACTGAAAGTTACTGGAAGAAAGACTTTGGCTTGGAGTCAAGGTGAATTTTATAGACTGTCAAACCCATGTAGAGAATGACATGTGTTATGTACTCAAGCAGAGATCAGAAGCCACTTGTTAGGATTTTCCTAAAGAAGGGGAGTGGAGAGAGGGCTAAATCAAGCAACTTTTTAAAAAAATTTCTCCCTTCCCTTCCCTTCTCTTCACTTCCTCCCTCCTCCCTTCCTCTCCCCTTCGCCTCCTTGTGCCAGTACTGGAGCTTGAACTCAGAACCTCACATTTTCACTTGATCTCCTTAATCATGGCTGGCAATCTACCACTGGAGCCATGACTCCAGCCCTAGTTTTTGCTGGCTAATTGGAGATGGAGTCTCATAGACTATTCTGCCTGAGCTGGCTTTAAACCTTGATCCTCCAGGTCTCAGCCTCCTGAGTAGCTAGGATTACAGGCATGTGCACTGGCACCTGGCTCCTTAATGTTATTTCTTACTCTGAGATCCTGAAGTTCTATGATCTTATCATTGACTTCCTGGATCTATTGATTTAGGGAAAATAATTTTTTAAGTAAAAAAGAACTTTTCCCATAGTTAACAGAAGTGTTCCAATCCCTTAGGCAATATAAGAAATCTTAGGTGTTCTTATCACTGAATTGGCTACAAAAGGTCTTCAAATCCCTTGTTTCATGAGTTGTCGGTTTTATAGCCTTGCCCCCAATGTCTGCTACTTTTCAAGGCTATTTGACCCTGCTTCTGAAACAAGTATACTATCTCTCTTCTATTCCAGCATTTGTCTTGGTACAAAGATGATTCCATTTTACTGATAATCCCCTGGCATGCATTTTGTTGATTTTTGTAGCATTTCCTTAACATCTGTATGTTACAGCATAAGGTTTATCATCTGATTTACAGACTTTCTTCATTTCCTGTTTTACTCTCTTTCTTTTCCCTTCTCAGAACATTCTAAGATCAAATTCTTCATGCAAATTAATTTAATGACTACTCATAGTTTTCAGGGTCGAGTCTCCTAATCTGTACTAGTCAGATTAGGTGAAATAAAACTTTCATAGGAAATCTTAGAGGTTACTACAACGAAAGTTTGTTTCCTGTTCTTGGTAGATCTTTAATATCACCAAGGGTCATCAAGGGCTCTGCTCACAGAGTGATCCAGGCTTAACCATTGCAACACAACAAGCTTTCCTTTGTGCTTTTATTTCAAACAGACACATAGTTTCATACTCATAGCCCATTGGCCAGATCATGCACCATGTAGCTCCAACTATAAAGGGTATATAAATTTAGAGAAGCCGTGAGTGGGTTATTTCTGCCACTTACTCAAAAGTAGAAAATTTCCAACAAAGATGGCTTTCTCTCCAGAAGGAATTCTCATGTCTCTATTGAAAGAATATTTTCTCCTTCAACTTACAATCTTATGATCATTTAAATTTTGTCACAATTTGAGAATAACCTAAGACAAATTGTTAAATTAAGAAGGCAAGAACTCTGTTTCGCTGAGATTATTTGTATGTTTGCTATTTACAATAATGGGGCACTACTTGAAGGGCCCACATAAAACCTAAATGCAATACATTACATTAGTCTGTCACTACAAATTTTTTGTGGCACAGAGGAAAATAATTAAGACTTTTATTGTTATAGTTCTAATATGCCCCTATCTCCTGAGCTAGGATTTTGTTTAGTTTAATCTGTAATAACATTAGTGTATGCTCAAATATTTCCACTCTTAAAGAATGGATACTTTACCTGTAGCTAAAGATGCCTGAGGATTTTTTTTTTTTTTGGTCAGTTGTGGGCCTTGAACTCTGGGCCTGAGCGCTGTCCCTCAGCTCTTCAGCTCAAGGCTAGCACCCTATCACTTAAACCACAGTGCCACTTCTGGTTTTTCTAGTGGTTTATTGGAGATAAGAATCTCACAGACTTTCTTGCCTGGGCTGGCTTTGAACCGTGATTCTCAGATCTCCTGAGTAGCTAGGATTATTGGCGCCTGGCAACCTGAGGATTTTCTTACTTCTGACAAAACTGATGATAGAAGAGAAATATTCAAATTCAGTTCTAAACTCATTTTTCAAATTTAGTCTGTCTTTTCAGGGATGCACTTCACTCTGGAAAGCTCAGATGTGTATTTTTGCTTTGTATTAGTAATATGTGTATGGTTATAGAATGCACTGTTTCTTGATGTTTGATAATTACTATTTCTGGTTCTTCATGGAGTCAAGTATTTTGTCAGTATGGTATTTTATCCCTCATATTTATTGTTTTTAACTCAGTCATCTTTCCTTTGACTACTTTTATGCCCATTTCAGCAAACTTTTATGAAAGATAAACTTGTGCACAGGCAGCGTGCTTCAGGCAATTACTGTAAACTGTTTTCAACACAAGCTAGAAATATTTGCTTTCTTAAAATACCTTATTCACACCCAAAACATCTCAGTTTACTAAATCAATTGACTAGATCAAGCCAAACAAAGCAAGAACACCCACTGAATTAAAAATGCATCAAAAGCATATTAAGTATTGTTTTAGTTGTAAATGATTGACCATCTCTGACCCTGGTCTGTCAATAAGAACGCTAAGACCCAGTAAGGGAGATGCTCACCCAAGATCAGATCACAGCACAATCCTGAAGGTCAAATATGGGTTTTATGTTGGCTGACAATGAAAATATTGCATCTCACAAAATCATGTGTGGATGTGACAAGAGGCTGAGAGACAAAGGACCAAGCAGTCTGCAGTTATGTTGACTCATTCATTCCTTCACTTAAAAATTTATAGAATTCCTGTTATGTGTCAGGTGTTACACCAGGTGCTGGGGACAGAACCAAGAACCAAGCAAAATCTCTGTTCCCAGGGAATAGCCTTGCTCTCTGTTTTTCTAACACTGAATCAAATTTCATCACTTATAAGACCAGACCACCAGATCATGACATTCCTCTTTATAGGTTCTGTGGTCTACAGGCCTATCTTCCTTCAAATACACTCCTTATTTTTGCCTGAAATTTTTTTAATATTATTGAGATATTATGCTCCCTTTATTATTACCTCCCTTTAAACTTGTTGTATCTTATCTTGGAGAAACTTTTAAACTATGAATTAATTTATATATTATTTTGCATAATATAAGATCCTAAATTAGAGTTACACAAAATTGATAGTATGGGAGTAGGCATAAGAAAGAGTTATGGAAAAAAAGTCAGCAAACAGAATTGAAGAATCAATAAAAGAATTATACATAAAAAAGAGAAAGAGTTATGGGTAGGCGGATTCAGGGACCCATGGCTGCCAACATTGATAAGTGGGGCGAGATATATCCAGGAAGATAATAACACCCACAGGAGATGCTGGAGAGTCCCAGGAAGAAATAGAAGTTCACAACCTGTTAGATTGTCCAAAGGATTCTTAAAAAATATTTTTAACTTTTTGTATGTGCTGGGACTGAGGCTTGAACTCAGGGTCTGAGTACTGTCTGTTAGCTTTTTCACTCAAGGCTGGTGTTATACCACTTAACCACAGACACACTTCCAGCATTTTTGGTGATTATTTGGAAATAAGAGTCCCATGGACTTTCTTGCTTAAGCTGGGTTTAAACCTTGATCCTTCTATCTCAGTCTTGAGTAGGTGGCTAGGACTACAACTACAGGTGCTAGCCATTGGCACCCAACTTCAAAGGTTTTTTTTTTCTTAAAATTACTTCTTTTTATTAATTACTATTAATGTTGTCACACATATATAGATTGTATTCACTTACTCTTCCCCTCTCCATTTGTCTGCTCACTCTTCTTTTGATTTCTTTCCCCCTCAACAAAACAGACTTAGTAGATTCTTAGCTGAGAATGAGCTCTCCAACTGTCTCCTGTAACAGTGCTAACACACTGCAGTATTACCAGGTTCTTTGTGTGATTTTTTTTTCTTTCCAGTTGTGAACTAAGATAACATTTTATTTCCCATTTTTTCCTACGTCCATAATTGTAAAACAATTCTGTTTCCTGGTCATAAGAAAGAGGATAACTTTGTTCAACCACTTTGGAAAGCAGTATGGAGGTTCCTGAAAAGACTCCACATAGATCTCCCCTATGACCCAGCAATCCCACTTTTGGGCATTTACCCAAATGTTCACAAACAAGACCACACTAAAGCTACCAGCACGACTATGTTTATTGCAGCCTTATTTACCATAGCTAAGATATGGAACCAACCCAGATGCCCCTCAGTAGATGAATGGATCAAGAAAATGTGGTATATATACACAATGGAATTCTATGCCTCCATCAGAAAGAATGACATTGCCCCATTTGTTAGGAAATGGAAACACTTGGAAAAATTATATTAAGTGAAGTAAGCCAGGCCCAAAGAAACATAGGTCCCATGGTCTCTCTTATTTGCAATAACTAGTATATATTTGAGTCAAGCAGAAAAGGTCAGATAAGTTGATGTTAGGGAAATGAACCCTAAGATATGTATTCAAATGTTTTTTTCTTTCATGCAATTGTTTCTAACACATTTATAAGATTATTTCTTTTTTTGGGGGGGGGGGGTCCGTTCGTGGGGCTTGAACTCTGGGCCTGGGCGCTGTCCCTCAGCTCTTCAGCTCAAGGCTAGTGCTTTACCACTTGAGCCACAGAGCCACTTCCGGCTTTTTTCTTTTTGCTTATGTGGTGCTGAGGAATCGAACCCAGGGCCTCAGGCTTGCAAGGCAAGTGCTCTACCACTGAGCCACCTTCCCAGCCCTATAAGATTATTTCTTTGTTGCTTTGTATGTCCCTCCCCCACGGTATAACCCCAGCTTTCACTGTATTTGATGTCGGTATAATTTGTGGAAGGGACGGGAAAAAACAAATCATTTAAATAGGGATACAGGTGGACCCAATGCAACAATGAGATGTACAAGTTGTTATGTCAAAAATGAACTTTACAACTTTGGGGGGGTGGGGAGGAGGATTGGGGGTGAGGATGGAAAGGGATGGAAGGGGAAACAAAGGAGGAGGCTACAATGCTTGCTCATGTAATTGTAACCCCTCTGTACAGTATTTTCACAAAAAAAAAAAAAAAAGAAAGAGGATAACTTCCCATGTAAAAGATGGTTGCATCTTCTCTATTGCTCCAGTGGATCTTGTCAGTGAGAAATTATATGTAGTCTTCAATTCAGCTAGGCCCTGGGACTCAGGGTTCAAAGTGTCAACAGCCATGGGCAATAACTTCCCCACATAAATGCCACGCAAGTGCTTAAGTAATACAGCAGAAACATGTCTTGAACAAATGGATTACATAAGCACAGTTTGGGGCCCTATCCTTTGTGAGCATCTACCATGTTTTCACATATATTTTCTCAATTCATTGATCTTGGTTACAGAAACAACAAACAATAAGATTCAGAATCAATCATGGATCTCTGTTAGAAGCAAGCTGTGTGTGTGTGTGTGTGTGTGTGTGTGTGTGAGAGAGAGAGAGAGACAGACAGACAGACAGACAGACAGAGACAGAGAGAGACAGAGACAGAGAGGCATAGCTATGTGTGCATATATGACACAGACAGACACATATATGTGTATATATGTATGTGTATATATATATATATATATATATATATATATATATATATATAGAGAGAGAGAGAGAGAGAGAGAGAGAGAGAGAGAGAGAGGAGGGATAGGGAAAATAAAGATAGATACATTTCCCCCACCCCTGCCAGTCCCTTTCCAACAGCTATGGGAAATGCAAGTCTTTCCCCACGGCTGGGTGTGAGGAAAGGAGAAGATGGAGCAGAGAGGTGAGACTGTGAAATGTGTAGATGAAGTCATCCATTTTATTCACCTTAGCAAACAAAACTAGTGCTTGCACATTAAAAGAAATTAGAAAAACACATATAAAAATAAGAAAATGAGAAACATAATGTTTCTACCACCGAGCAATTGTGTATGTTTATACCTTAGTCCATAGGTCATCTCTATATACATGTATATTCTTTTACAGAATGATATTATACTGTCCACATACTATACATAAGTGAGTTCATTTTTTTTTTTTTGTCGGTCGTGGGGCTTGAACTCTGGGCCTGGGCGCTGTCCCTCAGCTCTTCAGCTGAAGGCGAGCATTCTACCACTTGAGTCACAGCGCCACTTAGGCTTTTTCTGCTTATGTGGTGCTGAGGATTCGAACCCAGGGCCCCATGCATGCAAGGCAAGCGCTCTACCACTGAGCCACCTTCCCAGCCCCCATAAGTGAGTTCTTTTAGTCACCAGCCTCTATTTCTTTGGCTTCCCAACCAACCATGTATATGAGCCCACCTCAGCTCCATCCCTAGCTCCCTACTAGCTCTCTTCTCTGGAGTCAGATTATGACTATATTCTTTTCACAATAGCATCTTATTTATAAGCAAACATGTTCATCTCCTCTTCCAAGTGTGAAAGTAAAGGCTAATGGGATTTAAACAAAGATTTAGATTAGATAATACAAAATTTTCATCTGGAATACAGACTGAGTGTATATGTGCACATGTAGTATGTAAATGAGAAAGAGAGGGTTAAGAAATAACTGGTCAGAGACTCAGATTCAGCTTAAAAATAGTTTCTGAATTTACAGTTCTGCTCCAAAATAATTAATGTGGGAAAGGATGACAGAGGGACCCTGACGATCAGACATGAACTCTGGATCATTATCAAACCAAGACAGATGTAAATCAGAGTTGCTTTAGAGGTAAGAAGCAAGATTAATCATTCCAGTGTTGCACTATTTACTGTAAGCACCCACTAATTTCTTATAAACCAAGTGCTGAAAAGTATATGCCTCTTACTGTGTGGGGCAAGATGCTCTCCATAGGGGAAGTAAATGCAAATCATGACATTGGCTGGCTGGTACTGTACATTAACATCTTTTGAGTATTTTTTCTTCATCCATCTTAGCATCCTGCTTTTATAGGCTTTACTGATTCAAAAAATTACTTCCTAAATTTTGTTGAGTTGAAAGGAGAATTTATTATAGGGAAACATTCATATGCTCCAAGTCATAGCACACATTCCAGCTGGGGATCATCAAGCCTAATAAATGGTGTGCTGAGAACAATAATTGATATTTGCTACTCTTTACTATCACTTCAAATATTAAATTGTTGATTTTTCATATGACCATTCATGAGGGTTGCTGGACTGCTAAATATTGGACTACTAAAATATTTTCTTGAAAACTTGATAGTTTGCCATGTTAATTTTTTTTGTTTTGTTTTGATAGATCAAGAATGACAACTGTGATGTAAGAGGGATTAGACCTATACAGCCAGGAGGGGTTTCTTAGTAAAAAAAAAACCCCAAACCTAAAATGTCCTATGTGAAAGGTTCAATGTGCATCTGTTCAGAGAAGGCAATAAATGTTGTAAGTAAAAGAATTTAAAAAGAGACTAAACAGGATGTGCTCTGGTCCATAAACTGGAAGATTGGGGGCTTGACCTTGGATCCCAAGGTCAAGTGCACCCATGACTCCAAGGTTAGTACTTTGTTTCACTGTGTAGATTCTCCACCGACCCCCCCCTCCAACCCCCGGCCCTTTTCTATCAGTACTTTAAGGCTTTTCATGCAATGGGTGTTTGGTAATGATGATCTGTATTGAGATGTATTCTTGAGGGAGACTGTGAAACCATCTTGTGAGATGTTTGAAAGGCTGGATATGTTTTTGGAATGGAGTACTTTAAGCCATTCCTGCATGCTGGGGAAGGGCAGACAAGAGAGGCTATGAATCATGAGGTTCCTCTGTGCCCCTTTGAAATCTTAAAATCTCTTAAACATTTCACAAAATTCAACCAAGTGTCTCTGTGTTGGGGATTGAGCAGATACTATCTCCCCTTCCTTTCCTAGCAAAAGCCTACAGCTTTAGAAAGTAAGTAATGATTTATAGGTAAGGCTAGATGTAGCTAAGAAGGAAGACTTAGCAAAAGAGATCAAATGATTTTGATGGTCATTTCTCTGTGAGAAAATTCATCATGAGCTGTTAAACCACACAATCGAAGTGAAAAAATGCTTCTAATCTGCACTAATGTGTGTTGTTTAGTATTTACTTCTGTCAGTACATTAATCACATCTCATTATGCTTCATGCTAAAGTTGCATTTTAAAAATCTCTAGTGATAACATTGATACATTGTCCTTTGTTGTGAGGATAAAGGCTTAATTTGATGAATAGAACTTAAGAAAATGTTTAATCTTCCATTATAGTATAATGATTGAGATTCATCCATCTGCTCCACAATAATAATAATTTATCATGAATGAGCATGCTTTAAAGCTATGGAGGCATAGAACAGAAATTGGGTTCTTTGCCTTTATTCAAAAATTTTGACCTTGCCCCTTCGAATAGATTTGATGCTTATCACATATTTCCTTCACCTACATTTTTCAACATTCCCATACATTCTAATTGGAGTGATTGGAAAATAGAAGAGGACAGAGATTGGTAAACATCTCAAGCTCTCAGTCTTCTCGTTTCTACCAATTTCTATCCTTACAGGGATAAGTTGCTATTCCAACTTATTTGTTTTTAATTGTCTTTGAAGATTTTTATTTTTTAAATTGGTGAAAATGTGGTGGTGTTTTTTTCTGCTTAGCTATTTTTAACCTAATGTTCTGAATTCAAGGTAAATTTGTTTTGGAGTTTGAGCTGAATACAGAAATGTAAGCCGATAGTTGGAGTCAGAGAAATAAAATTTTTGTCTGTCAGTACTGGGGCTAACAGCTCAAGACCTCACACTCCCACCCATAGTTGGTACTCTACCACTGGAACCACACCTCTAATTTCAACTTTTTGCTGGTTAATTGGAGATAAGAGTCTTACATAATTAACTGCCTGGGCTGGCTTTGAACCCTTCAGAGGTTTAGATCACAGCCTCCTTAGCAGCTAGGATTACAGGCACAAGCCACCAACACCTCATTATGAAATAGATGTCCAAGTTTTCATTTTAGAGAAAGTATGGGGACAGAGGATAGGATGAATATTCCTCTAGAAACATTTGGTAATTTTAACATCTCTACTGAGAAGTTCTCTTAAGCTTAGATGGGAACCAAGAAGAATCAGATAGAGACACATGGCAGAGTTATTAATGATCTGGATGAGGGAACAAACAGTACCTTCATAAATTAGCTAATGGAACTAGATGGAGCAGCTTTTTCGGGCAGAGGAAATACATAAGAGGAATAACATCTTTTGGCAGAGAAGCAATTCGGCCCAGACTCAGATGAGTTAGTTTAACTATAATAGACTTTCAGTTCTCTGGACAAGTGGATGTAAAGGCAGAAAGAACTTATTAGGAAATAAAACACTTTTCTTGAAATTCAAGCTACTGCAGGATCAGAAAATTAAAGATATTTATTTATGGCTGTACATATCACAGTAATGTTTGCTATGTTTTCTTTAGGTCAGTTTTTTTTAATGTCATAATCTTTACAGATACAATTGAAACTCTTTTTGTTCTCCCCTGACTTGGACCCCCACTTCACAAACATCATTCTTGTAAAACTACTGTATATCCCTTCCTTCTGGATTTTAATCTTTCTACTGGATATGTATGCATTTGTATATAATATTAACTTCTACATAAATGACATCACATTGGCTACAGAGTCTTCAGGAATTTGTTTTATTCTCTCTCTTAGCATAAATGTCTCTCTCTTAGAAAAATGTTTCCAACATTTGTCCATGTTCCTACATGCAGTTTACTTTCAGTGCTGTATAGTTTTATATTGTATAAATGCATAATAAATTATTGGTTTATGTACTACTTATTGATGAACAGATTATTTCTCAATATTTGGTGGTTAAAACCAATCTACAATGTGCACCTTTCTGCTTGTCTACTTGGGCATTTATATGAGAATCCTGCTAAAGTGTAATATGTAACTCATAAGCTATACACAAATTGAGTTTTCTAGAAATGACTCTCCAAAATGATTGGACTACTTTATACTCCTACTAGCAGTGTTTTCTGTCTTCATACACAGTGTTATTTTGCTGTTAATTGATTAAAAACTTCTCTAAAATTTGTAACATCAAAAGACCTCTAAATGACTTCTTATGATCCTATTTTCAACAGGCAAAATCATAGTCCACTGTGAGAGTTCTACAATTATAGTGATGTAATTGTCATTTCAGCAGAACTTCAGTAATTGTAGCCTTGTATTAGACCCATGTCAGTCTTTTCAATGTTAGTTTCCTTGAAATTTCTGGTGATAAAATAATTTAAAACATTATTAATTCTAGAGCTTTAATCTAAGATACATATAAGGAATCTATAATACATCAGGAATGTATATGTAATTCCTACAAAGTAGGCTAAAAAAGAGTGTATGACACCTAATCTGTGCAGATTGGAATGTGTATTTTATGGGAGCCTCATCTAAAACTGGCTTACTCCAGGGAGCACAAGCACCTTGTAGTGTTCTCTGCTAGTCCTGACTCTATAACGTTACCTGTCTCTCTGTCAAAGAAGGAAATTCAAAATCCCGGACAGATTCAAAACAAATCCCAAACCTGGGAACCTAACACAAGAATGCAACCATTTCTATACTCACTCTTCCCAGTGAGTGTTCAAAGAAGCAGCATCAGAAAACTAAGTCTTTACAAGCCATTGTCAACTTAAGAAAAGGACTTGAGGCTGAGAAAATAGACTTTGAAGCTAAATCAACTCATGGACATTACCAAGTAGCTAACAAAGTTGCTAGAAATAATTTGGTTTGAGGAACTTATGAAATAGCAACTACTAACACACACACACACACACACACACACACACATACATACATACATACATACAGACAGACAGACAGATAGATGGATAGATAGATAGATAGCTGTGAACAAATAAAGAAGTAGTAAAACAATAAGATTAAAGTACAAATGAGCAGAAGGGCTCCCAGCAGAGATGGAGTTACAGAGTTCCCATCCCTTCTGTGTCTTTCTAAGTACCTTGGTGGCTGTATACTACCAGGAACTATTTCTATCCCTTGAGCTTTTCTGATAAGGATTGGGAACATGGCTTAGTGGTAGAGTGCTTGCCTAGTATGCATGAAGCCCTGGGTTCGGCCCCATATAAACAGAAAAGCTGGAAGTGGCTCTGTGGTTCAAGTGGTAGAGTGCTAGCCTTGAGGAAAAGGAGCTCAGAGACAGTGGCCAGGCCCTGCAGTCAAGCCCCAGGACTGGCAAAAAAGGTGCTAAACTGAAATGAATAAAAGTTTGCAGGTAGAAGATCTCCACCTAGGTAAACTATCTCATGGAAAATTTCTGAAAAGACAGAGATTACATTATCTCCACATAAACCTTATTTTTTGACAGATTAATTTCTTTCCAGGTAAGCTCAGGAATATCTGTGCAATGTTGGAGCAGAACTTTGGGATTTTGAAGACTTCCATTCAGAAAGCAGATAAAAGGGCCTACAGGGTTAGAGAAGTTGAAAGTTAATGGAAGCTCATTTTAGGTTTTAGAGCCCTAGTGGAAGCATAGAGCTTGTTCTTTTTCCCAATTTCACACTCATGAGATTGCTTTAAAAGTGATGCTTATTTAAACAACAGCCAAGTCAGGTGCTGGTGGCTCATGTATGGAATCTTAGCTACTCAGGGGACTGAGACATTTGGATTCGCAGTTCTTAGCCTGGACAGGAAAGTTCATGAGACTCTCATGTCAAGTTAACTAGAAAACGTCAAGACTGGAGCTGTAGCTCAGTGCTAGAGTACTGGCCTTGAGCACAAAATCTAAGGGACAATGCCCAAGCCCTGAGTTCAAGCTCTAGTACTGTCACAAAATAATAACAAATAACAGACATCGTTTGCACATACCAAAACATTCATGCAGTTGAACTCTTTGAACTGTCACAACAATTGTTGTATTTACCTGCTGGTGGGGAAATGAAGGCTTAGGGAGTTTGAAGAACTAGGCAAAGTTTTATACAACTAGTAAGCAGCAAAGCTGGGATTTGAAACTGGGGCAAAAAGTTTTGTTCTTAGCTGCTACATTATGCCTCCCTGGTTTAGAGCATTGTTTACTACCTCTTTCCAGCTTTGGTACAAATAAAAAACAAACAACTATATATTTCCTTTTGCATGAATATTCCCACTAGGTTCTGTTATCTTCTAACCAGCTGAATACACCAACTCATCAAATAGAAAAAAATTGGATTAAAAAAGTTGTCGTATCCTGTTTATTTTAGCAGAAAAATAAAATTTTAGCAATGTTCTTTTGAGTCAAACATAAAAATATTGAAAGCGTAAATAAACCATCAGGCAACCAAATAGTAATTATTTTGACATTAAACAAGATATCCATCTGCTTTCCCCAAGTAAATAATCTCTGACAGCATCTAAAAGACAACAAGATGGGGAAGCATTCGGGGCACTAATGTATGCACTCTGTGAGGATAAAAGAAGCAAATGCTGGTGGATCAAAGGGGCTCAGAGCAATGAGTAATGTAACACTCATCTCAAATTAAACAGCCATCTTCATGATGGGACACAGAGTTTTGTCCACCAAGCTTTCTTTAGAAGCTGGAAGGAGAGAAGCATTATTCCTGCAAGAAAGAGAAATAAGAAGGGGAAACGGGAGACAGCCTGTGCACAAAGAAGGCCATCTTGTGTCCTGGCTTGTAGTCTGTTTCATGACAGATGCAAATGTCCACCCACAGCATCCCATTCTAGAATGATGGTACCTAGGTTCTTCACTCTAGCCTGTAGGTATTTGTGCTTTGGAGAAATGATGTCTAAAATGCTGGAGAATCTTTGTCATGAAAATATTAGAGTAACTGTGGAAAAAATATATAAGCAGAATGGGCTTAGAAGTTCAGGAAATAAAAACGCCTATGAGCTCTATACTCTGAGCTATTCCTGCTTTATAGATTCCAGAAAAACAACTCTGTTTTTAGAAGCTGTTCAATCAATCTAAATAGAGCTTGAATAATCACTTCAAATGTGCTTGGCAATTGGTGGATAGAAAACAATAGTCAGATGTCATTCTTTCTATTAACGACCTCAAGAGTTGATGGCTATTTTCAAAACAAGCCCACATGACACATAGAGATTAGCAATCTCCAAAATCTGAAGTAATAATTTAGAAGCCTCATTACTTAGCACTTAGCTCTATGGACAAGCAGTTTATACAGTGTCAGAATTCTTGGAGTCACTGGGCCACTTGTTAGAGCACTTATTGCTGGCTCTGGTCCTAGGGTTTCTGATTCGGCAAGCCTGGGGATTAGGAAGAATTCGCATTTAAGCCAGTTCCCAGGTCATATCATGTTGCTGTGGCCCATGAAGCCACACTAACTCAGTCCTCACAACAATCCCATTATGTAGATTCTAGGATTATTTCAACTTATGGACAAGAAGGCCCAAACCCTCTGAAGTTGAAATAACTTGTTCAAAGTTTCACAGCTGATAAGACACAGAGCCAAGACAAGCAGGCAGTCTGGCTCAAAAGCAGGGATTGGCAATTTTTTCCTCGAAGGGTCACAATAAATCTTTTGGCTTACAAACCCCACGTGTTCTCTGTTCCAACGCCCCAACCCTGCTGCTGTAGTGCAAATCAGCCATAAACAGTACTTAGCTAACTAGACATGGATGTGTTCCAATAAAACTTTATTTGCAGAAACAGGTGCCTGGCTGATCTGTGCTCTAGAATTTTAGGCTTTCCCCCCTGCCCCACCCCAGTGCTAGAGTTCAAATCTAGGACCTTATACAAGCTGTGCAATATCTGTATCTTAGGCCTCAAAAGACTTTTTCTTTTTTTTAAAGAAAAGTGTTCAGTGTTTAGCCCAGTAGCTAATACATAAGAACCCATGATAATTACTAAGAATTTGCAATGCATTAGGTACTTACCTCTATTATCTACTAGGCTGCCACTCTCTGGGTGCCACTGTTGGCTCAGCCCCATAGGCAGGTGGAAAGGAAGCATCCCAGGTTCTTCAGGGCTCCTAGTTTTGCTGCTCCACCCGAGGGGGGCAGCATCCAATCTGATGAACAATGTGGTCATTTGAGGACTGCATGCAGCTGAGACACAAAATAATAGAGGGTGACACTCAGAGTTCGGGGGCTACCTCTTCAGGGTCTGCAGTGGGGACTGGATGGGAGAGAAACTGGAAGAAAACAGGAACAGAAGTGGGGCAGACAAAGAAAAGAATGAGGTCAGTACTTGGAAGCTGTTATTGGTGTGCTGGTTGCATGTACCTTCTCCTCACAGAATTCTCCAAACACACAGCTCATTTGAACCACTTAAGAAGGTGTTGCGTGTCATTTCACTACAAGTGAGGCTGTGAAGAATTCACTCAAGGGGACCCCAAAAACCTCATCTCACCTGAAAGTCTCTATGGCCACATTAGTCAAAGCTCCCATCTTTCTGCAGTGTATCCATGGCATTTCTGTTCAGTTATGATAAGCACCAATAAGTACTGTGAACAGCTGTTGTTCTACTATGCTTGGGTTTCTCATCTCTAAGGTAGGGGTGATGGTACCTGGCCCATGTTTGTTTTTTTTTTCTGAAGATTTAAGCAAAAATCACTGTATACCAGACACATAGTAAGAGCTAAACATTGTTCATTATTGCCAATACATCATTGCCTGAAAACCCCATGGAGGGGAGGGAGGGAAGGAGGGTTGTTCTATGTTCCAGCTAGTGTAACTGTGAAGTCTCTCATTCTCCTTTCACAAACCTTGTAAAGCTCTGAATACTAAGACTCCCAACTTCTCTTGGGAGTTGGCCCAGAATCAAAACATTCATTTCTTCCTTCGTTTGTAAAAGTTCTTTGGAGACCTCTAGTAGGGTCTTCTAGGATCACTTTTTAACTTTCTTGTGCTGAAATTGTGTTCATGTGGATTCATGAAGAATTCCCAGGCATCTGGGACAGGTGTGATGTACTAGGGCCATTGGCCTGTATATAAACATCCCTCACTCTAAAGTAGGCGAGAGAACCAAACAGAGGCAAAAGATCCCTTCAGCTTTCATATATTTACAGGTTTCTTGGAGAAACAGTAGTAGAGTGACAATTCTCAGGAAAAGAAGTATATTGGGTATGATGCTCCCTCCAGCCCTTTCCCCAAATGCTCAGTAATGCTGGTCTGAGTGGCTACATTCTTATGGTGCTTTCCAATGACCAAGTATTTTTATATGTGGTCCACCAGTCCTGGTGATCTTTAGTAACTGATGATTCTACAGAATAGCGGATAGGTTCCTAGAGATTAAGGGACAAGACCAGAGCTGTTACAGCAGGCAAGTGGAAGAGGAAAACCCAAAGCCACCTCTTAAACTTGTGATCAAAGTCCCCAGGTCGGAGAGCTAGAGTGGTTGGGGCCAGAGGAAGAAGTGTTAGAGATTCTGGTGATGTAAATAAAGGTCCTTCCCCACCCCCAACTCACCTTAGAATCTGGGATGTGGGAAGTCCAGCTATGAGTGAACAAGTTGGAATGCAGCTGCCTTTAATAGGGTTCCAGTTTCACTACAGAGTTCTGGATCACCCTTGGCTCGCTCAGACTGCAGCATGAACAGATTCATGGGTCAGACCACTGGGCATGGCTCGACTTCATCTCTCCTTCAAAAGAGAGGGCAGCAGGGTAAAACCCAAATTGTTCCATTTCAATATCTGACAGGGTCAAAATAGCTCCCTCTGGTGTGTATCTCTAGCACCAGCCGCTAACCGAGCGCCAAGAAACCCCTATCAGGGATGCTGTTCTTCCTAGTGTGGAAGTTGTCATAATTTTCATTTTCCTATAAATGAATGATCAGAATAAATGATGGTATACTTTGTGGGGGAGTCCAAAATAAATACCAGTATATGGAAATATGTTTTTTGTGGGGGAGAGGGCAAAAGGGGGACACAGGATTGGAGGATGAAAGTGGGAGCAAATGCAGTCATTAGATTCAATGTACACTATGTAAGAATTGAACTACACAATGGCACATGGGTGGGGAAATAATGGGGGAGAATAATGAAAGGGGTGATATTGATCAAGACACATTGTACTCATAATGTGACTTATGGAATTATAACCTCTTTGTACAACTACTTAATAATAAAATAAAAAAGAAAATATAAATACCCATTGCAACAATGATACTCACAAGATAGTATATTGGAAATGAACTTTACAACTTGTGGGGGGCGGAGTGAGGGAGGGGGGAAAGAGGAGGGAAGGGATAGTGGGAGAACAACAAAGGAGGGGGTAACAATGTTCGACAAGAAATGAACTCATTACCTTACTCATGTAACCGTAACCCCTCTGTACAGCATCTTTACAATAAAACAAAATTAGGGCTGGGAAGGTGGCTCAGTGGTAGAGTGCTTACCTTGCATGCATGAGGTCCTGGGTTCGATTCCTCAGCTGGAAGTGGCGCTGTGGCTCAAGTGGTAGAGCGCTAGCCTTGAGCTGAAGAGCTGAGGGACAGCGCCCAGGCCCTGAGTTCAGGCCCCACGACTGGACCTCAAAAAAAAAATTAAAAAAATTTACAAACCATTGGGGCTGGGAAGGTGGCTCAGTGGTAGAATGCTTGCCTTGCATGCATGAGGCCCTGGGTTCCATTCCTCAACACCACATAAGCAGGAAATAAAAGCCGGAAGTGGCCCTGTGGCTCAAGTGGTAGAGTGCTAGCCTTGAGCTGAACTGCTGAGGGACAGCGCCCAGGCCCAGAGTTCAGGCCCCACGACTGGACCAAAAAAAAATTTTACAAACTGAAAAAAAGAAAATAGATGTTTCCCATCCCTGCTTCTAGGAACATATTTTTCTGTGTATCTTAAACACCAATAAAGTCAACAAGTAAAGCAAATACACACACATAAAAGGATTCATACTTAAAAAATCAACAAATGAATTTCTCTCTCTGTCTCTCCTTCTCTCCACTCATACACCTATTATTGCTTTACCAACAAAGACAACCACATTTCCACATTTTGCTATACTTCTTGCTATTTTTCCATCATCATAGCTATCACCATATTTAAAAAAATAATTTGGTGTCCTCAGTTTTTTACCTGACATTGTAACATAAGAATAGCCATAGCTTATTAAATCGATTCATAAACGAGGACTTTTTTATTATTTGAAATTCTACACAGGAGATGTGCCCACTTCCAATTTATTTATTAAATTATTTATACTATTTACTATTTACTATACTATTAAATTATTTATACTATCTATGGCTATTTGTTTTATTCTTTGGTTGAAAATTTGATACTTCATCATTTCCTTGCTCAATTGTTCTAGCTGTAGCCACTGGGAGCTCCTTCAGGTGGTTGCTTTGTCCCTGTTACATCTTCCCACTTGTGTGTGTGTGTGTGTGTGTGTGTGTGTGTGTGTGTGTGTGTGTGATAGAGACAGACAGAGAGACAGAGAGAGAGAGAGACAGAGAGACACAGAGAGAGAAACAGAGAACAGAGACAGAGACACAGAGAGAAAGTACTTCCTTATTTTCTGACATTACATGATGCTCTTTGATGGTTCCAATCCCAATCTTAGAATTCCTCATTTCTCCAAGGTGTCTTTGTTCCTCTTATTAGAGAAAAGTATTAGAAACCATGATCTGGTACTACCTGTGTTTGTGTAATCTGTGACTGCAAAGGCTAGTATTTTGGTGCATTTTAACAATGGGACTGAGGCTGCTTCTTTTTTTTTTTTTTTTAATTTGTTTGAGGTCAAAAGCCAAGTACATGAATAACTCTATGGCATCTTAGGTCAATTTAAACATCACAGAAGTTTGTGAAGAGTTTGCATTTTCATATAAATGAAGCTAGTCTCTCAGGATTTTAAATTCGAAAATATTAGCTGTACTTGTAGGGCAAAGGACTTAATTCATGAGAAGGAAGTTCACAGAATGGACCTAGCAGATGAGTTAAATTGATGGGGCTTCTGGAAACTCTGGGAAAATGACTTGGTACAGGTAGGGAAGTGCAGAGATGAATGATGGATCTGGTTTAGTCACTTACCATCTTTGGGATCTTGGATAAGGTACTTAAATTCTCTGGACCCTAAATTTCCTTCGCTTCCTCCTTCCTTTCCTCCCTCCCTCCTTACTTCCCTACCTCCCTTTCTCTCTGTACCAGCACTAGGACTTAAATTCTGGGCCTTAGACTTTTGCTCAACTTCTGCTCATGATTGGCACTCTACCACTTGAGTCATGCCTCCACTTCTGGATATTTTCTGGTTAATTGGAGATAAAAGTCTTGAGAATTTTTTTGCTTGGGCTGGCTTAGAACCAAGGTTCTTGGATCTCAGTTTTCTGAGATCTGATGTATGAGCCACTACCACCTGGTGTAGGCCATGGTTTTCTTGTATGCAAAATAGTGACAATAGCCCAGTGCGTGGTGGCTCATGCCTGAAATCCTAGCTACTCAGGAGGCTGTGATCTGTGGATTGCAATTCAAAGTTTCCTAGGTAGGAAAGTCCATGAGACTCTTATCTCCAATAAACTATCAAAAAAGTCAAAAATAGAGCTGTGGCTCAAGCAGTAAAGTGCTACCTTTGAGCAAGAGAAGCTCAAGCATAGCACCCAGGCCCTGAGTTCAAGTCCTAGGACACACACACACACACACACACACACACACACACACACACACACACACACACACACACACACACAAAGATAGGGACTACATCAACTTCCTTGTGAAATTTTATGAGGAGTAGGATTCATACTAAGACTCAGTGGATAGAGATTTATCTCCTGAAATCACAGGTTAAATGTGCCACCATTCTTTCCACATATTTGGTCACCTCTGAGTAATAAGACTTATGTAAGTATCACATCTTTTGGGAAATCCCAACATAGTAATCTTGTCTCACGTTTGTATACTTTATAATAACACTTTATATGCCCCTTACCTGATAGAGCTTATCCTTCCAGTGTTCTCCTAAGATATGGAATCATCTGGGTGGTATAGTTGAGTTGGAACTTCATTGTTACTACATTCTGTTTGTCTTCATTTTTCCACTTAAGCTAATAAAAGATCAGAACTGATTAAATTTCTTTATATATCAGGACAGCTCATAGAGTAAGTGTTAAGGTAAGGACATTGAACCTTTCCACATGTTGTGCTCTATAACCTGAACACGGATTTAATGCCATGTCTTTTAGCCTCTGAGAGATTAATTACTGCACCAAATGCTAACAAGGCTGCCTATATTTCTTGGTCTAATAGCAGAACTAGGATTCTGCTCTATTATAGGAATTATCTAAGCAGCTGCCCAGGCTTCTGAGCATGGTGAGGTCTTGGGGGGTTACTTACACTGTGGGACATCAACCCTTTCTGACCGGTTGGTATACCGGTCCAGGCATATCCGAAGTATAGAAGGGGGATCATGGTTATTGTCATTCCTTAGCCTCCAGGACAAAGGTGGGGAGGCCTTGGGTTGGGGATCTTGCTATGAGGAGTGCTATACTAATATCACAACTTTTCCTGGCAGTTTTCTCATTTAGAACCCTGACTGTTTAAGTTTCAGTGAAGCCAGAGTTGTGGGCTTATAAGCAACTGGAACCATGTCTTTCAGTCTCATATAATGGGACCATGCCCACCATACTCCTGGGCACTGATGAGGCAGCAGTTCCAGGTTCTGCTCCCCAGCCATTTCATAAGCATGTGTTGTATAAGCATCTGGCAGATTACTGACAAAAGTTACGTGATTTGTGTATAGTCCTTATGATTTGTTCTTACCTATTGCTTGTACCACACTAACTTCCTTGTGCTCCATTCCCATACACTGCAGTTCATTTCATCTGATAAACATTGACTATTTAAACAACACTGTGCAGAGATAGGGATAGGGCTCAGATGAATGCTTGTTTTGCATGTGTGAGGCCCTGGGTTCAATTCTCAGTACCACAACAAACTAACAAAACAAACTCAAACCCAAACCCAAACTCAAACCCGAAACAAAAAACTCTACAGAAAATAAAGGGCCAATGCTACTCAGTATTGATTTTGTTTTGATGACATGCCAACTTCAAATAAAGACTTAAAATGAACTCAGAAGGACAATGCACAATGTCGTCACAGTTTCAAGGTTGTGACAATCACAAACTACTTGTAGCTGCACTTCAAGGATCCACTCAAATCACAGTATCCAGAACAGTCAAATTTTAGGACTCCAGGAGGATGGATGTCTTGTGTTGTTTGTCTTGTGTTGTTTGTTGAGCTAGGTCTTGACTAAGCAGGACTATTTCAGAGCTTGTTAGAGGAGGTCAGACCTCAGATGTGAATGATTTTCTTTTCAGCAATGACTATGGCAAGAAGGTCGCCTCTTTGAGTAGGATTTAAATCCTGACACCAGAGGAGATTTGTTATGAAGCCAAAGAAAACTTAGCAATGTAGTCACATGGTTGCAATTTGGAAAAAATTGCTAAGAAAAAAAACATGGGACATTGTACATTTTTCTTTCTTTCTCCCTCCCAGTGTATC
The DNA here is from genome assembly GCF_024711535.1 of Dipodomys merriami. Taxonomy (NCBI): domain Eukaryota; kingdom Metazoa; phylum Chordata; class Mammalia; order Rodentia; family Heteromyidae; genus Dipodomys; species Dipodomys merriami. The sequence goes on along the minus strand of NW_027202270.1, from coordinate 41,338,546 downwards.
TCTCCTTGAATTAGTGGTGCTGACAGCCATGGGGTTTTTGGGTTCTGGCAAGGGGAAGTTGAGCTAAACATACATTTGTTTAGGCTTTAGAGGGATATAGTTATGTGGTTTACAGTGACTTCTGAATACAGCTTAAGTCACGTTTAGGTATTTTGGTGACAGAATGACTTCTAGGAAATTTCTGCTGCTTGCTGGGCTGGACAGCCACCATCATGAGCGAGGGCCAGAGCCAGAAGCAGCGTCACCTCCATTCGTAATGCAAATTGTAGGTGAGCATAAGAGGAGGATCACTATCAGAACTTTTTTTTCAGCAAAATCCTCAAGCCCTCAGATGTGAATGTTTTTGAACAGAGGGCTGGATTTTCATTAAAATTTAGTCAAAATGAAACTTTCACACAGTCAGCAATAGTCAGAAACTTTCACTCAGTCAGTTTAGTGTGGTGAATAATTATAAATGCACCAGAGAAATCGTTTTTGATGGGAATCAAGTGAAGTTGACCTTTTCAGAATTCCTATGTGGCAGGGCAAAACTTACATCAGTATTTAACAGAGCGGATTCTGTAGGGAAGATTGTAGTCTTAGGTGTCCTAAAGATAATTTTGTATCTTACTACATTGAGGATATGCAATGCTAAGTCCTGATGGTTCCAGATATAAAGACACACAAATCTGCCACTGACTGAACAGTCAGAAAAATGGGGAAACAGATACATTTCTCAAGGCATCTTACATAAGAGTAATTTGATTTAAGCATTCATTATGCCTCAATACAAGGTAGTTGCAATTTAAAGATACATTTTCATTGCTAATTCACACACTTTAAGATTCATATATTTTTTCATATACACATAAAAACAAAGAAGAAAATTAGGAGTGTTCCAGGAAGATATCTATCTATCTATCTATCTATCTATCTATCTATCTATCTATCTATCTATCTATCTATCTATCTATCTATCTATCTATCTGTCTGTCTGTCTGTCTGTCTGTCTGTCTGTCTGTCTGTGTGTCTGTCTGTCTGTCTATCTATCTATTTATCTATATGTGTATGTTTCTAGATTTTGTGATGTTGAGGTGTCAGCTTTAAAAACTTTATTATTTGTTTTGTTCCAAATAAAAATTTATGGCTATATTTAATGTTTTGTTTGTAGCTTTGTTTTTTGATCTTGAGGGAGGCTTCTCAAGTTGTACAACTTTCATGCCTAGCAGACCTAGAATTTGTCCCTATTTGCAGTGTGAGAAGATGTCCATTTAAGATATAAAAAATATAAGTTACTGGTGTTCTATATCTTAAATCTGAGGTTGAAATAAACAATGCATTGGTAGCTAAAGAATTGCACTGGGACAGCAGTAGGAAATGAATTCCTATACTGGTCCATCTCTACCACTTAAAAAGATCAATTCTTGAGTTTAGTTGTTAAGATCTAGCTTCCCCAGAGCTGCTTTCAGGAGTGAAGGCCTTTTCTAGCCATTTCCAGAGCCAGAAGAGCTACTGATTACCTTGCTTTCATTGTCATTTTTGGCCATATAAAACCTAAAAACATGCCATTCCATCCTTTACCACAGCTCCTTCTGTCGGGAGGATCATCCTGACCGGCAGTTTCCTCCCAAGGAGTGTCGTATCAGATTCTTTGTGCTCCTTGGCTGGTCGACTATCATTCCCTTCTTCGCCTTTGGCAACATGTGGCATTCCCTATATGTTTCAATCTCCTAAAGTCTTCTCTGTATTTGTGCCCAACTTCCTTCTTGTAAGGACATCAGTCATTGCACTAGGGCCCGTCTTCTCTTCTACCAATTCATTGTAACTTGATTATATTTATCAAGACCTTATTTTCAAATAATATCACTTTTTGAAGTCCTAAGTGGGCATAGATTTGAGGAAGAACAATCAATTCATTAAGATTGTCACAAAGTAGAGGGAAGTTTCCTTAACAAAAAGTCATAATCTTTTCCCATTTCCTAGATCGGAGGCAGGCTTGGGGCCTGGAACATACCACTAACGAAAAGGCTCAGTTTCCAATTGGAAAGAGCCTATGTCATCCCAGCAGGTGTGCGCAATAATCATTCTCCTACTTCATTGCCATTTGCCTGGGCAACTGAGTACCAGGTAGGACCAAGCATCAAGACATTTTCGGAGTTCATAGACGCATAATACTCATCAACATGTATCCTTGGAGGCTCTTCGCTTCTCCATTGCCATCCTGTTAGATAGAGTGTGGGCATATCAGAGCCAGGTAATAAATAAGTGGAACTCTTGTCACGTTGATAAATTGGGTCTGAAGATCTCTCTGGTGGTCATTTTTCTGGTTCCTGAGAATATAATTGGAAAGGACATACTTGGCACTACCTTATATATGGGGTCCTTGGCTAGCTGAGTGTCCAGTACAGCACAATTTGAAAGCCTATAAGCCATTTGATGGGAGGTTGACTACGTTGTTTCCCTTCTACCCTCAAAGAGCCAGTGATTTGTCCAGAGAGGAACAGGCAAGTATTCTGGGCATGAGTTTGCTTTTCCTGCCCACAGGACTTTCTCCACCATCACTTTCTTAGAAAGGAGGGAGAAAGGATGGGAGGATGAAGTCATAATATGCGCTCTCTCTCTCTCTCTCTCTCTCTCTCTCTCTCTCTCTCTCTCTCTCTCTCTCTCTCTCTCTCTCTCTCTCTCTCTCTCTCTCTCTCTGTATAAAAATGGACCTAGAAAAATTGAGCGGATGGATAGGTTAGGAGAGATGGGGGAGAAAGGGGTGACATTGATCAAGATGTACTGTGTTCATAAACTGACATGTTGAATTGAAACCTCTCTGTCCAGCTACTCAAAGATAATAATAAAAAAAAGAGTTTGGTTCCTTGGTAATGGCATCTTACATTCTGTCATGTCAGATAGTAGGAGACCCACTGTGCAGTAGAGGAAGTGTGGAAGCGGACCCCTAATCCCCAGATTTGTGGTTGTATTACATGCCACATCCTCCAAAGTTAGCAGCCTAAGATGGCCTCAGCATAGGGGCTTGGCTGTACAGCTAAAGTGCCATGATGGAGGTGAGTATAGAGAAGGATCAATGCCTCACTTTATGAAATAAAGAGCTTTACCTGTTGTGTGAACTGAGGAGGAAGAGCACATTGCTCTTGAACTGCAGGATGGTGGCAGGCCTCACATACTATCACTTTCCTCCCCTCTTCCGCCCTTTACTCCTTCCTCTCCTCTCCTCCTCCCTGTTCTCTTCCTCCTTTTCCTCCTCCCTTCCTTTCCTCCATTTTCTTTTCCTTCTTGGCAGTACTAGGGATTGAACTCAGGGCCTTATGCTTTCTAGGCAAAAATCTACCACTTGAGCCATATCCCCAGTCCTTTCAATTTTAGATTGTTTTGCAGAGACCGTCTTGTGCTTTTTTTTTCAAGCTGGAACTGTGATCCTCCTATCTCCACCTCCAGAGTAGCTGGGACCACAGATGTGTATTGCCACAATACAGTATTTTGTGTTCCCCCCACCCCCCACTTGAGCCATGACTCCATCCCCTGGCTTATTTCTTATATGGGATCTGGCTAATTTTTGCCTGAGTTATCCTTGTCTCTCAATTCTCTTATATCTGCCTCCTGAGTGGCTATGGTTATTATTATACCTGTCCTTACCATCACTCTCAACAACCCTCCTGGGGAATTTATGCTTCTCATCACCACATATCTGCATTTTTCAGGGATAAAATTCTGCTCCCCAAAGTCAGGCATTCCTACATGGTCCAGAAAGCTGTCACTGGGTCGGGGAGGAGAAAGTGCAATAATGCAAGGGTACTGGTATCTTCCTTCCTTGCCTAGCTTTCAGGGGAAGATGTTTTCTGCTTGTTGGCCTTGTGAGCCAGGGTGAGTGGAGGCTGGTAGGCAGGAGCTTTTGCTGCTGGGGCTGTGCTTGAATGCCTGGCAAAGGCAAGAATGGCACTGTAAACATACATATGGACCTTTTACTGGAATCAGGAAGGACAGTTGGCAATACTTCTGGGATCTCACCCACCCCCCCAAAAAACTAGGCTGGGATCCAGAAGATTCCACCAGTGCATTCTACTGCCACCAGTCAGAGCAAGTAGCAGGCATTGCCTCCAGGCAGCAGCCCAGAGGCTGCTCAGCAGCTGTCCAGAGACACATCCGTGGAATTCTCCGGCTCCCTCTGCCACCTGTCATTGCACGAGCTGCTGTCACATTGTCTACAGGAGAGATGCGAAGGAGGAACACCAGCAGGACATGCTGCTAGGTACTAGACTGAAGTTGAGCTGCTAACATCATATTTAAACTGAAAGTCATTTTATCATACCAGCTGAGAATCGGAAATTAGCAGGAAGAGCAACTTGAAGCATATTTCATCTCCCGCTTCACTTTACAAACTCACCCAGGTCCCTGCTATCTGAAGTATTACTAGCTAACAGTAAGATTAACAACTTTAAATGTGATTATTCCCCCAAATAATCTTTGGTTTTTTTCTTTGTGGTTCTGGGGATGGAACCCAGGGCTTCCCATATGCTAGGTAAGTGTTCTACCTCTAAGTCACATTCCCAGCCACCTCCTTTAAAACAATATTGAGAAAAGTAAAGCTGGAGGCCTCAAACAGGGGTGGATGTAGTTCAGTGGTACAGTACATGCTGAGCATGGTCATCAAAGCCTTGGATTTAACCCCCAGCACTGAAAAATGAATGATATCTAAAACACATTACAAAGCCGCAGTCACCAAAATAACATGATAATACCAATAAAGACAGATACATAGACCTATGGAACAGTAGAAAGAGCCCAGAAATAAACCTTCTTATATATGGTCAGATGAATTTTGACAAAGGTGCTAAAGGGGAAAGAGTTGTCTCTCCAACAAATGGTGCTTGGAAAACTGAATATCCATATGCAAAAGAATGAAACTATTTCCCAGCCATAAGATATACACAAAAATCAACCTAAAGAATAATACCTGCAACTCTAAAACTCCTAGAACACAATCCAGGGGAAAACTTTACTACCCTGGATTTGGTAATGGTTTACTGGGCATGACACCAAAAGCACAAGTGCAGAGACAAAATTAGGATTATATCAAACTAAAAAAAAAAAACTGTCATAACAAAGGAAACAATCAGCACTGTGAAAAATTGGGAGGAAATATCTGCAAACCACGCATGTGATAAGAGGTTAATAACAGAATATATATACATATAGAGAACTGCTATAAATCAACAACAAAACGATCCAATTGAAAAATGGATCAAGGTCTTGAACAGACATTTCTTCAAGAAGACATACAAATGGCCAAAAAGCATCTGAAAGAATGCTCAACAGGACTAATTGTCAGGAAATGCAAATTAAAGCCACAGTGAGATATCATCTCAATGGATCATGCTTGTAATCCCAGTTATTTGGGAGGCAGAGATTGGGAGGATTGAGATTTGAGGCCAGTCTGGGTAAAACATTTGCATATTTCCCTCTGTCAAAGGAAGAAGATGCGGGGTGTGGTGGTGGGTGCCAGTAATCTTAGTTATGCAGGAGATATAAATAGAATTGCTGTTCATAAGATCTCATTAGGAAAATAAAAGCAAAAAGGGCAGGGAGCTGGAGGCTGGTTCAAGTGGTAGAACACTTGCCTAGCAAGAGCAAGTGCCTGAGTTCAAACCCTTTGTGCTGTCCCAAACAAACAAAAACAACATAACAGGTGTTGGGTAAAGTGTGGAGAGACTAGACCTCTTGTGCACTGTTGTTAGGTAGGTAAAACATGCTTCAGTCTCTATGAAAAACAGAATGGCAGCTCTTAAAAAATAGAATTACCAAAGATCCAGCCATTCTGCTTCTAGTTATAAATGTCCAAAGGAATTGAATACAGGATTTCATAGAGATATTTGCTTGCCATTTTCTTTGAAACATGAAAGCCAAGAGAAGGAAACATCTATCCATGGACAAATAAATGGATAAAGAAAATGTGGACTATCCATGCAATGGAATATTATTCGGCTTTTAAAAAGAGGCAGAAAGGCTGACCGTGGACGAGCTGAGTACGTTGTGGTGAGGGAAGTAATAAATGCGGTTACAGAGGCCAGTGCTGTGATTGCACTTCCATGCAGTAATGAAAATAGTAATACTCATCGAAACCCAGAAAACAGCAGGGCAGATGCTAGGAGCCTGCTTGGTGGGTGCAGACAGTCCAGTTTTGCAAGATGAAAAATTTCTAGAGATTTGTTTTGCAACAATGCTGTACTGTTAAAAGTGGTTATGATGGTCCATTTTGTGCTAGCTTTTTGTTGGCCATGGGCCTTGAACTCTGGGCCTGGGCGCTGTCCCTAAGCTCTTCAGCTCAAGGTTAGTGCTCTACCATTTGAGCCACAACGCCATTTCTGGTTTTCTGGTGATTAGGAGATAAGAGTCTTTCCTGCCTGGGCTGGCTTTGAACCATGATCCTCAGATCTCCACCTTCTGTATAGCTAGGATTACAGGCATGAGCCACTGGCGCCCAGCTTATGCTAGCTATTTTTAACATATTTAAAATACGATACATTTATTTTTGGTCTCTTTTTTAAGGCATGGTTGTTGTTCCCTGTCTCCTCCTCCCCCACCCCCCAGCCCCATTCATTTGTATTCACTTGAACTTGGGGCTCTGATTGCAGATCTTGTCTAAGAGGAAGAGTTATCAATGTTGGTTTTTCTCAAGAATGAAGCTCTGTGGAGGAGGGACAGGATAGTTGGGACAACAACAAGTAAGGGAAGGGGTAACAATGATCGACAGGTAATGTAGTCATTGCCATACTCATGTAATTGTAACCCTGCTGTACAGCATCTTAACAAGAAAATAAAAATTTTTTAAAAAGAATGAAGCTATGAGATCTTTAAATGGTGTGGTCACCAGATCCTCCAAATGAAACAACCCATTTATGGGCTACTAAATAAAAGTCTCCAATATCCTTTTTTTTTTGGTTGGTCGTGGGTCCTGAACTCTGAGCCTGTGCGCTGTCCCTTCAGCTCGAGACTAGCACTCTACCACTTGAGCCCCAGCTCCACTTCTGGCTTTTTCTGCTTATGTGGTGCTGAGAAATCAAATCCAGGGCCTCATGCCTGCAAGGCAAGCACTCTACCACTGAGCCACCTTCCCAGCTCCTACAAAACCCTTTAAAATATGAAAGTCAATAACATTATTAGTATGAGCAAATATTAATTTAACACTTACTAAGGCCCTTGTCTATTCAAGAGCAGAATGTTCATTACATCATATAATCTCCATAATAACTCCAGGCACTTGTTGTAACTTAACTTCTAATAAAATCCAGGCTCAGAGAGGTTAGAACTTGCCCAAGGTTGCAGTTTGTAAGTTGTAGACCTAGATTCACACCTAGTTTAAAAACAAGAGATGATCCAGGGAGAAACATTATTAAATATTTTGTTTAATAGCTTAATGAGAATAATCAAAAGAAGAAACTTTGTACAAGGCATGGTGTGCCGCTTATTTCCCAGATAGGAGAGCTCTGAGAATTTGCCTTTATCCCCAAGATATTGCTCTCAGAGAATGAGTATCTTTTCATTCTTCTTACCTAGACCTCGTTTATAGTTGGAGGCAATCACTTTGACTTTTGGAGACTTTGAATTTTGTGTGAAAGTGACTGTTTAGTCTATATTGTGAGCCATCAATAAAACTGCCCTTCATCTCTCTTATCAAAGAATCAAATTGTAGCTCAGAAGCCATTTCCCCATGACTTTGTAGTCTCTGCTTACTGGAGAGAATTGGTGGAAGGAATGTGCTTGGAAATAAAATACCTTTCATTTGGCACCAGTGGCAAAAATAAAATGTGAAAGTCTGGGTTCATTATGCCATTAGGTGAGAGAATGGAGGAGCCTTTTTCTGTCTCTGGTGGATCTGGTAAGCTCACATGGCTGCTGGGATTGTATATCTTCTTTATTTCCCTCTCCATCCAGCAACATAACTCTGCAGAACTCAGTCCTAATCTAGCCTCCAGCCAACGTGTGGAAGGACTGGGGCAGTGGGTCCAGGGAAAGGAGGCAGGGAGAAGAGGAAGACACTCTATTGTTTCTGGACTTGGCCACCCCACTTAAGATCAGGATCAGTAAGGGCTTTTGGAGTTCATCATAATGAACTGTGAGTCTTTATTCAATCCTGTAATAACATGCGTTGCTTTAATAGGTATTAAAAAAGGCAATTCAGTTTAGTCTGGCATCCCAAGCTTGGCTCATTGTGATATTGTAGAGAAGAAAGTTACCTTTCTTCTCCCAAACTTTAACCTTTCTTAAAAAACTATTAACTGACTTTATTATTATTACAGAGGTGATATACAGAGGGATTACAGTTATGTGAGTCAGGTAATGTATACATTTGCTTTCATACAGTGTCTTCTGTTCCCTCATCCTCTCCCAGTTATGAGTTGTATTGTTCACTTTCATCAGTGTCTAGTGAGCTTCACTGCCAAACTCTAACCTTTCTATGAAAGAAGAATTGCATTAATTTTCAGCTTTTCCCCTGAGACCGGCTAGGAGGTCCCTCTAACCCTGGTAAGAGGGTTAATCATTTTCTGGAAGGAAATCTGGTTAGAGAGTGACACGATCTCATGGTCTTAGGTTGCACCCATACCACAGGAGAGCAAAGTTAAAAGAAAATCACTCTTAGCTCCCTCTTGCCAGGTGGATCAGGTTAAGCCTGGAGGGAAGAGGAGCAAGAGATGAGATGTACTTGGGGTTCATCTTGAAGGGGGTGCTATGTGAGAAATACTATCCTGGATTGCTTTAATAATGGCTTCCTTTTTTGGCTTCATCTTATCTTGTGCCCATAATAGCCTGGAAATATAATTAACATCTTTGTATTTAAGACATTTCATTTCAAAATGACTGGGTATACCAACAGTTATGGCACAGAAATCATTAAAGTCATGCAAATGCTTGAAGTGGGGAGGCCTGGGAGATTATAGTTTCATTAGAGAAAAGGCTATAAAGTTAGACCTAGGTAATTACCTTTCCCATTAATGCTAGAAAATTCCGTGCTCCACTGAGAAGCGATCGTGGTGCATCGGGCCTTCTGTGCTTTCGCATTCAAACGGCAGGAGCCTTTATTTCATCAGCACAAACGGCAAGGTAACAGCGGCTGCTTTCCAGGTGTACTTTGCAAATTGGGGTTTAAATGTGGAACACATCAAATTAAAATTCAATATTAATTATTTTGTCTTGCTAGGAGTCTGAGTGGTTTAAAGCAGCAAGGGTAATTGTCTAATTCATTGTGTGTGTCTACAGCGAACTTAATCATTATGTCAGCTTCCTAATAAAAGGTTATTATAGAAACAAAGATCCCAATTTTACATATGGTAGGCAAGGGAGGATTCGAAGAGCCAGTCTCCAAGGTAGACTTGAGGATCTTGACAAATGATGCCCATGCTGTGATCAGATACTTAACAAGAAATCTCGTTATTAACTAGGCCTGTACAGATAATTAGCACTTGAGCTTCAAATTTTAAATCTGGCTTGAGATGTATAATTTATCAAAAGCCTTAGCTTGCTGTCAAAGTCTGATAATAAGGTAGAGTTATTGATGAATTGAGATTAAGAGCAGATTGAAGAGAAAATTAGGGCACTGGTTAGTCTGAAAGGTCTGATTTCAATATTTACAGTACTAATTTGGTATTATTTTGGTAAATGGATGTGGTCCCCAAGTGCTAAATAGTATAAAAGAGTAAACTCGGCATCATTATTCTAACAGGAAAAGCATTGTTTACTGTGTACTGGATTTTGCAGCTCTAGCAGTCTGGTTAATAGGCTGCTTTATAAGATGAGAGTACCTGGCTTTTATTGCATGCATTTATTATAACCCATTCAGCACCTAGGGCTTTTAGTGAAAATTAGAAAATGTAGCTTCTTTACATTAAAAATGATATTACATTAGACTAATTGCTACAGAGCCTGTCTTCCTGATTTAACTCATTTTTGTTTATCTCTTGGCATTGTCTTCCAAACATTCTTGCCACTGGAATTTAGATAACTACCATTTTAGAGATTCAAGCTACATAAAATGAGCAATCTTTTTTTAATGATCCCTGGTAGCACTTCATTGCAAGCAATCTTGGGGGTGGAGAAGGAATGAGATGTACAATAAACCATCTATCTCTAGTGTCTCTCAGCTTTGAAGCACAGTCTGAGCACACTTACGTGACCCTTAGCAAGTTAAATCTTTTTGATGCATGTAATAAAATGTTGTTTGGGGCAATAGCTGATTTCCAAAATTATATTAGGCATAACATAAGGCTGTGGCAAATTGTCTCCCTACTTTTTCCTGCTCGAGCTCACAAATGGGATTGAGAAGGCGTTGGAGTGTTTTATTGTATATCACATCAGGTATAAATGAACAGGACACTGTACCATAATATATCGCCATGTAGCTCATAGCAATATCTGCCCATGAAATAATAAAGCCTAGGACTGTGGCTTTCCAGAAAATTGCTTGAAAATCCCTTGTCACATGCTCTTGGCAGCAGCCTCTCTTCTCCAGTCTCCAGCTGTCCATTGGGGTGTGCCAAGTCACAGCAGGACCTGAGGACTGTTTGCATTGCATAGTGGCACGGAGCTTTATGGGGGTGTTCCTTGTACGTTGTGCACTTGCAGACAAGTAGCTTTCCGAGACTCAGCAGGAACACTCCAGTGTTTATGCTGAGGTGGTTAGCTGGTGGGCAAATTGCTATTATTCAGAGCTGTGTGGCAGAGGAAAATGTATTGCATTACATTTTCTATCAATACCATCTTCATGCTGACCAATAACAAGCCTCCACTCAAACTGGCTCTTCTTTCTGACTTTTATCTTAAGCTTAATTAGGTTGGATGGAATTTAATGGAGGCATTTTCTTGGGGGTGGGAGAAGGCTTCTTTGTTGCCCCTCACTCCAGCTGTATCTCCCCAATTGACTGCTCCCCAGTTTGATTCAGCAATGCTCCCCTCCTCCCACCCAGCCCCTGAAATAACATTAGTTTAGCATTCTGCTTTGAGACAAAAAAGATTCAGTGTTTCAGCTGTTCCGATATATGTTGACTACTGACTAATGGATATTTATTCCACTTTATTGCTTTCTATAGGCAAAACTCAAACAAAAGGAATTGGATTTTGCTAATAGCAATGAGCAGAATTGGCATTTTTTTGACAGTGGCTAGGATAATAACTCCACACGAGGTGATGGGCTTATCGCTTTCAAAGCACTTTCACATACCTCATCCCCTTAGTTCTTCTGCATGACCCAGGCAGGCGAGAGCTTATAATGCCCCTTCAATAGCTGATGAGAAAGGAAACAGGGCAGGAGGCTATGGAAAGAGCTTACAGCAGAACCAAGATTATTGCATTCTTTGAACTTTCCAACTGTTGCCTTTCATTCCTTCCTCTGAACAAAGCAGTTTCATTTTTTGTAATAATATATTTTTTATCATGAATATTTGCAGAGATACTGCCAACACGGGGGGCTCCTCCTGCAGCTCCTACAGTTGCATGAAACATTTGTCAAAAAGCTGGGGAGTGTGGTGGCAGTGTGTGACTATGCATCTGTCCTTTGTAGGGCCCTCACCTAGTTCCAAGGGTACACTCCGGCTGGAGGGCCCTGGGAGGGGTCCTACAAGGAAATCTTGTATGTTCTGTATTTTTAAAATGATGTGTCAGTTATTAATTTCAGCAGCAGAGGAAAAACAACACTTAAAAAATTTCAGGAAATATGCTGCCAGAGATTCTAGTGCAAGATTAGAATTCAGGAGTTTCTTTTCTCTAATAGCTACATCACTAACTGGATAGCTTTCTGACCTCTAGAAAAATCCTTCCCCATCCCCCCATCTAGGCACACACTCAGAATTAGTTGCTTCTGCTGGCTCTAGTGACTCATCTTTTCTTGGGGACTTTGGAGTAGGGAAATGAAAGTGTTTTCTACAAGGAGGGAGAGCTGAGACCTCCTAGCCACATCCCTTCCTAAACAGAAACCCTTTCCAGTGCAAGCCCTAGGGACCAGGTTTGAACTTTGTAGTTGCATAAAGCAGAATAAAAATATATTTTCTTCCATTTCAAACAGGATTAGGAAGCCATCCAGAATAAACTACACATGAACATAGGATAGGCTGCTAGTGTACCGAAGAAATAAATGATCATCAGATGGGTGCAGAGTGTGAAGAGATTTTTGTATTTTATCCATGCTCCTAGGTATCAGAGTTATGTGACTTGCAACAGACTCTTTAGCTTCAGTTAAAGAGCATATACAATGGGGGTAGGGGGAGAGAGAGAAAGAGAGAGGTGTCTTTTTTAAAAGAAAGAAATAATGGAGGCTTTGAGAGAAATAGTAATTTAATAGGAAAGAGAATATCAAAACCTATGAGGTAAGTGGCCCAGAGCTCACCATACCTGAAATTTTTGTCTAAGTATTAATATCTGTTAGCAGTACTTTTGTCTAATAAGACATATTATATTAATGTTCCAGTTAGAGAATATATACATTTCAAGTCTAGACACAAAGACATTTCTCATTTGGTAAGTAGTAAGCTATGCTTTTTCAGAACAGTATGAACAGTTTAAAGCAAACATTTGAAAAAATATCTATTGTGTTGATATTCCCATCATTCTTTCAAAGAAGCGATTTTAAAAGTAGCTGTGGAAAATAAAGAGAAAAAGCACTGGATAATTTTATGAAATAACATTGTCAGACGATCTTTTGACCCCAAGTAAGTGATTTATGATACATTTGACATTGTGTGCCACTTTTGACACTATAATTACAGTGGAAACTAGTTTTGTCTTTTTAGGTGTCTAACTTTGGCATACCCATTGAGGAATAGTATTGTTTAACTAACAGGTAATTTTTTTATGAATTGTTTCTTTACAATTTGAAATAAAAATTTTGTTTTAGACATCCAGAGGTTTTTAAACAGTCACTTTCTAATTTAAATTAAGCAAAGTCTCTTTTCAAAGGGCTGAGCAAAAACCTAGTTATTTGTTAAATTCCATCACTGAAATATGAGAGCAAAACAGTGTTATTTTTAAAGTTGGGCATATGAGCTAGGTCTTTTACTACTGAACTCAGAGAAATTAGAAGAACCTTGCTGAGAGATGGGCTTACTTTGATCAATATGTACTTACATAATGGTAATGCTGCATTTATCCTTATTGGGTATTGTTGACTGAAAATGAATTGCCCTAAGATTATAGGAGGTCATGTATTGTTTTTCTTGTCATTTGTGCTGTCTTCTTATTTAATGAATCTTCACACAAACACAAAGCATGGTAAATGTACACACATTTACCTTCACATACAGATTAATCAGTATGCAAAAATTGCCGATGGTGTCGCTTTCTTCTCTACTGGAACCCAAAGGAAGCAAGCAGAAGCTAATCTAGTAGCTTCTGTTTGCTGAGGTATCGGGCTTTGGAATCACTGTTTGTGTCTCACCAATAGGGGTCTCCAGTGTACCACAGAACTACTTACCACTCTATTATGATTATTTACAGTATGCTGTACATGCAGACAGAAGCAAAGGGGCAGAACAGATTTATATGGGCCGGGTTGATCCGAGATTTATGCAGGGAGTGAAAAGGTGACGTCACAAGTTTCCAGGGATGAGGAGAAGAGAGACATGTCCTGGTTTGGTGTGAGAACACCTTTAATCTAATAGTGACCACTCAATGTGTGTGTGTCTCCAAGAGAAGAAAGGCAGCTATACCAATGCTTTCAGACATCTAAAAACGTGTCTTTGTTTAGATGAAACATCCAGAAGAATGAGTGATTTTCCTATTTTCAGGTGAATCTTTGGGGATGATTTGAAAATATCTAAGTATCAACCCTAGCAATTTTTATGAAGTTAGTTATTTTTTAGTGGAAATGCAGGTGTTGAGACATGCCTTTTCCTTCATCCTTATATTTAATGAGGGCAAGGAACTCCAAAAGGAGCAGTTGTAATTTATCATAATTGAATATAGAGTTTAGGTCATGTTCAGAAAGAGCAATACAGACGCATGATATATAAAGCATGTCATAACATACTGTGGTTTTATGTATCATGGCATTCTTCTCTTACATCTATTATAGAAGATATTAGTTCATTAGTTTTTTAAACCCTTTACTAGCAAATTATGACTTTTCTGGAGTTTAAGGACAGATTTATTTGTGCAGAAAGGATAAGCAATATCCACAATGCTTTTTTCATCACTCATTTATTTACAAAACAAATATTTGTTTAAATTGTGCATTGATGAGTTTTGCCTAAAGAAAATAGCTATCTTCAGGGAGTGCAGACTAGTAAGTGATAAATAGAGACGAAAACCTCATAGAAACAGACTGGGTAGGAGCTGGCTCTGAGACAAGAGCGAGGGAGGAGGGTTCTAAGAAGAAAGAAGAAAAAAACCTTGATAAAGATTGCCTTGGTCAAGGTGAATTGAATGTAGAGTTCAAGGTTATGAGGGGATAAAAGAAACCCAAGTAAGTAGAGAATATTAACTTTTAGAGATCAGAGTCAGGAAAGTTAGGAGGACTGTTGACCTTGCTGGAAGAAGGCTCATGGCTGTGTAAAGACTCACTTAATAAAACTCAGTCTGACCAACCAGCACCACTGTGGTTGATTATTTTTTCCACCTTTAGGTGAGTGATTTGTTTCCTTTAAGTTTAGAAATAGGACACTGTTTGCAATCTATCTATGTCACCCTAACTAGCTGGGCAACTTTAAGTTATTCTCTTCTGTTTTCTCAAGATCTTTACTTTCTTATTCCTACTCTCTCTCTCTCCCTCCCTTCGGCCCCCCCCCCCCCCCGTCTCTTTTTCTGTGTCTCTCTGTCTCTCTCTCTTCCCCCTTACCGTCTCCTCCTCTCCTTTCCCTTTCTTTTGGCAATATTGGAGTTGAGGGCATCAAGCCCTCCCTATTTTGTTTAAGGCTGATGTTCTACTACCTGAGCCATATCTCCACTTCTGACACAGATGAATTTCTTACCTATGCAATGAGAGATTGCATTAGTTGATAGCTTCAGTCACCAGCAGCTCCTAAGGATCTTCAGATCAAAGTGTAGCTAAAGACACATTTATGCATATCTTACAGGATAAAGGGGTTTGGAAGAGATGCATATAGTATCAAAAATGCCACTAAGGATACAAGAAGCTCTACCCCTTTGCTTATGTGAGAAAAATAAAAGCTTCCAGAAACAGACTTGATCAAATGAAACCCCAAACACTGAAATTCAGAAAAAAACAGTCCTTGCAAGACTAAGATAGCAAAGATGAATGTCATGGGAGAATCTAAGCTTCTAGAACTTGACTGAATAATGCAGCAAAAGTGCACTTGGGCAAAACTCTGATTTTACATATAACTTCCTCTTAGTGAAGCCCTTAAATGCAGAAACAAATAAGGATAGAGTGATTAATGCTAATTTAGGGAGTTACAGAAAGCTTAACAGAAGGGTTCCCACTTTACCCTAACACTAATAATAAATTGTGGTTTTGTAGGTGGACAGTGGAGGGAAGGGCACTTTTAGTGAAAGGGTCAGGCTGATTAGAAGGCAGTTGGTCTCCTCGTTATTGGCATATTACATTCTGAAGCAGGGAAAACCTACTAGATGGCTAGATAACAAAGGAGAAGATGTTTCTAACTCATCATTGGCTTGGTGCTTGGTATTAGTCTGTCTGATCTCTGAAATTCTTAGTGACTTAGCTGGTGGAAAGTACAAGGACGGTGAGAAGGAATGACAAGTAGAGTCTAAAATCTAATAACCTTTCAAGTTGTTAAAAAATGGCTAGTAAGAGTTGGGACAACTCTTAATAAGGATATAATGTGTATAATGTATGTGGAAAAGAATCCTCAAATGACGTTTGGAAAATGACTCACTGTGTACATTAGACAGGAAATGATCTGGAATCATAAAGTTGAACATGAACTAGCAATGTAGTTATAACAGTTTCAATGGCCATGTTTTGGGGCTTCAGAGCCCAAAGGTGAAAGAGCTTTGAAAGAAGGTTCTTTTGCTAAGCCACTCCCCAATTTTTTACTTTTAGGTACACATAGACATACCCACTAGCCAATCTCCACTGTTTGCTAAACATTATGGAGAGCAACTCTAAAGTTAATTTTTATGTTTGTAATGTGACTACTTTCAGCTTACATTGATTATAAACACTATGGATGCTGTTTCTTTTTTTCCCCTGGTCCTGGGGCTTGAACTCAGGGCCTGAACACTATCCATGAGCTTTATTGCTCAAGCCTAGTGCTCTACTACTTTGAACCACAGATCCACTTCCAGTTTTTTGGTGGTTAAATTGGAGGTAAGAGTCTCACAGACTTTTCTGCCCAGGCTAACTTTGAACTGGGATCTTCAGATCTCAGTTTCTTCAGTAGCTAAGATTATAAGTGTGAACCACTGGCTCCCAGCTTATCCATGCTTTAAAAAAATTCAACATAGTATTTAGTTTGAGGTTGAGAGTGGATGTGTAAAAAAAAAAGAAAAAAGTACTATGCGTTTGATTCATCTATCACTTCATGCAAACTAGAAGTTATAAAAATAATTAAAGGTATAAGATATACCTGGAAGAATATTACATGTTGTGATCATATATCTCAGGAAAGAATGTCAAAGTATATCTTGATATAAGACCATTTCCAAGAAAACTCTTCATCAATTTTCTTTAAGTTTGCATCTAGATTAGATTAGATTTTAACTAGAAACATTCTCAAAATACTGAATCACAGACATTGAAATCAGTTGAAAGACTATTGCTCTCACAAATAGAAATATTTATTAGGTTTAAAAATGGGTTCAGGATAACACTTGCCAGACGGCTTCACTTTTCACATTGGCTGTTCCACGTGGTAGCCATGTACTTCTTTGAACAAAGTTACTTACCTTCTCTGAGCAAACTTCCTTAACAGTAGAATGGAGATTATAAAAAAACAAAACTTTCCACCTCAAAGGCTTTTGTATATCTTAACAAAGTGGAAAGACCTAGACCAATTCTGGAATGCAGTAGTGTAAATACTTAATAATTATCCCTTAATAGTATGACTTGAGCATAATTGGTACTCATTGAATATCTATTGATTGATTACCACAGCCAGTCTTGCTGGCTTTTTATGTGTAACAAAAGAGACACTCTCTCCTCTCTGTCTCTCAGCATTCTTTAGAGGCTTGCTTGAATTACATACTGTCCTTCCATACACTCTTTCTTAAACAGGTATGTAGTAGATGTGCATAAAATAACAAAATATAGTCAACAACTTGTGGTGGAAATAGATTTTGATTATTAACTGAAGGCAACTGAATGTATTTTGAGGGCTTCTTTATATTTCTGATTGCCAAACAAGCTGAGAGATGGTTGTCCCAAAGCTTTGGATGTTTTGAAACTGGAGCCCAGCTCCATAGTCTGTGACAATGAACAGTGGTTGATGAGTTAGTTCTAGAGGCTTCTGAATTTTAATGATGCTGGAGATGATATTGTGTGTCCTTCAGCTTGTTAGAGTGACACTAGCACTCCATAAATCATAATACCTGTGTATTGTAAAATCAATAGCAAAGTGCTATCTCAGCACTAACCCTTAATAAGTTTCTCACTGCTCTAACAGCTTTAACTTTGCTGTAATGCCATTGGACCTGTAGGTTAGGATCAGAGCATGCTTAATTTGTTTTGTAATAGAGACTTTTCACTAATGAAGGACCGATTAGTTAAGCTTTGGTTGCCACTCTAGTGATCAGTTGGCAGAACAGCCTCCACAATTAAACTCGTGTATCTCTGTCCTGAAGCAAAAAAGCAGGCTTAAACAGTCAATAAATGTTAATCCAGTCACAACCTGTCTCTGCCTTTGAAGGCTGCCCATGAGGGCTTCCCCCCTCCCCCCTGCCCACAGTTTTTCCATCTTGTTTTAAATGTGGTGGTCCCCATGGAGTTGAGATGTGGCATACATGACCTCCCACGGTTTGGTAATAAGATCTGGCATGCTAACAACATTGTCTACAGATCTGTCATCTATAGGTCTGTCTGTCCCTCCCCCTCTCTCACCTCCTCATCTCTTCATCCAATGTTGAAGAATAAATGAGCAATTGTAGCACAGGAGCCCTCCGGATGAAATTGGGTAAATATATATGCAGAGAAAAAGATGTGCTTTTGTGCTGCTAGGACTCCTTATGGACTCTCTTCACTTTTACTGTGTGCATAGGTGGTAGAGATGGGCTAGGAAAGCCTTTCCCTTATTTGCTTTTATTGCAGTAAATGTGGGTTATAATCATCACTGGTGAGTGCTGGGAAGTGAGGGCCCCAGGGCAGACTCAACAAGCCAAGTAGAGCTTCAAATAATTCCTGGGTTGAGAAGTGAGGCAAGGAGAGAAACAAACAAATAAAAAAAAGGCAAAAGAAAAAAACCCTGAGAATTAAAAAAAAAAACTTTCCAAAAAACCCATTTAATGCTCTGTTTTATCTGTATTATTCTTAAACAAGATTCCAAATACTTTTCCTTTTCTTTCTCTTTACCCATCTCTCTCTCTCTCCTCCTATCTTTCACATAAGACTGTGGCAGCCACATGAAAAAGTAGTTACTAAAGACCGTGGCCCACAAATCTGTGGGTAAGTGAGAGAGAATAGCCCAGTTTTTTTTTTCTGGATCTGGGACCACATGCTTTGGGAATCTGATGACATTTATTTATTCTCTGCCCTTAGAGCTTGCTTTCCACAGGGCAAGCATAGGCCTAGTTTCTTTCATAGGAGTTAGCTATGATCCTGAAATCTGAAATTGTAGGGAAAGGAGACTCACAGGGCATGAGAACACTGAGGGTAAAATGTTTGTGAGTTGCTCTATAGGGTGGTGGTACTGACAGATAATACCCAAGCAAAATACCGATTAATCAGGGAGATTTAGACTTAACTAGCCATTACTGTGCATTATATAGAATTGTTTGTTGACATATAAGTATGCATGCCAGTATTTTATGATACCATTTTATCACTTAAAACAATAAATTATTACTCAATAGCATCTGTATTAACTTAAAAGAATTATATTTTAAAAATGTATTCTGAAACTAGAGAGTTCGTGTACATGGCCTTCTTCTTACAATGCAAATACTTGGACTCAATCTGATAGCCATGGAGCTGGCAGAAATTAATCATGTCCTTATGAACTCATTTATGTGAGGAGAAACTCTAGTTATTTCTCTGTGACTAGCTGATTTTTCAGAGAAAAGCAGTGCAGTAGAATATATCCAAATTTATTAACATTGCCCTACTAAAGGTAGGCCCTTTCAATGCCTGAATTACTCATTTAACAAATATTTGTGTGCCTACTCTGTGCTCTCTACCAAGTCAGTTTAAGAAAGAATGACACACAAAAAAAGGGTCCTATACTCATCTGTGGAAGATTTAATATTTGCAAAGAAATACATTTAAAATTAAAAAATCAAACACAAATATATTGATCATGAGCACTGAAGGCAAAAAGTAATTAGCATTACTCAGGTAATTTATGACCTTAATGGGCAATGAGCCACATACTGTTGGCCTTGAGTCATTTAGAGAAATCTCTTCCGGGCTCTTGCTCTGTGAGAAGTATTATGTCAGATACTCAAAGCAATTGTAAAGAAAACTAAAGATATAAGCTCTTTCTTTTGTATATTCTTCCTCCATGGTATAACCCCTGTTTTCACTGTATTTGATTCTGGTGCCCTGAATCTTGTATATACATTTTTCTAATTTGGAGAGGGGAAGGGAAGTAACAAAACACTGAAATAAGGATACAGGTTGACCCATTGTGACAATGAGATGTACAAAATACTATGTTGAAAACGAACTTTACAACTTTGGGGTACTGGGGGTGGGGAGGGAGGAGTTTAGGAAGTGGGGAGGGAAGGGATGGTAGAGGAAAAACAAAGGAGGAGGTAACAATGCTTGATAGGAAATGTACTCATTACCTTACTCATGTAACTGTAACTCCACTGTAAAATATATATATATATATATAAAAGATATAAGCTCTCAAGTTTTATAATTTTATAATTTCCCCTCAAGCATGTAAGATAATTAGTTTTCCCAGAAACATATACATATATAGTAAATCAAAGATTTGCTATATATGTGTATACACAAACATAATTTATTTCCTTACTTTACATTGTGAATGTTTTGCTAAACTATTGGCAACAAGTGGAATCATTCAAAATTCTACTGTGATTTCTTTGACTAAACAGAGGAACATCTTTCTAATGTGAGTAAATTACTATCAATGTCTTGTTTTCCAAGAGTGAATTTAAGTTGGAAGATTCCCGAGTGAGCCCAGATGGACATACAGTTTCAAACATACATACTCATCCCCTTTAGTCAGTCTTAAGAACTAGCGGGGCAAAAAGCATGAGTTGACCCTGACAGAGAATTTTTAAGCAGACTGGACAGGGCACCCAGTGACCAAAGAAAGCCAACATTAGCACCAGGCTCTTGAGAACAAATAGAAGCTGATTTCACGAAAGAGGCTTAAATAGCTGTTAACAGGATCCTTAGCAATCCAACTGTCCAAGACCTATAATGCAAGCTGGTTGTCTACAAAGTAGGATATGCATTCAAGAATTCCCGATGATCAAAAACTATCTAATTGCTTCATTTTATATTCAAATAAATAAGAGGACCCAAACAAACAAACAAACAAGTAAATGCCCGCTACCTCTTGGACTTTGCATATTTTTGATGCTACCAAACATCCATAAACTCAGGGTAGTCATTCTCAGTTAACAGCTGGAGGTAAGCAGAAAGGGAGAGAAGGAAATCAATATCATCATCAGTGTTGTTTAACATTTCTTTGTTAAGCTTTGCAGCCTAACAAATATTTTACAGCTCTTTTGTTCCCAAGTCTGGTTAACCAAGCAACAAATACAGAAGGAAGAGAGAGAGCTCTGTTCTCAAGCTTCTAGGAGAGAACTTACTGTTCATTTTAACCAATTACAGGCCATTAAAAGCCTGTGGTTTTCCCTGAAGGTTTTAGACAAAATCAAGGGCGTTTTAGGGGGAGGCACTCCTTATTTTGTTTATGTATAGATAGCACAAATATCAGACCTGTGGCCATGGCTGCAGCTGGAGAGAAGAATGGTGTACACTGAGGTGGGAAAGAAGGTTGGTAGCAAGCGAGAGGTTTCTGACTCTCTTCTCTGAAGCCCTTTCCCACACCAGAGTAGTACTCAATGGGATCAGGAGCCAAATATCTGGTAGATTAGGAGCTCTACAGTTCCTTCCTAAGCATCCTTCCCAGGATATATCAAAGCAATGGGGAAAAAGAGGTCTCATGGGACATTGGCCTTCAAAGAAACAGAGCTTATTCTACAAATGTAGCTTGTTCTTAAGGTAGGGTCCTGAAGCAAACCACATGGTCCCTGGGGCAATGTGCTGTCCACCCCCACCAGTAAACACAGCCATTGGCTCTGCAACTGATGTAGCTTTTAAAATGAAGCTTTTCTGAAGATGATCAGAAGAGTTTTGTTGGCTCCCTTGGAAAGGGTCATGGGTATTTTTCTGGAAAAACCGTTCTGATTCTTTACCCCACTAAGATTGGCATGATTGTAGGGTATCTTGGGAATCTAATGCCTTAGAAATAAAGCCCCACTCTCACCATTTTCTTTAGGATTAGAAAATTCTGCTGGCCACAAGGAAGGGTCATCGAGAGTGACTGTCAGTAGAAACTGGGAAATGACCAGACAATTGTCTTACAGTAATATAATTTATGAAGGGAAAGGAAGCTGAGTGTACAGTAAATGACAACAGGAAGAATACAGTCTTTTGAGTCTGATACAGTACTTCTGAAATTCTGCCTTGCCAATTAACTTTGTGACTCTGGATAGGCTTATTAGTCTCCTGGAGCCTTATTTTCATGGGATTGCCATGAATTTTTATTGAGAAACTCATAGAAAGCACTGAAAACCCTGCAGGCCTAAGAATTGCTGCAGCTCCAGACATTGCTTGCTGCATCTCTATATTTTCCTTTTAGTTTCTGATAAATTTAAATACTCCCACTATTTTAAGATTTTAAGATAGAATGTCTATAAATAAGGCAAAATTACAATTTAGTAAGGATGAACAACATTAACATGGAGGTACTGTTTAATTTTATTTGTACTGAAGCATGTATAATAAGTATATGGAGTTTGTATGTTCTTCATTTCCTCTCTCCAAGATGTACAAAATGAAATTGTCCTTAACATTAACAGATAGTGTAAAAACACTGCCAGCAATGGGGATTTGACTCCACCATGTGATGGTGGTTAACATATGCTAATCGTGGAAAACCATTAATGGTCTTGATGCAAAAGGCTATGCACTCTATTTCTGAATTGATTTGAGCTGGGTTAAATCATAGGTCCAAACAAAACTAGTGTGTGGTCGCAATGGGTTCTTCTAAGCTCCAATAACTCAAAATATTTTTCATTAAAATCCATACCAAACCAAAAAAGAAAAAAAAGGAAAGAAAACAAACTTAGACCTGATGCCTGGAAAAGGCATTTATGTTTTCCTTTTTATTTTTAAACAAAGCAGAGAGCTGAAAACATCAGAAATAATGAAAGCATATTTTTATTGCTCTGTTCTTACAAGAACGGGTTTTTTTTTTTTTAATGAAATTGAGTTTAAAACAAAAAATCTTGTTGCTGGCTTGAACCGTTTTGCATTCCAGCCTGGGGCTATCTTTTATTGGTCAAGTTATAAACCCCAGAAAAGGGGGTTTTATAGTGGAAATGCTGACAGAACCCGCACAGTGCTACTGGGTGCCTCTCTAATTAGTCTGAAATCCTGAAAGCTGAATTCCATAATACATGGCCTGTAGTGCAGCAAGACCGCAGTAAGGACCAGTCCCCCAAGCTTGACTAGCACTCATGCACAATCAGGGCTTCCTATGGACCAAAGGAAATGCTCATATTTGCAAGCAAGAGAAAGCTCTTCTGGTCTTCTTATTTGGATATGAAATGGATTAGTCTGATTTTTTTTGATTGGCTAGCATTCTCTGGCATTTGTATCCTTCTTTATAGACAATGAACTTCCACTTGGGTCTTGCCAATTAGATTTAAGAGATTAGGGTTAGTGTCTAGTTTAAACCCTTCCCATGAAACCTGCTTCTATTCATGTTCAAGTGCTTGGTACTAATGTTGGCAAAGCCATCCTCAGGGCACTAAAGTGAATAAAGTTTAGGAAACATATAGCTTCACATATACAATGCTCCCCCCTGTTTTGGTTTGCCTTCTCTACCTTGCCCTGCCTTCTCTATAGCCTCTATATGCCCTCTTTTCATAGCCTTGAATGATACAGTATAAACACTTGGTGGATGCTGGGCTGCTAGGGCCTGCTCCTATTGAAGCTACAAGCCTCAGTCAACCAATTGCTCAGCTATGGTGTTCTGCCATTTTGGAGAGGTCAGGGGATGTGCAAAAACAAGGTTCCTGAAATTGTTAATGATGATCTAAGATGGGCATATCCTTACAGTAAAAATCCAGGAAAATAAGATGTAAGAAAGACTAAAATTCTCACAAATGATATTCTTGACTGCAATGCTAATACCTTTTGGTTGAAGGGTATGGGCAAAGTATTAACTCCCTGAAAACCATTTCAGGACATTTTAATAAACTTGCAGCCAGTCCACCTTTCTCCTGGAACTTGCTATCTATTGACATAATATTTTTGAGCTAGAAATGATTGTTGAGTAATTCTGTGTCCGGATACTATAAGAAGACAACAAACATCCATGGTAGAGTTGATCTCTTTAAAATAATA
Organism: Dipodomys merriami; assembly: GCF_024711535.1. Lineage (NCBI taxonomy): Eukaryota > Metazoa > Chordata > Mammalia > Rodentia > Heteromyidae > Dipodomys > Dipodomys merriami. The sequence continues at coordinate 41,314,827 of NW_027202270.1, read as the reverse complement.
AAAATAGCAATAGCAAATACTTACACTTTCTTTTGGTGTCTTTTATTTTGGAGGGGTACATAGTGAAATGTTTACACTCAAGAGTTTCAAATGTTTGTATTATAAATACAGAACTTATAAGTTATAGACTGCTTATATACAAGTGTAAACTGGACATTTCAGAGGAGAAAAATCTTTCAGAAGCCTTAAATGTGATCATTAAAAAAAAAGTAAAAAAATCTCCTTCCTTTCCCACCTTGTTTTATAAGAGAGCTAGCTATTTTTAACATGACCTAGATATTTATCTAATTAAAATGATATAAATATAATTGACCCATATAAGAATTTAGACCAGTTAAGAATTAGATAAATGTAACTTGGCAAACTGCACATTGGATTTCTCTAGGTCCTATTAGATTACAAATACTCTACTAGTTGCTACACTATAGGTTGAATGACTCATACATCTTTGAGGTTTAGAAAATCTATAATCACTCAGCCCACAATCCAATAAGCTCTTTAAAAAGCAGATGATTACCTTTTGAATAAGTGTGGATATTGGGATGTTCATGCAGTAAAGAAAGGAAAAAAACAAGGCAAGCCATCAAAATTAATTATGCAATGTCTTATTGAAAAGATAACACTTTAATGAAGCAAACCTTGAAGAAAAGAAATATTGCGTGGTTCATTCATTTCCTAGCATTTAGTTACAAGACTGAACTTGTAACAAAGTACTGAGAAGTTGTGGAAGATGCTGACCAATTGCTCACTCCTTCCTTGTTCTCTGCTGCCCAGAATAGTTTGTTCACAAAAAGTATGGGCAGAACTCAGCAAGTTGATTCCAAGGTTTGCATGGAAGTTAAAAAATAGAAATCAGTCAAGGTACATTTGAAAATGAATAGAGGGGAACTTCTTGTAAAAGGCTTCTTACAGAAATGTAGCAATTTAGATATTGGGGTATTGGCTAAAAGGCAGAAAAATGTACAAGTGGGAGAACATCAAAAACAAAAAACAACCATACTAGAAATAGATACAATGGCAGTAAGGTACTCTGTAGAGACTGTGACAACTTTTAAAATATTCTTGAGAAAATGTTGGATCTGTGTGTGAATGTGTAGATTTCTTTACTCATACAATATGCAAAATATATTTAATTTGCTTGAAAAATTAAGCTATTAGGATGAAATAAGGAAAATACCTATATAAAGTGAGATGAAGGATTTGTTAAGTAAAAAGTATAAATCATATTGGAAAAGATGGATGGCTTAAGGTAAATTTAATGTAAACTGGGAAACAAGCTTCAGACTGGGAGAAGACATTAGCAGTCTGAACTACTTCTAAGAAATGAGACTGTGTGTGTGTGTGTGTGTGTGTGTGTGTGTGTGTGTGTGTGTGTGTGTGTGTGTGTGTGTGCTTACACCTACACAAGTACTTATTTGTCAGTGATGAGAGTATAGAAAATTGGGCAAATATCTAAGAAGGTTGAGGTTGAGCAACCTATACAGAGCAATTCCTAGACTAGGTGTGTTCAGTAGAGAATTGGCTGTGCCTATGTGTAAGACTCTGTACTGGAGCATTGAAATGGTAAAAGTACTGTGAACTAAAAACATCTATCGTTGTAAGCTTGCAAAATGGAATAACACTAGACAGTGGTTAAGATGAATGAATTAGATCTACCTGTATTTATGGATACATCTAAAAAAGCAAATAGTTGACTGAAAAAAGCAGTTTGCAAAAATAAACAAACCCCACACACTTTGAGGTTATTGTGAAAATGCACCAAGCACTTTATTTTATTATGAATACTTCTATATTCCATGAAATACAATGTATTGTTACCAAGAATAGTGTACATTCCAGAGAAAGGTGTCCTCAGGAAAGCCAATGTGGGGAATAACTCAGTCTACATTTTATATTTTTAAAGGTATCAAGTAAATGAAGCAAAATGCTGGGATTTATTAAATCTAGACAGTGGATCTGTCATACTATTTTCTGTTCTTTCAGTATATCTGAAATATTTTATAATTAAAAAGGAAGAGATCATACTCCTAAATATTAGTTCTTTCTGGTCTATATTCTTGAAACTGGAATGTTTACAATTCTAAGACAATCTGTTGGAACTAGAAAGTACTTAAGAATTTCCATTTCTATTTTAAATCTTGTTCTCTTAATTTTTTCCTTTTATCCTTTAATCTGAAAGATTTCACATCTCAGATTTTATTGGATTTTGGGATACTTGCTTACAAATATTAGGGATGGCACCCAAGTTTAAACAAGAAATTCACTTGCATTTCATATAAGACTATCATTTTTGTGTGTAATTACAATGTGTTTAAGTTAATGGTACAATAAGACACAAATACTAGTAAAATATATATGTGGACATGCAAAAATCTCACAGATAAGAGTGTACAATTGAAAAGTTATCTAAAGACAATATGAATCATTAGGTAATATAAAATATTTTATGTTATCACAACTTCAAGATAATTCTTTTTTATATTTTGTATATCCTTTCAACTTTTTAATGAGAATTCATACATATATTTAATAAAAATTGAACTAGATTGCATAAAATATTTTCTTATTATCTTTAAAGTAGTCATGCAAAGGAGTTTTCATTCAACATGTCAGTTTATGAGTACAGTGCATCTTGATCAATGTCACCCCTTCCAACACTCTTTCCATTTCAGAATATTTTCGAGATGACTTTTTTACTTGCATATAAATAACTCTATATTTTAGTAAATGACTTTTTCCCAATACAATTTATCTAAATATTATGCTTTGCAGTATTATTTTGATAAAATCTTGCATATTATGAAACAATAATGTTCAGTATACAAAGTGTAAAATAGAAGAATTTTTAATCTTTCATAATAATAGCATTCAGAAAATCAGGTTAATAGTCTACTATGCTTCCTTCCATTCTTGTGTTCAATTCTTGTCCATTTGCAACATGGAGACTATAGCTCTAATTTCTGTAAACTGCCAAAAATTAGCATATTGTAATTTTATCTTTTAGAAAACAATGTTATTATTCTCCATATGATTGAGTACTCTTTAAAATTTATACTTTAGGGCTGGGAAGGGGGCTCAGTGGTAGAGTGCTTGACTTGCATGCATGAGGCCCTGGGTTCGATTCCTCAGCACTACATAAGCAGAAAAAGCCAGAAGTGGTGCTCTGGCTCAAGTGGTAGAGTGCTAGCCTTGAGCTGAAGAGCTGAGGGAAAGTGCCCAGGGTTCAGGCCCTACAACTGGCAGAACAACTACAACAACAACAGCAGCAGCAGCAACAACAACAAACTTATACTTGAATGTCTGTACAATTGCCATCAGATAGACTGAATTTAAGTCGCATAACCAAGCCTAGTTGTTAGACAATGATAGTATTTCTAACTTCTCATTATCATAAATAGCACTGTAATAAACTTATAAAGAAATGTCGTTGCTTGCTTTGGCAGCACATACACTAAAATCAGAATGATTCAGAGAGGATTAGCATGGCCCCTACACAAGGATGACACGCAAATTCATGAGTGTTCCAAATTTTTTTGGTTATTCTTGTTTGTCACTGTATTTGATTTCTACACCCTTTATCTTGTATATAAGTTTATCTGATTTGGGGGAGGGAAGGGGAATTCACAGAAACGGTGGGACAAAAGGTGAACCAATGCAGCAGTGATACTCACTAGACGGTATGTTGGAAATGAACTTTACAACTTGGGGGGAGAGGGAGGTTGGGAGGGGAAAAAGTGGGAGAAAATGAGGGAAGGGTAACACTGTTAAAAATGTACTCATTACCTTACTTATGTAGCTGTAACCCCTCTGTACATCACTTTTACAATAAAATTTAAATTAGAAAAATAGCTGTTGATATATATATATATATGTATATATATATATATATACATATATATATATATATGAAATTTTGGTAAGTCTCAGAGATTATGTCCTTACAGTAGCCTTTGGGTCAAAGTGTAAGAATCTTTTTAAGGCTCTTAATACTACCAAATTGCTTTCCAGAAAGAATCTGGCAGATTTTATACCTACAAATAAGAGATATGAGGATACATAAAAGACATTAAAACTTTTATTTTCATATAATCTAGATGGGCACATTAATTTGCAAAATGAATCTTTCCCTCAATTTGATAGACATAATCTTTGCTCATGATTCAAGTTGCTTTGGAGTCCGTGGCTTAAAAGTACTTCTTATGAGACTAAAACATTTTCATAATTGATACATTCATCATCTAACTTGATAAATATCTTTTGAAAGATATTGGAAACTAAAAGAGGAAAAACTGAATGACTTTCTTGTGGTTAAAAATAATAAATTTGGAAGTGTTATAAATTTATATGTAAATTATTAGGGGTGCCTCAAAAAATAGAGAAAAAACATACTTGGGAAAGGAAAAGATTCAATGCGTTTTAAATAATATGGACCATAATTGGAGCTTATTTATAAAACATTTTCATTATTAAAACCAAAACATATGGTTGTTTTTCATTAGCGTTGGCAAGTGTTTTTATTGCTTTATAAAAAATTATTGAATTATGCTCTATAAATCTAATCGGCATATAGATTTTTAATGGTATATATTCTCTTTCATTAACTTAGAGCTGTTTTCTATAAACACCAAACAGTGGTTACAGCTCAGAATGAGGGACATAAGGTTAAGGCTAGTTATTTAAAATTTAGACAAATCAAATTTTGAAATAGAATTTTAGGATTTTTCAGGTCAGGCTAATTTGGGTGATCTCTGAAACAATGCTTCATTTCAACTTCCACTTTCAAGTATAAATACTACCCACAGGAAAAAAGACGGGGATATTAAGTAGTTTTTAACTTCAGAAGCTAATAAAAGTCTTAAGTTCTCTAGCCACATGAATGGATTGTGTATACTGTACTTATTCTCCTTCATACCCAAATATTTACACATTTCACATTTAATTTTCATCAATCTCAATCCACACATCTGTATGGAGATGAAGACCAAAACTATCACAATTGCTCCTCAGAGTGCTGAAAACAAAATGCAGTTAAGTGTATTTAGTTGTAAGTTGGAATTCAGTACCAACTAGTTCAGCTTCAAAAGTTCAATCCATATAGGGAGATTTAATCAATTGTGGACTTTATGGTACAGGAAAGTAAGAGAACAAAAGATAACAGCCTTTTTTTTCCCTTCTTTTTTTTTTTTTTTTTTTAAAGTTGACATTGCCAAAGGAACTCTCTCAGCTATTAACCTCTGTGAGTTCTTAGGGTCCCCTGGCACACCTTATTGATTACTGAGTTTATTAGTTTAGACAAGCAATCAGAGGACACAGCCAATAAGTTGTCAATAGAAACAATTGTGATGTAAGTGCTAAGAAAGAGTGAGGAGACATGTAGACAATGGCCAAGAGTGCTGGCCCTAGAATTAGACTATGTCAGAGTTCAAGTGCTTTGCCAATTATTTTGAGCAGTGGCTATGTGACTTAAACATTCTGAGCCATAATTTTTTTATCTGTAAAATGAAATGCTGGACCATAGCATTACTGTTAGGATTCAAGGAGTTGCATGTGATAGTGGCTGGGACATAAATTAAACATCAAATTTTCCTGGATCAAAGATACCATTGACTGTGTTCTTGGTCAAATAGTAACTTTGGAGAAAAAGAGGACTTTAGTTTAAATATAAACATTGAAAAAAACCTGATAATAGGTTTCTGTACTTCATACAATATAGGTTTGCAACTTGGCCTTTTCTGTATTGAGATAAAGATTCTTCTGTGTCGCTTGAATAATTGATTATTATGTGTACATACTTTTCCATAGCTAACAGTATGATCTTAATCTTGTTAGGACTGAATATTTTGTTTTGATGGTTTTGATGGAAACAGGTTTCCATCTGCATTTCTTACGTAGGAAAAGAAAAAAAAAGTTAGTCAGAGGAAGTTAGGTTGCCTTTCTTTTTTTTTTTTTAAATTTTATTTTATTTTATTTGTGAACATCCTGTACAGAGGGGTTACAATTGCATGGTCAGGATAATGCGTACATTTCTTACCAAGCATTGCAGCCTCCTCCTTTGTTTAGGTTGCCTTTCTTGAGATTCAGATGGAAACTCTGGACAGACATTTGGTGCATCAGAGACAAGTTAAATAGGGACAGTATTTGTTGGCTGCTATATGAAGATAAATATAACATGAATTACTAATTTGGAAATCTGAGCAAAACTGTCAAAAATGTGACTGGAACTCAAGATAGGGAAGGGACAAGAACAAATGTAATTGGTTTATAAAGATGACACTGGGTTTGATCACTTTTTCTGGAACTCTAGATTCCATATCAGGAAATATTTTTTTGTTCCCCTCTGGGACAATTACTTTGAAAGGAAGATTTACTCAGAGTAGAACAAGTACATTTGTAGTTTTAGAAATTCTAGAAACAGCTGAGCTATATTGTAGTGTAGTGTTGGGCTAGAAAGCTTGTGCATGTACTTAAGCAAACACATGAGTGTAATGAAGCATTGACACACACATCTTCTGAAATTTATTCATGACAGGAAATCATGATGAGTTCTAATTTTACTTTTTGCTCAGCCATTTGTTCTCTATTCTGAAATGTAAACCAATGACACAAGCATAAACATAGAAGCTATATAAAAAATGTAATTGTCAAGGCTGAGAAAGAAAGGTGGTAGATAACTAACACCCAATGGAGCCGTGATGAAATGATACTTGCTATTTGAGTACAGACAAACAGTATGAGGAACAAATAGGTTTGATACCAAAGCAAGATTCCTATTGAGTACTAGAATTCCTTTCAGAAGCTATGCTCAGTCTGGGGATATATTCTTCAAAAGGACAGAATGGAGAATGTTTGTGAAAGTTCTTCCATGAGGCACTACACAAATACATGACCATTTTTGTTACTATTATATTTGACTAAGAGAAAATATACAATATAGTATATATTGTGTGTGAGACACAGTCTATTCTACCATTTAGGATCTTACACTGATCTGTTTTCTAGGGGAACATTTTTAGTTTTGCTACTTTGATGGTTTTTACATTTCTGGTTATTATGGCTTCTATCATATGTCCCTGAGAGAGTAAGAAAAGCATAAAGTTAGCCAGGTGCTGATGGTTTATGCCTATAATCCTAGCTAACCAGGGGCTGAGATCTGGAGGATTATGGTTCAAAGCTAGTCTAGGGAGAAAAATGGGATAGACTCCATCACCAAAATCACTACCAAAAGTGAGGATGTAGGCAAGGCTCAAGTGGTAGAATAGCAGCCAAAAAGGCATGCTGAGCAAGCTCTGAGTTCAAACCTCATTGTTTCCAAGGAAGAAAATCAAGGCAAAAGGTTATGGCATGAAGGTGATTTGAGAAACGTTTTAGAGGCAAAGGGAAACATCAGGAATATAGGGGCAAAACACAAAACTGGGAATAGAGAACTTATTCATTAGAATAATTTACCAATTAAAATGTAAAACAATGGATAATTTGATTAATTTGAGCAAGAACTATTGAATTAAATGCCAGTTAAATACCAAGCATTGCCAGAGCTTGAGAATTCTGAAATGAAAAAGTTCCTGAAATGATATTAAATGCTGATGGTTGTCTTGAGTTCCCTGATGGGAAACAATACTTATTTGAAGCAGACAAAATGGGTATGACTGGTGGACAGCATATTTATTCATATGTCTTCTTTAAAGGGGAGTCTTCTGGCTTCATGCATGATCTGAAGACAGCCAGAGACACTATTTTTACATAAGATGTGATATGTTGGGTCACTGGTCAAGTAGTTGATCATGTGTCAGTAGTGGTGCTTAGCTGTAATTTTACAGGCTTTTTTCCCCTCTAGCCATGTCAAAAAAACACACAAGTTTGAGAAATACATAGCATTATTTATTTTGAAAAATGGACAATCCTATCTCAGTCAATGAACTGAAGGAGTGGCATCAGGAGTTTAATCGTGGCTTACTGTAGGACAAGGAGATATGACAGAAGTCATTCATTTATGGGAGCCACAGAACAAATGGGGAATGGAAAGCTGCTGCCATTGGCCTAAGGTTGTGAAACATGTTTAACACATCCAGGCTACATTGGTAGTAGCTGAGGAATGCTTGCTCACCCAGCAATTGATCTATAAGTCCAGGGAAGATTTTATTCAACAATGTTGTGAATAGCCAAATGTTGCCAGATATTTTCCTGAGTTGCTGAATTTCAGAAAAGTAACTAGGGCTAGGAGAACTTAGGACCTTGCAAAATGATATAAGGGGAATATATGTCTGCCAGGGAATGTTTGGCTTCCAAGGGATCTCACAATATGGCATTCGCTAGTTGGGTGGATTTTTATGGCCTTGAGACTGAATCTCATTTCCACAGGCTTAAAATTTTGATAGAGTAGATTCCTCTATCAGATCTGAGTTCATGGTAACTAACTGCACATGATTGATGTATAAAAATCATAAAGAAAATTTGCCGATTTTATTGGCAGTGAAAATGTGTCTATCTCCAGTGTGAATCTATTTCTAGTTTAGGAGAAATGCAATTTCTTTTCCCCTTTAAGAAACTGAGTTGTTGTCAGAGGTGGCTTGGTGAATGTTGAATCAAAACATAGGGAATTCAACTTAACATATGTTTGATTGTCATATCAGTGCAGATTGATGCACAGACTTGCAATAGAAATGGTCTTGCTTAGAGATCTGAAAATCTACAATCATTGGTCCAATGCTCTCCTAGTATGGATGGTGTTATCTACTTTTCTGTATCTGAGATATTCCATTTTCTTTGCTTCCACTATTAGCAACACTTTTGACATATAAATAGGTAGTGGGCTGTAAACTGGAGATAATTCTGTTAGTCCTAACCCAATTCCTTCAAATGTACCCCATATTATGTGGTGTGGTGACTGGTAAATAGCCCAAGCATTACTCATTTAGAATTTATATTAAGACCATCCAGGGTATGAATGAAAAGTTCTGAAATGTATGTCCTAGCTGATCACAATTTCTGTCAGGAAGACATTTATAAAATGATATAAAATAAAATTGAATGCACAACCCGAAACTGAATTGGGGAAAGATTATAGAATAAGAAGTATGTAATGATGAGAAAAAAGTCAAAAGAAAAAATATCTTACAAAGAGATGTGTGTGTGTGTGTGTGAGCACGCGTGCGTGCATACGTTAGCTAATTGCTTTCCAGTGCTATGTATCGAACTGACACACACTAGGCAAGTGCTCTACCACTAAGCTACATTGTCAGCTGGTTAAATGTTTCTTAAGTGCTTGTTTAACCTTTCTTCTACTTTCTCCTGCAGTTCAGAGTCCTAAACACATGGGAGAACATCTAGCTTTCCCTTCACAGCTCACCATAAAAACTGAGAAATGCTGATTTATAAAAATGAGGCTCTGAGCTGGGAATAAGGGGATGGCATGAGGAGAATATAAGGTAAGGTGCTACCATTTCAAAGAGCACTGAGGGCAAACCACTAAGAATTCCAGGAAGAAAGTTTTCCTCTTGGAAAGTCTTCCTTCATGTGTATTTGCCCTGAAGTCCTTAAGGAGGTCTTCCAAGCCCTGCAAAGATGTTAGGCAGCGTATTATACCTAATGAATGCTGGCACAGCACAGCGGCATAGAAGGCGTCCACACCAGGAATCAGAGAGCCAGCCAAATTAGCCAAAATGCTAAGCAGGCCCTATTGTTATTGTGCATATGAAGCTTTGAGGTTTGAAATTTCCCTTCCAGAAGCATATTTTATTGCATTATCTTTCAACAGAGCCCAGCTTCTTTTCCCTTGGACAGCTTTTTTTCTAATGCATGAGTACAGGATGCTGCTACTCCACAAACTGTATGAATTACAGAATGAATGTATATAGCCACACAAGGATTTACTCCAAGATTAACAGTGTATTACCATATAATGATAGGAAGTGGGAGGGAGAGAAAAAGTCTTATCATATTGAACTAAAACTTCTTTGTACCACTTAAAGATAAATATAAACAAATCAGTAAATAAGTAAAGAAATGAATAAAACCACAATGTGGAGAATACAGAGGAAGGTTCTGTGTGATGTGTAGGTAGGAGGATCACAATCTGAGGCTTGACATAGATGTGAAGTATGAGATCCCATTGGAAAAATAAGGAGCTGAGGGTATGTCTCAAATGTCGAGAACACTTGATTAGCAAGCTCTAAGTTCAAATTCCAGTAATGCTTCCACCCTCCGCCAAAAAAGAAAAAAAACACAAAACAACAACAACAACAACAAAAATCCCTAAGGTGTATTCTAACACAAGATAGCATAATGAAATGTTGGGAGGTAACATGGGAAAGTCGTTAAGTAGAAAACTAGATTGTCAATGTATCCCCTCTCAGATGCCTTGGTTCTACATGGCTGGTATAGGCTGATGCATTTTCACTTGAGCCTGGGCTAGGATAACAGGTTTTTGCATAGAAATATACCACAAAGTTATTGTGTCCTTTGCTCTCATTCCAAATATACCACATAATTGTATATTAAATAAAACAGGACGACATTCTTTAGTAATTCCTCAGGGAAGTCAGTAATTCTTTCTGACTTTCCTCAATGGTGTTGACCTAGGAAATAATCTAGTCACACATGGACCTCTCCTCTCAGACAGCAGGAGCACTGAAGGGTTAGGATCAGAGTTAAGGTGAGGGTTGGTTGGTAAAAATTGAGCACTTTCAAAGTGATCAATCTTAGATGATGTAAGGAAACAACATCTATAAAACTGAAAAAAAAGGCATGCTGATTTCAAGACACACTCTGATCTAGGCCAGGCAATATTTCTGAATATATCTTTTTGGAACTTTATGGTGAGTCTAAATGTTTATACTTATAAAAATACTGGAGGAGTGTGTTTAAAATGCCATGTTAGCCTCACACTTAGGGATTCTAAGGTAATGACCAACTGTTTTCACCATGACAAACTCGACTTGATAACTCTTGAATCTGGATTAAATTGTTTGATATCCTTCTTCCTACAAGTTCATGAGGAAGCACACAGACTTGCTTGGGATCAGGTGTGGCAGGTGTAGACAAAACAACATTTTCACTTGGAAAAAATTATATTAAGTGAAGTAAGCCAGGCCCAAAGAAACATAGGTCCCATGGTTTCCCTTATTTGTAATATCTAGTATATTTATGAGTCAAGCGGAAAAAGTCAGATAATGTGCTGTCAGGAAAATGAACCCTTAGATGTGTATTTTAAGGTTTTTTTTCTTTCATGCATGTGTTTCTAATGCATTTATAAGATTATCTCTTTGTTGCTTTGTATGTCCCTCCCCCACAGTATAACCCCTGCTTTCACTATATTTGATGTCAGTATAACTTGTGGAGGAGATGGGGAAAAACCAGTTGTTTAAGGATATAGGTGGACCTGTTGCAATAATGAGAAGTACAAGTTGTCATGTCTAAAACGAGCTTTACAACGTCGGTGCGGGGGGGGGGGGGAAGGGGGGGGAAGGAGAAGGATTGGGATTGGGGGGGAGGGGGGAGGCTGGGAAGGGATGTGAAGGGTAAACACAGGAGGAGGCTGCAATGCTTGGTAAGAAATGTACGCATTATCCTGCCCATGTAATTGTAACTCCTCTGTAGAGTATGTTCACAAATAAAATAAAATTAAATTAAAAAAAATTTTTTCTTACCAGGTCCCATGGCAAACACCCTGAAGTGATTCTGTCACTTTTCCTACTAAGTCTATTCTGAGTATGGCCTCACAATTCTTCTAACACTTGTTTCAGAAGCTGCAATTCATCCATTGAACTGCTATTGATCAATTCAATTTTCAACCTTGTTCTAGAGGTAATGGGTTCTCAATCCTTCCTCAGTGAAAGGGTAGAGGAGATATAGAGAATATTCTCAAGATCTCCTAGTCATTGGTCTGTCACTAACAAGCAATGAAGTATGATTTGGTCATCCCCATGGTGACTGAGGAGAGAACCTTTCAGCCATCTAGTCTGTGTTTGGGAGGATGATGGATTAAACTAGAGGGCTTCCTTGGGCCTTATGGACATGGTCATCTTAGGCTTTTATCATGTAATTGGGTGTCTGGATAATGCCAGAATGGAGACTTAGCAAGAAACAAGACTCTGAGAAATCCTTATAATCCCCAGTTTCAGATTTTTCTTCTATCTTTTCCTTTGAACTCTGGGAAAGTTTCTTTGTAGGTTAATGTTCTTGCTCTTTTATTAATACTAATTTGGTATTATTGGTATAGAGGAAGAGTTTTGTGTTTGTGGTATTTTATAAAATACAGAGGCTTTCTGTGACTAAACGTTTGATTTTTTTCTAAAACAATAAGTTGATTTCAATTATTTATTGAAGAGTACTTCCAGAAAGGCCAATGTAATCCAAGTATTCATGTGCTAGGAAGTTGGAACTTCCTGCACAAAGTACACACCTCATTTTATTGGTCAGGCCACATTTGCATATGTGGCAGACCTGTAAGTGCCTGATGCTTTCTGATTATTTGTAGTGAATATGCACCATGGTGGTGATGCTGTAACTGTTATCCGGACATTACCTTTGCCCTTCCCTCCAGCCTTGTCAGAGGTTCTGCTGCTGAGGCACATGCCTTGCACTTGGTCCTTATGCCTGTCTACATTCAGTTTGTTTCTATTTTCCTTTTCATAGTCAACTTTACTTGTCTGAATGCATCAAGCTATCTGTATTATTCTGAAATTCAAGTTCATGATTCAAGTGCTGGGACATAAAAGATAAACCTTGTCAATGATTTCAGGACTTATTCACTGAGGCTTTTGAAAACATTTAAGGTTTAGGAACTAGAAAGTGGCCTTATCAAAGGACATATCTAGCAAGATAAATAGAAAGCCCACAGACTGGGAGAAGATCTTCACTAGTTATACAACTGACAAGGGCTTCATATAAAAAATATATCTAGAGCTCAAAAATTAACATCCCTCCACCCCCCCTGCCAATAACAAAGAAATAACTACCTCATTAATAAGTGGGCTAAAGAATTAAACAGACTTCTCTGGAGAGGAAATAAGAAAAGCCAATAGACACATGAGAAATATTCAACATCTCTGGCCATAAAAGAAATGCAAATCAAAACTACATTGAGATTCTAACTCACCCCAGTTATAGTGGCCATATCAAGAAAACAAATAATAACAGATACTAGTGGAATACGGCCAAGAGGGAACTCTACTACACTCTTGGTGGGAATATAAACTGGTTCAACCACTCTGGAAAGCAGTATGGAGGTTCCTCAAAAGACTAAACATAGAGATCCCCCTTTGATCCAGCAATCCCACTCCTGGGCATTTACCCAAAGGATCACAAAGAAGGCCACACTAAAGTTACCAGCACAACTATGTTCATTGCAGCATTATTTACCATAGCTAAGACATGGAACCAACTCAGATCCCCTTAGTAGATGAATGGATCAAGAAAATGTTGTATATATACACAATGGAATTTATGCTTCCGTCAGAAAGTCTGACATTGCCCCATTCATAAAGAAATGGAAAGAGTTGGAAAAATAATACGAGGCAAAGTAAGCCAGACCCAAAGAAACAGACTTCATGGTTTCCCTCATTTGTAAGAATTAGTATATGTCTAGAATAGTCCTACCAGAGGATCACAAAAGCTCAATAGCTATGTACATATGACCATATAAAATGATGCTAATTGAAATGAACCCTAAGATATGGAAACAAGAAGGTTTTTTTGTTTTGTTTTTCAATATACTGTGTGAAGTTATATCTTTTTCCTTTCATTTTTTTCCTCCTTGGGCTATCCCCTGTTGTTATTGGTTTTGATTTTGGTACCCTGTGTCTTGTATATACCTTTATCTGATTTGGGGAAGGGAAGGAGAATAACAAAATGGTGAGACAAAGGACAAAGGGTGAATCAATGCAACAGAGATATTCACAAGACACTATGTTGGAAATGAACTTTACAACTTGGGGGTGAGGGGAGTCAGGGAGGAGGGAAAGTGGGAGAAAACGAGGGAAGGGGTAACACTGTTTGACAAGAAATATCTACTCAGTACCTTGCTTATGTAATTGTAACCACTCTGAACGTCCCCTTTACAATAAAATATTATTTAAAAAAAAGAAAAAAGAAAGCCTTACATGTCCAAGATGGAGAACAGAGATTGCTTTTTTGATGGATTATTATAGAAAGGAATAAAACATGTATTGACACCAAAACATTCATATAACAAACATACATTTAGCATACATATATTCTTAGAGCAAAGTAGAAATAAAGTTTTACCTAAGAAGATCAAAGGGTATATTCTTGATAGCTTTTTTCTCTGTCTACAAATATTTATGTATACAATTGCCCATGATTCCTTTAAGAATATTCTTTACTGTCTCAGTTTAGCCTGAGTTTGGAATGTTATGTATTGAATACTTTCTTTTTCTATTTTGTTGGTTTGGAGGCTTGAACTCTGGGCCTGGGTGCTGTCCCTGACCTCTTCAGCTCAAGGCTAGCACTCAGCACTAGCCACAGTGCTACTTCCGGCTTTCTGGTGATTTATTGGAGATAAACATCTCATAGACTTTCCTGCCCAGGCTGGCTTTGAACCACAATCCTCAGATCTCAGCCTCCTTAGTAACTAAGATTATAGGTGTGAGCCACCAGCACCCTGCTGGATTTTTTTGTGTGTGTGTCAGTTGTGGGGCCTGAACTCTGGGCTTAGGCACTGTCCCTCAGCTCTTCAGCTCAAAGCTAGAGCTCTACCACTTGAGCCACAGGCCACTTCCGTTTTTTTTTTCTGCTTATGTGGTGCTGAGGAATCAAACCCAGGACCTCATGCATGCAAGGTAAGCAGTCTACCACTGAACCAACTTCGCAGCACTGGATATTTTCTTAAAGAAGAAAAGTATCACAAAAACAAGCAAAATAATTGGTGAGTTCCTCATTTTTAATGCTTAGTTCTTCTGACATTAGATCAGACATTATTTTGTTCTTAGCCTTATTCTGAATTTAAGAGAAAATAAATGAAGGAATAAATGTATAGCTCAAAAAGTTTTTTGAAAGGTGGATGAGGTGGCACATGATGGTAATTCCAGAGATTGAGAGGGAAAAGCTGTAGGATCCCAGTTTGAGGTCATCCTGAGCTAACTAGTAAGAGCTTGTATAAATAAACAAACAAATAAATAAATTTGAAATGAAATTTGGCTTGCAGTCTATGAATCATGACAGTGTAGATCTGCTTGAGAAAAAGCAAATCCAATGCTCTATTTCAACATTTTCATTTTTAAATTTTATTTTATTTTTTAATTTTAATTTTTTTCAGTTGTGGGGCTTGAACTCAGGGGCTGGGCACTGTTTCTGAGTCTCTTTGTGCTCAAGCCTAGCACTCTACCACTTGAGCCACAGCACTACTTCTGGTTTTTGAGCAGTTAATTGTAGATAAGAGTCTCATGGGGACTTTTCTGCCCAGGCTGGCTTTGAACCATGATTGTTAGACCTCAGTCTCCTGGGTAGGATTGCAAGTGTGAGCCACAAGTGCCTGGCTTAATTTTTTTTTATTGTGAAAATACCGTACAGAGGGGTTACAATTACATGGGCAAGCTCCTCCTTTTTTTTCCCCTCCCCAACCCTTCCCATCCCCCCCACCAAAGCTAAGATGGAACTAACCCAGATGCTCCTCAGTAGATGAATGGATCAAGAAAATGTGATATATATATATATATATATATATATATATATATATATGCACACACACATACACAATGGAATTCTATGCCTCCATCAGAAAGAATGACATTGCCCCATTTGTTAGGAAATGGAAAGACTTGGAAAAAAATATAGTAAGTGAAATAAGCCAGGCCCAAAGAAACGTAGGTCCCATGCTTTCCCTTATTTGCAATAAAAGTATATGTCTGAGACAAGCAGAAAAGGTCAGGTAAGTTGATGTTAGGTGAAATGAACCCCAAGATAAGGACTCAAATGTTTTTTCTTTCTTGCTATGGTTTATAACATATTTATAAGATTATTTCTTTGTTGCTTTGTATGACCCTTCCCCATGGCATAACCCCTGCTTTCATAGTATTTGATGTTGGTATAATTTGTGGAGAAGAAAAGGCAAAAACAAATCGTTTAAATTGGGATACAGGTAGAGCCATTGCAACAATGAGATTTACAAGTCGTTATGTCGAAACATGAGTACATTTCTTATCAAGCATTGTTGCCTCCTCCTTTGTTTCCCCTTCCCATCCCTTCCCATCTGTCCCCACCCCTGCCAAAGTTGTAAAGTTCATTTTTCAACATAACGACTTGTACATCTCATTGTTGCAATGGATCCACCTGTATTCCTGTTTAAATGATTTGTTTTTGCCCTTCCCCTCCACAAATTATACCAACATCAATTACAGTGAAAGCAAGGGTTATACCACCCTGAATGCACCCGATCTCGTCTAGCTTAATTTTTTAAATTTTATTTTTATCTTTAAATTAGTTGTATAAAAGAGTTGCCCTTCATTGTATGCATACACTACTTTGTTGAATGACAACTCTTTTATTTACTTTTGTTTATTTGTTTTTTTTAATTGTCAAGGTGATGTATAGAGGGGTTATAGTTCCATAAGTAAGATAAATACATTTCTTGTCAAATTACTCATTATTCTCCTATTTTTCCCTTCCACTCACTCCCCCCCCCCAAGTTGTACAGATCATTTCCAACATATTATCTTGTGTATATGGCTGTTGCATTGGTTCCCCCTTGTCCTTTGTCTCACCATTCTGTTGTCCCCTTCCCTTCCCCAATTCAGATAAATGTATATACAATAACAGGGTACCAAAGTCAAATACAGTGACAACAGGGGATACACAATAGGAGCAAGAACATACAAAAGAAACATGAAATCACATAGTACATTAGAAACAACAACCACAAAGAAAAACCTCTTGTGTCCACATCTTGGAGTTCATTTCACTTAGCGTCATCTTATATGGTCATATGTACCTAGATACTGAGCCATTGTGCTTATCAGCTATTTTTTTAATTTCCTGTATTTGGATCAACTCTCTCATTTTGTAGATATAGAAACAGTCATATTGGAAACTCCTGTCTAAGTCCTGTTGGAAACTTCACAGCTTGATGCTGTCATCTTCTAACGGACATGGTCACTTTTGCCCTCATTCTGTTAGAATCATTCAGAAGCAATTAATTCTTTAACATCAATATTGGTTAACTGTCTCTGTGTCTATAGGAGAGATATGTGAAGCCCAGTGTTTATCCTTAACACAGTGAATTCAAACTGGGAATTTCTTAGTTGCCAGAATTTAAAAACCTCTTACTAAATCAGATAACATGTGGCAAATAGCAGTTGCTCAATAAAGATTTTTTTTTAAATAAAAAATTCTTCTTTCTGCCTCAGTTCTAGTTCAGACATTTGACATTTAATTATCCTTTTCAGTAGTTGTACTTTCAAAACAGTGTTATTGGAACATAGGCATATCTTCCCATTCCTTATTACAGTCTTTTGAAGATCTCTTATATTATACAAAATCAGGTAAGGGGTGGAGGATGGGGTCTTGGACTCATAAGGTTTGAGCAAGAGTCTCTGAGACCTCATGGCACAGGGGTGTTACTTACTCGTGTAGTTGAGAGACTGGGTTATAATTTGTGTTGAAGCTACATGGGTTTTTAGCAGCAGGTTTTGTACATAACAGGGAGTTTCTGGATCTTGTTAACTCAGGGCAAAAAGTCATGCTTTGGAGCAGTTACCCCAGCAGGAGGAGAAGAGATGA
Source organism: Dipodomys merriami (assembly GCF_024711535.1). Classification (NCBI taxonomy): domain Eukaryota; kingdom Metazoa; phylum Chordata; class Mammalia; order Rodentia; family Heteromyidae; genus Dipodomys; species Dipodomys merriami. Next base: position 41,297,094 of record NW_027202270.1, on the reverse strand, counting down.
TGGTTGGTAATTACATCAGTTTTGCACTGTTGAGCAGATGTTCTTGCAGATAGATTTTGGCTGGCATTTATAGAATATCACTGGTGATTCTCATGATAGTGTCAGACCTGCTACAAGTGGAGGGAATGGCAGGTCTGTAAAACATTGTAAGGAGGAGTAGGAGGGAAGAAAAAAGAAGATAGGAGTGAAAAGGCAACTTTTAAAGAGAGCTTGATTTGCTTGGAGACAGCAGTTTTGTCAGATTGCATAATCAGATCTCATACACATTGGGTAACTTATTTTGCTTTATAATGTTGAGAATAATTTGATAGTCTATCAGTGTTTGGAAAACAATATATCATTTCTTTTGAAAATAAAGGACAATTTAGAGGACAGATTAGAACATAAAATTAGCCGACAACATCAAAACACATAATGGGTAATGGAAAATAATGACTATAAGAGATTTGTAACAAAAAATACTAACCAATGGGTTGGAAAATCCAGAGTAACTGTGAATTAGACTAAAATTGGGATGGTCAATAGTGAGATACTGCTTGATAACAAAGTCCCTTTAAATAATAGGCAGCTCCTCCAGCCCCCAGGGCTAAAAAACCTACCAAATTAATCTCATTCATGTCTTTTATGCAGATTTAATTTCTCTGTATGCTTTGGGATATTTAAGTATAGTCCTAGCAGTAGGAAACTAGGTTGATGTAAGGAAAAACTGTTAAGCCTTCTCTATATAAGGGGATGGGATTTTTTTCATAGTTTGCTAATAAGCAACATTTAAGTAAAAATGTTAAATACATTATAATAGCTTTGACTTCCATTCTGTTTCATTTTTTCCCTGGCTGTAGATACACTGAATTTAAACATTGCCCCCTTGCTGTCATGGGTTCTTCTGGGTCAAAGATACAAAAAGCAAAGGAAAGAAAAGAAGGAAGAAAAAAGAGAAAATGGCATCTTTCCCTTTTCTAAATGGAACCCAAGTATTCCCCTCATCTGACCACTTCAGAAATGAGAATGGAAATACAGTCTTTAATGTAGACCAGAGACAAGAAACAAGCCAGCGTCACTGGTTCCTCAATGAGCATCCTCAGAGCCAGAGTATAGGAGATAACACATAAAGCAGATACTCAGTAACATTCATCAAATAGCTCATAATATCCATCATTTATTAAAGTTGTTTAACTTAGCTGGGCACTGGTGGCTCAAGCCTGTAATCCTAGCTACTCAGGGGGCTGAGATATGAGGATGGTGGTTCAAAGCCATCTCAGGCAGAAAAGTCCACTCTGACCTCGATTAACTAGCAAAAATCTGGCAATAGATTTTGGCTCAAGTGATAGAGCATCATCTTGAGTGCCAAAACCAAGTGAGAACAGGAGGCCCTGAGTTCAAGCCTCAGTACTAGCACGTGTGTGCACAGACACACAGACAGACACAGACAGACAGACAGACAGACAGACACACACACACACACACACACACACACACACACACACACACACACACACACACACACACACACACACACACACAAATTTCTTAACTTTCTCACCAGAGAAAGAAACAGGCACAGAGAAGACAAACATTCAAACATGAGCTTTGGAGCTCCTCTGCAGATTAACATGAATGCGTACCTAACATCTTACCGTACAGATACCATCTTGGTCAGAGGCAGCATTTCTTCTTTCCTAGTCAGGAGACCATGTCTTATATGTGCATTGTGAATTCATTTCTTCTCTCTGGTGACTATATCCATGTGTTGTAGGACCTAGGCCCAGCTCGTATAGTAAGAGTTCTCATATAATTCACATTTCTAGTGTAATTACTAACATGTGCCAGGTCTAAAAACAAAGGATCAATTAAGACCATTCAGTGGGGTAGAATCTTGCTGATAACACTGTAACAATATGACTTAGCATCCTTATATTTGACCTTCTTAAATCTGAATTCAGCAAGCATAAGAAAAAAAAAATCCTTGGGCTTCATTCACTTACCCTAGAGCCTCTTTTTTTTCACTGTTATACTTAGATAATTGTTTATTGAAGTGACTATTATGTGTCAACACTCAGCTGGTCTCACTTGGCCCCATCCTCATTTGTCAATGGCTTTCCTTTGTGATTTGAGCAGTTTTAGGCAAATGTTGAGAGGGCATTTATTTTCTAGGTAACTAGTTCATTAGTGAACATGTTCATATATATTCTCATGACTTTCTATCCAACCTTATAACTACAGAGATTCAGATAATTAATAGTTAATGAGCAACCCATGTTCTCAATACATTAAACATCAGACCATTTGTGTTAGAGAGTAAACCCTCGTTCTACAGATATGTACACTGAAGTAGTGTGGCACTGAGTGACATCTTTAAAGTAAAAAACATGTAAAATTAGGAAGGATAGAAATCCTCTCCCACCTTTCTATTTACACAAAATCTGGTTCCATTCCTTTACATTTTGATTGGGCTCTTATTTTGGAGTAATGATATTAGAGTGGGAATCTGACCATTATGAAAAGTCCTGTCTTTTCCCTGGTCTATACCATAATAAGTTGAATGACAGAAAAACAAATGTCACTTATTAGAACATTGAGGTTTACTGTTCAAGTGATTAACTAAGAATCATTTGTATGATTAAATGCTAGAAAATAATTTGCTTTCCCTATGAACCTATAGCTTAGATCTCATTACACAGAAGTACTGCATATTAGTTGAAGCAAATTAACATTCAAACACTTTCTGGAGTGGCTGCTAATCACAGGCTGTTAATTACTGTCATTACATTAGGCTGCTGCAGAGACTACCCGAAGAATCATTCTCATGATCTTGGTATTTGAAAGTGATCTTCACCAATAAAAACACATGTCAGATATACAGAAATTGTAAATTGCTGAAATTGCTGACAGGGTTGAAAATTCCGCTGACTATAAGTACCCATCCAGTGATGGATGCATTCTTGACACAGTTTCAGTGTTTGGACTTAGGAAATAATGAGTATCAATGTCCTAGCAAGGGAATATGCAAAGATGAAGGAGCCCTTTTGTATCCTTAATTAAGGAAAGTAGTAGCAGAACTCGTTCACAGATAAGTGACTGTACATAATAATCATGTATTTATGTAAGGGACTGCTATGCTATATTACTGTAGTGGCAATTAGGTTTTCACAAAGTCGTTTTAATAAAAGGCATACTTACATAATAAATAAACAAACCCGCTCATTTTCGTGGCAGGCTCTCTAATTATACACTGGCTTAAAATAAAATGTTCTGCAATGCTAAGTTAAACATATAGACTCTAGCTGCCTTCTACAATATGCCCCAAATCTTTTCTCACCCCACAGTCTTAGTCACCACAGGAACTCTCCTAAATAGAGAAAGAACAGTTTGTGCCTTTTTGTCTGTTATGCCTAAGGAAGAAATCATTTGAGAACTTGGAGGTCAAGGCTTCAGATACTCAGTGATCATTCTTCATTGCCTGGAATGTTTGCAACCCACCACATGGCTACCAATCATTGTGATCACCCCATGCCAGAATGGTGAGAACTCAGGTGACTAGCAAACATATGGCTTTGTAGATAATCCAGTTCACTAGCAATGTTATTTTAGTGCAGCCCAAGCCATAGGACTTTGAGGATCTCCTAGTAGGTCCAGGTCTTCTGTTCTGGCTTCTCTATTATTCATAAATTCAACAAATGCACATTAGGTACTTTCCTTGCAGAGTACATTGTAAAAGGTGCTTTGAAAATGTAAAGTGCAATTAGCTGTGAATCTTGCCTTTGAAGAACTTGAAATTTGTTTGGGGCAATCATCTATGAGGTGCCAAGAGAACAGAATGGGATATTTTGAATTCTTCCTGATTCTATAACTATGGAACCCTTACAGAACTTGCTCTACAACCTCTGATGTGGTACATCAGTACTACAGGAATCCTTGTCCCTAAGTACACAAGTAGAACTATGTCTACTAAAGTCTTATTAAGACTTCCTTCCTTCCCTCCCTCCCTCCTTCCCTCCCTCCCTTCCTCCCTTCCTTCCTTTTCCTCCCTCCCTCCTTCCTTTTCTTCCTCTCTTCCCTTCCCTCCTTCCCTCCCTTCCTTCCTCCCTCCCTCCCTCCCTCCCTCCCTCCCTTCCTTCCTTCCTTCCTTCCTTCCTTCCTTCCTTCCTTCCTTCCTTCCTTCCTTCCTTCCTTCCTTCTTCCTTCCTTCCTTCTTCCTTCCTTCCTTCCTTCCTTCCTTCCTTCCTTCCTTCCTTCCTTCCTTCCTTCCTTCCATCCTTCCTTCCTTCCTCCCTTTATCTCTTCCTTCTCCCTCTTCCTTCTTTCTTTTGCTCTTCCTTTTTTCTTTCTTTCCTTCTTTATTCAGTATTCATTATAAATAAGTTCTGGGGATTTGAAAACAAATGTGATATATTTGGTCCTGTAAAGAATGCATAGTCTTGGGGAGTACAGAGTAGATGGGCGCTTCTAATATGCCTGTCCTCGAGGGTATACAGTTAGTATGCAATGAGAACATATGAGATGGCCTCACAGCTAGAAGAGACAGATTAACTAGGATTTAAAGGAAGTCTAGCAGAGAGCAATAAGAATTTGGAGTGTTGTAAGGTTGGAAAATCAAATAAACTGTAACTTGACTAGTTAGAGTACAAGGTGGTGGAAATAATAAGGCCTAGTAAAGAAGAAGGGCAAGGATTGTTAGGAACAAAAAAGCAAGATTTATATCAATTATTTCCTATGAAAAATGACTGATATTTTTAAAGAGGGAATGACATGATCAAATTTGTATCTTAAATGGAACGATCAAATTTACAGATTCTTACAGAGAATAGATTGGAAAAAGCAAAATTGGAGGCAGAGAGAGCAGTTAGGTTTGAGGGAGGTGGTAGAAGGGGGTTTGGAGAGCATTGAATAGGAAGTACAAAAATTGAAGTTTACTAACGGTGCCTGTGTGCCTGTGTGTCTGTGTGTGTGCTCATGGGTATGGTGGGAAGAGGAAGGAGAGCAGAAGTCAAGGATGACTTTGAGGTTACTGAGTGGATGATATTTCCATTCCTAAGTGGGGACACAGTAGGTTTTGAAGGTTTGGCGCTTAGTCTTGTTTTGATGTTGATGTGAAATCTACTTTGAGGATTTCCAAGGGGAAATGTCCAGTAAGTAAATGGATGTGGGAATCTGGGGATGGAAGAAAGAGCCACTGTGAAGATCAGACTGTCACTGTTCTTTTGTTAGCTTGGTTTCACTACATTTCATCCACAGAGGCAGAGATTAAAGTCAGTGCTTCACTAAATAATGTTTCTTTCCCAGCATGGGTGCATACCTTTTAATTATTTTGCTTTATGTATTATTAAATATAGGAAATTGGGCTCAGATATCATGGGCTTAATCTAAACTGACAGAAGCAAAAGACATTACAAATTAAGTTGCTATGTTTCTCTTTAATGCATTTAAAGCTTCCATTTATTAAAAGGAAATTGAAAATAGGATGCAGTTGTGTTCTTCTCTGGAAGAAGTATTTCAGGAACCCATCCAACATTGAGGCAACTTCATGGCATGGTGTCCAAGGGAAATGCATAATGTAAACACAGATCACCTTTGGGCAAATGGGTGAAGTACTCTTCTTGACAAGAACAGGAACATGTCTTCTAAGAAGACATCCAAGGGGCTCAAAACCCTGGGCTAGAATGGATTTCAGTTTGTAATTGGTCCATTGACATTCTCTTCATTCTTTCTTTCCCAAGAGCGCTCTTAGGTTCCCAAACCCATGCCAAGCCAGTAACAGGACATTTGTAGCAAGGCCAGGAAAGCTGGGAAAGTAAAATATTTCAGTGGGGTCACTAATATCAACCCATTGGTAAAATAGAGGAAAGAATTAACTATCATCAGAGCAGTTTTATGAATAGGTAATGCTCTAGACAATGATGTTGTACAAAGAAAAATTCATCTAACATGCCAAGATTAGAGGCCTCTTTGGTAAGTTCTCCATGACATGATTTATCTGCTTATTCAAGAGATCAGATTTGCCTAACTGAGCTCTAATTTGTGTGAGCTCCTATAATCACAAGCAGTAATGATACTCATTTGACAGGAGACACTTATTTGACAGGAGGTGCTCAGCCTACTAGTAATTGGGGTAGCTCCATCTTCACTCTTTCCTATCCCAATGGCTACACAGTAGCCACTAGACAGAGCTAAGCTGACAGTCCACTAAATCATTAATTTCCTTTAACTCAGAAGCATGAGTTATTCTCTATAGCTATTCCCCTTGTCAGGATCCTTTGGCAACTACAAAAACCATGGAATAGTGTTGGAATGATGGTACAAGGAGAAAAGTTGAAAAATAAACATTATCAATGGTGCCAGGTTCAAATATGTTGTTTATAGATAAAATTGAGGCTTACATACTTACATTTAATATTATAATTGGGAACCCATGGTAGACTTTGGAATCTGTTATAATGCTAGAAGCATTTTTTCCTTACTTCTTTCATGTCTTCTTCATTACCCAGCTCCAACGGGGATGATATTCTTCTAAATTAAGACATTGGATTAATCTGCCTAAAACTACCGTGTTTTGTGCTAACGGACTCCAGTAGTCACTACCAGAAATACCTAGCCAAATACAACCACAGCAAGCAATGTCTGAAGCATAATAATTAGTTGCTAATAATAACTGCCATGCACCTATTTGAGTGACGGGTTTCAATAGGGATATAAATACTGATGAATCTCTAGTGTCTTCTAAACATCATTGAATGAAACATTTGTTCTTGAGCACAGTTGAAGCAACTTATTAAACCAGAACTACTCCCTGTTGTACCAAATGAGAGTAACAAATATGATCTTATATATGACTATCATTGTAGACAAATTATAAACTTTCCCCAAATCCTGATGTATCAATCTTCTAAATGTTGGATTGTAGCTAGAATGAAGTTGGCTTCTTTATAAAACACTTTTATTTTAATTTCTGAACACCAGCCCTTCCTCTCCAAATTTTGCCCAGGTTTTCACAAGTCTCTAGGTGTGGGCATTTTATCTCCCATTTATCTTGTGACAGTTCTTGAGCAGGAGTGCATTCTAGCTCTGGCGGACTCAGGGTGAGAGCTTCCTGCTAAGATCCTAGTCCTTGCTTGTCCTGGGGCAGTGTGCATCCCACCTCATCAAGGTGACAATTCTTTTTCTTTCATCTTGGCTTCAGCATGGTCTGGAAGCTTTTCCTTAACTCTCCTCCCAATAACACACATGCATGTAGTTGAAAATGGGCTGAATCATGGAACAAGACTTTTCTATAAGCTATGGGATAAAGGAAGGAAATCACCACTATTATAATTTGTACCTATATAAGGTCTCTCCAAAGTCCATTGAATTCTGTCTATTCTCACATAGTTCTTATAAAAGCTGCCTCTAAGTCCATCTGTCAGTCTTCTTCCCTACCTAGTTAGAGAGACACTTATTTGGCACCTTGAAGCACAATTTTCAGATCCATCTCAGCCTATTCCTGAATGCTTCCTGACATAGAAGCCAAATTGTTTTTGTTGTTGTTACTTAATGGCAATGGGATTAAAGCCAGGGTTTCATGCTCATTAGGTCAGAAACACTCTATCACTTGAGCCACACAACCTAAGCTATTTGCTTTTATTTTCTATTTTTGGAATGGATCTGGATAATTTTGCTAAGGTTGGCCTTAAGCTCAAGATCCTCTTGGCTCTGCCATCTGAGTAGCTATGATTACAAGTGTGTGGCAGAAGCTATATTCTTGACAATATATAATAGTATTTTATGCATGTCTGGACATATATATGGACTAAATGTCTTACTCTTCCACACCTTCAGAAAGAAACATCTGCCCTTACCTTAGTTTAGGCTGATCTTTTAGGTATATTTTCCTTCCTGAAGCTCTAAAGGTTTTCATTTTCCCAACATGATTAATAATAAATATTTCCATTACTAGTCAAAAAGATGCTTACAGCAGATTTCATTCCTCACGAGGAAAAGTCATGCCTTTTACATTTACCTATCTCAATATTTGGATTATTTCTTTTAAATATTATGTCAAACCAGTCCAGGTTAAACTTCTGAGTCCATATAGTTCAGTTGCATTTAAAATCTTTTCTCCATGGAGAGCAGTAGGTCAGATCTGCAAGTCCTTGAAATCTCCTTGGTCCAGCATCTATGTCTTATGAACAACTAACCAACCAAAAATGACTTATGTCTACAAGAACCTAGCACCATTTGAAGGTCCAGTGCAATCTAAATCCTTATTCTTGCATCTACTAAACATTTGTGTTATGCATACTTGATTCTGAATCCTGGATGCATCATTTGCAGAGATGCAACTCTGACTATATTATAAACAGAGCATACAGATTATACCAGTCACATCATTTTGCTCTGAACCCAAGTGAAACTTAAACTATGAGCTTCCATAGCTGCTGCTTCTCAGAGATCACCATTGCTACTTACAATATCTCTTTTTATTCAGAGCATCCATTCTGGTGACTTAAACAACTAAAGTATATTTTAAGGATATTTTCACATCCCTTTTCTTTCAAAAGATAAAACCAGTATTTCTATGTCCTTATATGTAGTTTCAGATAGGAAATACTGGTTCAATAGAACAGGTAATAGAGATGAAGTTTCAGATAGGAAATACTGGTTCAATAGAACAGGTAATAGAGATGAAGTTTCAGATAGGAAACACTGGTTCAATAGAACAGGTAATAGGCCTGGCAGGACAAGTGGGGAAGGCTGCACCACTACATTCCAGGGACGGGGCCTGCAAGGCTGAGGGAAAAATATCTCACTCATGAACCTCAGTTTCTACATCTGTGAAATAAAGACGATTACTAGTTCCACATTTGTGCAAATGCCACAATGAAACCAACTCTGTACAACTAATATATGTTAAGAAGTTTATTTTATTATCTTTAAGTAGCTGTGCAGAGTGGTTACTATTTAGTTGTCAGTTTATATGTATACAGCTTGATCAATATCACTGCTTTCATCATTTTCCCAATCAATCCCACATTGAATATGTATTGAATATTATGAACACATTTTCTCTACTCTTCCTTTCTTCATTCCTTTACCCTCATTTCCTTGACTCTACCCCCTCAGCTCCTGCATCTCAAGTACCAGATTCCTGGCATTCATTTTGTTGGACTGTGAGTTTTTCTAAGGAGTTATACCATTTGAATTCTCCTTTGCACATACCATATTTCAGTTAAGACATTTGTGTATACTTGCATTTAACATTCTATATATTTACTTGTATATATAAATTAGATCTAGCTTCCACATATGTGAGGAAACATGTGTCCTTTGTTCTCTGGGCCTGACTTGTACCACTTATTTTCCGGGTCCATCCATTTCATTAAAAATGATGTAATATAATTCTTCCTAATGAATAAGCAAATTTCCATTGTGTACGCATAAAAAATGCTCTTGATCCATTTGTCCATTAAAGGATATATGGGCTATTTATATAACTTGGTTATGGTTAATAGTACAGCAATGAACATGGTTGTGCAAGTGGCTTTGCTGGATCCTGATTTATAATCTTTTGGATAAATGCCTAAGAGTGGCAATGCTGTATCAGTGGGTAGTTCTATTTTCAGGGTTAAAAATTTTTTTTCTTTTTGTTTGTTGGGGAGCTTGAACTCAGGGCCTGGGCACTCTCCCTGAGCTTTTTTGCTCAAGACTAGCACTCTACCACTTTAAGCCACAGTGCCACTTTCAGTTTTCTGGTGGTTAATTGGAGATAAGAGTCTCATTGACTTTCTTGTCCATGAACTGGCTTTGAACCACAATCCTCAGATCTGAGCTGACTGAGTAGGTAGGATTACAAGTGTGAGCCTCCAAAGCCCAACTCAATTTTTAGTTTTTGAGGAATCTCCAAACTGGTTTCCAGAGTGGTTGTACCAGTTTACATTCCCACCAACAGTGTATCAGGGTTCCTTTCTCCCACATCTACACCAACATCTATTGTTGGTTTTATTATTGATATGACCATTTTCACTGGATGGAGTCTCAGTGTTGTTTTGATTTGTATTTCCTTTATGGCCAGAGATGATGGGCATTCCTTCATATATTTATTGGCAATTTTACTTCTTTGGAAAAGTCTTTATTAGCTTGTGTGCCCACTTATTAATTGAATTGTTGATTCTTTGGTTTCTTGAGCTCTGGTTATTAGGTCATTGCCTAATGCATTACTGGTAAAGATCTTCTCCCATTCTGTAGACTGTCTTTTCAGCTTGTTAACTATGATTTTTTGCCATGCAGAAAATTCCCAGTTTGATGCAATCTCAATTCTTTGATTTGCTAAGTTCTTGTAATTTTACTTGGAAAGTTTCTGCCTGTACCAAGAAGTTCCAATATTTCTCTCCTAGTCCTTCCTTCAATAGTTTCTTGGTTTCAGGTCTAACATTGAGGTATTTGATCTATTGAATTGAGATAAGTACAGGGCAATAAGTACAGTTACAATTTTCTGCATGTGGATATCCAGTTTTCTCACCACTTGTTGAAAAGGCTGTCTTTTTCTCCATTATGTTTTTGGCTCCCTTATCAAATATTAGATGGCTATAAGTCTGTGGCTATAAGTCTGTGGTTTTATTTCTGGGTCTTCTATTTTGTTCAATTCTATTCTCTGGGCCTATTTTTGTGCTAATACCAAGCTGTTTTTCCTATTAACATTTGAAGTCTGGGATTGTGGTACCATTAGCATTGCTTTTTGTGCTCAGATTTGCTTTGACTAGTTGAGATCTTTTGTGGTTTCATAAGAAATTTTTTTTTCTTCCCTATCTCAGTGAAGAATAACACTGGGATTTTGATGGGTATTGAATTGAATTTGTAGATGCCTTTGGCAGAATGGCCATTTTTATGATATTAATTCTGCTGATCCATGAACATGGGAAGTCTTACCAATTCCTGGTGTCTTTGATTTCTTTTTTTGGGGGAGGTCCAGTCATGGGGCCTGAACTCTGGGCCTGGGCACTGTCCCTCAGCTCTTCAGCTCAAGGCTAGCACTCTACCACTTGAGCCACAGCACCACTTCCAGCTTTTTTTCTTTTTGCTTATGTGGTGCTGAGGAATCGAACCCAGGGCCTCATGCATGCAAGGCAAGTGCTCTACCACTGAGCCACCTTCCCAGCCCATGTCTTTGATTTCTATTGTCTGAGTTTTATAGTTTTCAATATAGAGGTCCTTCATTTCCTTAGTTAGGTTTATTCCTAGATTTTTTTGTGGCTCTTGCAAATGCAACTGATTCCCTGATTTCCCTCTCTGTCGGTTTATTGTTGGCACACAGAAAAGCTACACATTTTTGTGGGCTAATGTTGTACCCTTTTACTTTGCCAAAGTAGTCTAGAAGCTTGGAGGTGGAGTCCCTAAGGTTCTTTAGATACAGGATCATGTCATCTGCAAATAAGGATTATTTTCTGATTTCATTTTGACAATGCAAATGAATGAGAAATACACAGAAGCAACAATAAAGCAAAAATATGTTTTCTGTAAGGTAAATGGGCAGTATTTAAAACCTGTAATCAATGTTTACAAAATAAATGTCCCAAGTTTATGCTTGACAGCTGATGAACAACTGGAATGTTGCTTATTGTGTGTGTGTGTGTGTGTGTGTGTGTGTGTGTTTGTGTGTGTGTGTGTATGTGCAATCTTCAAGACAAAAAATTAAATTTGGGAATTAAATTTGGGTTGTCATGTTTAAGTTTTAATTAAAAGTTCTTCTTTTATGGCAGTACTGAGGGCTTGAATGCAGGGCTTTGTGCTTGATAGACTGTTGCTCTACCATTTGAGTCATGCCTCTAACCTGGATTTTTGTTGATTGGAGATAGGAGTTTATGGACTTTGCTGCCCTCAATCCTCCACATTTTAGCTTCCCAAGTAGTTAGGGCTACAGGTGTAAGTCATTGGTGGCAGGCTTGCAGCTCTATCTTCTGGTTATTTTTGAGATAGGTTCTTGCAAACTTTTTTGCTTGGGGTGGCTTCAAACAGCAACCCTCGCACTCTCAGACTTCCAAGTAGATAGGAATATAGGCATAATCCACTGGTACTTAGAGATACTGGGGTTTTGAACTCAGGTCCTTACTTGAACTTAGGTCCTTACTTTGAACTCAGCTTTTACCATTGAGCTATGTCTTAGCCCTGTTTTGCTGTTTACATTTGAGCGTGCAATCAATTCATGTTAGGCTTCATAATGGATAGCATAACAGTTGTGCACCACCACATTCAAATGTTGGTTGACAAGGGGGGTCTTGTGAACTTTTTCTGTCAAGGCTGGCCTCAAACCACAATCCCAACAATCTCAGCCTTCCATGTTGCTAGGATTATAGGTATGAATCAGTGGCACTTGGCTAAAAATTCTTTTATTGGGGGGGGGGTCCGGTCATGGGGCCTGTACTCTGGGCCTGGGCGCTGTCCCTCAGCTCTTCAGCTTAAGGCTAGCACTCTACCACTTGAGCCACAGCGTCACTTCCGGCTTTTTTCTTATGTGGTGCTGAGGAATCGAACCCAGGGCCTTGAGCATGCAAGGCAAGTGCTCTACCACTGAGCCACCTTCCCAGCCCCTTCGCTAAAAATTCTAATAGGTTGTTTTACACTATTCTTTATTGTCACATCTGTAGATTATCCATAATCTGAATTAAAATGTATGTAAAAATTAAAAAGAATCATGATCCTGCATGGCAAACTGTGATAACTTTTTTTTTTCTGGCACATGGGCTAATGGGCTGAGATGTCATAATGTTTTGTAGTCATATAACAGAATGTTGTCATTTTAGTAGATTTTTAGGGTATGAGCTTTGAGCAAAAGAGCACAGGGACAGTGCCCAGGTCCTGAGTTCAAGCCCCACAAACAACCAACAAACCAAATAAATTAATAAAGAAGTTAAGATGAAACAAAACAAACCAAAACCTCAACAAAATAGAGTTTTAGACTTGTACTTTGTATTTGCCATAGTTTGAATGTATCTTCCAAAAATTCATAAGCTCGAAATGTAATACTCAAAATCTCTCTACCTCTGCCTCTGCCTCTGCTTCTGCCTCTGCCTCTATCTCTATCCCTATTTCTCCATCCCCATCTTCACCTTCATCTCCATCTCCATCTCTATCCGCAGGACTGGGGTTTGAACTCAAGACCTCACACTTGCTAGGCAAGTACTTACTGTACTATTTGAGCTACTACCCTAACCTTTTTTGTGTGTTAGCTATTTTCCTGATACTCTTGAATTCTTGCTTGAGCAATTATTGAGCTGTGATTCTTGGATCTTTACCTCTTGAATAGCTGAGATTACAGATAGGAGTCACCACACTCAGCCTTAAGTTTATGTTTTGACAGCAATGGGAAGAGGCTCTTTAACAGACAATTAGGATTAAAGGGTGTTATGAGGGAGGGGTCCTATAATGACACCAGCGTCTTTGTATAGAGAGGGAGTGAGACTTGAGCTAGCAGACCTGCTCTGTCTTGACATATGATGTTCTTACCATATTGCAAAAACAGCAAGAGGATCCTCCCCAGTGGATGGGCCACACTCTTGAGCTTTCCAACCTCTAGAATCATGAGCTAAGTAAACCTCTATTCTTTGTAAATTATCCAGCCTATAATATTTAGTGATAGTTGCAGAAAATGAATCAAGACAGTATGGTTTGTACGAAGTCAATATATAATTCACTGTCTCTTTCACTGTGATCCCAGCCCTTCAAGCTATACCTGCAGCTCAGTCAGGCTTGCTACAACTCTTCAATTACTAGCATGAAAATTTACCAAGGACATTTTCATCAGGCAAATATGACACTGTGTAAACTCTGCATCAAGTTGGTCTAATCCTGAGATGGTAGAGATGGTATGGATTGGCACATTAATATAATGTCGCCACTACCCAGAGTGTGCAGAGGCCATTGTCAAAATGTTGCTGTGCACGGAGCCCACTGAGAGAAGTTAAATTTTGTATACTCCAGTGAGCATAAAATACATGGTTGCATTTGAATCTAATATGTGTTAATTATGAAAATCAGCTCCAGGCAAAGAAAGCCATAATAATTAAAAACCATCTTTTCATCTTAAAAAAACCCTTCCTCCCCAAAGTATTAATGCACTCTAATGAAACAAGTAAAAATAGTTATGGCAAAGCCTAAATAATTACCTCTATTAAAGTAGTATGTACACTCCATAATATGTAATTATGTTGCACTTAAATAGCAGCAAACATAAGAACAAATCCATTTAAGTGAGCAGCAACAAAATAGATATTAAATTGTGGATGTTACTGTTCCCTTCATGATTTTCTTTCTACTTTCTGATCTGTGTGAAAGCCTAAGACCTTCACTCTACTTACACATTTTAAAACTTTAGCAGCTAAGATAGTGGCCTTGTGACAAAAAAAACTAGAACTCATTTAATATGCTAATTCTAGTCAATTTTAGTGGATGTTTACAATGATGGCTAGAGAAGAATCATGTGACCTTGACCAAACTCACTGTGGAAAGAATGGCACGATCAAGTTATGATGTAGATCTTAGCATAGTAGTATGCAGTGGTGGCATTTTTAGCAAGTGTTTATCAAGCACAGTATTCAATCTATTAAAAAGACTAGTATATGTCTGGGACACGTAGAAAAGGTCAAAAACTATGTACTTATGACCAGATAAGATGAAGTTAAGTGAAATGAACCCCAAGATAGGGACACAAGTGGCCTTTACTTTCTTGCTATTGTTTCTAATGTATTTATAAGGTACTGTGTGATTTTTTTTGTTGCTTTGTATGTCCCTCCCCCACGGTATAACCCCTGTTTTCACTATATTTGATGTCTATATAATTTGGGGAGGGGAAGGGAAAAAACAAAATGTTTAAATAGGGATACAGGTTGACCAATTGTAACAATGAGTTGTATAAGACACTATGTTGAAAAACAAACTTTACAATTTAGGCCAGGGGTGGGGGTGAGAGAGTGTAGTTGTGGAGGTGGGAGGGAAGGGATGGTAGGAGAAAAACAAAGGAGGAGGCATCAATGCTTGATAGGAAATGTACTCATTATCGTGCTCATGTAACTGTAACCCCTCTGTACAGTACTTTCACAATAAAAAAAACTTACTTAAAAAAAGACTACACACACACACACACACATACACACATACACACATACAGCATCAATTTGGTCTTATGTTGAAACTAAAGTTTTACTTTCTAATTTTAGGACCTAATAAGGCAAAGCAGATAAATCCTAGAGCTAAGAGCAGGATAGTGGATGAAGTTACTTAAGCTACTTAAATTTTTTTTGTTCTTTGTCTCTTAGTTTTATTTTTCTAAGCCATGACAATATAGCTGAGTCACCAAAATACAGCAAATTTTAGCAACTCGGAATTGCATTACAATTTTGGTTTCTACAAATATATGCAAAGTAACCTGACGCGTATTTTTTAATAGGAAGAGAAAAAGTAGAAATTCAAATATTTACTCGTTTAAAGTCTTGAGAAGCTAAAAGAGGTCATTTACAAAAACCTCAAATAAATGTGTAATTTAGTGAAAATGCTTAAAAATGCAGGGTTGTACTTCTTCTTAGGTGGCAAATCCATAGTAGAACTTGCCATAGAATGCAAACATTCCAGGTCCAGGTCAAGATGGGGCTTTGAATGTTTCTGGATCCAGTAAAGACATGAATCAAAAGCTCTCTCATTATTTAGAAGAATGGCCTGAATTTGTTTACCTATTTTAAAAAATTGTTTGTTGTGTTTGTTGTTTGGGAGCACTTTGGCTATAATCCTAAGTAACCCCCTCACCTCCCACTCTCTCTTCCTCTCTGCCTTGAAGCAAGCTTTTTGCACCACGCAGCTTGACAAATTGCATTTATGCAGACAATCTCTTGTTGCTAATCTGCCTGCACATCCACTGCCCCAAGGCTTCCCTTTCTACAGCAGGGCTCCCTGGCACTCGGCCCTGCCTACTTGCTTCCTGACTCATCTCCTGCCGACCTGAGAGGTGGAGGGTAGGAAGTTAATTTTCATTAATTTTCTTAACACTTTCGATTTATGATGCATGTATATCCACAGCTTTATTTCTAAAAGGAGAAACCACTTTGTCCACCCAGTTGAATCTCCAGTTTAAGCTATATTTGAACAAATGAGAATAGCTTAGAAACCAGAAATCAGAAATCTGCACAATCAACTGAAAAAGAGAGATTTTATGGTCATTTTCTCTTCCTACATTCTACTATTCTTTATTTTTTTCAGCTTCATGATGGACTTCAAATCACACACTTCTCCTGTTTTAGAGGGGAAGATTTGCATTAGAGCTTTTATTCAGCCCTAAGAAATGGTTTATTACACTTTCAACTTTATCTTCACATGGGAAGCTACAAATGATGATGCTCTGAGGAAAAGTTATTGATGGTAATTATAAAGTAGGTGGTAGACTTAACAACTTCTGTGCAATTTTAACTTCATCCATCATCCAAATACCAATATTCTCCCCACAGTTTGACTACCATTGTTTTTTACCCCTTCTGCAGATGTCAGTTAGTCAAAGACCAAAAGTTAAATAAGAATTTTCAGACCATTACCAAAAACTTGAGGGCTTAACCAATACAGAGAAATAGGGCTTGCCAGTGATCAGTGTGGAAGGGCTCTGACTCAAAACCTTGATAAAACCTTGAGCAGAAGTTTCTCCTTGAATGTCCTGATTTGATTCTCTGGTTTCTGGATGTTCCAGGATTTGAACTCAGACTCTTAAGCTTAGTGTTCTGACACTTGAACCTCATTCCTAGCTATTTTTACTTTAATTTATTTTTCAGATAGGGTCTTGTGCTTTTGCTTGTGTGTCACTTTGGGCCTTAAAACCTCTAGGCTTGTGCTTTCAAATAGGATCTCATTAACTTTGGAGGGTGGTTTTGTTTGCTTTGTTTTTTGCTTGGGCTGGGCTTGAACTGTGATCCTACCATCTCTGCTTCTCAAGTAACTAGATCCTGATTTGATTTTAATACATATGGAAAGGGAGGGAGGGAAGAAAGAAGGAAAGGAGAAAAAGGGTAGGGAAGATTTTATTTTTCTTCATTGCTAAATAAAGCTCAATAGTCTTTTATATTTAAATCTTTTGAATAATTCATTTTAAAATGCCTATTATTTACCAGATGGTTTTTATTGGTAATTCATTTGGTTGTAAGAGTGGGAGCTTATGTGGGGCAGGAGGTGCAACCATCTGCAGAAGTGCTAAAAAGACAGTTGGAGAGCAGAGCAAGAGCTAGAGACCCACCAACAAATGGTCAGCAGTGAAACAGACAGGAAGATCCTCATGATCTCCAGGCGCTTTCTAAACATACACACTGGTAACAATTAAAGCACATTATGAAAAGGCAATACTGAATAGCAAAGGCTTTGGGCATGATTTACACTAGGCTGCTTGCTCATGGGAATTTATTCCATAGAGGAGTTCAAAGCTTGTCAGAGAGAATAATTCTGGGATGTAGATAGGGTCAAGCTTGGAGGTATAGCTATTATTTTCTTATAAGTATCAGGGAAATTTTAAATATGAAAATTCCATGTGAAAAGTCATATGAAAATGGTGATATAGAAGTAGAGATAGATGAAAGATATGCAAGAACTCAGGCTAATGAAATGAAGTGTTGGAAAGCTCTTTCCTGACCCTCTACAATGCAATACCTATTGTCAGGTCCTTGGAGAACACCGGACTGGAACTCAAAACAAACTGCAGACCTCACAGAAAGTCTCAGGAAAATTAAAAGCCCAAGATCAGAACGAATTACTTAACCTGGCTTGATGTCTTGCAACAGATCTGAGCAGTGTAATAAAGATGTCCTTATGTCTTTGGCATACAGTAAGGGCTTTTCCCCAGAATTCATGCAATTCCAATGTGTAACTTCCACATCTATGGGAAACCCATCTATCAGGGAAGTAGTCTAGGTGGGAGAGAACACAAGGACCTGGTCAGTGGGATCTGGCTGCTGATGGGAGTCTGGAAATCCAGGTGGCAGAAACTGCTTGTGGAGAGAGCCTAAGCAGTTACAAAGGTGAAAGGTCTATTAAATTCCACTAAGTCATTCTGCTTGTCTCAAACATGAATTCCAAAGGCCACAGAAGTGAAGGACAGAATGATTTTATAAGTCTGAGGGAGACAAAGTGTTCAAGTAGCCCTTGGCACAGGAGCCTAGCCGGGGATGCTTGAGGGAAGAAGACCAAGGAAAACTTCCACTCCACAATGATGGACACACTGGCCTGGGCTGGCTCACCCTAGGCAGTGGTTTCCCTTTCTATCTTCCCTCATCACCCTACCCAGCTGTTCTTAACTCCTCTTTCCCATCTCACTGCCTCTGCTTAGCTTTGGGCCATGCCATCCTGCCTATGTTTGAATTTTTGTCCCAACCTTCAGTTTTAGTCTTCTTTAGTTTATTGAATATATCATTGACTTGGCTGACCTCATGTCTTTCCACAATCTCCTCCTCTCCCTACAAACCAGCTAGTCTCTTCTGCTTCAGTACCTGTGACTCCAGTGTGTATTGCTCCTCGTTCTTCTGACATGTTATTGTCCCTATCTGTGTACAGACCTACTACTCCACCTCCGACCCCCTGCAGGTAAGCTCCACAAGTTTGAAGCTCTGTGTCTCTTATGCTGGACCGGAGAAGCTCTTCCACCTCCTGCCCTCACCCCTACTTGGAGAAATGGCAACCCCAATCCTTCCAGTTAGTCAGCCACACACCTGGCAGCCCAAACATGAGTATTGAAGAACAAAACAAAAATCGAAGTCTTCAAAGTACTTACACAGATTCCAGTGTACAGCCAGAGTGGAATCCTGCTGCTGTATTGTATTTGTGACTATCCTCAGACCTTAACTTTCATCCAGGCTACTTGGCTCCTCCTTGCTCATCTCCACATGATCTGCTGTCAGCTGCAGCCTCTGTGCCCCTGCAGGACTTGCCCATCTGCACCTGCTATTGTGCATCTCAGCACCACTCAGTGCTCAGTATATGTATAGTACACCTTAAAGTGCCACCCCAGCTCATCCAGTCATATCAGACAACCAATGAAGAGGGACTGCTCTCACACCTATTAAAAAGATGAGGAAACTGAGAAAGAAGCTAACTGTAAATACAAGATTAATTGTAATCAAGTAGCTTAGCTGGGCTTTGAACTCAGGTTTCCTCCTTTCTTATATCCTCTGTGTATCTCTTTTGAGACAGAGTTTTTCTATGTAGTCCAAGATGGCCTCAACCTTGTAATTCTCTTGCCCCAGCTTCCCAAATTCTGGGATTACAGGAGTACGCCATCATATTCAACTTCGTTATGAAGTTATGTGCTCACTCATCTCAGCCTTACCCATTTGGGCCTTCTGATTTCCATTTCTAGTAACTTGTCCTTTCTAGACTTTTTTCCTTTCCATTCAGTTAGTACAAACTATTGCTCCCTACTCTCAAAGAACCCTTTAAGGTACTTCACAATAATCTCACACCAACTTATGCAATTTGTAGCAGATATTGCATATGATGAATACATTATCCCAGAAGTATCTAATATGACCTCCTAGCAACACTCTAGATTTGGTATTCTATACTTCTGGGCACCTCAGGAAAATACCCTTGTACCCTTGTTCTAGGATGCCACCTTCCAGGGGTTCTGGGGGGAAAGGCCTTCTTTAGAGATTCTGTGACTGTGGCTTTCAAGGCAACACAGTTTCTGTGACCCCAATTTCTTTCCAAGTTGGAGCTGCTTTTAGCTTTACAAGTTGCTTCTGGCATTGGAAGAAGGTGAGTAAAAATGTGGAACTGATCTACAAATGGCTATAGCTTTCTTCCAAGGTTTCCAAGGATACATGAACATGGGGATAAAACGCATGCTAGGGAGTTCAAATCGAGTTCAGGTGGCTCACATTGAGCCACATTGGCCCTTGCCATCCCATCCCATTGAAGCTTGGCTCCTTCTAGCTCAAGCTCAGCTTCTGCTTCTTCCCATAACCCTGGGAGGCTCATCCAAGGTGAACCTTTACTCTGCAGTTTGTGATCTGTGAATAGCAGTGAGCTGTGCCACGTGAACTGTGAAGGCTGAACACAGAGGATGAATATAAAAGCTCAGAAACATTCATGTCCAATCTATGACATTGGTCCTCAGCTGTAAAACATGAGTGCAGGGAGTGATGAAGGCCAGTGAATGAAGCTCTAGCAGCGCTGCAGGGCTTATGTTATCCAGGGTAGCACAAGGAATTTCTGATCGGGAAGACTCTTAAGGTTGCCATCACTTCCTGTGTCTCAGCCCAACACACCATGTGCTCTAGACTGATGCCCACCAGTTTACCCATTTAGATCAGGTGATCAGCTGAAAATGAATTGTTTGGAGTTAAGGAAGGGATATCCACATTTTGTTACAGCCCCTATGGTGTTCTATTGCCTACTGATGCCAGTGATGAGTCCTAACTGTCTTCCAGTACCCCATGTCCATAGGATGATTTTCATCCTGGCCTGCCTCTTTCACAGCCTTCTCCTGCTACACCTTAGCCCCTGAGCCCTATGAGAGCAGTAATTGGGGTCCTCTTGTTCAGAACCACACCATAAAACCCACAACAATGCCTACTAGTACAAATAGCTTGATATATTCACATCCAGTGAATGAATGATGAATGAATGAGGGAAATATAATTTCCTGACCTTATCATCCCAGACCCTAAAATGGCCACATTTGAGCTGCATTTTTCAGGGTCCCCTTGGTTCATCCAATTACCTTGCTCTACTATGGTGGGATAAAGTTTTCATTCTATAATTAGAAAGCTATAAAAGACAAATGGCCTGGTAAAACCTTAGAAGTGGATTGGTTTCAGCTGTTTTCCTGCTTGGACATAAAGAGAGGGAGAGAGATATTAGATAGCAGAAGGCATTGGATTCTGATTGATCCCTAGAGGCTAATGCTCCTCATCGCTAATGTGCTAAAAACATGAATTGATGGTGGACAGAACTTTTTTCTGTGTAACTGTGAAGACCAATTTTGTTCTGAGATATATTCACTGGGTACGACACTGAGAACACTTCACCTCTATAGGGCTTTCTTTCTATAGCTGTGAAGTAGTCCATAGAACATGACTGTGCAAGTGTTCACCAATAGAAGTGGGTCCCTGAGGCAGAGAAGTTGAGGACATCAGGAGCCACCAGATGCTGGAAGAGGTTGGGACAGAATTTTTCCTAAGGTCTCCATAAAGAACAGGGGCTCTGCTAACATCTTGATCTTGGATTTCCAGCTCCCAGTACTATGGCAGACCTAAGATCGCTGTTTATAAGTTCAGTCTATAAAAACAAATTGTATAGGTTATATAACAAATATTCCAAAATTAAAATAAAAATAATTTAATTCATAGGAATAAAAATATTCTACCTTTATTAGAATAAAAATATTCTACATTTAGTACAATAAAAAGCATGATGTAGTTAAGCACAAATCTGAAGAAGAGGTAAGATCTATATGCTGAAAATCTATATGCTGAGAGACCCAAATAAATGGAGAGATATGCCTTGCTTATTAAGGGTTAGAAGACTCCATGTTGCTAAGTGTTAGTACTTCTCAAATTGAGCTACAGATTCCATTCAATCCTAATCAAAATACTGGCTTACTTTTGTGTGACATGATAAGTTTACCATTTGTGTGGAAATTGAAATGACCTAGAGCAGACAAAACAAATTAAAAAAAGAAAGAAAACATGGCTAGAAGACCAGTGCCACCTTTGTATCAACTGGGGTTATAAAGCTGAAGTATTCAAGACAAATATCATATTGACATAAAGACAGCCAGATACCTGGTATGTAAGTTTATCTGATTTGAGGAGGAGAAGGAAAAGCACAGAAACAGTGGGACAAAGGGTGAACTACTTCAGCAGTGATACTATGACACTATATTGGAAATGAACTACACCATTTCGGGGGCAAAGGGACTGGGAGGGAAAAACCTGGGAGAAAATGAGGGAGGGTGACACTGTTAAAAAAGAAATATACTTGTTATCTGACTTATGTAACTGTAACCCCTCTGTATATCACCTTTACAATAAAAAAAGACAGACAAACAGATATAACAGAGTATAGGGTTCAGACAAAGGCCTAGTGATACTAAGAAAATTTGCTTTTGTCACATAGACAAAATATTTGAACAGAAGCTTCACCTAAGAAAATGTTTAGATGGTAAAGAAGCACATGAAAAAAATTCAACATCATTAGTCCTTAGGGAGGTGAGAGTTAAGATCACAGTGAGATATCATTACAATCTATTCAGAGAAATGGCTACAACAAAAGAACTGACAATATTAAATGTACACAAGATGTGGGGGAACAAGAATGTAAAAGGGTGAGACAGTGTAACTCTCGTACTCCCAACAGAAAGCACATATATGCTCATTCCAAGACATGTTTATAGCAGTTTCATCTGTAATAACTCCAACTGAAAACAAACCATGAGTGGATGTATTGAGTGAAATGTATATTGTACATACAATAGAACGGGAGTTGGTAATAGAAAAGAATGATTTTCTAATACCCGAAAAATGTATAAGAATCTTAAAATCATGCTGAGAGAGAAGAAACAAATCTAAAAAAGCCCAGTATGTACTAAATGGGATCATTTATTAAAACATAAACAAAAACCTCTGGGAAATGCAAACTGATGAATAGACAGAAAGTACTGTGTGACTGCGTAGGGAGAGGTGAAAGGAAGGGATTACAAATGGGTGTAAGGAAACTTTGGGGGTGAAGGACATGTTTACAGTTTCAACTGTTGTAAGGTCACACAAGTGTATATATATGTATGCCACTTCTATCAAGCTATGTACTTTAAATAATGCAGCTAACACTTTGGAACAGCTATTTTAAAAGAGCCACACAAAGTTAGTAGAACAGATGAAAGGCTGGAGACAATGGCAATTTTGAAGATGATGTCCTCAACAGATACCTACTTACCTGGTATCCCAACTTCCCAGCAACACAGGAAGCCTTGGTCTCCTGCTGCGTTGCAGGTCCACAGTGCTGCCTCAGTTTAGAGTCCTTCACATCCACCCACTGGATATGTAAGGGGTTAATAAGGAGCTGTTAATAACTTGCTTGTTAAGTAGCTAAAAAAAAACCAGTTTCATGTGAGATAAGGGGTTGGAGGCATCAACACTGACAAGTTTCTTGCTCCTGATCTCCACTAGGAAGTTGGAGGTAGGCTAGGACCTAACCAGGTTATGACCAGATTTACCCCCCATTACAGAACAGTTAGCACCAGGCAATCAATTGTAGATTAGAGTCAGAAATCTATTAGGTATATTCTGAGTGTCCAGGATTCTCGTAGCCATTTTAGAAAATATATTGTAAGATGAACTTGATGGTTCACTCCTGTAATCCCAGCCACTCAAGAGGCATAGATATCAGGATTGTGGTCCAGGCTGGCCCAAACAGAAATATGAAACAGTATACAAAAATTAAAACAAAATGGCTGGGGCTCAAGTACTAGTCACCTACCTTGCAAGTATGAAGCCCTGAGTTCAATCCCCAGTACTTCCCTGCTCCCAAAATTGTAAGTCACTACAATGTTTTTAATTCTGTTGGGCCATTCTTATTTTAGAGTTTTTAATATCATTCCAAGATGTTGTATCCAATACTGTTCCACAAGCACACAATCACTCTTTCCAAGGAACTTTGCAAGTGAAATTCACAAAAGCAATGTTAGCATAATAAAAACTAATAAAAATCCTTTAATAGTATGGAACTCAAGTGTGTAATAAATCCTGGTTGTTTTGGGGAAATAGAATTAATTACATAAAGCTGATTATGACCAACATCTTTGAAGCTATTTTTTTGAGTATTCATTTTATTTTTATTTTTATTTTTAGCTAGGACCAAACAAGGTTTGTGGAAGTGTGCATATCATGTCCCCTATCCATTTGATATCCAGCTTCTTTTCTTATTATGTTCTTAACCATCACACGTTCTGCACAGGGCTCTGCTCCTGCACAGAGGCAGCTTTCTGCAAGAGCAAGTGTTGCTGCCTGTGGTAGAGGGCTGCCTGCTGTCGTGTTTACCTTCACTGGGGCTGCCTGGCTATTGTCGAGCCAGTTGAAATGATTCATGGGTCTGACAGATGTCTGGTACAGCTGGATGTGTCCTTGATTATCCCAAAAGTCTGGACAGCACTGTCATTCACCATTGCCCAAATTATCTTTGTATTGACTGTGGAACCCTCTGTGACAGGACTTTAATGGCTAATTACCCAGGATACCTTTGGTACTCACTTCATAATGGTTTAGTAGGGAAGAAAAAAGACGGTAAGGAAATGAGAAAAAGCATACCCATAAAAGTAACATCCTGTTCTTTGCAAAGAACACAGACTCTAGTGTGATACAGAATCTATATTTATTTGACATCATACGTTTATGCTAATGAAATCCAGGGCCACAATAGTCAAAGCATAGATTTCTCATGAAACACATAAGGAGGAAATAAAATGTAAAGAACCTTGACAGTGATAAATTATGGACAATAGAAGGAGCTATTAGCTGTGAGACAATTGTATGTGTTACATACTTGAAAAGGGATGACAAGTGGCCATTTGCCTGCCTCATGTGTTGCAAGGGGAAGGGGGAGGAACATGTTCTGCTTAGCAAATAACCTCCCCAGGAATAGAGGGGAGGGAGGAAGAAGGAAGAGATCCTTGGTAAAGCTGCTGGGAGGAGCAAGGAACAAGAATGGAAAGCTGAGGTTTCATTTTTCCCCCGTAACACCATAAATTAGCACATTTTGACAAACATAGCTCCCACAAAGCAGATATATATTAGGGGGAAAAAGATAAGGGAATAGAAGGTACCAAATCCCATTTTGACTTTTAGTGGAGATGATGAGATCCCAGGAGGAAGACAAAGCAGACTGGGAACAGCTTTTCACACAAAGAATGCAGTCATTTGCTACATCTTGTCCAGACTGTGTTTGAATGTCACTCCTGTCTTAATTACCAGACTAACAAAGCTATTCTGTTCTTCTGGAATCTCCACCACAGTTCTCACAATGCCTAAGGGCAATCTGAAAGGACTGGATCTATACAAAGTAACCAGGCGAGACAGGTGGCTTTGTGGGGAAGAGGGGGACAATAGGCAAAGGTGCATTCTTTTGCTCTTGAGTGACACAGGGACTCACCTGAGTTTGGGAACAAATGCTTGGCAGGGCAGGTGTTCCAGCCTGTGTCAAGGTTTGGGACCATCCTTACTGAAATTCTGATTCATTAAATTGTCCTTTTAAATGGAAACAAAGAAGAAAACCCCTCCCATTTCAGTCCATTGCTAAATACTTGTATCTTAAGTGTTTCATTCCACACTTCCTGATCCCTCTCAGATGATTTGTGATGGTGTTAGGGATACTTCAGTCTCTGATTCTCATAGTGACAGATTAGGAGAGGAAGGTTCAGGAGTTTAGGCTGAATGTCCCCAGAGCCTTGTGCTCATGCACACCCGAGGTGACTTTTCCCACACAGACTAACAGGTCTGCATCTATCATTCCAGTCGTATCTTCTCCTTCAATATGACTTGGAGTGAACAGTTCAGTTAGTCCAGGGCTCTGGTTAATAGGAGTTATTTTGTACTTGAAAAGAACGTTGCCACATGTCAAAAACTTTCAGGTGATATATTCATGTTTCTATTTAGGTTTGGGTAGGAAAGAGTGATAACACTATAGCAAAAGAGAGAAAGTGAATCATAAATCTTTAGCTCTATTTCACCTCAGCTGAATAGCAATTACGTATCTTTTTCTTACCATCACAGTTATTAACTAAAAACAGAATTTCTTGATCACACTTTAGCTATAATAATTAGCATTTTATGTGTAGAAGATGGGCATTGACTTAAGTTATTTTTTTAAAGTGTTGGAATCATTACAGAAAATGTTTATTAGTTGAGTTCATTAAAGAAGCGCCCCCATGCTTCTCCATACATTTTAAGGATTGTTTCATATACAGTTGCCATTTGCCCTAAGTCAAAGTCCAGATAATTCTAGGTATAATGTGAAGCTAGTGAAGTAGCAGTATCAGTGTCTTGAAATCCCTGTTTATATAAATAGGATTTGGATAAGTGTGCCTAAAAGTAAAGTAGATAGTGAAAAATTGTATCTACTGTAAATAAACCATCTATAAAAATCATCTTTTAAGTGAGATTTTAATCAAATAAATGTTACAAATATGCCATGTAGTCATAAATTTAATATTTCTGTTTCTCCCTAGAAACATAATGCATAACTTAAAATCCAAGGCTTAATGTTTAAAAATGCTTTCAAGCTGGGTGCTGGTGGCTCACACCTGTAATTCTAGCTACTCAGAAGGCTGAGGATCATGGTTTGCAGCCAGCCCAGGCAGGAAAGTTGTGAGTCTCTTATCTCCAGTAAACTACTTAGAAAAAGCTGGAAGTGGCACTGTGGCTCAAGTGGTAGAGTGTTAGCTTTGAGCACAAAGAGGCTAAGGGACAGTAACCAGCCCCTGAGTTCAAGCTCCAGGACCAGAAAAAAAAAGCCTTCAGTTATCACTGCCTTGGAAGTTAGAAAATGTCAAAGTAGAAATAAGAACAATGAATTGTTTAAATAGGGATATAGACTGACCCATTGCAACAATAAGATGTACAAGATGCTATGTCGAAAATGAACTTTACAATTTAGGCAGAGGTGTGGGGGGTTGGGAGATGGGGGTGAGGGGGTGGAGCTGAGGAGGTGGGAGGGAAGGGATGTCAGAGGAAAAGTAAAGGAGGAGGCAACAATGTTGGATAAGAAATGTACTCATTACCTTGCTCATGTAACTGTAACCCCTTTGTACAGTATTTTCACAATAAAAAACGTAATTAAAAAAGAACAATGAAGATTCTAGGCTGTTATGGAATATGAGCATTAGAAAAAATCATGAAATATGTATTTATAAGTCTTCCTAGATGTACTTGTTTTGAATGTAATGGACACATGTTTTATTCACTAACTCTGGCTTTGGGACAATGATGGACCAAAAATTTAGAAGGTGGGGTAAAAAGCCACCAAAGAAAGAAGAAAAAGGCACTCTAATACGTGATTTATCAGTTTGCCATTCAATCTGTGGAAGTATTTGTTGGGTGCAATTATTAGTTGTCTTCAGAAGAAAAACCCATGGCACAGAAAGAGTTGCAAGCCCTAATACTTACAGGGGCCAGGTAGGAACATAATAGGGTGGTGGGGTGTGGCAACCAGGGGGTGTCCACACTGAAGAAAACAGCTTCCACTAACTGTTGATGTATATAAATGAGAGTTAAACTTTACTAGTCAGTAAATAGTAAGAGCTATGTGTTAGAGTAGATGCTGTTTGGTTTGGGGTGATACATGGTTGGTGACAGGATTGTGCTTACATATATGTGGCTTTGTTTCTTTTGTTTTATATCATCTCATCCACATGATTAGAGAGATGAAGAGTTTCCCATAAGGTCTAAAGTTGTCTGACTTGTCTCTCCTTCCAGCTCCTCTTTACCTGAGGGCTCAGGGAAAATTCCCACAAACCCTCTGATAGGATGAGCTGTGACATCACACCTCTTGGATGCCTCTCTCTGATAGCACTGTCAGAATTGTGAACATGTAATAGCTATTGTCCCTTTTCCCTAACAGACTTGAAACTCCATGAGGACAAACAAGAGCATCTACATCTTTTGGATGTCCTTCAGTGTCTGCTATGGATTTGCAGAATAAATGACAACAGACATTTAAATGAGTCATATAAAATGTGTCCTAAGGTTAGTCTATCTCAAGTTCTTTCTGGAGAATTAAATGAGAGTGACTTGTTTTTCCACTGTCAAATAAATGCTCTGTCAACTCTGAGAACTTTTGAGAAGTTTCTCTGCTGAGATTGGGAGTTTCTTTATATTTAATTTTGGGGAGATTCTTGATTTTTTTATTCTGAAATGTGGAAATAATAGAAATTTCCTTATAATGCTCATTTAGAACAAATTCTGTGCTTTTTTCCTACTTAACAGTAAGAATGGGAAATATTAATGATGATAAATTATTAAAACAGCCACAAATGATTTCCTTTTCTTTAACCATTTAACCATTGGCTATGTCACTTGTTCTGGTCAATGTATAATACTAGCAAATGTGATGAATCAGATGGTTAAGAATTAGGAGATATTTTTTTCTTGGTACTCTTGGAAACCTTGTGACTACCACCATATGAATGGTGAAGTATTTGGCCCAGTTGCCCTCATTACTCCAACCAACAGCCAGCATTTATAAATAATCACAGAGTGCAGTCAGCCTGGACCAACCAGCCCCCAGGTAACCTTCCTGCAGTGGTACAGGGAAACTCATGATGGCCCAGCACATGGTCTGCCCAGTTGGGCTAGATCTTTATTACTGTCCATAGAACTTCAACCTAAGCTTTGGAATGACTTGTTATGCAGTAAAAGAGAGCCGATACACAATTGTTTTAGGGCTATGATGTCTTATCGAGAAGGCAAAACTTGGAAAAATATGGAAGCCAACTCTCATCACATTCCAAGTCAACCATGTACTATTATCATTAGGAAGAAGTCTTCCAACAAAGGAAAGCAATGTATCAGAGATAGAGAATGTGGAGGAAGGGCCACAGTTTCATTCTGAGCCCCTTTCCAGATCTTATTAGCACCAGAGCACAGGGAGCAGATTTTGGTGGGAGGATAGACGAGTGAGAGAGAAAGCGGTGGCGAGAGCCAAGCTACTGGTAAAACTTACCTGGAGTAAAT
Source organism: Dipodomys merriami (assembly GCF_024711535.1). Taxonomy (NCBI): domain Eukaryota; kingdom Metazoa; phylum Chordata; class Mammalia; order Rodentia; family Heteromyidae; genus Dipodomys; species Dipodomys merriami. The sequence continues at coordinate 41,268,388 of NW_027202270.1, read as the reverse complement.
GGAAGAATTCTCTGTACTGACATTATTTACTGACTATATTCTCATTATTATGAACACTCCAGACCACATTTCTAGTCTTTGAAAGTTAAAGAATGAAGGCAAGCAAGTATGAGGTCTACCCAGTGTGTCATCTTAAATGTGGAGAAAACACACATATTAGATGCATATGTTTGCCTTTAAAGCCCTTAAGCCTGTCTTAGCATTTTAAGGAAAATACGTTGAATGTACATAGTGGTTATTTTCAAAAGTCCTGCTCTGAAACTTCTGTTATGTTTTTGTGCTGAATAGTGATAGAGTAACTTTAAAAAGCAAGAACTATACCAAATGTGGAGTGTGCTTGCAAGTTAGGGTAGGGTGATTATTAATGGAGGGTCTGCTATTTGCCAAAGCTGTATCTCATCTAATCTTCAAAAGTATGAAACTGAAGTTCTCAGGGGTAATAACTTGGCCAGGGAGTGCAATGGCTTGGTTGATATTAGGGATCCAAACTTCAAATCTGATTCTGTGGAGCATGTTCTGCAGCCAAAGCACAGAACTTCCATCAATAGTAACAACAATTGCAACAACTTGTTTCCAGCCTTTATTATATAACATAAATTTTTCCACTTAAAACAATAGCTGACAATTATTGAGAATATATATGCTAATAATGTTTAAAGCACTTTACATGATAAATAATTCAGTCCTCACAAACCCCTATGAAGTAGGATATTTATTATCCTCATTTTCAAAATAATGAAATTGGGGGCTGGGAAGATGGCTCAGTGGTAGAACGCTTGCCTTGCATGCATGAGGCCCTGGGTTCGATCCCTCAGCACCACATAAGCAAAAAGAAAAAAGCCAGAAGTGGTGCTGTGACTCAAGTGGTAGAGTGCTAGCCTTGAGCTGAAGAGCTGAGGGACAGCGCCCAGGCCCAGAGTTCAGGCTCCACGACCGGACCCAAAAAAACCCAAAACAATCAAAATAATAAAATTGAATCATAAAGAGGTTAGGTAATTTGCCCAAAGTTGCATAGAAGGGATGAAGCAGAAGTTAGATCTGTCAAAGCCCGATTTCTATTTAGCCACATATAGTCGACATTTGTGTCTTCTAAAATAATTCTGTTATATTTTGAAATCATTAGTCTCATAGCTAATAGATTTCTGGGTTTCTGAAATAAAAATGACTATCCAGTACTTAAAGCAGATGCTCTGGGGCGCATGGCCCATGAGGGTGTTCCTGTTTGTTTTGTTCCCAGGGTGAAAACCCTTTCATGGAGTGTGGTGCATGCCATGTGGTAGGAATGCAATTGATATTTACTTGTGAATGAGTAATTAAGACAGTTCAGTTTTACAGTGCAGGTAGTAGGATAAGGATGGATAAGATAAAACAATGTAGCTTTTGGATACTTATTGGTAGAAAGGTATTGTATTTGTTTTCTAAGGCTACTGGGTATGTTAAAATAAGAATTCATTTCTCGCCCAGTTCTGGATGCAAGAGGTCCAAAATCAAGGTGTTGGTGAGGTTGTACTCTCTCTGAATGCTTTAGGGCCATCTCTTTCATTGCCTCTTCTTTGGGGCTTGAACTCTGGCCCTGGGTGCTGTCCCTCAGCTCTTCAGCTCAAGGCTAGCGCTCTACCACTTGAGTCACAGTGCCACTTCTGTATTTTTGGTGGTTTATTGGAGATAAGAGTTTCACGGACTTACCTGCCCGGGTTGGCTTTGAACTGAGATCCTCAGATCTCAGCCTCCTGAGTATCTAGGATTACAGGTATGAGCCACCAGAGCCCTGCCCCTTGCCTCTTCTTAATGGTGGTTGTCAGTCCTTAGTGTTCCTTGGCCATGGCTGCACAACTCCAGTCTCTGCCTCTTCTTCACATGGCCATCTTACCTCTGTGCATGTCTCTGTCCACATTTCCTTCTTCTTAGAAAGACAAGAGCCATATTGAATCTAGGACCAAACACTAACTTAATATGATGCCATTTTAACTTGATTATATCTACAAAGATTCTGTTTCTAACTAAGGCTATATTTACAAATTCAAGGTAGAAATGATTTTTTTTGTAGCAGGGGGGCAGGGGAGAGGTGAAAATACTGTTTCACTCAGTACAGAAATGCTAAGAATCTGAATATTGTTTACTAATGGGATCAAACGTAAGAGACTGCCTGGTCAAGGCCAAGAGGGACTTACCCATGGCTAACAAATCAAAGTCTCAAACTCCTTTTTGTATTGATTTGATTCTTAAGCTCCAACATAATGGTAAAACATAGAGGACTCTATCACCTACAATATCTTACTGTGAATGAATTTCTCTTGTCTGGGAGCCAATTTGGATGAACCATGGGGTAAAAAGCACAAAAGCTAAATCAAGAAAATAAGGAAGTAGTAGGGAGCTGACCCCAGTCAAGAAAAAGAGGACAGAAGGTCGGGTGAATGCGTGCAAAGACCAAGGATATGATCTTAGGACAAAAGGCAGCCATTAAATCTCTGTCTTTGATTCTGATACCCACCATCTTGTATATGCATTTATCTGATTGGGGGAAGGGAAGGGAAGGGAAATAACAAAATGCTGAAAGAAGTACAAAAGATGACCCATTTCAACAATGATACTCACAGGACACTATGTCAGAAATAAACTTCATGGGGGCTGCTGGGCAGGGAGGTGCAGGGGGAGGGAAGGGATAGTGGGAGAACAACAATGGAGTGGGTAACAATGTTCAATGAGAAATGTACCTTACTCATGTAAATGTAACCCCTCTGTACAGCATCTTTACAATTAAAAAAAAAAGAAAAAGGCAGCCATTAGGACAGGCATCTAATTGTAGACAGTGAGACCTGTTGCTGCACCATGGATGGTGCAGAGGTAAGACCACTGAAGATGTTATAGAAAAAAAGTGAGCCACCTGAGATGAATACAACACAGCTAGAGACTCAAGGTTAGGAGAGACGGCTCTTCCAAAATGCAAAGGGCTCCCTAAGGGAAAGAGGCCACCTACCTGCGAGTCAGTATTTTCCTGTTTCTCTCTGCTGCAACATCAGATACTCACTCCTTGGAGGGCCTAGAACCCAAGCAGATCAGACATTACTGTGCCAGAGATGTCAACTGAGTATGTGCCAGAACCCCACCTGCAGCTGGTGAAGATCCTAGTGATGGTAATTGTACTGTGTGGCCAATGGCACATACACGTAGTGGAAGAAGGCATGGCAGGCCTTGTTTTCCTGTAGGTGGAAGGGCACCCTCTCTGGCTTGGTCGTCTCTGCCTATCTCTCCATACCACCTTTAGGCAATGCCAGGGAATGGCAGAGGAATACAGATCAGGAGACAGCTGAGCTGGGTGGCCTTGGAGAGTTACCCTGTCTGAATTTCCACTGAAAAAATTAAAGGCAAATAGTCATGCAACACTGCCATTCTGGGGACATAGCTTATGCTAAAATATAATCTTCCTCCTTTTTTGGGTATCAAGTTTTATTTTTCAGATAGATCTGTGCTGTGATTTTTTTTCCTGAGCTCAGAAAGATAATCTTACTCCTAACTTTGTTTGCTTTGTTGAGAAATCCTGATTCATCTGGGGCCTGGAGTTTCATTATGATTTTAATTTAAGACCTCAAATTGGGTACTTGGCAGAGATGAGTGAATTATGCATCCTGCAGCAGAGAGAATGGGATGCTGCTAAGGCTTTACATTCTGACAAATATATAATTTTTATGTTCTTCTCAGCTTAATTTTACTCTGCTGTGTATTGTAGGATTTTTTTTCTTTAATGCTCCATTTTGAAGGGCAGGTTCGATTTAGCTTTTGGATATGCTTGTGTAGGGGTGGAGGTAGAGTGATGGGTGCAGATGAGACAATTCCCTAGGTAAATTTGGTGATACTGTTAATAAAGAATTTAAAATGCTAATTGAGCTCCTTATTTAACCAGTTCAAATTTCCCTCAGGATGATTACAATACCAATGATTAAAAGTTGCAAAGGTACCATAAACTTCCCTGGGTAGTGTTGTTTTTTTTTTCTTTATTCTTAAAAAATCAGTGATGCAAATGATCTCTCCAGCTTTTGCAGCACCATTTAAACATGGATTTTGATTACTTTAAGTTTGCAAATAAAAATAGAATCGTAAATGTGCCCATTTCCCACAATACAGGGGGACAGAGAGAGAAGAGCAAAATACATCCCATGTTTAAGTAAGCAGTCACAAAAGGCCTTTAAATAACTCCATTTCCTACCATATTTTATTATCTTCTCTCAGTTTTACAGCATTATCTACCATCGAAATGCAGGGAGATTTGTAAAACACTATAGCATTTAAGTCATTACATTTTATAGCTAATTTCTAATGTGGATTTGATTTTTTATGAGCAGAAAAAGAATCTAATTTGCATTAGTGACAGTAACTAGAGAAATTTAACACCTGGCCCTGGTTGTACTAGAAATTGAATATTAGGTACTTGGGTGCTAAAAATGCATTCAGACTTCAAGGGGGATTTTTCATTTATTTATGTGCTGCTCTCATGTTTACCATTACAAAACTGTTCTTATTATGATGGAAGAAAACTCCCTGCCTGTAAGCCTCCTGGATATGCATTTTTCATTCCCTACAAGAGAAAAGGAACTATTTACCCATTAGCAAGAACGCATCCTGAGGGGGAAAAAAAGCATCACCATTCCATGCATCTAAAAAAAAAATCACAACCATTCTGAGAGCAGCGCCTTGATTCCTGCTGGTCTCTCCCTGCTCCTCTCAGCACCTCTTGATGCTTGAGAGGAAGCATCTTTTATTTTTCTTTTCCTCCTTCCCCTCCCAAGCTCCTCCATGTCACTGTTTCTCTGATAGAAGCTTGGGTGCAGTGTATCCAAGCAAAATTAAACCTCTGCTAAGAAGATCCCATTGTTGTTACAAGAGCAATCCATATGTTTATAAAGTGTAGAAAATTAGGATCTGCAAAAGAGGCGAAGCTGGTGTTAAATGATATGGGAAGTGACACTTTACATAGCCAGTTACAATTAACACATCGATGGCATTTTGCTGGCTCCTTGCAGTGATAATGCTGTTGTCAAATGTGTTTAGTGCACCAAATCTCCTGGAGCCTTCAGCCAGGCAGCGAGCTTTTGACAGATTGAAGGTTCGGAGATAGGCTATCGTGACAGATGGAACCTGGCACCGATGTTCAGCTTTCGCCGATCACAGGGGACCTGCCCCCCTTATTCTGCAGGGCTCGGCTCTGCAACCTTCCCCCCTTCTGATGAAAGCAGGGGATGGCATTGTTAAATAGTGCATCTGTGTGAGTTAGACTCCTCTGATGAAAGCATAAGGCAGACGCGCTGTGAAGCAAAAGACAGCCTCGGCTCTAACTGCATTTCAGACAGACTTGAGGAAGACCCTAGGGAGCTGGGAGAAAACTTTGGTAAATTTCAGACAAAAAGAGGGAAAATAAAGATCACCCATTCATTTCCTCTCTTCAAAGGATATAAAAATACACCACTGATGACAAGATCTCAATTAATGATTTTCATAAATGTTTCCTCAAGCCCGCACTCTTTCTGCAGCCATGTGGAAGTGACTTTCTTCTCTTTCTACCATTACATTCTTGTATTAATCAATTAATTCCCAAACAATCCAAGAAAATCTAGAAGGAGCTGCCCAGGGGCACTGGGAATCCTCTACTCATTGGGAACTAATTCAATTACTCTAAGATGCTCTTTTTTTTTTTTTTTTTTTTTTTTGACATTGAGCTGGATTCTTGAATCTGGGTTTTAAAATCCAAGGCAAGAGCTTACACAGCTAGGCATAAATGGGAGGATAATATAGTTAATTAACCTTTCACCTTTTCCCTCCCCTCCCCTTGTAAAGAAAAACATTAGTCATTTGATTTCAAATGTCCATTTATTTCAAAGGCTTTCTCTATAGCTCTTACAGCCCTTTCTTCTCACTGACAAATTCCCCCTTAATTTCCCTAAACTGGCTGAAGAGTCCTCTTCCTTTGCAGTCTTAATTTTCAATTCTGCTCTCGCTCATACAGTTTGGGAGCAGCGAGTACTGCAGCCCATTTGAGGTATGATAATCAGCTGATTAGCTAGTGGAGTCTTTTTCCCTGAGGCTCTTTGTGTGCAAAATCCTCACACTCAATTGACATGTGGACATCATAAAGCTGATGAAATGCAGTTGTAATGAACAAGAGGAAGCCGCATCTGCAGCCGTCCAAATGAAGGACCCTTTCCTCGATCTCGCCATGCTAATTCAGAAAATCTGCTCTTAACATGTACTCCCCCTGGATTGCAAATCGAGCCACATCTCCATGAATGCATATTCAAGGAGTGAATTAGTCTCGGTGGCAAGTGAGGGCCCAGCCTTGGCCAGACTGATTCTAATTTCAAGACAGATTATACTGCATCAACCGTAGTAATGATGTGACAGTTCATTTGTGAGAGTCCTACAGTCAGGTTTACTATCCAGACAGACACAGGTGGACACAGAGAGCTAGCAGGACTTCTCAGACAAGACCAAAGACTGCTGTCAAATTATTTCAGCTAACATAACCTAGTGAAGGAGAAAAGAGATCATGCATTTAAAAAAATTAATGAGTCTTCCTATTTAAACCCTGGCTATAATGGCGGTCAATGGGTGTTTCTCCTCCCATTAGAGGTCCTTGTACACCCAGCAGTTGTTAAATTAGGAAGAAAGAGGTGAAATATCCCTCTGTACCTCTTTTCAGAGAGCTACAAGGCATGTTAAGAAATTTCCAAATGGATGAAACTTGGCATACAAGTTGGTTTGTTTTATATTATTTATTTATGTTCTCAGTTGAATTTCACAAGAATAAGTTTGGAACAGGAAAAACTTGCTGGCTCTGTGACAAGTTGCTAATAGCATGGAGCAGCTTTGTTCATCACTAGTTTGGATCACCTTTGGTTGTCTGCCCTACCTTTTTTTTCTATGAATAAATGTTATCTAATGATGGTAAAGAAGGCTCACTTTTCTCTCTACAAACTCAGAGCCCTTTCCAGACACAGATTTATCTTTGAGATTCAGACAGAGGACAGGTATTAGCAGTATTATTTCAGTAGCAGTTGAGATATAAGCTCGGTGATGAAGTGACTTGGGCAAGGTCACACTGCGAACCAGTCCAGATCTCTGCCTTGAACTCATTCTCACCCCTTTCTACAGCACTAGACGCAAAAATACTCCAGGGAAAGATGTTGCACATCTATCGCTAAGAGATTCCTTCATAAGCATTGCTAATAAATATAGCACCTGCCTTAAAAGCAAATGAACAAGACAAGCCTAATAAGGCCTTGTTGTTACTGCCAGGCCATCCACCCAGAGTCTGTCTGCCTGGTTCACACAGAGGTCCTTGTCAAGGAGCCCTGTTTCTGAGATCATAGGGGCTGCTTTTCAGCCTCTTTATGGTTTTTATTATTATTTGCCTTCACATTGACCTTGAGCAATAGCCTTTCAATTTAACTTAACTCAGTAACTATGAAGTGTGTGTCTGTAAACACGATCATAGATTCTTCTTCTTCTACTATGTTTGGAAACAAAATTTAGAGTGGCTGATACAAGCTGTCAAGCAGGCCCCTCTTCTGGCATTCAGGTGGTACCCAGAAGATCACGGCCTGCTCACTATGGGCAAAGCAACTCAGAAACACTTCAGGGAAGAGAAAGTCCCTGAAGGCAAAAGCTCCTAACATTAATAGGTAGAAAAGACAGATGCACATCAGCAAACAAATCAAACAGTTCCAGCCTCATGCCAACTATGCCAAGACACACACGCAGCCCCAAATTTATCAAGTGGATGCCTTCCAAAATCTGCTTGTGCATCAGTGGTTTCAGACTTATGATGCCTTTTCCCATGTAAGTGGAGTTTTAAATGGTGTTTAGGTTTCTAGGCCAGCTGCCAACTTCATATTTAAACTATAGCACATTGAATAGACTTCTACCAGAACAGCATCACTGATAAGGCAGTGTTGGGCTTAGTTGTCTGGTAGCTCGTATTCAAATCTCACTTCCGGTGCTTACCATTCTGGGACCCTTACAAGCAATTTAATCTTGCTAGGCCTCAATTTTCTTATCTGTGAAAGGGGTTAACAGCACGTATCTCATAAAATTATTAGAAGAATCAAGTGAGAAAAGACATACAGTAAAATATTTGATCTCATATATAGTAAATTCTCAATAAATACTAAGCAGAAACAATAGTGATGTTTATATTTTTTAGTTTGTATTTCTCAGGTCTTTATTGCTAATCTCAACTCAATGTCAAGGGTACACAGAGGCTTGTGTGTATGTATTTTGTTGTTTAGAAAGGGGACTTTTCTGCAGTCATAAATCTGCAGTCAGAATGGGTTCCAGTTCCCATTCAGCTTAGTTGCTTAAGTGTGTCCTTAAGCATGTTACCTAGTCTCTCTGTTCCTCATCTGTAAAATGGGGATATAATTAACATTTAATTCACAGGGCTAGCATGAAAAATAAGTTAACACATGCCAAATGCCATTTGCAAAAACGGTTTCAGTAAATATAGCTATTATAAGAATGCCTGGCTTGTCTTTGGCAATGACAAATGCAAAGGAAGGCAAAGTTCAGTTGGAGATTAATGACTGTCTCAAGGTTATTGAGACAGTAAATAATAATCTAGGATTTGAGGTTGCTCTTCGAATCTCTCATCACATACTCTTTTCAGGTCAGTTATCTTTGCCAAATACACCTGAGGTACCCAGTATTGCTTCTTAGCATATACAGATTCCCTCTTGGGTATAGAGCACTGGGCAACTCAAAAGGAGTTGTGCTCTAGACTCCAAACCAAGGGTTGGTAAATTCAACTGCAACTATAGGCCAATGAGATTGCTGGGTGAAAGCAGTTTACCTTTCTAAATGGCTGGACAAATTCAAAAGAGAGGAAATATTTTGTAACATGTGGAATCATATAAAATTCCAAACAGTCTTTGTAAATAAATGGAGTTTCAGTGGAACCCACTCATACCAATTGGGTGCAGGAGCTTTTGTGCTACTTAGAGGTAAGAAGTGCTAGTGGCCCATATCTAAAACACTCACTAACCTGCCCTTTGTGGAGAATATTGTTTGAACTCTGCTCAAGAGCCAAGAAAACCTAGCTTACCACTGAGAGTGTTCAGTGGCCCAATTGGAGGCATACACATTCCATTCACAGTGGCTGAAGTGAACACACCATTGTCTTGCACCCTCTGCTGTCTTTTGAAGTGCCCTGGCCGTACAGTGGTTAGGGTAATGGACATAGGAAGCTTTCTTAAGTTCATGTGTTTCCCTGTGCTTCCACAAAATGTTGTACATCTGGATGTAGTCTTTATGTTAAAACAATGCACACACTTTTTACCCATATGAGATGAAAAGATTTTCTCATTTTTTTCTTCACAGTTCCTATTATATAGAATATCTGGTACTTGGTAATATAGTATCAGCACAGTTTTTGGTAAATCAGATGATGGCTAATAGACCAGGAAATTGTTATGGAGAAGTTTCTATGATTATATATATGGTATATACTAAATATGGCAATTACTTTATCTCAAGATACTAGCCAGCAGGACTCCTATACAATGCTAGTAGGTAAGTTACAGAAGTTTCCAGAACCTGAGTTTGGGAACTAGAGTAAAGCAATCATTTAAAGTTGACACCTAGGAGGAGCATCTATAAAAGAGGGTGCTCAGCCAGAACTGGTTCTGTGTGCTGTGCTAAGGAGTCTAGCTTAACGTGGAAGAGACACTAGGGGGCTAGGGATGGTGTTAGAAATGGAGTCTTTTGTTTTGGAACAAGATCTGTTGGTGTGGAAACTGAATTGGAGGGAAAGAAGAGCCAACCTACAACAATGCCATGGGGCATGAGGGTTAGGAAGGCATGTAGCTAAGAGGTTGGAGTTTAGATATAGGTATATTGATAAAGCTGAACAGCTGGGTTAATGAAATGCCATTTTCTGATAGTCAATAAAAGAAGCAATACTTAAGGTCAAGTTTTATTTGTTCTAATATACCTAAGAAAAATTCATGGGTATTTGTATGTTTGTATAATCACATTGGGACCAATATAGAGTAGTAGCTAGGAATTCAGGCCTTGGATTTGGCTCTTTATTCCTCCTTCCCCCACTCCTCTTTATTTAGGGAATACTGGGATTTGAACCCAAGGACTCATGTATATAGAGTCATTTGTGGGGCCTGAACTCTGGGCCTGGGAACCGTCCCTCAGCTCTTCAGCTCAAGTTGAGTGCTCTACCGCTTGAGCCACAGCACCACTTCTGTTTTTTACTGCTTATGTGGTGCTGAGGAATTGAACCCAGGGCCTCATGCATGCAAGGCAAGCGCTCTACCACAGAGCCACCTTCCCAGCCCCCTCATATGTTTCTTAAGCAGGCACTGTGCCACTTGGGCCCCTGTGGCAGTCCCTATTTGTGTTGGTTATTTTCAGGATAGAATCTCATTTTAAGCAAGAGCTGCCCTGGACTGTAATCTTGCTGTTTGTACTTCCTTTTGTTGCTGGGATGACAAGCATTCTCCATTGTGCACAGGCATTGTGTTTCTCTTGAGATGACAGGCCTACACCCCTGTGTCCAGCTCTTGATTGAGATAGGATCTCATGAATTTATATGCCCAATCTGGTCTTGGACCATGATCTCCTGATCTCTGTCCAAGTAGCTAGGATGACAGACAAATTACTACACCCAGCTGAAACTTAACTCTGAGATCTTGAGTAACTCAGTTTACTTCTTTAAACCCCCATTTCTTCTGCCAGCTGAAACTTAACTCTGAGATCTTGAGTAACTCAGTTTACTTCTTTAAACCCCCATTTCTTCTGCTGTTATCCCCCCCCCCACACACAGGTCATGTGAGGAAATAAGAAAATGATGCATGTTTAAGTGCATATCAGAGTGCCTGGTAATCAGCAAGCAGTAAATTAATGTGATTGTTATTATAGAATGCTTTGTGTTTCCTCTAGGTACAATCTCCTCAAGCCTTAGCTATGTTTGCATTCTAGAAAGATATATTAGAAGACTTTTGGTTAAACTGGATTTTTTAAAGTACTAGATACCTAAAATAAAAGTTTCAAAGCACTATGCTAATAAGAGTTTAATTCTTAGAAGCCCAGAAACAATTTAATGGGCCTATTTGGTTAAATTAAATACAGTTCTTGGAAATCAGCTCAAATGCACGGGTTGCTATTCAAAGGTTCCAGAGAGTGCCACTTGCCTGCTTGGGAAGCCGCAAACAAGGTCAGTATTGATAGCTCACGCTTCAGTGAGTGTATCAATTTAAAGCTTCATCAGTGATTCTCACTCATCTGCAGCCTGCATGGCTGTTGTCTTGTAAGAACCGGGTGACTTACGAACCTATTAAGTAACTTCTCCACTTGTGCTCTAATGAGTCTATTGTTTCCTGGGAAGAACACAAACACCTGAGTACAAGCACAAACCCAAGCACAAATAACAGGGCCCAGGGCCAGGCAGATTTTGTTTTGATTTCTTGTGCGTGCTGGTAATTTTGCCTCCTTTGGAGTTGTATCTCTTTTCCTCTCTTCCCTCCCCTGTCCTTCCCTTCCCTTCCCTTCCCTTCCCTTGCTTTCCTTCTTCAATTTTCCTCCGCCTTCCTCTTTCCCACTCTTTCTTGATTTTTCCTCCTTTTTGAAGTACTGGGGCATGCTTGCTAGGCAGTCACTGTATTACTTGTATCACACCCAGTCCTTTTTTCTTTAGTTATTTTTCAGGTCCAAGCTTGTGTTTTTGCTTGGGCTGGTCTCAGATCATAATCCTTCCCATCTCTGCTTATTGAGTTGCTAGGGTCACAGGTGTGAGCCACCTGGCCTGGCACCATGCCTCCCTTAATGCAGTGCTACATGTGAGAAGGATACAATGGGGGTATCAAGCCCTAAAAAGGACGGTTACTGTCCAGTTCAAAGAATTCTGGTTGTAGCTGCCTTATCTGCCATGGGGGCTTAGTGCATGTCCTTCTGGAGTTTTAGCAATAGAGACCTATCTCCTGTTGCCCCTGTCTTAACAGTGGAGATGCCATCACCCCTACTCTTGGCTCCTCCCAGAGACGGCATCATGGAGATGCCAGCCAAGGAACTCCTGTGTAGCTCCACTGTGGAGGAATTTCTGTTACCATGATTTGAGATTAGTGTCTCACAATACATAGAGACACATAGTCACATAATACACACATTCACACATATGTACAATATCACTAGTAAGAGTTGAAGGATAAAGATTAATATGCTAACCTCTGGTCTTAACATTGCCTGATAAAATTACATTTCTCATTGATAAAATTATTCATCATTTATAAAATATTTATCCATTTTATCAGAGTCCCTCTTAGAAAGGAAACTAGAGAATTATATCTAAATAAGATTTTAGGGCAGGTAGAATTCAGCAGCATTGCTGTGCTGTTCCGCTTCAGAAATAGAAAATTAGAATAGAGAAGAGCAGAGAGGAGAGGAGAAAGGGAGATGGGGCAGAGAGGGGCATTAGACACTTTACAGGAGACCAGCGATTACTCAGAAAGATGGTTGTGTTCTATGGTAGAACCATAAGAGGATTTTAAAGAAGTCCAATACTGTCTGCACAGGCCATCTTCCCGAAGTTTTAGGAATTGCTCAGGGAGTTCAATAGGAAAATAAGGATAAGGGGTGCTCTTCTCTGGGCCTGGGTTGAGGTAAGGGACAGGAGAATGGGGTAACAGAAGAGTCTAAGAGTCAAGAAATCAGTCAAGTCATGAACAGCCAATAGCAACCAGGACAACATAAGCTCTTGAGAGTTTTCAGAAATTGTGGGAAAGAACTTGAACTTCCAAGGATAGAGGCATGGATTCTAGCAAGAATTTCATTTCCACTCTTTGTGTCTAGAGTAGCTGTGCTTGAGGACATGGCTCCCTCAAACTCTGTAATCACCAGCACCTATCTTTCATTGACATCTAGGCCTGTAGTCTCAGGGGTTTTATGTCCTGTTTTGAAGATGTTTTCTCTGAGTATGACAATCAACACGCACTTGGACCTTGAAACATAATGGGTCACACAGAGAACTGGGAAAGCGGGAATTTGAGTGACCTGCTGACTTGAAGGTTGGTTGGGGGGATTCTCACTTCAGGCAGAGAGGCTCAGCAGACAGGCTCTAGTCCCTTCAAAAGCTTGAGCTTCTATTGTGTAGGGGAGGATGCCAAACTTTCAGACAAGTTTAAAACCTACCAAATGCCAGTGGCTGTTTCTAAAAAAATGTATATGTAGCTCTTCCCACATCTCTGTTAAGCTGCTCCAGCACATACTAATTCTGTTCTCCTTTCTTAGGAGGAAGGAGTAGAGCTTTGGTCCTTCTCCAGGACTCAGGGTGGCAGACTGCTCGCATTGACCCCTGCTGGAAGCAGCACTTGGCAGGTAGGGGACCACCCAGGGCCCACAGCACTGGGAGCTGCAGGGGACCTTTTTGTCTCTATCATGGATCCCATGACCACGTGGGGTTTCTGGAGCCCCATCATAACCTGTCTGTAGAGGTATGGGGAAGAGGAAAGGAAAGGACAGGTGAAGGAAGAGTGCCAGACCCTCACAACCACAGTCATAGTATAGCATGTGTGTAAGGAGCTCTGGGGTGAAGGAGGTAAGGGTCTGGGAGGGTGGATGTGTGTCTTTCTTGGCAGGGTGGAGTTGGGTTTCTTTTGAGTACCTCTTATTGTCTCTTCTCTTTTCTTGAAAAGTCTTTGTGAATAGGCAGGAGGAGGGGAACCACAGCTTTGCTTACATTCAAACACAGATGTATGGAGAAAATGTACTTTTGAAATCTGGTTCTATAAGTGATTTATTTTCTCCATGAACACCTGCTCAGAGTGTCAGGAAAAATGTATTTTTAAAATTCACTCCAATTTAAAGTTTAATCTGCTAAAAATAATTTGCAAATGAATTGTTCTATCTCTCTGATGGTAGTTTGAATGTTTTTGTCCTTCCAAAAATCCCTGTGTTGGAACTTTAACCCAATGTGACAGGATTAAGATATGAAGCTTTTCAACAAATGATTAAGTCAGGAGGGTGGAACTCTCATGACTGGAATCAGTGAGCTTATAAAGGAGCCCAGTGAAATAGCCCCCATTTTCCTCATTCTGTCCTATTACCATGTCAGGACACAACATTTGTCCTCTCCAGAGGGCATAAGTCAGAAGGTCTCTGGGAACAAAGACTGGGACCTTATCAGACAGTGAACCCTACCAGGATTCTAGCTTCCAGAACTGTGGAAAAATAGGACTTCTGTTCTTTATAAACTATAAAGGCTCCAGTGTTTTGTTACAGCAGCTCAAATGGACTAAAAACACTCACAGATACCTTGCCGTCTCTGCCTTGGGTGGCTTTTGGATGTATATGGGCACAGGTGACTTCAGGAAACAAGGAGAGACAGGCACTCTGATCCAAGTGTCTTTACCCCATGCAGTAACTCTGCCATTGGTAGAGGTCACCTGGTGGGCACTGGCCAGTGAGGTGCTCTGATCAAGTAGCTTATGATCTTGTCATTTTGCTGGCTTGATGGAAGCATGACATGTCTGTTCACCTATCTCTTCTTGGTTCTAGTTCTTTGGAGTTGCTGGAGTTTACAAATAAAAATATGTTCAAATAGTACATTCAGTATGGTCCTGTTTATCTGAACTCAAACTAAATTGGATTTCCTGCATTTTATTCAGCTTTCCTCATCCTGGACCCTGAACCAGCACAACAAAGACAGGGGTCCCATTGAGGGACTCTTTTCTGCAGATTCACTTAAGAGACACAGGGCACCTTTGGACATGTGGGCTCCTTCTGTGCCCCAGGATTCATAGCTGGCATGGGAAGGCTGAAGTCAGGCTCTTTTTTGCTAAACACCTCCACCAGACTGCCTTTCTCCCTGATGTGGCCTCCTACACTGGTGCTGGGAGGCTAAGTGCTTGTGCCTAGAGCCCCAGCGGCATGGCACAGTCCTTCCTGCCCCACGATCTTTCTTTTCTGTTCACCTTCTGCCTCTGCCTTTCTCCTTGGCACTCAGATCCTCTAGGTCAAAAGCAGTTTCTTTTTTATTCATGCCATGGAATGGATATTCCTTCTACCAACTAAGCAGCCAGCCTCTGGTCTGGCTGACAGAGCAGAAAGAATGTTTTCCATGCATGACAGGAGAATGCACTGGCCGGCATTCTCTAGCCTTGGTTCTGCTTATGTTAAAGACAGCATTAGAGAAATGTGGAAAAGCCTCAAGCTAATCATCTGGCTGACACCATTATAGTCTTCCTACAAAGTCCTCTTTTGCATGTCAAGTATCAGAGTCTCTTCAAGTATCAGAGTCTCTTTTATTGTGTTTCTTGGCATTTCTCTGTGCCTATCCTGTTCTCATGGAGATGTGGGTATCATCATCTGATCAGACAGATGATCAGCAACTCAGAAAAGCAACAGAAAAATCATACTGTTATTAGTTTACAATATCTCTTCATGTATTCATATAATAAGAATTTCCTTTTGAGCTGAACATCCTCCTTCCTTCTATACTCAGAGGTTTCTTGTACTATGGCCTTTATTATGAAGGTTTTTGTCTCCTGACATCTTCAGGTGATAAATCAAGTTCTGGGCAGTAAAATATTTAAGGTTTTGATTGAATTATGACACCCTTCCAAAACATAGAAAGGTAAAAGTTTAAAAAAGCAGCAACCCCTCCCAGATATGATTCTTCACACAGGATCTGTAACTAACAACTTTATAAAATGTAAAAGACACAAAGATTATTTATAGCCTTTTGTTTCCAGCCCAAATTTCATATGTATATTTTCATAGTGTTTTAAGCTGCAGGTTTGCATTCAAAAATAAATGATCAAGGAAGGGGGCATGACTCACATGGTAGAGCGATTCACTTAGCAAGCACAAGACTCTGGATACAAACCCAGTATTTCCCAAACAACAGATAAACAAAAAAAGGTAAATAATTCAGGTATTAGGACTGAAGTGCATTATAGCATAGGGCAGTGCAAAAATGGGAAATAATCTCACACACTTTCAATCCTAGCTACTTGGGTGGGATAGATTGGGAGGACTATGGTTTGAGGTCTGCCCAAGCAAACATAGTGAGATCCTCTCAACAATTAAATCAGACGTGATTTGTTTGTAATCTGAGGCACTCAGAAGGTATAGATAAGAGGATTCAAGGTTGACTCTAGGCAAAAAACTCCAGATCCTATCTGAAAAAGAACTGCAGTACAAAAGACTGCAAGTATGACTCAAGCACCTAGCTGGCAAGCACAAGACCTTGAATTCAAACTGTAATACTGGAAAAACAAAGAAAGAGGGATGGGGATGTGTAAAGCTACAGCATACATTCCCCATGGCTTACAACAGCTTTCCTTTAGACTGCTAAAATGTTTGAGGCAATACAAAAATAAAAAATAATAAAATAAAATGTTTGAGGCAGAAGCTAGGTGGGAACCAATCGTTCCAATCTCCATCTTCTGTGGATGGAGAAAGGGGTCAGGTGATCTCTTCTCTCACCAGTAGGGGGCAGAACTGGGAACCTCCCCTTCCTTCCTTTAGAAAAGTTGATACTTCTCCCATGGCCTACCTGCTGGCCCCCCATCACCCACCTCCCGTCTACTGATTAACAAAAATAGGCTGCCACACATTCTGGTATCAAGAATGTCGTAAAGTTTAAATTGGACTATCTTTTGTAATTAAGCACATTTTTAAAAGTTTGAAGGTGGGCTATACACTCTGCTTCAGCATATTAACTCTTTCACAAGGAGGAAGGGGAATTTAAACAGAAGACAAAAAGGGAAACCACATCCTTTATTTGGTAACAGTGAAATCTGTTCAATGCTATTGGATTATAATGAGCCAACTTTTTAATCTGGAGTCTGTGCCTCGGGAAATACAACCCTCAGAAATAAACAATAATTTTCACACTTTTAAAAAAAATTAACAATGGTGGGGAAAGTTTTCTTACCTAGGGTCAGTTCTATAGGTTTTGAGAGGTTTTTTGTTTTTGTTTTTGTGTTTTTGTTTTTTTGGGGGGGGTCTGGTCGTGGGCCTGAACTCTGGGCCTGAGTGCTGTCCCTCAGCTCTTCAACTCAAGGCTAGCGCTCTACCACTTGAGCCACAGCACCACTTCTGGCTTTTTTTTCTGCTTATATGGTGCTGAGGAATCGAACCCAGGGCCTCATGCATGCAAGGTAAGTGCACTACCACTGAGCCACCGCCCCAGCCTCTGTGTTTTTTTTAAACTTTTTTTTTTCTGAGATGCACTCATGTTCTGCATCATTGCATAAACAGAAAGATCTAAAGACTTTATACTCAGATTTAAGACACTCTCTGGTCAAATAACATTTCAAAGTGTATATGCAACTCTTTTAGGCCTCCAAAGCCCAACCTAGACCCAGGAACTCAGAGGCAGTGCTTTTGGTTTAGAACTCTTGTTTATGCTTCATTGATCTGCAAAACTTGAGAAGAGCTTTATAATTCTAGCACATGCCACTTTTGCAGTGTGACTTGGGTCAGCTTCTTAGCACCAGCACTGATAATGCAAGCACCTGGATAGAGAGGTCTCCAGTTCCCCTTTGGTTTCCTGTGGTTCCCTCTATTAAGTTTTGCATGTGGCACGTGTCCCATCTGATATTCACTGGCACTGCCTTGAGAGTGGAGTCCATGACCAGCAGAAAGCATAGGATTTTTAAATGTACATGGATTTTTTTGTTTTGTTTTGTTTTTGGGTCCGGTCGTGGGGCCTGAGCTCTGGGTCTGGGCACTGTCCCTCAGCTCTTCAGCTCAAGGCTAGTGCTCTACCACTTGAACCACAGCACCACTTCCAGCTTTTTTCTTTTTGTTTATGTGGTGCTGAGGAATCGAACCCAGGGCCTCAGGCATGCAAGGCAAGCGCTCTACTGAGCTACCTTCCCAGCCCTGTTTTGTTTTGTTTTCAGAAGAAGCTGACTGTAGAAATGACCCTGTCTCTAATACTGCCTCAGAAAGCACTGCTAGCCTCAAATTCCACCTCTGACTTCCAAGTCTGGCAACCACCTCAAAGCACTAATAGGGAAAGCTGTGACTTGCTCGGTAATAACACACTGCCTTGGAATAATCACTTTCAAATGAATCAACAACAGCAGTTATTTGCCTGATCTAATTAGCATCACCTTATTTTGAGCAGGCAGAAAAAGGTTGGCATGTTCTGTATGATGCGCCATGTAGCAAATTATATACACAAAGCAACATCATAGGGTCAGGAGCTCACCTCTGTGGCTGAGGGCTTCCAGGCAGCCCCTCCCTACCCCTATTTCTTTCCTACACTAGCTCAGTATGACAACTGTGAGGAAATCTTTAATTTGCCATGTAGCCCAAATGAGGTTTAAGTGTTTAAGAAAACTTGCTCTACAGGAATATTGTTAAGAACAAAGATGAAATTCCCTTTGCATACAAGAATATTCAGAATATTTAATGTGAGAAATCAAACTCTCATTTACCTGGTAGAAATGTTAAGAAAGAAAGCCTTACCCTGAGGTTCTTCCTAAAAGAGATGAAACTCTGTCTTGGGAACCTAATCTATGGGTATTGTATGAAGGGAAGGCTGGAAGTAAAAACCAGATGGGTGGCTCAGTCCTTAGGAAGGAGAAGTGCCACCAAGCTGGAGGAAAGCTGATGTGTGACAAACTGCTGGCTCGTGGTCCAGTGGATGTGGGCGCTCCCTCTCATTCGAAGAGGCTGCAGGACCTTGGATGGTGCCATGGGACAAATGTTTGGGGAAATCAACTCAGGCAGTGATGGGCTAGAGCCAGAAAAGTGCATCCCTTTCCAAACATGATCAAGATTGATCACAAGAGTCCTATCTCCATATTCTCAGACTTATGTGAGACCCTAAGGCAAGGGAGAACTCCTCTGTGATGACTGAGATAGAAACTCCATCTGCTCTGCTCAGATTGAAGCCATGTGTAATTTGAATTAGAAAAGTAAAATGTAGACTTTAGAGCTACACTTCCTGCATTCATAAATTGGGTCTACAAACTTGCTACTTGAAAGAATTTGGGTAGGGGCCTAGAAACTTATCTTTAAAATGAGAAAATTACATCATCTACTTTATAAGGTACTGAGAGGATAGGGTTCATATATTTGAAGTCCATCTTAGAACACAGTCTAGTATGTACTAAGTGCTTTATTTTCTCTCAATCTTGTTGGGGTAGTATGGCAGGGTATATTCATAAACAGCCCTCAGTATCTTCAGATCTCCTCAGACTTCCAAATTCACAAATATTCACATCTCTATTATAACGAGGGCTAGGTGTATCTCAGTTGTAAAGTACTTGCTTAGCATGTGCACAGCTCTGGGTTCTATTCCCCATACCATAAACACACACTTGCACACACACACAACACACACACACACACACACACATATACATACATACAATGGTGTATGTGCGTATAATATACTTTAACTCTCAATTACTTATAATATTAATGCAACATGAATGCTATTTAATAGTTATACATATTTTAGGGAATAAAAATAACAAGATGCTGGGTGCTGGTGGCTCATGCCTGTAATTCTAGCTACTCAGGAGGCTGAGGATCATGGTTCAAAGCCAGCCTGGGAAGGAAAGGCCATGAAACTCTTATCTCCAATAAATCATCAGAGAACCAGAAGTGGCGCTGTGGCTCAAGAGGTAGAGCACTAGCCTTGAGCTGAAGAGCTGAGGGACAACACTCAGGCCCAGAGTTCAAGTTCCATGACTGACCAAAAAAAAAAAAAAATTAAGTCTGTATGTTCAATAGAGATGTATTTTTGTGTGAATTAAAAAAAAATTGGCAGCAATGGGTTTGAACTCTGGGTCTTCGACTTGCTAAGCAGGCATTTCTACTCTTCCGGCTTTTTCATTTTTGTTATTTTAGAGTAAGATCTCAACTTTTGCTTGGGTCAGTCTGGACTATGATCCTCCTATCTATGTTTTCTATATATTTGGCATGACAGGCATGGGCCACCATGCCTAGCCTTTTATTGGTTGAGATGGATCTGGAAAACTGAAATGGTGATACTCCCAATTTTTGTCTCCCAAGAAGAAAGAATTTCAGGTATGAGCCACAATGACTGGTTTTGAATGACTATGCTATAGAAATAGTTGTATTACTGGCTTGTGTCTTTTGTTAAATGACCTCTCTAGAAGAAGGCATTTAAGATGGTTAATTTAATTTAATTTAAAATTAGTTTTTGGTTCTGTTTTTCTTGAGACAGGTTCTTACTAGGTAGCCTAGGCAAGCTTTGGACTTTTCATCTTCCTGTTTCAGTTTCCTGGGGACTAAGATTACAGGCATGAGCCACCATGTTTCTATACAGTTAATTTTAAATGGCATATTCTTATAGTGCATTAATGTCTACATGTCTTTATCTTTGCTTTCACATTGTCCCTGTTCTCTCATACTATTTTTATTCCAATAAGCTGGAAACTATTCAGTCCTTGTGTCCTTACTTGTGGCCCTAAATTCCTGATACAGTAGGCAGCCAGCAAATAGACTTTAGGTTGAATTGAAACCTGATCCTTTGTAGGGACCCATCCAAGTGTTCAGCTTAATGAAAGCTTTCTAATGGAAAATGCCTTTACAAGGAGGTATTTGGAGTTTATGATCCTAAGGCTCCATGCTATGTAGGTGCCATGAGATAGCATGGATAAGTAGAGGGGCAGTGGACTTCCAGCCTTCTCTCCTCAAAGCTTCCAGGTATGAGGAAGAAGTTGTGCTCTCTAAAGAGAGCAACTCCAGGCCCGAAGACCTTTGTCAAGTGAGCATTGGAAGGAACCCAGGTTGACCTGGGTCAGGGATCTGGGGGATGGGAGAGCACTGCTGTTCTAGAGCGAGTAGAGAGTTGAGTGGAGACTGGGTTTCTCTTTTTCCTCTGGTCATAGCAAGAGAGCAGGAAGCCAAAGATATATTTGGTTTCTGTGAATTCCATGATGTGTCACCAACCAAGTGTCTCGAAACATTTAAAAAAACCTTAACAAATATGGGGGAAAAAAAGCATTTGAAGGAAACAGCAGGGTGGACTGTGGATTAATATTTGGAGGGTAGCAGTAGCCATGGACACTGATAACAGGGAACTAGCTCTGTCTTCGGCTTGCATGTATCATTTCATTTATTCCTCACAGAGGCTGGAGCAAGCACGTGACTATTTTCTCCAGAAGGAAAAAAATGAAGCTGGAAAGGATGTTAATTGATGATACACAGATATAAAGCTTCTGAGTATATTGTCCTTCAACAGGAAAGAGTGATCCAACCTGGGGCCAACCAAGTTCTAAGTACCAATAAAGATGGTGGCTCAGGCAGAAGGAAATTCACTTTTCTCTGAAATATTGGTAAGGAGTTCAAATTCCACACTTTAATAATAATTAATAATAATATGATTTTAAAGTTATTTTCAAGATTAAAATGCTAACATTTTTTATTTCAGGAGAAAACAAATAAAATGAGATGGAAGGTTAGCAAAAGTAAGGACCATAGAAATATCTGGAAGGAACAAAACTCAGAAAGCATAAAGTGAGGTGAGAGCCTTGTACTCAAAGGCTTGCTTTTAACTGCATGGACAGGCCAAGTGCTCTTGTCTCTGTTTAGCTATAAATCTACACAAGGTGACAGAGAGGCTAGAAGTAGCGGTAGAACAAGGGGTTACCTTAGAAACTCAAATAAAAGAAGGCCAAGGACGTGGCATTATTAATATCAAATGCTATTGAAATCAAAGGAAAACCCAAAGACAGTTTTTAAATGAATAGTTGAGCCTCCAATGAAGAAGGGCCTTTGTGCTCAATAATAGTAAAGGATATTAATAACATTGCCTGCAAAATTGTGCCTTATTAAAGCCACAAAACAGACTATAATGTAGTCTAGCCCAGCCTCCCAAACCGCAGACCCTGCTGGGTTAGCAACATTATTGTAGACCCTTGGCCAACATATCCTCCTGCCCTGGGGCCCCAGCCCCTACAGATGGTTCCAAGGGATTTCTTTATTTGCTTCCTTCCCTTACCCTTCTTTGTGACGCCTGTAAACACACCGCACAATTACAAAGTCGCAGCAGCTCACAATATTGGAACAGAGACACCCTGTTAAACCCATTCCTGACAGCTGTGAGCCCCTTTTATATTTCAATTATAAGATCAACAACTGTAACTGCTGGCAGACCATTACCACCCAGTGTTCAGAGAGTCCTAGAACAGGGCAAAGCTGGGCCCTAGGACTTTGCCCCAAGGAGGGAAGGGAAGCTAGGAGGAGCTGTTTAACTCCTTACCTGTGGAGCCCATCTCCAACCTAAAGGACAAACTCAAGTAAACACTCAGGTCTACTAAAGACTATGCCAACTACCCAACCACTGCCTAGGCCTGTTCGAGCTTTCATTCATCAATGAATTAATTAATTCCATCCTTTCTGGTAATGATACCAGAATTTGTATGGGGGCATAAAGACTGGTTGTTTCCTGATAGCTGTTAGTTCTAAAACTAAATGTTTCTGGAAAGAACAGCCTTGGGCTCATTTCCTTGGAATGTAAAGAGTTTTACATTGACCGGTGCCAGTGGCTCATGCCTATAATCTAAGCTACTCAAGAAGCTGAGATAGGTAGAGGAAAGAACAAAGGAGGAGGCAACAATGCTTGATAAGAAATGTACTCATTACCTTGCTCATGTAACTATAACCCCTCTGTACAGTATTTTCACAATAAAAAAACATTAAAAAAAAAAGAAGCTGAGATATGAGGGTTGCAGTTCTATGCCAGCCCAGGCAAAAAAGTGTGTGAGACTCTTATATTCAATTAACCACCAGAAAACCAGAAGTGGTTCTGTGGCCAAGTGGTAGAGAGCTAGTCTTAAGCAAAAAAGCTCAGGGACACAGCCCAGGCCTTGAGTTCAAGCCCTATGACTGACAAAATTAAAAGGAGCTTTATCCTGCCCTAGGATCCTAGGATCCCTCACCCAGCCTGTAACTTTGATCAGCCATGGACTCTTCCATGTCATTGGCCAGTGGGGTTATACTATCTGATTCAAGAAAATGTCCACCTTTGCTGATGCCACTACATCATCAGCTAAATTATCCCTAAAGAGTTGAGAAGGAGGTCTCCATGTAGGGCCTTTGTCCCCAGAAGCTCTGTTCCCAAATCTACCCCATCTTCTTTTCTTTTAGGAATTAAATTAGACCTTCTCTCATCCCCAGGTTTCACTGAGTTTTCTAGTTCAAAACTCAGCTGAACTTAAGGGCAATTGGAAAGTATTTATTGAGCTTTATTGATAAGAAGCTCAGAACTGC
This sequence comes from Dipodomys merriami, assembly GCF_024711535.1. Classification (NCBI taxonomy): domain Eukaryota; kingdom Metazoa; phylum Chordata; class Mammalia; order Rodentia; family Heteromyidae; genus Dipodomys; species Dipodomys merriami. Next base: position 41,245,132 of record NW_027202270.1, on the reverse strand, counting down.
TAAATAAAAAATTGTTCTCTATGATCTTACTATATGATGATGAAGCCCACACATGTGTGTTCAGTAATCCTTCATTATTCATAGTTTTGCTTTCTATGCTTTCTGTTACCCATAATCAATCATGGTTAGAAAACACTAAATGGAAATTTCCAGAAATAAAAAGAAGTTATGTTTTAAATTGCATGCCATCCTGAGTTATGAGAAGAAATCTCAGACCATTCTGTTCTATTCTACTCAGGATGGGACTCACACCTAGCGCATCCATATTGTATATGCTGCCTGCCTTTGGGTTGCTTAGTAGACATCTTGGCTATCAGATGTATTGCAACAGTATCTCAGTGCCTGTCTTCAAGGAACATGTTTTAACTTAACAAGACCCTGGAAATACAAGAGTAACAACATTGGCCATTCAGACGGGTCAAAGAGAAGTCAGTAAATGCCTAAGTGAAAAGTTAATTGACTAAATAATAAAAAAACCACCAAAAGCCGGGCGCTGGTGGCTCATGCCTGTAATCCTAGCTACTCAGGAGGCTGAGATCTGAGGATCGCGGTTCAAAGCCAGCCCGAGCAGGAGAGACCGTGAGACTCCTATCTCCAATAAACCACCAGAAAACCGGAAGTGGCGCTGTAGCTCAAGTGGTAGAGCGCTCGCCTTGAGCTGAAGAGCTGAGGGACAGCGCCCAGGCCCAGAGTTCAAGCCCCACGACCGACAAAAACAAAAACAAAAAAAACCCCACCAAATATATACTAAAGTTTCTAAGATCTATAATAAGAATGAAATATGTATCTGTAGCATTATGAAAAAGGCTCATCTTAAACTGGAAAGATTATAGTTAGTATCCTAGCTTAGGTAACAAGGAAATAGCATTAAAGTATGGAGTTTGTTATGATCTGCAGTTTCAGACATCAATTGTACCTCTTTTCTTTCTTTCTTTCCTTTTTCTTTTCCTCTCTCTTTCTTACTGTCTTTCCTTTCCCTCCCTCTCTTTCCTTCTTCCTTCTGTTCCTCCCTCCTTTCTTCCCTTTCTTTCCTTCTTCTCTCTATCCCCTTCCCTCCCCTTCCTTTTCTTCCTTTTTTCCAACAAGTTATACATTCAGAAGTGCTGCTTGCTAAGGCTTTCTACATCTTCACCTTGAGCTAATTTGGCCATTTGCAGAGTTTCATGAAAAGAATTGCCTGCAATTGTTACATTTGCTTAAAAACCCTGGCCACCCATATTCATTCCCTTGAGGTCTCTGAAAAGCCACATTTCACAGGACTTTTCTAAAGAATTCCTACTAATTAGCCTGGCTTCCCAAGCACAGGACATAAAAGAATTAGGCCTAGGAGAAATCAAAACTATACATATGATTTCAAATTTTTTTGTCTTTTTAGATTCTTTTTGAAATGTCCTTTGCCTATAGAAATGTCCAGTGCTAACACTGGTTTTCATTCAGAGATAAACAGGAACATAGAGTCAGGATGCTTTATCTTTGAAATATAATCATAGAGAGGACCTTGTTTGTTGTGTTCAGATTATATCCTTGCTAGATGTATGCTTATGACAAAGTATATGTGAAATTTGAGTGTGTGTTTCTACTTGAGATCAGCCAGATGCATGACCACAGAGCACTCCTTCATTCTGTGAAAACATGCCTTCTCCCAGAGAAAATATTATATATTATTCCAAGGATCTGCTTTTATAAGGCCTGAACTTTTAAGTCACTATCATAAGGGCTTAACTTGATTCTGCCTAGAAATAGGTCATATTTCATAAAGAGGGTTTTCTTTGTGTCAGTACTAAGGCTTGAACTCAGGACCTTGCATTCTCATTTGACTTTTCTCCTCAAGCTTGGTGCTCTACCACTTGAGCCAGCCTCTACTTCTGGCTTTTAACTGGAGCTGAGTTTCTGCCCCATCTGGGTCAAACTTCAATCCTCAGATCTCAGTTCCTGAGGAACTAGGATTACCATAGAGTAAACTTATTTGCATATATAAGATTAAAAAAAAAGTGTAACTAGGGTTTGAACTTGAACTCAAACTCAGGACCTGTGTTTTCTAGGCCTGAAGTCAGTTCCTCAGTCCTTTTTGCTTTAGCTGCTCTCTCTCTCTCTCTCTCTCTCTCTCTCTCTCTCTCTCTCTCTCTCTCTCAAATAGTCTCATGAACGCTACTACCAAGCTCAGCCTGAAACTTCTTTTAAACAAATAGGAACACTTAAGGTAAATCTGTAATAAGCAGCAAACAAAGCACATCCTTCTCAAAGTTTCAGTTTTGTGATTAAACCTTATTAAGTGTTTTGACAATAAAGATTTGAAATTTGAATTTAGTAAAGAAGGAGTAGAGAAAGATGATGGTTCCCAACAAGTGAAGTTCTTGAGTATTAGAAAAACAGCTATTATTAATAGTGGGTTCATCCACAATTCTTTTTTTTTTTTTTTTTTTTTTTTGGGTCCGGTCGTGGGGCTTGAGCTCTGGGCCTGGGCCTGGGCGCTGTCCCTCAGCTCTTCAGTTCAAGGCTAGCGCTCTACCACTTGAGCCACAGAGCCACTTCCGGCTTTTTTCTTTTTGCTTATATAGTGCTGAGGAATCAAACCCAGGGCCTCATGCATGCAAGGCAAGCGCTCTACCACTGAGCCACCTTCCCGGCCCCCATCCATAATTCTTAAATTCCCAAACCTTCAGCTTTTTGTAACTTCTTTGCCTACAAACATGATGTCAACCTACACAAAACTTTGTTTGAAGAGTCAAGTTCCCTGAAGCAATATTGGTGCTTGATAACAGTGTCTGCCCTCCAGCCCATCAGGGGCATTATGTAAGTGTATTCACCATAGCACCTTTCTAAACTTAAATTTACATCACATCTGGCCAAAGATTTCACAGAATGATTTGGACCTGAAAGTCATACTATAGGAAACACCACACCTTTTTCTTTAGGGAGCTAGCCCACTGAGTTTTCTTATTAGGAGAGACCATATAAGCACAAGATTTCTTGAATATTTGTACCTCAAAACACTAAGGATGGTGTCTGTTCCTTGGAGAGTTTTCCTTACCAGTTTTGTCATCATTTCCCCACATCTTTGTAACCATCGTATGTCACAGCCCCAGCCTCAGCTCAGCTCTATGCATTGCTCTCCTGTTTGCCCAGGTTGTGTGGTAGGCTCAGGGAGATGAGCATTAAGAAAGATTCTACGAATCACTTAGCAGATAGGGGCAGCTGTTGTCTTGTGAAAGGTATTAATCCGCAATGAAAGGTCAAATGTCATAAAGGGCAGAGCTACAAACAAAATGCCCAGGGATCAAACAATACACATCAAGGAAGAAATTTCAAAGCAGGATTATAAGATACAGGTATGCTTAATTGGAAACATTTTGCATAGAAAATACAATGGGACAAAACTGTAGTCACAGCATAAAAACTGAATTGCAAAACTATGCTCATGTTTGGTTTTCTTCAAGAAGAGTGGTTTGGCTGGAGTAGTGTAATGACCACCACATCAGTGACCCCTGTGACTTTAGATATCAATTTATTTGGCAATGAAATAAAGATCGCAGCTTAAGGGCTTATAAGAAAACGTGACTGGAATGAAATTAAAACTATTTCTCATCTGTCACCAGTACTCATCTCTGTTAACTCTACATTAATTTTCATCTCTGTTAACTCTACATTAATTTGGAGGAGTGCAGGACTGTGGCATGAACAGAAACATCTGTGAGTGTGGATATGTCCTGGGAGACAATGCACAAACCCTACTGTGCTACAATTAGTTCTGTGAACAGGCTTTGCTTTTTACCTGTTTTGTACCCTTTCATATATGGACCACCTCTTGCATCTGTCTTGTTCTTTCTATGTATAAAAACAATTAACTATGTTAGTTTAACTATAACAATTCCCCTGATGTGTTATAGTATCCCAATGTGTTCCCAGTAAGGGTTTGGAGCACATCCCCTGGTTAACCTAGATGCTGTCATAGTTACTAGTATACTAATACTAATACTCAGTCTATGTACAAAAGTTGAAGACAGGTGATAAAAGGTCTTCACTGTCAAGAGGAGGAAGCATAGACTTTATTTTGAACATGTATCATTCTCATGTTAGTAACAAGCAATCAGTGACTTATCTCTCTGTCCTACCAACTTCATGAGTATAGTTAAGGTCACAGATAAGATCTGCCTCTTGTCTTTGCCCAGACATCTTGATGTATATCTCTAATGACCACTGTACTGATGCATGGCAGATCATATGCTGCTCCTTAAAGATTCTATCCTTTGTCACTTGCACTTATGTGCATAGATGTCTCACTGCAATTCACGTGAGAAAGAGGATGGGATAGAGCAGTCCTATTCTGGAAGATCAAGAGTCAGAAATCACAGGTCGAGAGTACTAATGACAACTTCAGCAGGGAACAGAGAATCACACAGTTCTTAAAAAAACACCTAGAAAATCAGAAACCTGTGGCTGAAAATACAAAGTGTGAAGGAGCGCATAGATTACATGAAATTGGGTGTCTGGGGAGAGTAAGCTGGGAGACACATTGGATGAACAGAGCTGAAGTTTAGGGATCTCTTAGCAGTCCTTGTATTGAACTGCACATTCACATTAAGCAAGATACTTATTCTGGCTTCGCTTCAGTACCTCCAAGGGGAAAAGAGATACAGTGATGGTAATGTATACCACCTTCCTGCTAGTCTGAGGGTTAATGAAAGTTGGGGGATAAGGCACTTAACTCCCTGTTTTTCTATTCCAGTCTGGAAAGAGCTGCCTGTTAAATAAGACAAGTTTTTTTCCCCCCTTTGAGTCCGTAGTACATTTCCACAGTGACAAATTTTGCCCAGCTCACCAAAATTTGAGCTAAACCTGAATAATAAGTCGACCATTTATTTTATGAATTGGATGCACATCCTGCCGGGGTTCCAAGTGGTTATGACAACAGAATTCCTCATCTACAATATCCCTCCACTGCCCTCATCTATAGCTCCCTTGTTTGTTCTGAAGATAATATATTGATGGAGCCTCTTTTGCCAGCATTCTTTCTATGCTTTTCACATGAGGAAGAGTTACTGCTGTTTTCCCCAGGAGAGCTGAAATGACTGCTTTTTACACGTGTTATTTACTGTATACATTCTAATATCAAAATGGTCAATTCATTTATAATCTTTTTAATATGCCTCAGAGAATAAAGGGTCTGTTATGTTTTCTTCAAATGGGGATTTTTCTCTTTTCTTTTTTTAAAGCATTAAGTTTTACTTTACAACTCATTAATTGATCTAGTGTCCATGAATAGTTAACATTGATTATGCACAATTAGCATATGATAATGTATGACACACATTTCAAGCACATTTTAGACAGCATAATTATACTGTATATTATTGCGTTCAGCTAGGTAGGTCCACAAAATATGATGGATGGTGTGTTCATCTCTATTGAATTCATTTACCTGGCTTAGAGGGAGGATTTATAAATGAACATAGTTGAAAATAAAGGCGCATAGGCCAAATTCTGTAAGCACTAAAGAATAGTTCCAAGGAGCAAAAGCTGGAGGTCAGTCGACCAGTTCTTTTGCTTTTAGCTAGAAGATTATTGTAGATGCACATTGTAGGATTTTAGAGCTCAGTTTTAAAATCCTTCAGACTCCAAGGGCTGTTTTATGTAAAGTGTTCTGACAGGCAAAATAATTCCTTTCTAAACAAAATTCACCCTGCTCTGCAGGCTTACTGTGGAGAAGGAAAGCAACTATGCATAGTAACAAATAACTGTTTTAGGCATATGCAGAATATAAGATGTATAAAACTCTGCCAAGCCCTACACCGTGCCGTGCTCTAAAAGCACAGGATAACATTGACTTTGGGTTTGGGTAATTCCTCTTACTTGCTAAAATGATTAACCATGGTTCACCTGTCCTTTCAAATGTTCTTTCTTTACAGTACTGAAGTTTCTAGCCAAGTGAAATAAGACAAATGCATAGACTTGGATTGAACTTTGACTTTCTACTTATGAGCTCACTACTTCGAAAGTCAATTAGCTTCATAAAAATGAGACTTCCTTTCTAAAAGAGACCCCACAAAATTCCACAGTAAAGGTAACTTTGTATTTCCCAAATTGTGAGCATAGAAAAATTGCTTTATTCTCAGTTGTCACAGCCAATGTTTGTATGTGACTTGGTCCAGCTATGAGGTCGAGGCAAGGATCTTTCTGCTTCACCCCTCCTTGCATCCTCATATTAACTATAAGGAAGTCATTTTGAGTGAGTGCTGTTGGTTGATTTCCATTTTAACAACCAAGTTCAGCCATTAGAATGAGTCCCCATTTGGAGCCCTCATAGGCATCAAAAGATTTAAAAAATCCTAAATAAGTTTCAAACTTTTCCACTGAAGTATCCCCAATAGCAGAAGAAGGACAGGGGCCATGACTGGAAGGAAATGTCTTTCAATTCTGCTTTTGCTATGAAGTTCTACATATACTTTGCATTTGTATGTACAACATTCTCAATTGTTTCGATCAAAACATATTAATATTTAAATTACCTATCATTGAATAAGATAGATGGCCAAGGATAGTGTTGTTTAATACACTGCTAAGTGTCTGGAGTTCCCATCTTCAATAATGGAAGCTGTTTCAGGAGTCTTTTTATAAAACAGGCTGAACCAATCATTAAATGTTTGCAATTTCAAATTGCACAGCAAAACCAGTGTCCATCAATAGGATCCAAGTAAAATGTTTATCAAGTCGATGCATTCCATGCAAACATTTAGAAGAAAAGATAGCCTTGATTTAGATCCAGGGGAAAAGTCTCACACAGGATAATCCCATTAATATATTTGTAGAATTTTTTATTTTCAGCACTGAGTACTTAACACAGTGTTAAGAGCTCTGCTACTTGAGCTGTGACCTAGTCTTCTGTGAGTATTTTGTCTTTGAGATCGGGTCTTGATAAGTTTGCCTGGGGCAGTCTTGAACTTTTGATCCTACTGATCCAACCTCCTATGTACCTGGGATTCCAGGCAGGCACCACTTGCAGAAAACATTTAAACCTTGTATAAAGTTGGATCTGAGAAAATGTCACTTTCTATGTGAGTGCATTACTTAGTTTTATTGTATCAAGTGTCAATCACTGCATGTTTAAAACAAGTATTTTGAAAAAGAAAAAAACCCTACAGATTAAACTTGTGGTCAGTCTAAACAGAAGGAAAAAAAAGTTTATTCAACATTTTTTTTATTTGTAGCTAGCCCTAGAAGGAAATATGGATTTTAGTGTTGTGCACAAAATTAGAAGTTCTTCCTATCACACCCCTGAAGAATGGTTATGTGGACTCATATTGAATGACTCTATTGGATGCCTCAGTACCATTTATGATAGAGCACTTAGGTACGGTAGAAGAGGGGAGGAAAAAAAGAAAGCAAATCCTGCCAGATTCCTACAACCCAGGATGGTACAGAGATTCTTTCTTAGGTTGGGCAAAAAGGTAGTTCTCCAAATGACTGTCACCTTCCAAATAAGGTTTGGCCTTCACAAATAATAGTGATTGTCACTCTATATTTGAAGATATAACTCAAAATGGGAAAAGCTTTACCACAGAGCTCCACATGCATTTTATAGTTATATATGTGTATTTTGTATTGAAGATTAATATTCTGCATTACATATCAAGTACACGAGTGAGTCAGCTGTACTTGTCCCTAAATACTTCCTAACAAACTGCATGATGCTATCCTAAATAGTCTTTTCAGCTAATTTTGTTATGTTGCCACAAAATTTTGGTTATGTTGCTGCTAAAATGGACTTCTTCATGGATAAATGTAATTGTCTTAATAATTTAGCCATTCAATAAACATTCATTCTCTGTCACATATGAGGTATGAAGATTCTATGAAAACCTGACAATCTCAGCTTCTGTCTTCACAGAAATTACTGTCAGGAGTTACTGTTACGTGTCTATCAAGACAGACAGGTAATCAGGAAGTTAATTACAAGGCAATTTTTAAGATGCCCATGATGGTTTGTAGAGCTGATAGGGTCACCTAACAGATGAAGTATCCTAGAAGAAAGGATATCTAAATTCAGATTTGAAAGACCAGTAGGAATTAGCCTCAGCACTACAGAGGTAAGAGAGGAAAAGTAGTTAGAAAACAGCAAAAGCAAAATGCTGGGGCATATTCAAGGAGCTGATAGACACACCATGACCAAATAGAGTTTGAAGTGAAGAGTGGGTTTTGCTGCAGGAGGGGGTGGCTGGGTCCACATTATGAGGGACCTTGAGAACTTTTGTAATGAGTTTAGACTTGGTCCTAGAGTTAGGAGAGTGAACAGACAATTTTTTTTTTGCTTGTGATTTTTTTTTATTGTGAAAATACTGTACAGAGGGGTTACAATTACATGGGCAAGATAATGAGTACATTTCTTATCAAGCATTGTAGCCTCCTCCTTTGTTTCCCCTTCCCATCCCTTCCCATCCTCCCCCCGCCCCCCACCCAACCCTCCCCGCGCCCCCCCCACCAAAGTTGTAAAGTTCATTTTCCACCTAACAACTTGTACATCTCATTGTTGCAATGGGTCCACCTGTATCCCTATTTAAACGATTTGTGAACAGAAAATTTTCTAACCCAGGGAATAGATGGGAGGTGGTCCATGAGACTGGAGGCCAGCCTTATTTACTGATTTACTTGGATTTTTCTAAGCTTCAAATTTTCTCATGTTTGGAATGAGGACAATATATATCAAGGATTGTTGGAGGATTTAAGTAGGATATTAGAAATAAAAAAGCTAGGTCTGCCATGCACTGGTGGCTCACACCTATAATCCTAGCTAACTCAGGAGGAAGAGATTAGGAGGACTAACTGGGAGGCAAAAATGGTTTTGCAGCCCAGGCAAAACGTTGTGAGACTCTAGCTCAACAGCAAAAGCTGGGTACAATACTGTATGTGTGTCACCCCAGCTACTACTGAAAGTATAAACAGAAGGACTGTGGTCTAGGTTGTTCCAGGCAAAAGATGACCTTATCTCAAAAAATAACCTGAGCAAAAGGAGCTAGAAGTGTGGCTCAAGTGGTATGGCACCTGTCTATCAAGTACAAAGGTCTGAATTCAAACCCCAGTAGTATAAAAAAAAAAACTAGGTATGTTTTTGGCATGTTTTAGAAACCTTATTACTTCCTTTTGCCTTATGTGTCTACAGTTTGTATTTTTATTGGTACTTGATTTTCTACAATGTGTTGATAATTGAATTGATATTGACTAACTATTAATTACAGAAAAACTGACATGGTCATTCAGTAAACAACTGAGTCTATCAGGAAAAGGACAATCAATATTCTTCCCAACGGCATTGGAATTGTACTGCATGGTACTTGGTATCTGGAGGTTGAGATCCTGGAGGTCTGTAATCAGAACCAGAAGCCTAAAAGCACAAAGCTTTGCAAAGCTGTCTTCCTTCTGCCCAAAATAATAGACAGAAAGAAATAATGACCATTATTGAAGAAGTTTACAAAATGGTGATTAAAAAAGAATCAATAAAACAAAAAGTTGGTTCTTTGAAAAATATAAAGAAGATTGAGAAGGCTTTTAGACAAATGAAACAAAAGAGCTGAACTAAATTAATAAAATTGGAAATAAAAAGGTTATATCATAATAAATACCAATGAAACCAAGCAGATCATTAGGAAATACTTCAAAACTTATATTTTAATAAACTAGAAAATCTAGAAGAAAGGCCATGTTTACTGGAATGACCAGTTCAAACTTCTGATTCATTTTTTTTAAAAAGGAAAACAGCTGTGTAGGATGACAGTGAAAAAAATACTGAGTCTGGCTGATTTTTTGTTGTGTGGTTTTTTTTTGGTTATTTTTTTCCTTATTGCTTTCTTTTCAGTTCTTTGTCTTCTTCCTTTTTTAGTCATTGTATATATAGAAATCAAAATGCCCATCTTCAGTATGTCTTCTGTTTCTCCTACCACCCTTCATTTCTGTTTTCTCTCCATCTTCAATTAGAGTAGTTCTCTTGCTTATTGTGAATATGATCCACAATCCTCCTTTGTTGCCTTTATTTTTGTCAGGTAATTAGATTGCCAGATTATTTTTGCTTATTTGATGGTCTTCTTTTCTCTTTCTTTAAATAACTAGATCTTTTCTAGCTATTTAATTCTCCTCTTTGTCAACCATCCACTTTCTTGTTCTTGAATATTTTCCCTTTCAGCTTTGCAATGCTGTAAATCTTGCAATGTTCATTAGTGTTTCCTTCCTGTATGATCTTTATCACTATCTTTATCAGCTAAGGTTTTCCTAGTTCACAAAATATTATCTTTACTCCTTTATTCTTCTAAAAATATTGGACAGTGATTGCTTTTTAGTTGGGATTGCATTATTCTCCTGGTAGGTATCTATCAACTGTGATTGTTTCTGGAACTAAATTTCATTTCTTTGAATGGAGTAGACCACACCAGACCAAGTGTCTTGAGGACTGTGGTTGACTGTTTAACCACTGAACCATACTCTCCAGTCTTAGTGATGAGGAAGAAAATAACTGTCAACCCAGATTACTGTATCCAGCAAAGTTATCCTTTATAATTGAAGAAGAAATATTTTTTTCCATGATAAAAATGAAAGGAGTTTATGGCCACTAAACCAATACTGCTGAAGATATTTAAAAGAATCATACACATAGAATAAAAAGATAAATCAGAAAAACACAGGAAAGAATAAATCCAGCAAGATGATGATGATTATCAAATGTGGATTCAGAAAGAAGCAAACTAAAAAATCAACAAAATATTTTTTCAATAATAACACAAACAGTAATAGTCTCAATTTTCTAGTCAAAAGTCATAGAATGTGGGGCTTGGAATGTGCCTCAGTGGTAGAGTTCTTGCCTTGCATGCATAAGGCCCTGGGTTTAGTTCCTCAGTACCACATAAACATAAAATGCTAGAAGTGGCACCGTGGCTTAATTGGTAGAGTGCTAGCCTTGAGCTTAAGAGCTGATGGACAGCACCCAGGCCCAGAGTTCAAGACCATGACTGACAAAAAAAATCATAGAATGTTGAGTTGGATTAAAATGTGAGAAATATAAGCTGGGCACTAGTGGCTCACGCCTGTAATCCTAGCTACTTAGGAGGCTGAAATCTGAGGATCGCAGTTCAAAGCCAGCCCAAACAGGAAAGTCCGTGAGACTCTTATCTCCAATTAACCACCAGAAAATCAGAAGTGGCCCTGTGGCTCAAGTGGTAGAGTGCTCACCTTGAGCTGAAGAGACAGCATCCAGGACCAGAGTTCAAGTCCCACAACTGACAAAAAAAAAAAGCGAGATATAACTATTAGTTATATTTAAGAAATGGCGCCTCACTGAAAAAAACAAACATTGGCTTAGGTTAAAGAATGGAAAAAAAATTCACAAGCAAATAGGTTTCAAAAGCAGGCATGATATACTTATATTTGATAAAACAGATTTCAAATGAAAATTAGTAAGAAAAAAAAACAAAGAAAGCCTGTAGGACATCAGGAAAATAATAGAGGAAACACAATAGTCATAGAATCAGAGAGAAGAGCAAGAGGATGAAGTCATAATATTCAATTCATATATGTGAAAATGGAACTAGGAAAATTAAGGAAATGGGTAGAATTGGGAGAAATGGAGAATGATGATAAATGAGACATTGATCAAGATGAACTGTACATGCAAACTGACATGAGTGATGGAAACCTCTCTGTTAGCTACTTAAATATAATAAGAAATACTAATGGAATCTAATGAAAATGAAAGCATAACTTACTAGTACTCTGTGATACATGAAAGTCAGTGCTAAGAAGGAAGTTTATAGTTAACAATGTCTTAATAAATAAACAGCCCAAGGTGGGTGCTGATGGGTCATACCTGTAATCCTAGCTGCTTAGGAGGTTGAGAACTGAGGATCACAGTTCAAAGCCAGCCTGGGAAGGAAAGTTGATGAGACTTTTATCTCCAATTAACCAACTGAAAACTGCATGTGGTGCTATGTGTCAAACAGTAGAGTGCTATGAGTTCAAGCCTATTGGTCTATAAAACAAAGTAATAAAGTAACACAAAATATACCTCCAGATTCTAGAAAAATAAGAATAAAACAAGCCCCAAACTAGTAGGCAGAAAGAAATAATGACAATTAGTGAAGTTAACAAAATGGTGACTAGCTGGGTGCCAGTGGCTCATGCCTATAATCCTAGCTACTCAGGAGGTTGAGATCTGAGGATTGCGGTTCAAAGCCAGCCTGGGCAAGAAACTCTGTAAGACTCTTATCTCCAATAAACCACTAGAAAACTGGAAGTGGTGTTGTGGCTCAAGTGGTAGAGTGCTCACCTTGAACTGAAGAGCACAGGGACAGCGCCCAAGCCTAGAGTTCAAGCCCCATGACCAACCAACCAACAAACAAACAAAAAAAACTCAAAAAACAAACAACAAAATGGTGACTAAAAAAAGAATCAATAAAAGAAAAAGTTGGTTCTTTGAAAAGAAGATTGACAAGCTTTTGTTTAGACAAACAAAACAAAAGAAGGAAAGAGATGAACTAAATTAATAAATTTGGAAATATAAAAGGATATACCACAAGAAATATCAATGAAATTCAGCAGATTGTTAGGAAATACATTAGAAACTTATATTTTAACAAACTGGAAAATCTAGAATTTCTTGTCCTTGACTTGCCAAAATCAAACTAAGATGATACAGACTACTAACTAAATCTGTAACAGGCAACAACATAAGATGCTATAGACTACTAACTAAATCTGTAACAGGTAACGACACTGAAACAATAATAGTCTCCAAACAAAGAAGAATCCCTGACAAAATTATTCATTGTTTATTTCTATCAAACCGTACAAGAAGACTAGCACCAATGTTCCTCAAACTATTCCAAGAACAGTAAATAGGAGGTACTTAAATAGAACAGAGAAGTCAAATCACTTCTATTTGCAGATGATATGATCCTATATCCAAAGGAGTCTATAGACTTTACCAAAAAACTTTCTTGATGCACATTTTTGCAGTGTAGAAGAACACAAAATCAACATGCAAAAATCAGTAGTTTCAGTTGGGCACTGGTGGCTCTCACCTGTAATCCTAGCTACTCAGGAGGCTGAGATCTGAGGATCATGGTTCAAAGCTAGCCTGGGCAGAAAAGCCCATAAGACTCTTATCTCTAATTAACTACCAGAAAACTGGAAGTGGAGCTATAGCTCAAAGTGGTAGAGCACTAGTCTTGAGTGAAAGAGCTCAGGGATAGTGCCTACACCCTGAGTTCAAGCCCCATGACAGAAAAAAGAAAGAAAGAAAGAAAGAAAGAAAGAAAGAAAGAAAGAAAGAAAGAAAGAAAGAAAGAAAGAAAGAAAGAAAGAAAGAAAGAAAGAAAGAAAGGAAGGAAGGAAGGAAGAAAGGAAGGAAGGAAGGGAGAAAGAGAGAGAGAGAAAGAGAGAGAGAAAGAGAGAGAAAGAGAGAGAGAAAGAGAGAGAGAAAGAGAGAGAAAGAAAGAGAGAGAGAAAGAGAGAGAGAAAGAAAGAGAGAGAAAGAAAGAGAGAGAGAGAGAAAGAGAGAGAGAAAGAAAGAGAGAAAGAGAAAGAAAGAAAGGAAGGAAGGAAGAAAGGAAGGAAGAAAGGAAGGAAGAAGGAAGAAAGAAAGGAAAAAAGAAAGGAAAAAAGAAAGGAAAAAAGAAAGAAAGAAAGGAAAAAAGAAAGAAAGAAGGAAGAAAGTCAGTAGTAGCTTTTTTAATCCACCAACAATCAACAGGATGAGAAGCAAATCAGGAACACAGTTTCATTCATAGTAACCTCAAAAACCAAAACCAAAACCAACCAACCAACCAATCAACCAACCAACCAACTAAACCAACAAACAAAAAATCCCCTAGGAATAAGCTTACCTAAGAGGGTAAAGACTTCTGCAATAAAACTATCAAACCTTAAAGAAATTTATGAAGATATCAGAAAATGGAAAGACCTCCTATTTTCATGGAGTAGCAGAATAAATAGCCATACTACCAAAAATAATATACAATACAACATCCATAAGAATTCTGATGCCATTCTGATTTTTGACAAAGAGTCAAAATAAACGTTGGAGAAGATAACCTCTTTAACAAATGGTCCTGGGAAAACTAGATATACACGGGAATCTCACTCTGTATAAAAATCAACTCAAAAGGAATCAAGTATCTCAAAGAAAATCCTCAAATCCCTTATAAGAGACCTATGGGTCATAGGAGATACTGAAGAGTCATACTAGCATGGTACATAGATTCTGTCTAGTGCTAGTGGCTAAGTGGAGAGATTAATATAGGAACAACATTCTGAGATCTTTCTTTCTAAGTAATAGGCATGTTATTGAATGGAAAGCTAGAACCCACCGGACCCTAAAAATAATGTACAGAGATAACCATTACATTCTATGTAACTATAAGAGTAGTTTGAGTTGAGATTTTTTTTACTTTTTACATAGTTGCCATATATGGCAACAAGCCATTGGGAAGCTAAAAATCTTAAGATGGTAAATTTCTGCTTTAAAATATAAACTAGATCATGTTTTGGACTTGTCATTATTTTTATTCTACTTCCTCTTCCTTTTTCTTCTTCTTTTTCCCTGAGAAATTCACCCACCATACAGTTTCATGTGCCTAGAATCCATATAGTAATAAATTGGTGTTGGTAAACCTTGCATGCACATGTAAGACTCCTGAGGTTTACATGTAGAAACAGAAGGGCTTTTCCTGGAAAAATATTTCCTTATAAAGGCAACACCCAGTTTTTCCATATTCCTTGAATTTCAGCTAAGGACAACAAAGCATTCTCTTTCTTTGGACTTTCCTTGTTTCTTTTTTCCACATCAGTTGATGAAAAAATAATATTTATACTTACCGGTGCCCCAAATACCTCCTCCTATCACAAGGGTGCAAGTTATACGGTTAGAGATTTATCCCTGTTGCTGAAGGCTAAATACTTATTATGTCCCCATAAGAAGCATTAGCAGTTAGTCTTTTGTACCATATTGGGAATTATTCCAAGTTAGTGGGCAGATCACTGTAGAAGGAGAAAGTTGGGTGTTATAAACTACTAAAATAGGAATGCTATGGCCACCAACACAGAACAGTGCTACCCAGGTGGCTTGGTCAAGCTCTGCTGTTGATGCTTCCAAACTGCAGCACTGCAGCAAGAAGTATATTAGGCTCTCTGTCTTTATTTTCACAGGTGACTATTTGTGGGCAACCATTCTACTAGAGGGTCTGCATTTGAATCTTGGAGAAGTCCTCCAGGCAGCTATCAGTTGAAAGCCTTTTCTGGTTGGCCTCAAACTGATCTAGACGTTATCACGGGCATTCCAGAGAAGGTACAGTGCAGTTCCTTTTTTGAGTAGACTTCTGTAGAAGTAACAAGGACCACAGTGGATACAGCAATAGCAAAAGAGAAAAAAAATACTATATTTGCAGTTGAGGCCTAATGACTGTGCCTTAGAAATGAAACTTTGATAAGAGATTTAAAGAGCTCTTTTGTAATTAGTTTAGATGCTGAAAACAAGACACAATTAAGAATTCAGGCTACCTGGGCACTGGTGGCCAATATGTGTGATCTCAGGCTGAGATCTGGAAGACAGGTTTAAAGCCAGCCTGAGCAGCAAAGTATGCAAAAGTCCATCTCTAATTAATCAGGAAAAAGCCAGGCTGGAGGTGTGGTTCAAGTGGTCCAGTACCATAGTTGAGCAAGAAAGCTGAGGAAGAGCACAAGTTCTAAGTTCAAGTCATAGTTGCAGCATGTGCACGCATATGTACATGCACACACACACATGCACATGTACACACACAATTCAGATTAAAACACAAGTAGAAATACACAGCTCAATCAAAAGACCTTCTTAACACCCAGTGGGGGCCCAGGACTCAACCTTACAAGCACATGTTATTTAGGCATGAATATTCACAGGATGCCCAACATTTATTGAGAGCAATTAGTTAGCTTTGCATTACAGTGATAAACTACTTAAGCCAAATTAATTCTTTTTTTGTATAAATTTTATATTGTAAAAATAATGTACAGAGGGGTTACAGTTACATGAGTAAGGTAATGAGCACATTTCCTATCGAGTATGGAGGTTCCTCAAAAGACTCCACATAGAGCCCCCCTCTGACCCAGCAATCCCACTTTTGGGCATTTACCCAAACGATCACAAACAAGGCCATACTAAAGCTACCAGCACAACTATGTTTACGGTGGCATTATTTACCATAGTTAAGATATAGAACCAACCCAGATGCCCCTCAGTTGATGAATGGATCAAGAAAATGTGATATCTATCTATCTATCTATCTATCTATCTATCTATCTATCTATCTATCTATCTATCTATCTATCATCTATCTATCTATCTATCTATCTATCTATCTATCTATCTATCTATCTATCTATCTATCCATCCAATGGAACTCTATGCCTCCATCAGACAGAATGACACTGCCCCATTTGTTAGGAAATAGAAAAACTTGGAAAAAATTATATTAACTGAAGTAAGCCAGGCCCAAAGAAGTTAATTCTTAAGGAAGAAAAAATGATTTTGGCTCATGACAATAAAGGTTTCTTTAGTCCTAGGGGAGATTTTTACTTAGGGTGTCTGGGAAGCAGGAGTAAACTAGGAAACGCCCTGAAAGCCCTGATATCTTCTTTAAAAGCGTACCCATTTGACTTAATCTCTACCCCGTGGGTCCCACCTCTTACAGGTTCAACCATTTCCTGATAGTATCAAGCTGAGCACTAAGCCTTTATTACATGGCATTAGGGGGATATTCCAGATGCAAATGACAGCAAATATTGTAGTGACTACTTTTATTAAGCATCTTTGGCTAATTTTTATACCTGGCTATTAAAATTACCCTCTTTTTATGTATTTAGGCACTGAGACTTTAAAAATTAAATAGTTCACCCCAAATTCCATAGATAAGCAACTGTATTTCTTGCTAGTTTTTGTGAGCCACAGACCTGGTAACTTAAACTAAAGACATTTATTCCCTGAGAGGTCAAAGTGTTGACAAGGTTGGTTTGTTCTCAGGCCCCTCCATAGCTTGTACTAAGCTGTTATTTTCTAGATACATAACACAGTGTTAGGTACCAATCATCTCTTCTTACAAGGGTACTGTAGGGTGGAATTGGGCCCCATCCCAATAACCTCTATTTACCTTATCTATTATTTTAACTATAGCTCCATTCGGAGTTACTGGGGTGAGGACTGACATAAACCTCTGGGGAGGTAACATAATTCAACCCATATCAGCATTTCTTTTTCATTTTTTAAAAATTATTTTAAGAGGTTGTACAAAGGAGTTGCCATTTAACAATGCACTTTTTGGATACAATGCATCTGGATCAATGGTCCTCCTTTCAATTCTTTGTTTTTTTACATCTAGATTTACTACAAATACCATGATTGAGTCGTAATAATAAACTATCATATTGGCCAATGAAACAGAAACCACTCTAGGCCCTCAAAATAAGAAATTTGTCACATCTGAATTGTTTATGCTGTTACTTGTTTGGAAAAGACAGAAGTTCCCGCTGCCCTGTACAACGCATAATTTAGTGATGGACTTGGTTTTGGTTTCCTTCTTAGTGTTGTCTGGCTGAGGGTAGAGATGAGATTGTTCTCTCAGTGAGCTAATGGTTCTAAGCAGCTTTGAGACTACAAAAATATGATTTACCTGGTAATTGTTTTGCTTCTCTTGCTACCTATGTTTTGCGTATTTTCTCTTTTTGCTTTCAGTTTTTTGAAAGAACATATCTTTGCAGAAATCTGTGCCTTCTGGCAGCCTAGGAGTGGATCACAGTGTCTATCTGTGTAGCCCTTTGTGGGGAGGGGACTGGGAGAAAGGAGTGGTTTCACGTGGCTTGAATTCTCCACAGTGATGAGCAGGAGAGGAGACACATGGGATGTCAGACATGTTAACAGAATCGTTTAGAGTGAATTGTTTTCTAGGCAGAGACTTTATCAAGACCTGGCTGTTTTTGCTTGCTTAATATGCTCTGCATTTTCTGCAGTCAGACCCCACTGCATGGTTAATGACACAAGTTCCAGGAAGCCTGGGGATTGTACCAGTAGACACCAGAGACACTAACCTTGTCAAAGCAGAAAAAGATGACATACTTACAATAGGAGAGACACTCAGTTCCTAAGCTCCTAACACAACTGGGAAGTGAGAGATTTGATGTGGATGCACTAGCCACTCAGCCTGATTTCTCTGAGGAAAGCATCTACCAATTGTTTCTCTTTAAAATGCAGATCAACAGAGGACTAATTCCAAGTAATTTAATGAAACAGGTAATGGTGGCAATTATCTAAGGGATGGGGCATGCAAGTAGCTGTGTGTACAGGTAAACACACACCAACTCCCCTTCATGGCCACACTCATGACTGGATAGAACTAATCTGCATGTTAGAGGCATAGCTGATGAGGACACTTCAGAGTGCCTTAGTAAATGTTATCTGGATATTTGGATGCTGCCACACTTTCAAAGCAATAGTGTACCCAGAGGACTGACATTTGTAACTTCATTTGTGGTACTAGGGTTTGAACTCAGGACATTGTGCTTTCTAGGCAAGTACTGGACTGCTTGAGCCATGCCTCCAACATTTTTGTCTTAGATTACTTTTAAGATTAGATTTCAAGCTTTCTGACCAGAATTGGTCTCAGACTATGAAGTTCATACCTAGGCCTCCTGCTCAGCTGGGTGGCAGGCATACACTACCACCATCAAAGCCAGGCTTGTTTATTTGAGATGGGATCTTGCTTTTTGTTCAAGCTGACTCTGAATCAGGATCCTGTAGGTCTTTATATCTCAAGTAGCTGTGATTATTAGTGTGAACTATTGAGCCTGGCCTGCTCATCCAAACAACACTGATATTATTTTGTTCTTAAAAATATTATTTAGCAAATGAATAAAAGCATCATTATTTATCTTCAAATTCTGTTGAATTGTCAATTTCAAACTGATTTTTTTGGGGGAAGGAGAAATCTAATTCTAAACAGATATGTGGGTAAGAGATTTTAAGTTTGGAGTGCAAATAAACTTTCAGGAACTCAACCAGTTTGTAGATCGATACAGCTGACACTCCTAGTGTCATAGAATGTATCTAAAGAAAAGAACTCATGATGTACGTCAATTCACCAATTGTCTTAAGGAATAAATAAAAGTATTCATAAAACCAAGATACTGAAAGTATCAGGTCTTTTGTCAGCATAATTTCTGTAATTATTGAGTTCTAGAACAAACTATCATTTACTATTTCATGAAATTCCAAGTTGTGAGAAGGGCTTAGTCCTCTGAATTAGCGTGAATGAGTTCAGAATAATAACAGTATACAAGAATAGAATTTTCATCCTGAGTCACATAAACTAAATATAATTTAATTCTTAAGATACCCCTGTGGTATCATTGCTGCCATTGACAGATGGGTGAACTAAGACACAGTGGCATTAAGTAATGTTCCTATAACATAGCATAGAGCTCACAAATACCTCACAAATACTAGTGGGCAGTGTGACCTTTTACACTGAATCACATGCCAGGCTTGAGAGTCAGAAAAGCTATCAAGAATAGTATATAATACCTAAAGATGGAGAAAATAGGATATTGGTTTGGCTGTGGTAGCTCTTTATGATGACACTGAGAAGATGTGTGTGTGTGTGTGTGTGTGTGTGTGTGTGTGTGTGTGTGTGTGTGTGTGTGTGTGTGTGTGTGTGTGTGTATGCTTGTGTGGTGGTTACTTAAACATTTATCACAGTTAAATGTATTATATACTTACATAGAAATGTCATGATGGAACTTATTTAAAATGTACAATCAATCAATCAATTTAAACATCCCAAAGGACTAGACTTTGCTGTGTTTGTTTGACTTCTCCATCTCTGCTTTTGTTCAGGGACTGAAGGTGATGCTGGAGAACCTTTAGAATCTCGGTCCTCTGGGGGGTCTTAAAATCACTGAGTTCCCCCTATTTCTTTCTTTATGAGGTTCTGTGAGCATCACACTTTATGAATGTCCACAATTATTTTTTAAAACTTACTTCTTCTAAAAAGAACATCCATTTTTAGAAAAAAAATGATAAGGTCTCTAACATAAACAAAGATAATATTTTGGAAGTACTAGCAATTTTACCCCAAATGAATACTTTCTAAGTCTCATGAGTGATGAGTACCTGTTCTTCATTTTTAGAGTACAATACTTTTAATTTGTGGAGGGTTGGCTATGCTTCTTCAAAGAATAGTTTCCATAGCCTCAGAATAAGAGATTCATCACTGGTCTATTCAAATGCATCTCATCCATTGGTATAATTTTTCCCAGAGGTGAAAGAAAGATGCGTGAGATGCACCACAATGTAAATGAAATAAATTAGGAACCAACGAGACACAGATTCAAAATTCTATGCTTTAAAAAATTAGCTCTAAAATTTTAATCTAGAATCCTATGATTCCAAATTGAAAAATCATAGTATTCATACCTTTACCTGAATAATATGATCTGTGGTCTTTGAAAACTTTACAAAGGCACATGTGTGGCTATCCATGCTTTTTTTTGCTGCAGAAATTGGAATGCAGAAATTGATGAATGAGTGGTGCCCAGATCTTGCCATAAATGTCCTATAAAGTTCCATAGGAACCAATATACAGTATTTACTGGGTATTAAGGCTGAAGACATCATTCTGACTAAACTAGAAAGAGTCTAATCAGAAATATAAAATATTGCATGTCACCCAAAGAGGATATACAGTTGAGTTAAATACTCTAAAGGTTTTGTGATAACACCATGACTATAAATACATGTATTAAAGATTTTGAAGTGGCTAGGCTGGTATCAAGTCACATGACAGAAGAGCTGAAAGATACTTTCAACGTGACTGTTAACTGCAGGTGAAATGAGGACATGTTTGGCTGCTCAGAATATAAAAGTTTGAGTGCTTAATGAAAAAGCCATTTGCTTGCAAGAAAAAGGGCATTAAGGTTAAAGAAAATATTCTGGATTCTACTTGGCATCTTGGCAAACGTATGTTCATTTAAATATCTGGGGGAGGGAGAAATTCAACCCCTATCCTATAAAATGTGTTATTATTATTGCCATTTTCAGATCAGATCATTGGGGCATAGAGAAGTTATATAATTCACACAGTAAATAAACCCTATATTGAACCTGATGCTGCTCCTGAATGTTAATTGTGCTTAAAAGCATTGTCCTGAGAACTGTGTTCAAGTTCTGATTTTATGAGCAATGTGATTTTGAGCCTTACTTGCAAAATATAAAATAATAATTCCTACTTCTCAGGGACGATGTTACAGCTGGACTTTCACTAGATTGGCAAAACTTTAAGTCTGAAAAGAATAACTCTTGGTAAGTATTTGGAGCAATGGGAACGGTCCTCATACGCTTTTGGGAGTGTATGAGGCACAACTTTGTAAAACAGTTTGGGACTATCTTGTTAAGTGGCAGATACATCCACCCCTAGACCTGGAAATTCCAGGGAAACCTGAGTGTGGGTGTAGAAAGTGTGGAAGCACAAGAGCTCTTTGCTACATTATTTGTAATGGTTCCTAACTGGGAGCAAGACAAACGGATACAGCAACTGTAGCCATTTGTGCTGTAGAATATAATAAAATAATGAAAGTGAATTAATTCAACATACACAAATGCATGCTTAAAGCTTAAATCTATTATTGGTGGGAAAATCCAAATTTCAAGCCAATATCATTTTTACAAAGGAATGTGAATGGATTTTTCAATGTTGTTTTGCATTAGAGGAATGTGAGGTTAAATTATTTTTTAATAGGGAGAATAGGATAAACTAAAACCTTAGACTATAGTTACTTTTGTGTGGGTTAGGGTATAGATATGTGTGTGTGTGTGTGTATTTGTATTTATGTATGCTTAGGAGTGAAAGAGGGAGTTTTAAGATATTATTGGCTTAGCTCTTATATTGGGTCATAGATGTCACATTTAAAAGACTATGTTACATGTACTCTCTTGGTAAGCATCAGATGTTATGTTATATAATAGCATGAAAGTATCCTTTTTAATTGCAACTAAGTTTTCCAGTTCCCAATATTTTGTCCAAAAGTAGAGACACAGAGTAGATACTGAGAAAAGATGTATCAAATAAATTAATAACCGTTGGCTTAAAGAGATAGGATAAAGCACTTTACAAATGAAAACTGCTTTATGAACAATGTCTTATTTTTCAAAGAGAAAACTTTCCAGACAGTTATTTGGTCCTCGTGCCCTCAAGACTAACTGGTCTGAAGTGATGATGTGGTGATCATATTTCTGTCACCATGTCCCATTGTAGACGGTCACACCGAATCTGCCTGCAAGGTGCTAGTGTCTGCCAGAGCACCAGAGGGAGGGTTGTTTCCGCCATACTTCTTCCTCTGGCTTTAAGAGCAATTGTTTTCTTTGGTTGTAGTTGTGGGTGCTCACAGTGCTAGGAATACTTGTCAATCTGAAAATACTGAAAATGATGAGACAAAAGGAATCAGGCATTCCTCTTCAAAAACACTTTTTTATATTCCTTTGGGAATAAAACCCAAGGTGGCCGTGAGCACTGTCAACACTTGTAGAGACAAGGAGGAGAAATATGAATGTGCAACATGCAAAGGCAAATGACATGTCTTTATGATCTGTTCTTAAACTTTGTATTTCACCCACAACTACGAAGGTGATTCTGAATTGTTTCACTAATGACCTGCTCCACAGAACCTTAAATCTTTTACTTTGATTTCAGATAGATTTTCAGTTTGGCTCCTTTATTTTTGATGAGCTCTTTTCTTGTGCATGTAGGCCTGATTTATTTATTAAAAATAAAAAGGATCAAGATGGAAATTCTTTATAATAATTACCAAATAACAATTAGGATTTATTGTGTGCATGCATTTTTCCGACCATATCGGGTTTTTTCATCCCCAAAACGGAGGCAGCTCTGAAGTGCAGTTAGGAGTCTGTTTACACCACCCAGATATCAAATTGACTTGCTAATGGTAACTCTTACTTGGTATCCATGGGTTACTGTGTCATGTGATTTGACATCAAGTACAGACAGAGCTGATTAGGAGCATCCAGCTCTGTCCAACTCCGTGCATCACTGAACCATCTGGTCATTTATTCACTAATAAGCCCCTAATGGCCCAAATATTCACCGGCCTGTCATTGTGACATGGCATAAAATGCCTACATCTTTCAACTTGCTTTGACATGTTGCTTGTTTCACATCAAAACCCGTCATTTACAGGAAAAGAGCTCAGAGGGGTAAAAACTTGACCTAATCTACAGTGTTAACACAAAGACAGAGGCTTGGTTATCTAGTAGCCTGACTGAAAGCATGTAAATGGGCAGGAATTCATTTTGTACATTTTTTTTCCATTCTCATTTTACAACGTTCTTTAAGTTTGGTATCATCCCTAATATGGGATTTTATGTGGGCTTTGCATTGAAATATCTATTCTGTATCTGTTTAAGTAGGAAAGAATGCTGTAAAAGGAAAAATCTTCCTGGAGACATGGTGCATGCCTATTTACACTGAAATATGCAGGGAAAAATACAATATGGATCTGAATAGCAGCTCTATGTGATCTGAAGATGACTTTGAAGTTTGTTATTTTAACCCTCTTTTATTTTCTATTTTCCTTTTCCAGATAAAATGTGCCTTTCTTCCTTATTATCTCTGTAAATTATAAAAATTTGGTATTTTCATGTTGGGGGTATTTGACATTTTATCACCAGAACAATGAGAAGTTGGTTCCTATTGTAACCATTAGGAAAGAGAGGCTAAGAGCCTACAATTAGTTATATGGCATAAACAATTGAAATACTAACTACTGGAAGGAGTAAGAAGTGGGGGAGGTATTGTACTTTCTCACATTCACTACTGCTGAAATCACAGTCCTTAGATGGAATTCAAACACTATGCTACTGAGGTCCACTAAATGGTTTTAGGTAGTTCATATTTTGTAGGCATTATTCAAATAAATATTTTCCTAAAAAAGAAAAGCCTTCATTTGTTTCCTTCTTTTAAAACATTTTTCTTCTTAATTTTTTGTGCTGGTACTGGGCTTGAACTCAGGACCACACTCTTGCTTGGCCTTTTCACTCGAGGCTGGTCCTCTACCACTTGAGCCACAACTCCACTTCCAGCTTTTTGCTGGCTAATTGGATGTCTCATGGATTTGTCTGAGAGACTGGCTTCAAACCTCCATCTTCTGATCTTAGCTTCCTGAGTAGGTAGGAATACAAGGATGAGTGACCAGTACTCAGCTTGTCTTTTCTTTTTTTCTCTTTCTTTCTTTCTTTTTTTTTTTTAATTGGTGGTGAGTCTTGAACTGTGGGCTTGGGTACTGTCCTTGTGCTCTTCAGCTCAAAGTGAGTGCTCTTCCACTCTACTGCTTGAGCCACCACTCTACTTCTGGTTTTCTAGTGGTTTATTGGAGATAAGAGTCTCACGGACTTTCCTGCCCGGGTTAGCTTTGAACCATGATCCTCAGAGCTCAGCCTCCTGAGTAGCTAAGATTACAGGTGTGAGCCACTAGTTCCTGACAGGGGAGCTTGTCTTTTTTAAGTAAAAGAAAAGGTTTGAAGAAAGGTGTACTGTTGCTCTCTTTTTCTCTTCTCACTTCAAGCACCTTCATATTGTGTAGGCTGGCAGTTTGCTTCCCCCTCAATAAACTCTTTTCTGCCTGAAACAAACAAACAAACAAAAACAAAAATGGCGTGCTGGTGTAGTTTAGGTCTCTAAGATCATTTCCCCCACTAATGTCCACTATAGTTCACTGCGGCCTGATTCCCTACCTCCTTTTCCAGATCAGTAGGCTAAGAGCATACATGTGCCTTTCTATCGATTCCATCCATTCATACCAGAAAACCACGGATGGGAACCAAACAGAGAGAGTCTATATATGGCTTCCTACTATGGATATAAGATGGTGGAACATACTGGTTGGTTTATCTGCAGCTGGTGGTATTGTGAGCTCAGTTGCAGTGCTGTTGTTCTGCTGAAGCCAGAGGGTATGTTGGCCCACAATCCTGTCAGGAGCAGCTGTCTGAGTTGAACCCAGACCTGCACACTTTAACTTCCTTCTGTTTCAGATGGGAGGAGGCGTTTAGAACAGGAGCCTCTGTTGAGGGGAACCTGAGGGGGAAGTTCACCAGGGCATCATGCCAGTGCTCTAAGTACTTACTCACTTCACTCGGTTTTCCTGATTTATTGATGTTAGACCTTGGCAGTAGCATTTTGCTTCGATGATGATTTGAAAAGCACCTAACATTTTCTTCTGCCTCAGTAGCAGCTTGATGAATTTTAATTTTCACCTTTATATGTTTAAAATAAATCTTAATGTTGGTCACTATTGTCATCCTCCTCCTATGACCACTCATTCAACATTTGTACATGCATTAAAGTTGTAGCACAAATAGTATGCATTCTTCTGGAATCAGCTCCAATAAACACAACCACAGACCTTAGGACACTGTTGAGAAAACTTACACTTATTTACTATTTACTTTCAGATGAGAAACATAAGTTGTGAATTCAGGCATGTTCTAAAGATTACTAAGACATTGCTCCAGGCTTCAAGGAGCCTAGAGTCCTATCATTATAGGGAAATACAGGAAAATGGGTAGAGTACTCATGGATTTCTGAACCTTAAGTTTTCTTTTAACAAATCCTATGTATTCACTCAGGCGTTTCCTTATAGCCTCTTTCTCTTGTTCTGACCTTCATCTCTCAGCATTCGTGTCTCCCAAAGTACTCTAGTATTGAACTGAATGAGTGAGGGAGCCAGGGAGAAGAAGGAGGGAGAAGGAGCAGGGAGAAGAAAAGGAAAAAGAGAAAGGATAAGGAGCAAGCATAGGAAAATAAAGGGAAGGAAGAAAGGAAAAAGGGAGGAGGAGAAGGAGGAGGAGGAGGAGGAGGAAGAGGAGAAAGAGCAACAATGAAGGAGGGAGAGAGAGGAAAGAGAGAGTGAATCTCTTCTTCAAAGGTGTTAAATTAGATGCTTGGAAGTTTCTTATTTATCTGGTGATCAGTGGTTTCTCTGACCAAGGACTCATTGCTCAGTCTATGGGTGCGCCCACCAGGATCAGAGGAAGGCCTGGCTTAAGAAATCATTTGCACCCTTCTCCATCTCATGACATGCACAGTTCATTTCATCTAATATTTTTTATTTTTTTAATATCCAGAACAGTCTTCATTTGTCTTTTCTTATAGCATCTATCTCCCCTCTGAAATAGGGAGGGGGGGTGAGGGGACCACATTGCTATCGGTTTTATCTGCTTTCCTACTCTCTCAAGCTTGAAGACAGGCATGGGGGAGCCATTTGTTTCTGTAATTCCAAGATTCTGAAGAGTCTGTTAGGGTTACAAAATCAGGGTATGAGCTCACTATTTGATTGGTATTTCTGATGAGATCAGTATTCAGGGGATTAGCTTTTAGGAAAGGCAGCTGATGTGTCTCACATTGGACTCTCTAGGTGCTTGCAGAGCAATTAACACCTGGAGTTCATTTAAAAACCTTACAGGGGGCTGGAAAAGTGGCTCAATGGTGGAGTGCTTGCCTTGCATGCATGAGGCCCTGGGTTTGATTTCTCAGCACCACGTAAGGAGAAAAAGCCAGAAGTGGCACTATGGCTCAAGTGGTAGAGTGCTAGCCTTGAGCTGAAGAGCTGAGGGACAGTGCCCAGGCCCAGAGTTCAGGTCCCACAATCAACAAAAAACAAAACAAAATAAAAAAAATTACTGAAAGAAAGAAACAGAAATCATAGGTACATAGAATAAGATTAGCTAGGTAAGCCAAAATCCAATTACTTTATTTTTTTGTTTTACTGTGGTAGATAAATACAACATAAAAGTTTGCCATTTAAACATATCATTCAGTGGCATTAATGAGAAGTACAATGTTATGCACTCATTACTACTATCTACTTCTAAAACTTCATAACCAAAAGAGAAACTCAGTACTCATTTAGTAATAATTTCTCATTTTCTTCTCTTCCTAGTTTTTAGTAACTTCTTCCACCCTCTTCTGCCACTCCTCCCCTGACTTCCTCTCTTTCTTTCTTTTTTCAGTACTAAAGTTTGAGCTCAGGGTCTAGTACTTGCTAGATAAGCACTCTACTATTTCCATTCTCTTTGCTATTTAGTGTATTTTTCAGATAGGATCTTGTGCTTCTACCTGGAGCCTGCCTCAGACCACAGTCCTCCTATTTATAGCTTATACCCTCCTACTTGTACATAGCTAGGATTTCAGACATGTCTGAAACGAACCAACATGCTTGACTTGCCTGGTGTAATGGTGATCGTGTTGCACTAACTTTTTGCGTAGGCTGTCAAATGTCATCCTTCCAATCTTTGCTTTCTGAGTAGTTGGGCCATCTAGGTAATTCATGCAAGTGAAATCATTTAAGTCATACAATATTGGAAATGAAGAAATGATGCTAATCAAAACATGAAAAATAATCATTATCTAAGTAGAAAGGCTGAAAAGTTCAACCTATTGCTGGTAATCCCCATCTTTTTAACCAAATTTTCAACCTTATGCTTACCTTGGATAAGCTGGCTTTATTTCTATAAAGTTTAACTTTGACCCTTCAAATTATAAATATTAATATCCATATGACGGGGTTTCTGTTAAAATTAAACTTACTTATGTAAATCATTTTGAACATTGCTTGTCAACAATGAATATAGGATTATATAGGATATATAGTATTTTATTTTCATTCATTAAGTGAAATCTGAAGGTAAGCATCTTTCACAATATGTGGTTTGGAGGAGTCAAGGACAATAGTCAGTGCTCAGCAATGAGTCTTTGTTTCTAAGGTTATTTTCAACCTTTAAAGTCCTACATGTTACTCACTATCTTGCCCATGTAATTGTAACCCCTCTGTATGGCATTTTCACAATAAAAAAAGTCCTACATGTTTCCAGTTTACTTTCAGGGATCTAGATGAAGTAAACAAAATGCCTTAAAATTAGAAATTCATATTTGATTTCACCTTGGAAGCAGCTATTTGGGTATGATTTCGAAGATGTGCACAAGCATATATTGGGTTTAGACAGAGTAACTTTATTAAAATAAATTCCTGAGCATCTATTGTTTGTATGGTGCTTCCCAAAGCACTGATTAGAGATTTTCAGAATGTCATAGAGTGAGCTTCAAAAATCAGATCTGTGCTGAGTTTTTTAAAAGGTCAATTCAAATATGCAGTGTTATCACTAGAAATAAAAGCCATTCACTAACTACTTATAGTGTAGATGGCTAACTGTACCAATATCCACCCTCTTCTTTTAGAACCTATGCTATGAAGCTCCCAGCCAGGGACTGTATTTCTTGACTTTCTACAGCTAAAGAGAGACCATGTGACTGATTCCTTCCCAAAAAATTAAATGTAAGCTAAACTGTTATATAAGTCCAGAGAAAAGCAGTTAAGAAGTTAATGGACCTTCTTTGCCTTCTTCATTCCAACTCTGGCCATGTGCTTTCCATCCCCACCCCTGTTGTCAGGAAATGGAGTCATAGGATGAAATCAGTAAGCAGAGGAAAGTCATTCATCCCTACTGGACTGTTAAATATCTAATGCATTAAGCCACTGAAATTCTAGGTTTTCTTTTATACCATTAGCATTGCCCTAACTATACACTAATAGTCATAAAGAATGATTCAAATGTCAGAGCATCACTGACAGTTGTGAGCAAATTGCTTTCTTCTTTTAGAAACTTTTAGTTAACCTTCTTTGACATTCAAAGTTCCATTCATTTCATCCTGTACCAATTATTGGAAGCTCAAAGTCTCTGTTCTAGAGGAATTCATAGTCATACTTGGGCAAAAAATAATATATATAAAGTTAAATAATCATAAGAAGCAGGATAATAAGTGAATAGAAAGTAATAATTTCTATAGGACTTTAAGGAAAGATTTATTTTCCTGGAAAAATATTTGTGAAGAATAGTATGATTTTATGAATATCTTGAAGCCAGAGTAGATTTGGAAAGATAGTAGTAAGGATACTCAAAATGGGATTAACAGGTAAAAAAAAAACACCTGAAGTAGGAATGGACAAAAGTATATTTAAAGTATTATAATATTAAGAGATTGCTGGGCACTAGTAGCTCATGCTTGTCATTCTAGCTACTGAGGAGGCAGAAATCTGAGGATCTTGGTTCAAAAACAGCCACAGCAGGAAAGTCTATGAAACTCTTTTCTCTAATAAACTATTCAGAAAAAGCTATAAGTGGCACTTTGGCTCAAGTGGTAGAGACTATCCTTGAGCAAAAGAAGCTCAGGGACAGCGTCTAGGCCCTGAGTTCAAGCCCCACATCCAGGGCAAAAAAAATGATTAAGAGGGACTGGAAAGGTGGCTCAGTGATAGAATGCTTGCCTTGCACACATGAGGCCCTGAGTTCAATTCCTCAGCACTCCATAAGCAGAAAAAGCCAGACGTGGTGCTATGGCTCAAGTGGTAGAGTGCTAGCCTTGAGCTGAAGAGCCCAAGGATAGTGCCCAGACCCAGAATTCAGGCCCTATGACTGACAAAAAAAAGGTTAAGAGATTATATCAGTCAAGATGATAGAACTTAAAATTAATTCAATATTCATTTAAAAATATTTACTGACCACATAGGTCCAGAACTGAACTAAGCACTGGAAAGTAAAAGCAATCTGAAAGTTTTACTTTCAAAGAATTTACAGCCAATTGACATAGAACTAGATTCAATTTGTATCTCTACTGGGTGAGTCATTTAATTTTTTTCTTTCTCTTGGTCTTCCTATCTACATAACAAGGACAATAACTCCACAAGATTGTTATGAAGATCAAATGGGATGGATGTGAAGCACTAGGCACACCCCCCCCACACACAGCTCTAATGTTGGCAGTGATGTGGATAGTGGTGGTGGAGTTGGGTGGTAGTGCTAATGAGTCTGGTAGAGTGATGGTTGACTATTTGGGAAAGAGCAGAAAGATTTTACTGACATCTGTGGGGGTTGAAGTTGAAATAGAGTTCTGGTATATTCATGAAGTCTCTTGAATGTCAGGCCAGCAATTGCATTGGATCCTTAAACAAAGGACAATAATTGAGATTTTTAAAAAATAGTCAAGTAATATGGATACATTGAACAAAATGAATTTGGAGTTAGAGGTACATAAGAAGAACAGAGTTGTGAGAGCTGGGTAGAATATCGCTGCAATGAAAATGGAAATGGACAGGAATGGTAAAGATGGAAGTTGATAGGATGTTGAAGGATAACATTAGGATGCTTCAAGCATGGTTAGTTAGCAAAATGAAGTAAAGTAGGAGAATAACAAGCTTTGTTTTAGAAATAGATATTAAAATTTTAAGTTCACATGTAACTGAAGAAAGAAGAGAAGAAGCCCACAATGGGTTACCCCTCTTGCTATCATAACTGAGGACTCGTAGAGCTTGGTCAAGTGGAGAAGAGTCCAGCTGAACTAGACAGGATCCTCCTCCTTAAAGTACCATTTGTGGAACCTCCTCTTGCTAACGGTATATCAATGACCAAAAAACAACTACTGGGAAAAAAATATAATTAAGGATGGAGAAATCGAACCAAACAAGGCCCACATTCTGTGGAGATCTTCTAGGGGAAGAGATTGGGAAGAATTGTACAGACCATAAAGGATAAGATTTAAAAAATGAAATTGGTTATAAATAAACAGGTTAGGATAAGCTTGTGAACTTGAGAATTTCTTAATTTATTGTCTTTGTCACTTTATGAGTGGGTTCAGGACAAACCACCTTTGTAAATGTACATTCAAGAGTCAACATTGCCTGCTCAGTACCCCTTGGGGAGACAGTGCTTCTTGCAAGACGAATTCTAAGCCAGCCATTAGAGAATTAGCTTGGCTCTTGGTAGTGGCCATGGAATCATGCCATGATTGCTCTCTCCATCCAATTTTGTGGCAGAAAAAGGTAACCTTATTCAAATAAATTCACTTAGACCAGAGATTCTCAAAACTTCCTGTCTATCAGAACAGATTGCTGGTTCCTAGGCCCTGAAGTTTCTCACTCGGTGGTTTGTGGGGAGAACCAAGAATTTGTATTTTTAACATGAATCAAGGACTTAGAAAAGAAAAATAAGCACATTATATCTGTATGATAAATCTAAAAATTGGATTGATCATTGAGAGTCATCCAAATATCAAGAATCAAGGAAGTTTCCTAGAGTGGGAAATGGATCGTGGAAAATACGTAAGGGCATGCAGGTGAAAGTTGGTGGGTTTGGTATGGGAAGGATTACAGAGAGAAGAAAGAATGAATAATCTAGAGACAAAACGGAGTTTCAAGATTAAGGAGCCTGAATAAAATTGATACAGTTAAATAAGTGAGTATAGGGGCATGGTCAGTCATATATGAGTAAGACTGTATTCTTTAGGAAGAGCAATGAGGAGCCATTGAAGAGTCCCCTTCCACTAAGTACTTGCATCTCCCACACCAGAGAGCCTTGCATTTGCTCAGCTTTCCTGCTCATGGCTGGCACTCTACCACTTGAGCCATGATCCCAGTTAATTGGTAAGAGAGTCTTGTGGACTTTTCTGCTTGAGCTAGCTTCAAACTGAGATCCTCGAGATCTCAGGCTCTTGAGCAGCTAGGATCACATCTATAGATCACATGTAAGATCACGTCTATAGATGTGAGCCGCTGGCACTTGGCACATTTTTGAAATATCATTTTATGAAGATATGATTCACATACCAAATGATTTACCTATTCATAGGTACACAATTCAACAGTTTAGTATAATCCCAGACCGGTGCAACCACAAATTTCCTATGAATCCCTATATCCATTAACAGTGAAATCCCCATCTCTCCTTACTCTTTCTAGCCCTAGGTAGTCACTAATCTATGTTCTATTGCTACAGGTGGAATCACACAATATGTGACAAGTTCTAAGCCAAAGAGTGGCTTAGCACCATGAAATGTGCATTGTATAAAGATCAGCCTGGCTGACATATGTAACCTGGATAGTATAGGGGACAAGGATAGTGAACCAGAAGTGGAGAAACACATTAGGGAGGTATGGAAGCAATCAGATGAGACAATACAGGAGCATGGACAAGGCAGTACTTATGAGTTGGAAAGAAGAGCATGAGGTAAAGAGATATTAAGTGGTAACTTGGGGTGGGGTATATTACAGATGTAATATAAGGATGAATGACTAGAGAAAGACAATTCATAAGTGTCACCTTGGCAGTGGGTAGAGAGTGAGACCTTTCCCTAGTAGTAAGATCAGGTCTGTGATAAAGTGGAGAAGCCAAGGAACCAATATTGTGATGATTGATGTTGTCATCATCATGCTATAACCATGGTGACACAGGTAGTCAGGAAAATAGGAAGATTATATTATTTTTCCAGTCTTTGCTAAGATCCCAGAAAGACCAAAGCAACTGATTTCATACTGATTCAATAAAATTAAAAGTTTATTTAAATCGTAATGAAAGTATATTGGTATCAAAGGGGAAAATTTAACCATTTTGGCCAGCATAATTTTACTGTATCAATAATCTTATTTTTTTTAAGTCATAACCCAAGGTTCTTCAGGCCATGAAAGCTTTCATGAAGCTGTAGAGTATAGTATATAGGCCCTTGTTCCCAGTGAGGATGCCCATGAATTAAATCAAAGAAATGGGGATTGATTACAGAGTCAATTTTCAATTACCTGTACTAATAGAGCAGTGGTATGGGTAATCCCAAACTGTGGTTAACCAAAATCACTTATATTTGCTTTTAGATTGCATTATTTAAGCTTTTTGCAGCAGTTTGGTTACTAAATACATTTTTCTTTTGTGATTACTAGCATTCATTTACACCCTATGATTTTACATCAATTTTGGCAATGTGGCCCAAATACTCCATATGTAAAGGCAACATCCCTTTGGGGTTGTATATATCTTCTCTGTCATGTACATGTTTGATAATTCAAATATACAGAGTATTTTTGAAGGCTCTACAAGGACAGTGATTACTTGATAACTATCCCTTTGCTTGTTTAAGAATACTTCTCACTGAGAAAAGATTTTCTGATGCTAATTGCAATCTTTCTGCTGAAAAATAAGTGACTCTTTCCTTCTTTTCTCAATAGAAAAAATAAAAATAGCAGGCCCTGTCTTCTATAGACTGAACTTAGATAATGACAGAAACTCCTCTTGAGTGTTTTCTTTTTCAAGCAACTATTCTGTTTGTGGTCCTTATTTCTTGGCCTACCATTAGTGGTTCCCAGAAATCAATGAGCAAAAACAGACACAAAGAGCATGATGTTTTCATATATCTCTCTGTGTGTTTTGTTCTGGTGGATTTTGTGTGTGTGTGTGTGTGTGTGTGTGTGTGTGTGTGTGTGTGTGTGTGTGTGTGTGTGTTTTGGGAGGGGAAGTGCTGGGGATTATACCCAGAGCATCACATTACTCTACCAGTACACATTATTTTACCAATGAGCTACACACTTAGTTTAGCAAACATACATTTCCTAAGAAACAAAATAATCTTCATTTTATTCATAATTTATATCAGAGATTTTATGATAATGGCCTGGTTAAACACACCTGGCAACACTTTCCAGAGCAGGCAAAAATGCTGCCTGATGTTTTAGGCATTCTAATGTTTCAAAGCTACACCCTCTTGTGAAACCCTTAGAACTCCAAAATCTACATAGAATCACAGGGAAATCCAAAGATCCCAGTTGTGCCTTTACTCCAAGGTCTACATTGAACACAAGTGGGGTCATCTTAGTAGTTCATTTCTTCTATGTACCATCCTAATCTTAGCCATTGTATTTTGATTTTTCATCTACAAGGTATTAACCATAGGTCTGCTGTACTGGCATCACCAGGAAGCTCAATAGAACTGAAGACTATCAGAACTCAACCCAGATTATCAGGTGCAACCAGATTTTGGTTTATTTGCTCAATTGGAATGTATACGAGAATTTGCTGACTGTCTTGTGTGTAAAGGCAAGCAATAAGCAAAGAAGAGCACAAGGAATTTAAAAGAGAAGAGAAAGTCATAGTAAGGCCTAGAGCTGTTGCAGGGGCTTCCCATGTGTGAGGCATCTCTAGTCCAACTGGTCAGAAATGGAGAAGATTCAATTCATTACATCTTTAACTCAGATGAATTGAAGATTAATTTGTAATCTATAGTAACTGCTTCAAATTCTTGACTCTTTACGTTCAAGAGCAATCTCCTGGCATCAAGACATAACATACATCTTCCTGTCGTTAGCCTAATTTGGGGAGAGAAGTGGTATTGAAATATGGAGTGAGTCTTGGCATACCCTAGAGATGAACAGTAGGGTATACACATTCAGTCTCTTAACAATAGGGTATACATATTCAGTCTCTTAACAAACTTACAAAATTGCAACTTGAGGCCTTAGTCTCTCCAGAGCTTTGCAATTAAGAAACACAGTTTCATCAGCTTCATGTCTACCTTTAAGCCTCTTCACAATATAAATTTGCTTCCCCCCTCCCATGATATAAATTCTATTACTTTCTTAGCTAATGCCTTCCTCTCTTCTTTTTTTCTTTTCTTGTACATGGCAATAGCAGTTGTAGTCAGACCAACTCTGGCATGAAATGGAAATACATGGTACATGAAGCAGGCAGGAAGGTTGGGAAAAGGAAAAGCAAGGAAAGTTCATCCTCTCTCTCTCTCTCTCTCTCTCACACACACACATACACACATACATATGCATATGTACATACAATCACGCTTCAAAACTTAGATCTTACATTCAAATTGAATTATATACTTCCTTAAAAATATCTTCTGAGCATTTCACCAGGTTAGTATATTCCTATAAAAACACACAAAAATAGACTAGTATTCCAGTATATGAACATGAAACAAGTTATTTAGCTAGTACTTTACTGTTGAAAGCTTAGCTTGTCTCACATTTTTCCCATGTTGGTAAATAGTATCGCAATGAATGTTATGTAAATCCATTTCCTTATATCTTGTTATTCCTTCAGGATAGATTTTATTTAACTTTGATAACAATAAACAAATTGACCTTGGATTGAAATATCTTTGTCTAGTATTAAATTATAGTGTGGCTTTTCTCCAACAGAAAATACATTGTTTGGGTTTGAAGGTCAGGTTTCAATTAAGCAAGTTCTACAAGACTGACTTCTTTGTAGCTATCTAAAATTTTAACCACATCAAATTGCACAAGAAGTGTCTGGATTCTACAATTTGGTAGGAAATTCACCTCAGAGTACCTCAAGATCAGCACAGATGGCTAGACAGTAACTCTCAGCTCAAGAGTGATATTTTTTTGTATGGCAACTAAAAACTTTGCTCCTGTAGAAGGCATAATATTCACTATTTTAGGCTAGGACATTGTCCATTAATTATCAAACCAACTGAAGGCACTAAACATTCTAAACTCTTTATTTAAAAAATAAAGAAATAAGGTGGTTAAATAGAAAGTGATAAAATTATTACTGAGTAATGTTTTTGTGCAGTCATCAATAACTATAGCCACAATGTATAGAGAATATACTATGTGTCATGTATCATGCTGAGCAATTGAGACTTTATATTAGTAGTAATCTATTGCTGGGTTAAAAAATACCTCCAAATTTAGTATCTTAAAACAGTAACACCCTCCTTTCAGGTTTTGTGAGTCAGGAATCTTGGTAGAGCTTAACTGAATCCTCTGATTCAGTGTCCCTCTCAAGGCTAACATCAATGCCTCCACTGCCTTTACATTCAGCTGGGAAGACCAATATTCAAGCTCACTCATGTGGTGCTGGAAAATGTTACTTCTTTGTGGAATGTTAAACCAGAAGTCTCAGTTCCTTGCTCATGGGTCTCTCCACAGGACAACTCACAACTTGAAAGCTGGCTTTCATTAAACAGGCAAGCGATAAGGCATGAAAGAGTGAGCAAGACAGAAGTAAGAGTTCTTTTGTAAAATAATCTTGGAGGCTGGGCACTGGTGGCTCACACCTGTAATCCTAGTTACTCAGGAGGCTGAGACCTGAACATCTCAGTTTGAAGCCGGCCTTGGCAAGAAACTCTGTGAGACTCTTACCTCCAATTAACCACCAGAGAAAGCTGGAAATGGA
This sequence comes from Dipodomys merriami, assembly GCF_024711535.1. Classification (NCBI taxonomy): domain Eukaryota; kingdom Metazoa; phylum Chordata; class Mammalia; order Rodentia; family Heteromyidae; genus Dipodomys; species Dipodomys merriami. The sequence goes on along the minus strand of NW_027202270.1, from coordinate 41,209,035 downwards.
GCTGTAGCATAAGTGGTAGAGCACTAGGCTTGAGAGAGAAAGCCCAGGGACAGCACTCAGGCCATGAGTTCAAGACATAGGACCAGCAGTAGAAATGCTGAGCTTTAGGCTTTTTCCCTCTTACTTTAGTGCATATTTACTTGATCACAGTCTTACACTTTGAGTTGGATTTTTATACCTGTAAGTCTATGGGTACTGGAAATACTATAATAGAGAGCTGTGTCAACTCAGCATCTGGCTTACTTTGGCACTGAAGATTTATGTCTCACCTTCTCACACACATCTTCCTGTGTTTAGGTGAAATTGTTTAGCCTATATTAATGAGTAAAGCTAGCATTACCTGAAGATGTTGGGTTCATGATTAAAGATTCAGGACTGTTCAGATGCCTGCTTTTGGGGGATTTGGTCAAACTTAACAGGTTATTAAATCTCTATCCAGAATTCTTGTATCTCTTTCCCATGTTCTGCTCACATTTCATATTAGCACTGAAGATAATTTGTAAGATAAATATCATTGGGGAAAACTCCCCATGGTCAAGGACTAAACACACACACAGAGTTCCTGACATGTTCTCTAGCCGAGAGCTATTCATTTTCCCTAACCAGCAGAGCTATAAATCTGGCCTGTGCTCGGCACACTGTATGTGTTTTACTTTATGAAGGCATAAATCACCAAGATACAATTTGTGTTTGATTTTTTGGACACTTAATTTGCTTAAATGTTCAGCAGTTCATAGACGTAAATTGTGCTGGGCATAGCTCCAAGTGGAATAAGCCGAGAGCAAGAAAGCTATACATATTAGGATGTAATTCAGAAGAAAAATCATCCTGACCAGTCAAGTAAGTCCTCTTTATAAGTTACTTATAAATAACTTTCCTCCATAGGCAGAATAAACACTTAGTAAATACTTCTAGAGGAGGAGGGTGCATTGTAGTAAATTGAGTTTAAAGAACCTCCCTTCTAATATACTCTATGGACCTAAGTGTGTAATATGTAAGAATGTGTCATACATGTTTGATAAAGTAATCACACATATTGATTAGTATATAACATTGAAAGAATGACTCACTGAAAATCAAGAAATGGAAATTTTTATCCTCTTTGACACTAAGAATTAAGTGTACAATCTTGAGTCACTTTGCTCAGTTTTTCATTTGAAAGTGAATGGTCAGCTTAAATGATCTCTTGAAATTTTACTGTTCTAAACACTCACTGTACATCTCTTTAACACCCTGCTCAGTCCATGGAGGAGACCATGGGAAACACAAGTAGCTTAGGGACCAAACACAGGCAGTAGTAGTTATCAGCTGGATTTAAAACCAACAACAACAAAAGCAGCAAACCTACAAAGGTAGCAGCATAACACAATAAAACCACCGAGAAATCCATGGAAACATAGAAAGTTTCCCAAAGTATGCGGCGTGTACCTGTGATATAGTGCCTAAGCAGGCACTTAAAAGTCCTTGGGAGCTGCCTTGGAATGAGCTAATGAGACAATGGGCCAGCTGGGAAAGCAGAGACCCCACTTCTTCCCACGGAGGAGGCTATACTAGATCTAAGAGCTTCCCTGGCAACAATGTGGAAAGAAAACTCAAACAGGATCTCCCTTGTCTGTCTACCATGCTTGCATTTTAGGAAGGAAGAGCAGAAGGCATGACCCTCCCCTAGCCACAATGCCATGGTATATCTAGCAGTACATTGCCCTGTACATCTCTTTATGAGGTCTCAGCCTACATGTGAAGATCAAAGTTCAAACCAGCTGGAAGTGACAAAGTCTGTGAGACTCTTAACTTCAATTAACCACCCACATAGCTAGAAGTGGAACTGTGGCTTAAATGGGAGAGCATTAGCCTTTAGCAAAGAAAGCTCAAGGACAGTGCATAAGCCCTGAGTTCAATCCCTCGTACAGGCACCAACCCCCTCCCCCACGAAACTTAATACTCACCCCTCAAAAAAAAGCACCCCAAACCATAAGTTGTTTATTCTGATTCAGTATACCTAGAGTAAACTCTAGAACTTGCCTTTTTATAAAAAAACAAAACAAAACAAGTTTTCCCATGATGTCAAATGCTTCTGATTCTATGCCTATGCTTTGAGACCTCATATTATATTATATTATTATCAAATTCATATTATACATTACATTATGTTAGAATTATCACTGAACTGTCTTACAACTATTGATAAATAAGATAATATAAGGTGATACATATTTCTTTAGTTATATATTTATATTTTATTTAGTTATATATTTCTATTTAATGCATGTAACTTATGCAAATTTAATTTAAGTTTATATCATGCTATCTATCTTTTAGCAAGGGCTGAGTTTTCAGTTGTAGAATGAACATCAAGCAATAGTAGAAAAGGGATCAATTCAAAGAAAAAACATTCAAGTAGTCAACTCATCAATAGAACCAGTAACATGTCATCACAAAGTTTATAAAGATAGTAATAAAAACTAAGTTGTTTTGGGGCTGGGAAGTTGGCTCAGTGGTAAAGTGCTTGCTTCGCATGCATGAGGCCCTGGGTTTGATTCCTCAGCACCACACAAGCAGAAAAAAGCCAGAAGTGGTGCTATGACTCAAGTGGTAAGGTGCTGAAGAGCTGAGGGACAGCGCGCAGGCCCAGAGTTCAGGCCCCATGACCCTCAAAAAAAAAAAAAAAAGGTTGTTTTTACTGTACTATGTGATTTCTTGTTTCTTTTGTATGTTTTTGCCCCTAAAGTATATCCCCTGTTGTCACTGTATTTGATTTTGGTACCTGGTATTGTATATATGTTTATTTGAATTAGGGAAGGGAAGGGGAACAACAGAATAGTGAAGCAAAGGTCAAGGGGGAACCAATGCAACAATGATAGTCACAAGGCAATATGTTGGAAATAATCTGTACAACTCGGGGGCAGGAGAGGTTGGGGGAGAAAAATGGAGCAAAAGTGAGAGAAAAATGAGCGAAGAGGTAACAAGTTTGACAAGAAATGTATTTATTATCTTACTTATGTAACCGTAATCCCTCTGTAAATCACCTTGACAATTAAAAAAGGAACACAGCAAGATAGTGAGATTTTGTCCATTCATTAAAAAAGAAAACAAAAATCAAATATATGGTGGATAGTGGGGAAACACTAATTGTACTTTTGGCAGTAAATTCCTGAGATGATACCAGTGGGACAAGACAGACTGAGTAAAAAGAATAGCTTAATGTGATAGCACTAGGGTCATAATGGGAGCAGATTTAAATAAGCCAGTCAGTGACAGTGGGCTACAGGTAGGTAGACATGGTCTGCTAAGAGCCACAGGCTATGAGTGTGTCGGAAGGCAAAATGTGAAACAAGAGTTGAAGAGAAAAAGATCTTTGCTTAGTCTTTGATTTCTATTGCAATAAACAGGCATTTTAGTGGATTTCTATTGTTCACTTGCTATTTGGTGATGAATGCTAGCCATAATCGATTTCAATAACTAATCTTCCCTGTTAGGAGTTAGGTTCAACCAGCATTTTTTTCCCTTGTTTTCACTTGCCCTTTGTCTTCATTGGGCTGTCTATCAAGCAGAGCTCTAGGTTCCTTCCGTACTAGTTCACCCTTTAGAGGTCATCAGCCCAAAGAAAACCCTCTCAGACTCAGAGCTCTGTAGAGACTGTATTGTGAATCATTAGATGCTATTCCTTAGTTCTCATAGAAAAAAAAAACTTTTTTCTGTTTTCAGAGAGCTGAGCTTGCACATTTAAAAATTGCTACTAGAAGATGATTCCATGAGGAAGTGACCATGTGGCACATAAAAATAATCAGTTGTTGTTATAGGTGAGTATAAACTAAAAGTATTATTTGCCATTTTCCACAAACTTGTCATATTAAGAGTAATAAAATCACTCGACCATTTATGATCTTGCAAATTCATTCTCTTCCCATAGTGTCTTACAATGAGAAGAGATTTTCAGCTCCCCGTCAGGTCACAAACAGGAGTTTGGAAATCATTTATCCTACTATGACTTAGAAACAGTTATTAAATTGCTACTTTCAAAAGACAAATCCAAAAGACTAACAATCTAGTTAAAAGGTTTCTGAAATTATATTCAAAAAACCCCACTGCCTGACAATCAAAGATAGCTGTTGTTCTAACCAAGCAACAACGTAGGGAGAAATACTGTAGAAATTTTCTATTATAACCTAGTGGTTCTAGTCACCCAGTCACCTGCAGGATTTGCTAAAATACAGATTACTGGGCTCCATCTGAAAGTGCCTGAGTCAATAGGTCTGGAAAGGAACCAAACGTTTGCATTCCTAAGCAGTGCCCGGATGATGTGGATACTGGTGGTCCAGGCACCACACTTTGGAAACCACTGACTATTTCTGGTTCCTCATTCTCTTCCCCACGTTGTACCAATGCAGCCATGGCAAATAGTTTCTTCCTCTAAGTAACCCTTGCTCCTGGCTTTCTTTTTTCTTTTTTTGATTTTTATTTTACTGTGACAAAATACCTGAGAAAATCAATTAAAAAGAGTAAAAGTTTAAGTCACAGGTTTTAGAGGTTTCAGTCCATAGTTGTGTGACTCTGTTGCTATAAAAATGCAGTATATCGTGGCAGACGTGTGTGGCTAAAGAAGCCTCTTAAGAGAGGAGAGAAGTGAGAGAGAGAAGAGAAATTAGGGAGAGAGAAGGGAGCAAGAGAGGAGAGGGGATGAGATGGAAGAGGGGAGAGAGGAGAGCAGGAGAGAGTGAGCAAGCGAGAGAGAGGAGGAGAGGGTGAGGGAGGGAGAGAGTCCTGAGATCCCAATGTCTCTTTCAAGGATACATCTTCAATCACCTCACTTCCTTCCACTGTCTTGTTTCCTAAAAATTCTAGAACCTTCTGATAGTACCATATGCTTACAACAAAAATCTTTCACATGGACATTTAGCATCTGGAACTTCAGGAAATATTTAATATCCAAACCATGATACCCTGTCATCTTTATCTACATGATCACATCCAACTCATTCTTCTAGGTTTATATGAAGAGTCATATTGTCTGAGAAACCACTTCTGACTTCTAGTTAGAATAGACTGTCCTTTCTGTCATTTATAGTTCTAGCATGTCAGATCTATTGCAGAGTTATGATTTTTTTCTTTTAAGCTGGATTTTCTCCTGCAATGACTTGATTCTATAAATCCCCAATTCCTGACATAAAGTACACCCCTAGTGAAAGTTTCTTGAATAATTGAACAAAAAATCTTGAACAATGCATCATGCTTGGGGGTCTGACAGACCTGGGTACGATTAGAGTTTTTAAGACATGAGACAAATTACTTAGTTTCTGGAAGTCATAATGGTTGTACCTGTAAGTTGGGGATAATTCTTGTTTTTACTGTGAAGATCCAACCAGATGATAAAGGTAAATTACTAAGCACAACAAGTGGGTCACAGAAATACAAAAATATCATATTATTAGTGATTAATATGTATCAAATTTACATGACAAAAATATAAAATTGTTGTTATTCTTTAATTCATCAACAGTATTGTTTGCAAGAATGGAGACTTTGAATCTGTTTCTGGCAATTTTGATAACTAAACAGTCATTCACACATGAAATTGCTTACTAGTACCATTCTGATCACATTGAGTCCCAGAATTACTTGTTTTGCAGGTAATTTTTGTACCTTCAATAGGCCCAGAACACACTACTAGACATAGGCAACCTTAGTCCTTGTTCTGATGAAGTTCGTAGTTCTTCAGGGAGCTCAACACTGAGTGTATCTTTGATGAATGAATGACTATCATCAGTGCTATAGACCAAAGGTGATGAACGTTTAATCTGTGTTTTCACTTCCAATATAACTGCTCCTTCAACTGGGTGACAAAGCCTCTCTACAGCAGTCCGTGCAGGTTGGTTTCATCATTTTAATTTCCCAGCTCACAGGATGCCAGCTCTGGGAAGCCTTTTCTCACTAAGTACTAAAGAGCATGAATTATCAATGAATGTCACAGTATGGACAAGGTTTTCCCAGGAATATGCTGGTACCTCTGGTTCAAGTAACCATTAAGGGAAGCCTTAGCTAGGAAAAAGTCACAAAATATCACACTGAAAGGGAGACATGAGGAAGAATGGAGCTATTCTTGTCTAAAGTAAAAAATAAGTTATTTTTGTTTGGTGAATAAGAACGTCAAGACTGATTTAGTACTAGCTACATAAAAATCTTTCCTTCTTGCCTCCCAAGGACTTTGCTCAGCACCAAGATGTAAAGATGACTATAAGAGTGCAGCCACTGGAATCCTCCTGCCTGAAGATGACTTGTGTCCCACATTAGGAAGCCTATCTCTCACCAACACCCATACTATCAGCTGATTGACAGAGAACCCTATTAATGGGAGGAAGAATTATCTAGCACTCTTCCCAGTCAACTCTGGAAATTAGACTGAACATCGCCTTTGAATTAAGCAGGATAAATTCTCTTTCAAGTAGAAACATTCTTTACTAATCTGTTTTCCAAGAGACACAGAGTTGTACACTTCATTTAATTTCAAAGTCCAAGCACAATATAGTTAAGGCTCTATCTCTGTGAAGCCCAAGTTCAAGGAAATTTGACCCTAGCATTTCCATATTCCCCTTTTCAAAAACAATATTAATGTGTACTTATGGATTTAATAGGCAAGAACCCTCTGTAAGAGCACCAGCGATAAGGGTTTTATTTTTTAATATTTGTAGTACTAGGTTTTGTGCTAATACTGAGAGTTGAACTTAGGGCCTCTTGCTTTTGCTTAGCTTTTCTGCTCTCTACCACTTGAGCCACAACTCTACCTCTTATAATACTATGGGTTTGAACTCAGGACCTCACATTTGCTAGGCAGGTGCTCTACCACTTGAGCCACTCCAACAGCCATTTTGTATTGGTTATTTACAAGATAAAGTCTCACTTTATGGCCTGGACTGTGTTTCTCTATTTTGAGCTCCCACACATCCCTTGGATGTGTATACACACGACTAACCATGCCATTGAGATGACAGGCTCATGCTGTTTTGCCCTTGGTCAATTGTTTTGTGAGATTTTTCTTTTCCTTGTTTCGACTCAAATCCTGATAGACTCCCAAATAGCTAGGATAACAGACTTGAGCCACTGTGCTGGCTCCATGATTCTTGTTTATAAGAATATAAATTGGGTGAATTATATCAATATTTCAAAGAACTTTCTGATAATGTATTTATTATAATATATTTAACATGCTCCATACAATTACTGATAGATAGAAAACAAACACTTAAAAAATCCATAGTACCTCCCCAAAGCTAACAATCATAAGTTAATTACATAACTTGCAATAAGCCAGTATCTTTTTTTTTTTTTTTTTTTTTTGGTTGGTCGCGGGGCTTGAACTCTGGGCTTGGGCACTGTCCCTGCGCTCTTCAGCTCAAGGCAAGCTCTCTACCGCTTGAGATACAGTGCCACTTCCAACCCAGTATCTTTATAATTTATTTGTGTGAGTATAGTATTTTCTTAATCCTTATGTTGTTTAAAAATGCATTTTAATAGCTGGAAATAATGCACTGTATGAAACTTAGTTGAGTATATTTAAAAGTAAAAAGAAACTGGAATTCAGCCAAACTGCCTTTCCCTTAAAAGATCAGTGAAAGTATTTCAGGTATAATTCACTGTGGAATGCTAGACTCATAGAATTGGAAGAGACCTCCAAGGTCATGCATGAACATGAGTGGACTCCTGAGGAACACGTGAATTTAGTTATCTTTTTCTAAGTAGAACAACCATTATGGCAACCAACTTCATTTAAGAACTAGAGGTAATTAATGCTAGCTTTCGTCACAACTCCTTTTGTATTTTCAACGATTGGCAGCAGATTTTTTTCAAATATTCATTTATCCCAGATAGAAATCTAATTCAAAATTTTGTTTAGAGCAGCTGATGTTTGTGAATAGTTTGATTACTATGAAACAGTAAAGCTGGAGCCACTGGGTTATTTCTCAATAGATTTTTTTTCCCCTTCAAAGTTAGGGATATCTAACTTTTAAGTATTCTAAATTTTAAATATTTGAAAACATAGTTTCTTTATTTGCCCCAACAGGAACTACCAGAAATTCTTTCACTAATATGCTAATGATCACCCCACAAACCTGAACATCTCCTTTTATACTTACTATATAGTTTGCTGTAAGAATAATAAAAAAGCAACAGTTTGCTGTAAGAATAATAATAAACAAAAGCAACTCCATTTTATCAGCCTGATGCAGAGCTCCACAGAGCCAAGGAGGATCTTGCAGAAGAAAAGCTTCAAACATCCCACATTTCCTCTTGTAATACAGTGCTTTTCTCCCAAATCTCAATGTCTTTCTACTTACCCAGTCAACACCATGTAGAATCTCTCATTTCATTCCTATGACATTTTTGTTTTTATCTTTAGTTTTCGGTGTGTGAGTCTGCTTTTTTGTCATGTTATTTATGCGTGTTATCTCTCACCTTGGATTAAAGGAAGCCATGTCTCACTCATCTCGGTATAACACATGGTACCAAGTTAAAAACTCTATGGTAAGAATAGTATTTTGAAAACTAAGGGAAAGGATGGGGAGAGGGGTATGAAAATGTTGAAAGGGGTGAAACTGTATTTGGAAATTGCTTTGCTCAATGGCACCACCTTTATACAACCACTTAAAGATAATAAAAAAATTAGCATCTAACAAGAAGAATAATATTCTCATATTTATTGCTTTTAAATCATTTGTTTGTCTGGTACCCTTTCAAATTTGCTCTTAATAGTTTTTTTATGTGACCAACAAAGGTTGTGTCACAATGAGGTAAGGGTTTAGTTTCTAGGGTTTCTCTGGCCACAGCCTTCCATCTAGCCATGGTGGGGAGTGGGCTCACCGTCTTCCCTTTCTGCCAGTGTCAGAGTTGATTCACATGGCAGCAAACTAGTTGTCATGTTCTGGTCACCTTTAATATTTCTTACAAACTATTTAGGGTTCTCTGCTTAAAGCTGGATGCTGGCCAGGCTGGAATACACGCTGCCTGCAGAGCTAATGAGAAAAGTCCCACTAGGAGTGGCTCACCCCCACTGGGCCTCTCCGAGGAGGGTCAGCCAGGCAGAGAAGGGTGCTACATCTTCACTCTGCTCCAGGAGACGTGGGCTTCAAAGATGTGGCTCCCACAGGAAAACAAATGGAAATCAGTAGTGGGGCGGGGGAGAGAGGAAGGAGGAACTGAAGCAATACGGACTTACTAGGGAAACAGTAATAACAATAATTTTGAAAGCATTATTTATTTGAGAGTGAAAGGACAAGATTTCCATTGGCCTGAAGTGCCAGAGCTTGGTTGCTTTCAACTACTCCTATGGTGTTGAGCAGAAACCAGAAACTACCTATGGTGTTATTTGGTGGTAGCTTCCAGAAGAACAAAGTGCCTTAGATCCTAGATATATTTTGCATACATAGATGCATACGTGGCCTTTTAAAATAATGCTTATTAAAATGAATTCCAAAAAATGAGAACAAGAGGTTTCGTTTTTCATTAACTGTTTGCAGTTATCTCTCACCCCCCTTTGGCTTATTCCTTGACGTCACTGCTTTTTATTTCTGTACCTTTATCTTGTACATAAGTTTATCTAATTTGGGAACGGGAAGGAGAATCACAGAAATGGTGAAACAAAGGGTGAACCAATTCAACAGTGATACTCACTAGACACTGTTGGAAATGAACTTTACAATTTGGTGGGAAAGGGGGTCTGGAGAGGAAAAAGTGGGAGAAACTGAAGGAGGGGGTAACACTGGACAAAAAGAAATGACTTATGTAACTGGAACCCCTTTGTACATCCCCTTTACAATAAAATTTAAATAAAAAAGTCATTCTGCTCCCTTTGTAGCTTATTGTCCACCATGCTCTAGTCTTCTGAGTGTGTATGTATTTGTGTGGGTTGTGTGTACACGTGCACACGCATACACACTTTCGTGAAGAGTCTATTTAAAGTTGCCACTGGGAAATAGGTTCACAGGCATTTTCCTGACTTGAAAAGAGGCTTGTTGGTTGCAGCAGAGTGGTTAAGTTGGATTTTGCTGGAGTGGGGACAGGGGTGATATCAACCAACAGACTGGTAGAATTAAGTAAAGCAGTAGGGGTCTGCCTGTTTCTTTTAAGGAAGGCTGTGGTCTGTGGATGAATTTTAAACAATTGTGACTCAGTTAAGAGAAAATCAATTGGAAAACTTTAAATGACTTAATTGGCTGTTTGAACACTGGAGCTCCAGAGTTGTTCGAATTCCTCCCTGTCCTGTCAGAGAATGCAGAAGAGCCTTCTCCACTTCGTCTTTCTTCCTCAGCACCATTCTTGGAAGTCTTTTCTTCTCACTTAGGCCAGCTCTGTGCCAAATGATTGCTTTCTCTACAAAATAGTAATTGCTACCTGAAATTCTGACAATGGCAGGACATAATAGGCTAAAGAAGAATTTATGATGACTCTGGATGAAATGCAGGATAGAATTTAGTGGGATAACTTAGAAATTTAGATGGACCAAAGTGATTGATCTGTTGGTGACTAGCCCAAATGCACCGTGGTTTGAGGACAATACTGGGAAAAAAATAAAAAATATAACATTTACCTTCAATATAAACAGCAATGGTTCATGCCCATAATCCTAGCCACTCATGAGATTGAGATATAAGGATCCTGGTTTGAACCAACCCCAGGCAGAAAAGTCTGTGAGATCCTTATCTTCAATTAACCACTAAAAAGTCACTAGTGGAACTGTAGCTCAAGTGATTGAGCAGTAGACTTGAGTAAAAATACTCAGGGACAATGCCCAGGCCCTGAATTCAAGCCCTAGGACTGGCATTCAAAAACTTATTGGGGGTGCTGGGAAGGTGGCTCAGTGGTAGAGCGCTTGCCTTGCATGCATGAGGCCCTCGGTTCGATTCCTCAGCACCATATAAGCAAAAAGAAAAAAAGCTGGAAGGCGCTGTGGCTCAAGTGGTAGAGTGCTAGCCTTGAGCTGAAGAGCTGAGGGACAGCGCCCAAGCCCAGAGTTCAAGCCCCATGACCGGACCCCCCCAAAAAACACAAAAAACAAAAAAAAAACAAACTTATTGGGATGATGAATATATAATGAGGCTCTGGGCTAAATAATACACATATTAACTAATTGCATATTGAGATTTTCCCTTTGATGTCTCTTTTATTAGCTTTGATTTACAGTTGAGGAAACTGGTATTAAAATATTATTTTTAAAAGTTTTAAAAGTTAAAAATATTATTTTTAAACTTTAATGTGCAGTCTCCTAGAAGGCTTGGCAAAATACAAACTGCTCAAATTCCTTTTAGTAGGACTGCTTTTGAACTGGATCACCAAGAATTATGACTTGAGCTGAAACACCAGCTCTTCCTGAGTCTCAGCCTACTAGCCTCCTGTTCCTTCAGCTCACCTATTCATTGTAGACTAGCAGCCAAGCCCAACAATATGCATTTCCAACAAGTTCCCAGGTGCTAGTGTTGCTGCTGGTTTAGGCACCATACTTTATGAACAAGGAGAATGAAATCATCTTCCTCAGTAATTCTTCAACCCTCATCCTGCTGCCTTCACACTCCCAACTTTCTTTATTTTTAATTATTAATTTTAATGGTTGTACAAAGAGATTTCAATTCAGCATGGCAAGTTATGAGGACAATACATCTTGATCAATGTCCCTCTTACCTTTCTTTAAACATAAATTTAAGCAATTTAATTTTTTAACTATCTAAGAGACAAATAAGAGGCAGATATTTCTTTGGAGGTTTTCACAGGCTAGTGCTGAGAGAAAAACCCAATATTCAAATATGTAATTACACTCAAGTATAATAAGTGTTTACAGGGAGTTCAAGGGGGTAAAAAATAGAGATGATCAGGTTAACAGAGGGCAGAGGAAGTCTGAATCTCCACAGTGTAAGGAAGACGTGGGCAGGAGATAAGAGACACAGGATGATCAAAACTCAGACAGGATTGGCCAACCCTTCTTGGAGACTTTGATTTTACTTTGGCCTGGTTTCTTCTGGCTCTCCTTGTGGCCTGATTTCTCTGGGTGATGCTGGATAATTGCTGTGGTTGTGATGGTTCCCTCCCTACCCATTTGCTCCCCTGCACCTGGTCTGTTCAGGCCCATACAGAGACACTCAGGAGGAATTTGTGCCGAACCCTTTCCTCAGCAATTGTTCTGGGGATTGAAAGAGGCTCCACAAGCTTTACAACCAGTGAAAATTGTCGCCAGCCTCACAATTCTAGCCAACATGTCTATGCTTTGAAGTCTGGTCGCTGCCTTTTACAATTCTATTTTTAAAATGTATTAAAGATGTTTAAACGTGGCAGAGACTTCCAATAAAAGCCATGCTGCTTGAGAATCAGGATGCTGGTCTCAATTTAAAGTGCCTGTTAAATAATAGGATACCCATGTAAAAGGGGATCTGCAGGACTGACTGAACAGCTCTCATGGACATCAAGCTCACTCACCAACACCTCCGATTGGATTTCAGAGGTTAGCATGCCCAGTATCTTATCCCGTTTAGGCAATGAAAGTGCCTTTTAATACAAAGTGATGGAATTTTTGTTTGATTCAATCAAGAGCCAAAAAGCATAAAATTGGAACGGAACAAGTCTCCAGTAAAGTATTTTGACAAAAACTTTGGCGAAAAATAAAGCAAGGGCTGATAAGTAGTTCTTATCATTCTATAAGAGCAGGCCCCATGAAGACGAGCCTGGGTCATGTAATACTCCCTTCCCCAGAATCAGAACTCTGAATGTCATTTGGGAATCAGACTTTCTTGGCAGTCTATTTTGTCTTGGGAAGTTTATTAGACCTTTTAGGAGGCTACTAAAAGGATAAGATGTGGTTACTGACCTGTGCCCTCCCCATTACTGCCCTTCCCCAATTACTCAAACAGCATTGTTGATTGCAGTTTCAATTTCAGCATTTTCTCCACCCTTTCTGTTGTTTCTTTTATTCAGATCTTTACATGTGCCAAATATTGTTGGTTAATTGGTCAACACTCATTTCATCATCCTTTTTCAGTGTTCCCTCTGTACTTTATTTTCTTGATGCTTTAGAATCTTCTCTTGAATGTAGGAGTGGTCATGTGGCATAGTCTGACCATGGAATGTAAAACAAAGTTGACAGATGAGTTGTACGAGAGTCTAGCCTTCCTAAAGTAAACAGGGGAACAGCTTTCTCTCAACTCTTTCCTCCTGTAGGCTGCCTGAAATGTGATATGCCTGCTAGTTATGAGACTACCATCTTGCAGCTCTGAGAGAAATGCCAAGAGACTTGTTGAATGCTTGGCTGCAAGATTTGTTGAACCAATGTGTGCAATTATAGACAATTTGGGGCATCTCTCAATGGAAGAAAACAAAAACCATAATTCATTTGAGCTATTTTTATAGTTATTTATTACTTGAAGCCACAGATCTTTTCTGAGCCATTACATGGGCTCAGAGTGTTAAGTTGCCAGAACACATACAACTTGTAGATAGAAGAACTAAGACTAAATCTGATACTGGGCTAACTGTAAAACTGGTTTCCACTGAATCTCTTCTGTGCATCCCTTAAATAGTTTAGCATCTTGTTGCAACATTCATAGAAGATACCTTCTAAAATCTACTATAGTACATCTCTCTTGGTGGATGTGGGTGGATGCTTTACAGCATAATGTGTTCATAATTTGTTGGCTGCTAGGTTTTTGGTTGTTGGTTGACAAAAGAAACCCCTATTAATAATAATTTCACTATGTCTCTTATCATTGTGGAGAAAATAAGACAATTTTTATAGACATGAAAAAAGCCCCAAATAATGCCACTGTCTACTCTGTACTTCTCCAACCCTCTTGTGAGTCAGCATCTATAGATGAGTCTTCTGGACTCAGTCTCAACCCTAATAGTAGGAAAAGAAAATAAATGCCAAGAAGGAAAGCAATATAGTGTAGTGCAACAGCAATGCCTAGACTGACTTAGATGTTTTGCCTCCAAAACAATGTGGGTCTGTTTTTAATAATGGGAATCCACCCTTGGGATTGCCTAAGCACTGAGCAGGTCTGCCCACTAAGCTGAATGGGCAAGAGAACCATTGCAGGATCAAGACTACACAGAGTGTAATCAACAATAGTGAGTCTTTCCAAATTGGAGGCATCTTGTTGCCTGAGCTGATTCTTCACTTTGCTATTTGACAGCCATCTAGAAGCAGGTCTGGAATTCTCTAGAGTAAGGGTATCTGGGTTCTTAGATAATGTAGAGGATACCCTTAAGAAAATTCAGGATTCTTGTTTATTGAATGAGGAATCAGGAGTTTTTAATTCAAAAAATATGAGGTGTGATTACATTTATTTCTGAGCTCATGAACAGGTAATAACAGCTACACAAGTATTAGTGTTAAGAGACTAAAATGGAAAATGTAATAACCAGAATGATCAAAATATGGGTAGCAGGAATTGTTCTTGAAAGGACATAATCTATTTGGGTTTAGAGCAAACTATATCAACTAATTCATATTTCAAAGTCTCCTTTGATGTTGAATTTTTCCTTCAATGGTAGAGATCCTGAAATCAAAAATTACCACAGGAAAGGAGATGGGTGGATCACCAGGAAGGTCTGTAATATATTATTTTCAGTATGTTATTCAACCTGACTTTATGTGCCAATAAATATTCAAACTGGCTAGAAGCAAAGATACTATTAACCTCCTGGCATTGTGTAGGAGGGAAGCTTCAGCTCTGATGCTAATGACTTTTGTATTATTTTATCAGGGCTATAAACCTTGGGCCATTGTGAATCACAGTGTTAACACATCAACATCATTATACTAAAAGTACCAATTACATATAGAGGATAGTGAAAGATTAGCCCATCAAGGATAAATTTGATGGCTTAATTGGCAATATTGGTAATATTAAAGGTTTAGGATTCTGGTAACAGTTCAACATTTAATTTATAGTTTAGAGATCTCCAGATAAATAAACACACACACACACACACACACACACACACACACACACACACACACACACACAAAACAAAACACAAAACCCTGAACTGTAACTACCTGAAAAGTGTGCTAAAGGCCTTAAGTTTTTAAGTTTGAGGAGTAGACATTCTCATGAGAATCTTAATTCATTAGAATGCCTCCAGAATTAACTGGGTGAGAAGACAATCTAGTGGGTATAAGTAGGGCAGTTATACCAGGTACTCTAAGCACTTAATATTTTTGGTTTGTTTTTTGTTTTTGGCTGGATGTGGGGCTTGAACTCAGGGCCTGGGCACTGTCCCTAAGCTTTTGTTCTCAAGGCTAGCACTCTATCACTTTGAGCCATAGCTCCACTTCTGGTTTTCTAGAGGTTAATTGGAAAGAAGAGTCTCAAGGCCTTTCTTGCCTGGGCTGGCTTTGAATTGTGATGTTCAGATCTTAGCCTAGGGTTACAGGTGGGAACCACTGGCTCCCAGCTTCTTTCTTTTAATTTCCACAGTGATCACATGAAATAGGTATTATCACTACTAGAATATTAATATTATTTAAAATTTATGATTCATAACTGTATACATATAGGATGGTTTGAGATACATACTCAATGTGTAAAGTAATTCCAGCTAGTTTATCACGTGTTCACCCACATATTTTTTTATTGTGAGATATGTGAATTGACTCTTCCAGTTATTCTAAGATATAAAAGAGATTATTGTTGGCTATGGTTACCTTTCTGTACAAACCTGTTTCTCTTGACTATCTGAAACTTTGGACCTTTGATGGCTTATTCCCCCAGCCTCTGGTAACCATCATTCTTCTACTTTTTTTTCTACTTCTTAAAGTTCAATTTGATTAGATTCCTCATGTAAGTGAGATCATGCAGTATTTTTAATTTTGTGCCTGGCTTATTCACCTAAGCATAATGTCCTCCAGATTCATGGGTGTTGTTACACATGACAGGATTCCTTACTCTTTCAAGGCTGAATAGTATTCCATTGTGTAGGTATAACACATACGCCTGTACATGACATTTTTAAGCTGTTCATGCACTGATAGACATGGGATGATTCCATGGTTATTGTGAATAATGCTTTAATGAATATAGGAATACAGGTATTCCTTTGATATATTGATTTTAGTTTTGGGTGATATCTATCCAGTAGTAAGACTGCTGGGACACAAGGTAGCCCTATTTATAGTTTTCTGAGGAACCCTTACACTGTTTTCTATAATGACCATCCTTATCCTCATTTTTTTTTTTGTTGGTTGTGGGGCCTGAACTCTGGGCCTGGGTGCTGTCCCTGAGCTCTTCAGCTCAAGGCTAGCTCTTTACCACTTGAGCCACAGCGCCACTTCCAGCTTTTTCTGCTTATGTGGTGCTGAGGAATCGAACCCAGGTTCTCATGCATGTAAGGCAAGCACTCTACCACTGAACCACCTCCTCAGTCTGCTTGTCCTCATTTTTAAATGTATAATTCTTCCTCATTTTATAGGTGAAAATCTGAGGTACGAAAGAATTCATATATGGCTCTAAATTATACAGTCTAGATGAGTCAAAGTCAAGTTTAAATTCTTGTGCTCCTTGAAAAATGCTTGGTTAAGTGGTACCTACTTCCTCCTGCCATCTTCACTACCCTACACTCCTTCTTCCCTAAGTTACTTCTCAGTTGGGCCATTGCAAGATTCAATCAGAAAGAGTAATTTCCAGGTATACCATTTCTATGCTTTTCCTGACATGATTTTCCCTGAGAAAATACAATTATCTGTTAAAATTTTAATGGTTAGCCTTTATCAGGTGATAGGTAATCTATATCCATCTTACTCCTGCTGAAGATTCCTTAAAGCCAGAGACTTATTAATTTTGAATCTCCTTAGGATCTGGCAAGATCTTTTAGGCTTTATTAGAAGATACTTGACAAATGCATTTAATTGAATAATTGATATGTGCTTTAGGCAAGGCAGGAAATTAAACTCATTTGATGTTGGCCAGGATACTTCTCAGGCAGGGGGTCAGGGGCAAATTCTGTGAGCTTTAGCTACTGGGAGACAGGCCTGTGTCAGCTGGCATGTCCTCATGACGGGAAGTTTGCCACACTTTTATATTGATTTGCATCAAACAGAAATGAGAATTTGAAACTCTCTAAAGAGAGTGCACACAACAAGACAGGTTTTTCTCACTCATGATAATACTCCGGGCTTTACACAGTTGCATAAAATATTCACAAGTATAAGTAGGTCTATCAGATTTCTATTCCTACTATAACATTCATTTTCTATAAATGGCATTTTAGAAACGTGGCATGTATTGCCTGACTTATTTCACTTAGTATAATATTTTAAAGGTTCATCTATGTTTATCATGTATTAATGGCTCATTCTTTTAACCTGAAAATATTGCAATTTATAAATATCCCACATAATGTTTATCCATTTGTTTAGTGTGGGGAACCCTTTTTGTGCCAAGTGTTACTACATATTTAAAACACTATTTGAGGGCCATTAATTATTATTGACAGGCAGGAAGCTGTCGGCAGCAGATGAGAAAAATACGAGAGGCATATATGTCCGTCCTCTCATGTACCAGAGATGTACCCTGGGTTTCCCCATTTCTGCTGAGTTGTTCTGACTTTTTCTACTATTAGGAATAATGCCTTTGGGCATTTGTATCCACGTATTTTACATCTTATAATTCTTGAACATACACTTAGGAATGGATGAACCAAATGATAATTTTTTTGAGGAATCACAACTGTTCGTCATATCAATTATACCATCTCATCCTGAATAGTATTGTATGAGGGTTACAATTTCTCCACAATCTTACCAATGCATTTGTTATCCCAGGTTTTAATTATAACCATTCTAAATATGTGAAATGATATTTCATTGTGGTTTTGGTTTATGTTTTCCTAATAACCATTCATTTTGAGTATATTTTCATGCTTCTTGGTTTTGAAGTATGAAAAATTCTTAATTTTGTTAATATTTTGTGTCATATTCTTTTTTTTTGGGGGGGGTCCTGTCATGGGGCCTGAAATCTGGGCCTGGGCACTGTCTCTCAGCTCTTCAGCTCAAGGCTAGCGCTCTACCACTTGAGCAACAGCACCACTTCCAGCTTTTTTTCTTTTTGCTTATGTGGTGCTGAGGAATGGAACCCAGGGCCTTGAGCATGCAAGGCAAGCGCTCTACCACTGAGCCACCTTCCCAGCCCATTGTGTCATATTCTTTTGTTGCTTATATTTTAGGTATCTAGATGTAAGAAACTACTGTCTAATCCAAAATCATGTAGAATTATGCCTATTTGTATTTATTCTAATTATTTTAACTTTTGCTATTCCATCTAGATGTCTGATCCATTTTGAAAGATTACTACTACTACTACTACTACTACTACTACCAGGGCTTGAACATAAAGCCTTCTCATTCAACTTCTTTCCTTCCTTCCTTCTTCTTTCCTTCCTTCCACCTTCCTTCCTTCCTTCCTTCCTTCCTTCCTTCCTTCCTTCCTTCCTTCCTTCCTTCCTTCCTTCCTTCCTTCCTTCCTTCCTTCCTTCCTTCCTTCCTTCTTTATTGTGAGAATACCATACAGAGGAGTTAGAATTACATGGGCAAGATAAGGAGTACATTTCTTATCAAGCATTGTTGCCTCCTTCTTGTTTCCCCTTCCCATCCCTTCCCATACTCCTCCCCTCCCCACACCCGATCCTCCCCCCACCTCCCACCAAAGTTGTTAAGTTCGTTTTTTGACATAACAACTTGTACATCTCATTGTTGCATTGGGTCCACCTGTATCCCTAGTTAAACAACTTGTTTTTTTCCCTTCCCCTACACAAATTATACCAACATCAAAAACAGTGAAAGTATGGGCTATACTGTGGGGGAGGGACATACAAAGTGGCATAGAAATCATCTTATAAATATGATAGAAACAATTGCATGAAAGGAAAAAAAACCCAGAAAACATTTGAATCCTTATCTTGGGGTTCGTTCCCCTAATATCAACTTATCTGACCTTTTCTGCTTGACTCAGACATATATTAGTTATTGCAAATAAGGGAAGCCATGGGACCAATGTTTCTTTGGGCCTGGCTTACTTCACTTAATATAATTTTTTCCAAGTCTTTCCATTTCCTAACAAATGGGGCAATGTCATTCTTTCTTATGGAGGCATAGAATTCCATTGTGTATATATACCACATTTTCTTGATCCATTCATCTACTGAGGGACATCTGGGTTGGTTCCATATCTTAGCTATGGTAAATAATGCTGCAATAAACATAGTCGTGCTGGTAGCTTTAGTATGGTCTTGTTTGTGAGCATTTCGGTAAATGCCCAAAAGTGAGATTGCTGGGTCATAAGGAAGCTCTATGTGGAGTCTTTTGAGGAACCTCCATACTGCTTTCCAAAGTGGTTTGAACAAGTTTACACTCCCACCAACAACACAGTAGGGTTCCCTTCTGGCCACATCCCCTCCAGCATTTGTTGTTATTAGAGTTCTTGATTTTAGCCATTCTAACTGGGGTGAGGTGGTATCTCAATGTTGTTTTGATTTGCATTTCCTTTATGGATAGGGAGGTTGAGCATTTCTTCATGTGTCTATTGGCAATCCTTCTTTCCTCTTCAGAGAAGTTTCTCTTTAAGTCTTTCGCCCACTTATTTATTGGGCAGTTGTTTCTTTGAGGATTTGTTGTTGGGGGATTTAATTTTTTGATTCCAGGTATATTTTAGATATGAGACCCTTGTCTGTTGTATGGCTGGTGAACATCTTCTCCCAATCCGTGGGCTTTCTATTGATCTTGAGAGCTACGTGGGCTTTCTATTGATCTTGCTAGCTATGTCCTTTGCCAGGCAGAAGCTCTGCAATTTCATGCAATCCCGTTTGTCCAACCTTTCTTTGATTTGTTTTGTTTCTGGGTCTCTATTAAGAAAATTTCGGCCTGTGCCAAGGAGACATAGGGTTTCTCCTATTCCATCCTGTAATGTTTTCAGAGTGTCTGCTTTGACTCCGAGGTCTTGGATCCATTTGTAGTTGATTCTGGTGCAGGGTGATATATAAGGATCTAGCTTTAGTTTTCTACAAATGATTAACCAGTTTTGCCAGCACCAGTTACTGAAGAAGCTGTCTTTCTTCCATTCTATTTTTTAGCTCCCTTATCAAAGATTAGATGGCTACAGGTCTTTAGGTTCATTTCTGGGTTTTCAAGTCTATTCCATTGGTCATGAGGTCTGTTCTTGTGCCAGTACCAAGCTCTTTTGATTACTATGGCTTTGTGGTAGAGTTTGAAATTTGGTATTGATATTCCTCCAGCACTGTTCTTTCTGTTAAGGATCATTTTTGTTATTTGGGGTCTTTTATTGTTCCATATGAAATTTTGGATTGCCTCTTCTATTTCCTTGAAGAATGAGGTTGGAATATTGAGAGGTATCACATTGAATTTGTAGATAGCCTTGGGAAGTATTGCCATTTTCACGATGTTGATCTTTCCAATCCAGGAGCATGGGAGTTTTTGCCACTTTCTAAGTTCTGTTTTGATTTCCATTTTCAGGTTTTTAAAGTTTTCATCATAGAGGTCCTTCACTTCTTTGATTAAGTTAATTCCTAGGTATTTAATTTTTTGTGAGGCTATTACGAATGGAGTTGCTTTCCTGATTTCAGCCACACTTTTCTCATTGTTGGCATATAGAAAAGCCATTGATTTTTGAGGGTTAATTTTATACCCTGCTACTTTGCCAAAGTTTTGAATCAGCTTGAGTAATTTGGGAGCGGAGTCCATGGGATTCTTTAAATTACAAGATCATGTCATCTGCAAAGAGGGAGAGTTTTACTTCTTCTTTCCCTATTTGGATCCCCTTTATGTTTGCATCTTGTCTTATTGCTGTAGATAGGCATTCTAATACTAAATTGAAGAGCAGTGGAGAGAGTGGGTATCCTTGTCTCGTTCCTATCACTCAGCTTCTTGCTCAGAGCTAATGCTCTACTATCTCCAGTCCAGAATTTTTCTGGTTAATTAGAGATAGTGTCTCAAGGATTTTTCTGCCTGCGTTGGCCTCAAATCTTGATCCTACAGGTATCAGCCCTCAGAGTAGCTAGGATTTTAGGTTTCAGTCACTGGGGCTTGGCTTCTTATTTTTTTAATTAAAAATATTTTAATTGTTTTTGTAGCATTGATGGACAGAGAAGTTACACTTATCTAAGTCAGGTAATGAGTACATTTATTGGTGTCTTCATTTTTAAAGAAGTTATACTGATGATAAAATTCTTGAATTTTTGATCAACATCTATTTCCCTTTGTCATCACATATGTCCTCCTCTTACCTTCTGTACTCTATAACTGATGAGAAGTTAGTTGTTAATCATCAAGCTCAAATTATATCATTGTTTTCTGCTTTTCAGCAATTTGATCATCATGTATCAACGTATAAATTCCTTGAGTTTGCCTATTTGGGTTTTATTGAACTTCTTGGATGTATAATGTTATAAAAAGCTGGGAAGTGTTTACCATTATTCCCTTACACATCATTTTTCTCTCCATACTTTCTTTTTTTGGGGGGGGGGTCTGGTCATGGGGCCTGAACTCTGGGCCTGGGCGCCGTCCCTCAGCTCTTCAGCTCAAGGCTAGCACTCTACCACTTGAGCCACAGCGCCACTTCCAGCTTTTTTCTTATGTGGTGCTGAGGAATTGAACCCAGGGCCTCGAGCATGCAAGGCAAGTGCTCTACCACTGAGCCACCTTCCCAGCCCCTTTCTCTATACTTTGTAGATCTCTCATGTGTACGTTTCTCGACTCAGTAATATCTCACAGATCTAAAAGTGTGTTCTTTTTGCTGAATTCATTTCTCTCTCCCTCTTTCATAAGGCAAATATTTTCTGATCTATCTTTAAGTTTTCAGATTTGTCAGTTTGCTATCTAATATTTATCTTTTCTAATACATTTTTCATTTCACTTAGCTCATTTTTTATGTGTCAGGATTTGTTTCTAATTTTATTTTATTTTTGTGGTGCTGAGGATTGAACCCAGAGCTCTGTTCTAATCCAATGTTCGACTTTGAGTTGCCCAGCTTGTTTTGTACCCTTTCATAGTTTCGATTCTATTTTCTTCCTTTTCTTTTCTTTCTCCTTTTAAAAGTTAACATATAATAGTTGTATAAAAGGGATTTCGTGGGATTATTTTTATGTATGTATAAAATGCACTTTGATCAAATTCATTCCCTCTATACTCTTACTTATCTTCCTCTAGTTTCTATTTCTTAATTAGTATTTGATGTCTGAAGATATATTGTTCATATACAGTTTTTAGTTCTTTATACATGATATTCATTAATTCATTTAATTTAATTTAAAACACCTGATTTGAAGATTTTTGTCTAGTAAGTCAAACATCCATTTTCTCAGGGACAGCTTCTATTGATTTCTTTTGCCTCTGTTTTTTTAAGAATTGTTTTAGTTTTACTTTTTGTCTTCATTGTAAAGTTATACTTCTATGTTACAATATTTTGTTAGATACTGGACATTTCACTTGCAAAATTGTGATTACTCTATAAGTCAGCTTATTTCCTCTATATACAGTGTGTTGATGTTGATATTGATGTTTATTATGTTTGTTATCTGTCTAACAACATCTGAACTAATTCTGCAAGGTCTAGCTAGATGTTCTCTTGAGTTTTTTTCAAGTTTGTCTCCTCTATCAGCGATTTAATTTTCTACAGGTTGCTTTACTTTGCCACTTCCAAATGGATTTTTAATTTAGGCATTGATCTTTTCATTTTCATAAAAATCTAATCTTAGTTTATCATCTCTTTTTAGTCTTAAAGTCTTCTTGTTTTATAAAAGGTACTTTTCCCCTCCTCTCTCTTTTGTCTTCCTATTTGTGTTACTTCCTCTTCATCATCATCATCATTATCATTATTTCACTCTTAAAAAAACTGAAGGTGAAAAAAGTTTGCTTTGATTCCCAGGAAAATTATTTTCATAGATTTACTGTTTACCTCGATGAAAATATTCTTTATTCTGTTCAATGATCTTGTGATACTTTGTTTTTCTATTTATTCATCCTTAACAAGGAGCTTTTCTCCCTACTTTGTGTTTATCAACAGTTTGGCTGTTTAGATTATTCTTAATTCTACCTAGTTCTCTTAAAACTGAATATGCACAATTGCTAGACCAATTTCAAACATCAAGTAGGTTTTTATTCCATTTTGCAATGCTGGGCAGATAGAAGATTTGCTCTTTCCATTTCTTGACTCTCTTGTACTCTTAAGATATTTAGCAAAATATTTTTTAAAAAACATATAGACAGTATTCTTTTGGTCCTTGCTTCAAACTGTAAACTTGCTCCCCCCCTTTTTGTACTGTATCTTTAAACATACAAAGCACCACTTTCCAGTTTCAGTCCTCTGGGATGGCTTCTCAGTGTTTTGATTGGTGTTTTTGTTTTTATCAACTATGAGGCAGAAATTTTCCTATTTCCCAGTGTTAATAGCAGATATCATGATTTTTCAGTTACATAATACTGACAGTACCTCATATGTTTTTCACTGAAGTACCACAAATTTGAAGCCATTATTCCTATATTATAGAAATGATGATCACTATGTTTTCTAATAACTGGGAGGTATAACAACTAGTTATTCTGGTCTGTCCCTTCATGGATTATATTATAAAACATGGGGAAAAACCAGATCAGACTTGAAGCCATTTTAATGATCAGGTATATAGATAAATCCAAATTTTTAACAGCAAATTTTACTTCCTTGGTATTAGTCTTTGGCTTTTGTTTGTTTTCAATTCTTAACAATTGTTATTATTTACAAACACTCAAACTTAAACTACTTTTATGTATATATACAAGTCCCCAAAGGGAAAAAAGTTTTTGTTTGGTGCTACAAGGACTGAAACTCAAGGCCTGCTGGTTAGGTGCTTTACCACTGAGTAGGCTACCAGCCTCTTGGTTATTTTGGAGGTAAAGTCTCCTTTAATCCTGGGCTGTGATCCTCCTCATTGAATTTCCCATGTTGCTAGAGATGAGAGGTGCAAGTCATTGCCTCAAGCCATTGTGCTTTCCTTGTATCTAGGATAATAGGCACACACCATCCAAACTAGATATTAACTGAAATGGAGTCCCATGAACTGTACAGAGGGGCTACAATTACATGAGTAAGGTAATAAGTATATTTCCTATTAAGAACTGTTACCCCCTTCTTTGTTTTTCCCCTACTATCCCTCCCCTCCACACCTCTTTTCCCATGAGCTTTTATACTTGGGACACTCGAACAGTGATCCTTTCATCTTCTTCTTCCAAGAACTTTGGATAACAGGGTTGAGCCACCATACCCAGCTATGTAGAAAAACAACGTTTACAAGTTTATCTCTTTTTTTTTAGAACAATTTCAGAAGACTGAACTTGGAACACTTCTTCAACTGATAGACATGGAAATAGGAATGACCATTAGGTGTGGATACTAAACATCATGTTGGGAGAGGCCCTGCTAGGTCAGGAACTTGCTTTTTTGTGGCTGAATGGTGGGGAACTTGCAGTCATGGCCGGCAGGAGCAAACCAGAGAAGCCAGCAACAGGGTGCTCAGTTCAGTGACTCTTTGCCAGTATGAGTCCACCAATGTATTAGTCGCTGGGATGCTTGTTGTTGATTATCACAGCCCAGGATTCTAATCTCCATGTGAACACGGTAGACTCTGACTCATTGCTGTAGTCTCAGGACCTACCTGAGCTCCTGTCCTAAAGAAACTATGCAATATATATGGAATAAGCAAATAAATGAAGAAGAAATCAATATATTCATAAGCACAGGCTTAGCCCAAATAGTGTGTTGTGACAACAGAACATTTTTCTATTTCATAGAGAAATTTATGGGACGATAGAGAAAAAATAGCTTTCTTGTTGCTAGGGGAAAACATCCTGCAGAATAAATTCGGGGGGCCATTGGCACACTGTTTGGAATCCAGTGAGAACTGGTGTAGTCAGGATCAGCAGTGATATGAATGTAGTCATGGCATTGCAGTTGCTAATTTACTTTTCAGCTAGTGTTAGTAAGAAAAGCAGTAGTTTGAAACAATCTTTATTTCTGTGTTGAAAACATTTGCAATGCCTCTTGATGAACAGATGAACAAATCAAAAGCAGGTTCCTTCCTAGTTTATTCTGTTTTCCCACTTTGCTTAGGGCTACCTCCAGCCCCCATGCAAATAACATAGTTAATAAGCAGCTGTGAAAAGCCTCCTAAAACCCAAGTGAAGGCACAACCAAAGGAAATTCCTGAAAAGTTGCACACAAGCCTTGGAGAATGAGCCTCTGCACGCTCCTTCTGCTTCTTCCCCTTCCGCCCACAGTCTTCCTGGCCCGGATGGGCAATCATCACACTTCATTGTCCAGTACCATCATTACAATATTGTTATCATCTGAGCTGGAGTCTGACACTTTCTCTAAGACCTTTCAAATAACCCCTTTACTAGGCTTCAGTACCAAACCATTCAGGGCAAATCTCTGCTTTGTGCTTGTCAGCCTTAATAGACTGGATGTCACTTGAGCCTGTAAAAAGTGCCTGCTCCTCAGCTGTCAGTCAGTCCTGGTGGTGTCAGCTGAGAGCGTGGCTGGAGCTGGCTGGATTAGAGGGTAGTTACCATAGCTGTCAGACTACTGACAGCCTGACACCCACACTCCCAACTTCCCCTTACTGCATTTGGTTTCTACTGCGCTCTCTGGACCTTACTTAAGGTGGATCTCTCTGTTGGAAACAGATCATAATATAGCTAGCCTCTTCAAAAGTTAGGCTGTTTTTGTCCCTGTTCTGATTTTTTAGAACATCCCTTTGAGTAGTTTTTATATTCCAGTGGATTTTTTAACCCCATTTCAGCAATACAGCTACCTCTCTGTACTTTCCAAGTTCATAGACACTCTGTATGTACATGTATGTGTAATGTCTATTTTATAAATTCTAATTGTTTAAGGGTGTATTGCTCTCACCAGAAGCATTGCCCTTACCTCTTCCTCCTCTATAGCACTTTCTCCTTTCTCTTTCTCTTTGCTCTGGCTTTTTGTGTTAAGTGGGAAGTTCAGTTAGTCTTTGTATACATGTATGTATACATGTATGTGCACATGTATGCAGTAGGGTATTGGATTATCTTCAAAAGTAGAGGTATCTGTGTTCATACCTAGGAGAAGGCTGATTGCCATGGCAGAAAGAATAAATTGGCAATCCTTAAACCCAGGCCTTACTTAATATTCATCTTCAATGCAGCCATTTAATGAACTGAATTGATTCCTTCTTTCCAGTTTTCATTCACGTCTTTTCTTTCTCTTTCCTTTCCTTTTTCCTCCTTCATTCATTTTCAATTGATTAAAAGTTGACTATTCTGCAGCCCCAGGCTGGACACCAGGCAAGCACAGAGCAGTGTAACTACAGCCAAATTCATACTTGCCTACTCATCTTTCTCAAGTATGGTTAAAATTTATAGGCTTTTATTTCTGGCCAGGAAACTGAGCTTAATTAACACTTTCATTTACTTAGCTAATACTCAAGGCTGATTTGCTTTATTTAAACCAGGCTTTGGGACCAGACATGCAACTTGTACATCATCTTAAATTTGCTTGCTAGTCTAACCTGCTATGGAATTGAACTTGACTTTATATTCCAAGCATAGCTTTCAACTCACACAGGCACATGCCTATTAGTGCTGGGTGACTATAAGGCAGAGGAAACATTAGACTTCAGTTATCTACTCTATAAGAAGTTGCTGTTTCTAGTCAACATTAGTTACCTTTTTAGTCATATTTTCTTTTTTATTAATATTTTTATTGTGAAGATATTGTACAGATGGGTTACAGTTACATGAGTAAGGAAATGAGTACCTTTCCTATCAAGAATTGTTACCCCCTCCTTTGTTTTATCCCCTACTATCCCTTCCCTTCCCACCTCCCCAACTCTTCCCCTGCCCCTAACCCCCCCAAGTTGTAAAGTTCGTTTTCAACATAGTATCTTGTACATCTCATTGTTACAATGGGTCAACCTGTATCCTGTTTCAGCACTTTATTTCCATTCCCTTCCCCAAATTAGAAATGTATGCACAAGATGAAGGGCACTGGAATCAAATACAGTGAAAAGAGAAGTTATACCACGGGGGAAGAACATACAAAAGAAACAAAAATATCACATAGTACATTAAAAACAACAGTGACAAAGAAAAAAACTTCTTGTGTCCCTATCATGGGGTTCAGTTCACTTAGCATCATCTTATACCGTCATATGTACATAGCTTTTGTCTTTTTCTGCTTGTCTGGTAAGATTATCCTAGATGTCTACTAGTTATTGAGAATAAGGGAAAGCATGGGACCTATGTTTCTTTGGGTCTGGCTTATCTCACTTAATATAATTTTTCCAAGTCCTTTTTGTTTTTCCATTTCCTAACAAATGGGGCAGTGCCATTCTTTCTTATGGAGGCATAGAATTCCATTGTGTGTGTGTGTGTGTGTGTGTGTGTGTGTGTGTGTGTGTGTGTGTGTGTGTGTGTGTGTGTGTGTGTGTATCACATTTTCTTCATCCATTCATCTCCTGAGGGGCATCTGGGTTGGTTCCATATCTTAGCTATGGTGAATAATGCTGCGATAAACATAGTTGTGCTGGTAGCTTTAGTGTGGCCTTCTTTGTGATCATTTGGATAAATGCACAGAAGTGGGATTTCTGGGTCATAAGGGAGCTGTATGTGGAGTCTTTTGAGGAACCTCCATACTGCTTTCCAGTATGGCTGAACAAGTTTACACTCCCACCAACAAAGCAGTAAGGTTCCCTTCTGGCCACACCCCCTCCAGCATCTGTTGTTATTAGATTTCTTGATTATAGCCAGTCTAACTGGGGTGCGGTGGAATCTCAGTGTTCTTTTGATTTGCATTTCTTTTATGAATAGAGAATTAAGCGTTTCTTCATGTGTCTATTGGCCATTCTTACTTCCTCTTCAGAGAAGTCTCTCTTTAAGTCTTTAGCTCACCTATTAATGGGGCATTTAGTCACATTTTCTACGTGTGATGAACCACTCCACACACACGCGTGCACACACACACACACACACACACACACACACACACACACATTGTCAGAGTTACAAATGGACATTGTGAGATAATAAGGACTAATCTGTATGGCAATTTATAATTTGAAATTTGAGTATGAATGCTATTTAATTTATTCTTTATTTTTGGCCAACTTTCCTTCCTTTTATGGTTTGTTTTTTTTTGGTGTGTGTGTGTGTGTTTATTGTTAGTATCTAATGCCAGGGATGAAAAAAAGTTCCCTAGTAAAAATAAAATAACAGATTAGAGTTTCATTAAACTTATGAACTTGCTCAATCAGGAGCCTTGAAGGGCCTTTCCTGGTCCTTATGTTCATAAGAACATGTTGCTTCTGAAGACCATTGTTTTCTTAGGACTCCAGCAAAATGGTTCCAATTAAAATAAGTCAGTATCTATCCCAATTCTGTGTAATTTTGTATTCCTTATAACTCCAGAAACTTGACAAAATAAAGTTTAAACCAGAACTTGAAAAATGTAGTAAACATACTGAAAAAGGTGGGAGACGAGAGAGGAGATACAAGAACTTTGTGTTTTCAGTGCCAAAGCCAAAGACATATTTTTCCTGCACTTCCTCTCCATTCCAAAGAAAATGTTTTTTAAATAAAAAGACCCTTATATTTCACCTAATTAAATGTTGGAGAACAGCCTTTCAATATTATTTACAAGCATTTGAAAGTTTTAAATTCAACAAGTCCCCCACATGCTTGCTTGCTCTAACAGACATTCTTTATTGTGTGTTGCTGAGCCCGTCTACTCAGTACCACAATGAGTAGAGGTGCAATTATTCAACTAATTTGGTGAAAAGCATCACATCTAACAAATAAGTGGGTTGTAAAAGTGTTTACTTCCAAACCAAGTGTTCTGACCATGTTTTTGCTGAACTTCCTGGGCCAGGATTCCATTGCACATCAGCAATAGAAATACTTTTTCACAGTCAGCTTTCTCCTGAGCCTCATTTGTGAATGAAGTCCTGTAGTTTTGCAAGGTGAGTGTCAGAGGTAAAGATCTTAGAGATGAGATGGGGAAATAGAACTGTCAACATAGCTTGGCACCATAATTAGCTGAGGTAATAGGTGGGTCAACTTTTAGTAAAAATCTTCACCTTACTTTTAACTATACAATAGATAGTAAGGTCCTCTTCATAGCCCCCCTTCAAGTATACCTTGGTCTAAACTATAAAACACTCAAGACCACACCTGTGGACAATGCAGGAAGTGTGATTTAAAACACATCAACTATTCTTGAGTTCCCATCTTGGTTCTTAGCCTCATTTCTCTCTCACCCACAAAACAGATAAAATTATAGAATTTATATGGATTAAGTGAGATAATCCATAGTAACCAGAACTAAGTAAGTTTCTAATAAATGGTGATTGTTATTACTATTATTTTTATTATTATTACTACTATTAGTGCTATTTATACTCTTGCCCTGACCTAGGCTCTGAATTTATAAAGCTAAAGAAACCTTACAGATGTTAGCCTTCTTTCCTGACCCTATGCAATAGATAACATATTCCCATCCATCCATCCTGTACTTATTCATTTATGTAACAAATATTTAAGGGTCTACGGTGTACCATGCCAGGTACTTGGCCAGTTGAACAGTTGCAACAATGAATACTGTCTGCCCTTAAGGATTCCCTGTCACATGAGTAGACAGATGAGGTAACATTCACCGGAAGGATGTAATGAGACCCATAATTAAAATACAGAAAAGAATGTGATGCTGAGAGCACTAAGGAAGCAGTAGAAACATCAGGAAAGTTAGACTAGAAAACAAGAACTTTGATCTGAGTCTGGAAGAACAAGGAAGGGTACTTTCTGCCTATGTGAACAGTGTGTAACCAGAATAACAGTGGTAGGAAAATCACATCCCATGGTGCCTGAGGTAGCAAATGGACCACAAGTAGGCCAGGAAGGGAGGTTAGGGTCCAATCTAGAGAGCTAGTGTCTCAGGCCTTCTTCAAAATCTAGGGAGTATTAGAATCTACCTATATAGCCTAGGCTGTCCTTGAACAGATGAACCTCCTATCTCAGTCTCCTGAGTACTGGGATGACACATCATGTTCAGCTTCTGTTAATGGTTTGAGAAAGAGAATAACAGGATCAGCTTTGTATTCTAGAAAGCCTCCTCTCATTGAATGATGAGAAATGTTGTTGAATAAAAAAATTATCCCAGCAAGGAGATAAAACTCTTCAGTAAAGCAGAGGCAGGGAAAATGAAGAGGAAGAAATGAATTCAGAGCCATGGAGAAGGACACAACCAAGATTCCTGGTTTGGAGAACTAAGGACGGCAAGGTTCCAAGGTGAATTCTGGTTCCTGATTCAGGTGACCACGTGGAGAGAAGAGGCATGATTGAGTTGGCAAGTACCTAGGAGAACCTGTTGGTGAAGAGTGAGAAGGACTGGGGCACAGGACTGATGAGCTTATACAGCCTGGGTAAATTAAGTAGAGGTCCATGGGGCAGTTGGGGAAAGTGTACAGTAAACATGTGGGGCACAGGCTCTGGGGAAGATTTGAATGTCTCAAGTAGAGTGGATGTGATGAGGGGGAGCCATAGTGAGGATGAGGTAGCACAGGAGATGGCAGCTGAGAAGGCCACTAGGGAAGACTGGTGACAGAGCCCTTTAGGGACAACACAGGACCAAGAGCCCACAAAGGAGCCACCGAGGAAGCACAGAGAGGACAGTAGGGACAAATGCTTGGACATGGTGGGGGGTGAGTAGTTTTGTTTCTGAAAGAAGTTAAGCCAAGGGACCTGCAGAGCAGAGGATTCCTAGCAACCCAAGGAGAGGAGCTCAGTTATTTCTGAGTGATGACAAGATGCACTGTGGAGGTCTCCAGGAACGGGAGAGGGAGTTTCTAAGCTTATGGTGTGAGTGAGAGGTTGAGGATTGCAGGGTTATCAGGTTCCCACTTTAGGGCTCAAGTCACACCTCTTGGCATGCGGCTTTATTTTCCTTACCACATCCTTGATTGCAGCTTGTAAATCTTTAAGCTGGTTCTGTGAGCCCTCTTGAACACCCAGTTCAAAAATATGTAATGAATTGAAAGAATGATCATTTGTCATCTCCAAGAATCCCAGGTGGCTCCCCCCCACCCCGCACCCCCCAAGTCCTGAATAGCTTCAGTTGCAGGTTTTTGTTTGAAACTTCTCCTTTCAAAGTGATTGCATCAGTGCTCCTGGAACACCCGACAGGTAGGACTCCCCCAACCCCCCTTCTGCCTTGCCTAACCCTGTTTCTATTTCTCAGCAGGCAGGAGTGTGACAAGCTGCCTCTAACCAACAGCTGAGGCACCCAGAGACTCAGTGTCTCTGAACAGCTCCTACTCTAAGCTGCACCAGTGCCCGCCTGGGCTGAGCTGTGAGAAAGACATCTGTGATATCCGATGACAATCATCTCTGATTAGAGTGTCACTGCCTAGCACAGGCGAGCTGGGGCCACAGCTAATTAGCATGGGAGGCCAGCACTCTGTTTACTGGAACCGTACTAACAAGTTGCAGCTTTTTCCATCACAGAAGACTCATTGCACAAATGCCAGCCAAGCACCCTTCACTCCAACAGTTTAGAGACAGGGTTGCTACTTCTTTACTGAACAGCGGCAGGAACATTAATATCTTTGTGTCCATGTTCCCAGTTTCTGTAAGCTGTCACTCTGAGACACAGTAGAGCAAGATGCTTCATAGAATCAGATATTATTCCAAGTGGACTTGTACTTTTAAATGACTATGTCTTACTTTTTTCTCATCTTTTTGTTGTTGTTGTTAAGCAGTTCTTTGGCTGTGTAAGGGAATCTGCTAAATCTGAGAAATGTAGTTAAGATTGGCCTTGTCATTTTAAGGGAGAGATAAGAGATTAGAAGCTAAATGGAAATCAAGGCCACAGCTGTATTTTACCCCATTAGTATTTTAAGTAGATTTGATCCATTGTTCATAAACACAATGAACTTATTTTTCTTAGTGAACCACCTTGACTAAAATTATTTTCAAAATACTTTTCTGAGATTTTTCCAACATAACGGAAAATTTCTAAGTTTTCATTCACTTAACTTCAAGAAACGATAGGCTATTTTTGTAAATTCTATGTCCCTGCCAAATAAATGTATCTAACTCATGACATAGGAATTGGGAATATTGGGGGATGTAATGCTGATATATTATATTTTGAGCACAATTTCAAAATACTCTTATATCATGGCAATTGAGACAATGTTGGAACATTTTATAACCTCATTGAAAATTAAGAATATCATCCTTAGGTTTGAGGTCAGTCCTCAATTTAAGGACTGTATTTTTTACTGAATTCCTATGTCCTTAGTTTAAACCAGTTTATTCAGAGACTTTCAGAAAACAGAACTTTGATATGATTCTCCAAGCCTGTATGTTGTTATATAAGTAGATGACTTTTCATGAGTTCTAACATTTAGAATTGATAAGTATTTTAATTTATTTCCCAATGAAAACCATGGACTATATAATATATATTATATATTGTATTTATATAATTATTTGTGATATTCCAAATACTATTGCATAAAAGTCAGCCTACTGGGAATACAGTTATTTTCAATAAAGCCTATTATGGATGTAGTATTCAATTTTGATGTTGTTTAAAATTCATTTCTTTATATT
Organism: Dipodomys merriami; assembly: GCF_024711535.1. Taxonomy (NCBI): domain Eukaryota; kingdom Metazoa; phylum Chordata; class Mammalia; order Rodentia; family Heteromyidae; genus Dipodomys; species Dipodomys merriami. Next base: position 41,176,367 of record NW_027202270.1, on the reverse strand, counting down.
GAAACATCCAAAGCACATTCCAGAGTGAGTTTCTATAAATCTCCATATTTAGAGCATCTTAAGTATGTTCATTCATTTTGTTTACACTCATAATTTAAAACAAGCAAACCTTTTTCTTAATGAAAATGGTATGCTTTAAAAAAAAACTTTAAACAAAATTCTCTGTCCAGGTGGAAAGTTGATTACCAATCTTTGGTCTAGAGGTATATTTTATGGCTATTTTAAACCCATGAAAGTGGGTCTTATATTGGAAGTGCTGACACAGCCTTATCCACACTGTATCGACATGAACTATACCGCTGTAATAAGCAGTTATTATGTATGTGTAAAAATAATGAGAGGCCGTGTCTGAAGAGAGTTAATGTAAAATGCTAAGCAATTATAGTTGGTTACACAGTATAGGTTAATATTCCTTCATAGAGCTCTGCTTTTTTCTTCTTTTGTCCTCCAGAACTCCTAATGAAAATTTTGAGACCTGACTGTAATGATAAGCAGCCATTCACACGTCCTCTGTGTCAAGGCTGTTGCATTAATGCTTCCCTTCATATAACATTTTGCATAGCCTAAAGCATCTATTAAAATCCTTTGTAAAATTCATGAAACAAAAGTGGTGGGTTGAGTCTAGGGGGAGAGAAAGTAAGCTGCTTATTAGCAAAAAGTCAAAAACACAGGGCCAATTACAGATCTGAACAAGAAGGGCTAAGGAACAGCGAGGGGAGTAATTCTTTCTCCAGCCCAATGGGCTCAAGCGAGGGGCAGGTTAGATGAAAATAGAGCTACAGTCTGAGCAGTAATTAAACAGAAATGTTTGGAGTTAGAAACAGCTCTATAACGACGGAAGGAAATATTCAACCTCAACAATTGTCTGGGCTCACAAAGATGCTAAATTGGAAGGATTTAGGGGTTGCTCCCTAAAGAGAGACGGGGGGTAGTGAACACGAGTAGGGGCTCAGGAGATATGTAAAGAATCTGTTTGGTATTTCAAATGTTATAAATTAGATTTTTAGAAAAAAAAAAGAGAGAAAGCCTTCTTACTGAACCAGCAACATAAAACCGAATAAACCACAATAAGATTGCCCTTTTTCTGTTATAAACTTGGCATTAAGCTTGTCATGTTCAATGACAGCCTACTAGGCCTCATGCTTTACCCTTTGGAATTTGAAAGATTGGCAGGTGTCATGATTTTCTTAACATAAAAGACCTTGCAGATAATGCTCACCGTGCACATTTATACTTCATAACTCCTCTTCCCTGGCTTTGATATCATTCAGTGAGCTTGCCACTCAGGCTGCTGGTTCTGGAGCTGCCCTGAAGTATATCTAGCCTGAGGACAATGTTTACTGCCAGAGGAGCTTGTGGTAGAGGCTGTACTTTTATGATCCTTCTTAGCAGTCTAAACATGCCCCACATTTACAATAATGAGCTGCTTTGTAGAAAGCGGCTCTCTGAGAGCATTGTTACTTTTCTTTGAAATGTTGAATGCAACCAGAATGCCTCTTGTCTGACTTAAGGCTAGAAACAGGATCCCATTTAAACAATAATCCCCTCTCTTTTTGCAACTCCCATGCCAGCCAGATTCTTCCAGTAACTCCAAAGAAGGGGGGAAAAACTCAAAGAACAAAACCCCACAAATCAAAAATCGCCATTAACTTTGAGAGAAACACAAACTCCTATTGGAGGCTGACAGTTCTGTTTCACTTGATGTCACCTAATGGCACCTGCTTGCTACTACCCAGTGCCACACAGTGCCACTGAAAATAAGCAGATATGTGTTTTGAGAGGACTCAAGTGATAATGATATCTGAATGATAATCTGCCTTTTTTTTTTACTTAAAGAAAGTATAAGTGCATGGTTAGATACTGACCATTTAACAAAGTAGTTTCAAGTATACTTCAAAACCTCACCCTAAAGAGTTTTATTTTTATTACTGACAAAGTTAAATAAACAAAAAGAATAATGTATTGTTATTATGCTCACATTCTAGCTTCAACAAACACCGTATCACACTCATGGTCAGTCTATCTCCATCCATGTTCTGTCCATAACCTACCGCTTAATGTGAATAAAACCCTTAGTGTTTATTTATCATTTAATTTATCATACCTGTGAATGTTACAGTAGCTATCTCTAAAAGATAAGAGTTTGTATGCATTTTTTCCTAACAGTTCAAGGAAATATTTTTGAACCTCAGACACTTTAATATTTTTGTGGGCATTTTCTCCATGAGCTTCATTTCTGGAAATAATACCATCAACCCATATGTTAGAAATATGAAGAAAAATTCAAGAGCATCACTAGTCCCTGGTTTATTGTGGGGGAGTGTTTTTCTCACTTATTGCAGACATTTATGAGACTAAACTTTTCCCTGAGCCATTGTCATACTATTTGAGTTCTCAGTTTTAGCAACCAAATAAATGATGTATTTCAATATTTCTATCTTCCAAGAAATGAGTTCCATTAAAAGCTTGATTTATAAGTATCTACAGGGTGTTTACTCTATGGCACTCTCTGAATTAGGTTCAGAAAATCAGAAATGCCAGGAAGGAAAGCAAGGCACAGAAAATCAATCTTACCCATCTCACTTACTCCTAAACTTTGTTGGATATCTTACAGAGATTATGCCACTCTGTGGCCTTTTATATTGGTAAATGATAAATTCTGTCTCAGACAGATGGAAAGATGACAGATTTTGCCCTTTCCAACTTTTATGTAATAGTTGTATCTTTAATTCCGCCCCCGCCATTAAAGTTCATTTTGCTACTTGGATATGAACCATGAAGTGTCCCTTACTCCTGACTCATTGGTAGACAACAAGGATGTTATAAAACTATTCTTTATGAATAAATTATGAGTGTACTAAAGTGATTGTATTTTCAATTTTTTGTCATTAATAGCCCTTGAACTCAGAACCTGAGCATTATTTTTCAGCTTTTTCACTCAAGGCTAGTGCTCTACCACTTTGAGCCAGATTTCCACTTCCCATTTTTGGTGGTTAATTGGAGATAAGAGTCTCAGACTTTCCTGCTGGGCTGGCTTCAAATCACGATCCTTAGGTCTCAGCTTCCTGAGTAGCTAGGATTATTGGTATGAGCAACTGATGCCTGGCTTTCAGATTTCTTTTTCATTAATGAAAAGCATTTACCTCATTCAGTTTCTTACATTGATGTTGTCAATAACAAGCTTAAGAAAATACCACAGTTTCAAATGCCTGATTTCTTTGGAAATCCAAAGGGGTAGACAGTGATTTGACTTAAAAAGATGATTTTTTTCAATTTTGTAATTGAATTTGTAAAACATTAATTTTTTGTACAAAAGTATGTCTGTAGCATAAACTGTTACGAAGCATACTAAAATGGTAGCACTAATTCCTACCCAATTTGAACTTCTACAATGTGCCTACTCTAATCTGAAATACCTTCTTCCTGAACTCTCTATTTATACTTCATAGATGCTTTTAAATTTTGTTATGCATATGCAGATTACTACAGTTGTTTAGGTTTGTTTAAAATTTTGCTATGCATATGCATATAACAACAGTTGTTTAGGTTTGTTTATTGTCTTATCATATGTGGTCTTTTGAAACTTTTTTCAATTAACACTCTAAGGTTGATTCACACTATTTGTGCCTATGTTTTTACCCTTCTTTTTTTTCCTACTGCATAATACTCCATTTTGTGAGTATAATACTCAGTTACACGATTATAATATGTATTGCCCAATCAATGAGCACTGTGTGGTCTTGAGAGGTTCTGTGTGTTTCCATTCTTACAGACATTATACAGAGAATATTCTTGTCTCTGTAACCTAGTAGCTATGTACCAGAATTTCTCTAACACTGATTTTTGTTTTCCCTCTTATAAATCCTACAAAGAGCAGTGGGATATTTCCTATTCCCCTTTTTTTCTATTAATGAAGCCTATTAAGTGTCACTTACAAAATTAATTTCAAGTAAAAAAGTGACAACTGAAAAAAAATTAACTTTTGATTTCGCACAACTGAATCAATAAGGCCTTTGCACTGGGAAAGTGAACCAAAACAGACATTTCAGAGCTTTCTGACTAGAAGGACCCCAAACTCTGCTCAGGGTCATTACACTGATGGTTGTTTAGTCCCATTTGCTAATAAGAAGAGAGCATGAAAGGAAACAAAGCCATTTTAAGTTGAATCATTGGAGGAATTTCATTTAGGATTCCCCCCCCTTTAACCCCCCCCCCCAGGAGAACATCATAATAAAAACAGAACACAAAAAAAGGGAAAAGCCCCACATGATTTCTATCTCTGGGATATTATATAAAAAAACATGTTTGGAAAAATACCTCTGAGTTTTCTAAACTATTATCTCCTTATAGTTTCAGTAACATGTTAACCCACTTAGTACAATTAGTGCTTCATTAGTAAGGCTAACTAACTGTTGCCAGGCCCTGTAATGATTTGCCAGGCTTTCCAGATACAAGTGCATAATCAATGTTTTCCAATTACTTCTATAGTGCGACCACTATTTCAAATAAACTAGATAATAATACAAACCCATTACTGGAGCTGAAGTAGCAGAGGCATTTAATTGCAAGGCAGTTCTTCTCAGCTTTTAAAATTTTTCACACTAATGAAGTGTCATACAAAAAAGTTGTATTGATTTTTTTCCACCACATGGCTTCAACCACAAATATGTAATTATCCCTTTTATATCTAGCTGGGGGATTAAAATAATCTATAGTATATAGCCTTTACTTATCCCTGATGGGTTTAGTAGTACTTTTACCCTTTTCAAAATATGCAGTCCTTTGATGAATGAACTTTAGGCAAAATGTTGCTTTATCTGTTTCAAATCTTTGCTTTTTAAAATCAGTTTGTGTGCAGGCATTAAAAGCTTGAAATCACAGGCTTCAAAAAAATCCTAAAGAGCAAATTTCTGGTATAATTTAATTTATTGAGGGCATCATAGTTTTCTCCACTAAAGAAATCAACATGGGTATACAGTTTTGCACGTTAACAGCACTTACATTTGCATTTCACTGTAGTTAGGTTTTTATTCATAGCTAACACTTTATGAACCATGTTATATTTTTACATGAATAAAGTGGTTGCAGCACTAATTGGAGCCAATTCTTTCCCAGGTCTTCAGGAAAAAAAAAAGAAAAAAGGAAAAATAAGAATAATCCTCTGGCATTAAATTTCTCATTTTCTCATCACAGTTTGGTCAATAAAGGAGAGAAAAAAGTATTTCCTTTATGAAAAGAGAAGGTTATTATACGTATGAAGTGCATTTTGCAGAGATCGGGAATTAATGCTGGGAGCATAGGGCTTTTTAAAAATTAGCTTGTCTTTCTTGATCTTTTTCCACATAAATTGGTCCCTTCCAACATTTTTGCTGAGAATTCTTTTGGTTACACTTTAACATTATTTCAATTATGGTCAGTGTAAAAGTGGATTCAAAAGGGTAAAAAATACAGTTTAAATGCCTACAAGACCTCCTTCTTAACATTCAACATGTCAGAAACTATATCTCCCTGTAGCTGTGGTAACATGTTAGCCTCCTTGCTGGCCTGAGATTTCCCAGATGCAAGGATTTGCCTCATTTCTTGCCTTCCTATGTTTTGTGGTTTAAGGAAACATGCACAGTTAAATTAATGCACTTGATTTCAGGGACTAAAAATCCCATCGAGGTGACTGTTGGTGTTAAAAAATGTTATATAAGTCAACACTGGAAAATCCTGAAGAAAAAAAATAGTGGTGGAGCAATATACTGACATTTCAAACCCAGGTATTTCGTGTTAACTTTATAAATTTTTCTAGCAGAGTATTATGGCCAAAGGACTGTCTGAAAAAAAAAATTGTTCTCTACCAGATAGGGATACAAAACATTAAAATACATATAATTAAAAGATCTTTAATATCTTTTCAGAAACCTTACAGAGTATCTTAACTATCTATGAAACACATTTTAAAATAAAAGGGAGAAATGTAAAGGCTGATAATGTACATTCTTTGGATCTAACACCCATACATGTTACAGGTCCTGTCTGCAGATGAAGGATGAAAGGCAAATAAATAAACAGGTAAAGGAAGGCAGTGTGGATACTACAGAACTTATCATTTATTTTTTAAACTAATTCACAAACAAAATGTTTTGATACTGGTTATAAAAATAACCTTGAGTTTTTTTTCCTCCCAGATTCTTCCTATATGTTGGAATCATTTCTCTTTTGTTGTTTGCTTTCCTTATAGGTTTTAACACAATGATTAAATTGTCTTTATGGATCAGAGGTAGTGTTTGAGCCTATGCTAAATCCAGTTGGAGGTAGATTACTCCACCTCTCATTGCCATATGCTCCATGCTGTGAATGGGCAGCCTTATGTGGTGGGAAAACACCACTAGGAAACAGGACTGTATCCAAAACAGATTACCTTCACAGATCATGAGATAAAGCAGAATTTCTGTCAAGAGGGCAGAATGAGTTGAACCCTCTACTGTGGATTTCAAGTTCTCCAGTCTTAGTGCGGCTGCCATGGTGTATGTTTCTGAGACACTAAAGCTCCATTACCTTGACTATTGGCATAAAGCAATCAGAGTCATATTTATTGATGAAACCCTCAGCTCCCGACCTGCCACACTCAGTGTGTATCATAGAGTTGTCAGCAGAGCCTGGGCACCACAGCAATGAGTGCTTGTGACATTTCCCTTTCATAATTGATGAAAACAAAAGATCTTGAAGTTTGTAGGACACCAGGGTAATTTTAAAATAGTCTTCATGAAGGTTATACTGTGGTCTGTAAAATAAGCACTTTTCTGGCTTATGGTTTTTAGGAGAATCAATTGCCAACCAAATTAGAAACATAAACATAGCTGTTATTTAAAAGATTCAAATCCTGATGTGAGGGTTATAAGTTTGACTAGCTAATTGGGGAGATGGTTAATTACCATAGCATCAGAACATAATTCTCTTGTGGTGTGTTTGGTTTCACCAGCACAGATCTCATAGGGTTTATAAGCTTAAAAGTCATTAAATTGTTTTATTTCTTTGAAGTAATGATATTCTTTGATAGCTAAAATTGTCAAAGAAAAATAACAAGCAAAAAGTAAAAGGATTTGTTTCTCCTGTGCCAACTCTTGTATCAGATTTGATTGAACTAGTAAGTTAGTGATGACCTTGAACTGTAATTTAGAAGCAAGATTTCCTCAATAAGAAATTATCCCTAAATAAAAGGTAACTAATTGCACAGCTTTGTGGGACTTTTCAGGTACATATAAATTCTTAAAAAGTAAAAAATCTTTGAAGCGTTGTTGTGGTTCAAGTGGTAGAGGGTCAGCCTTAAACAAAAAATCTAAGGGACAGCACTGAGGCCCTGAGTTCAAGCTCCAGTACTGGCACACAACACACACACACACACACACACACACACACACACACACACACACACGCACACACACACACACACACACACACACACACTTGCATGGGTGACAAATATGTGCCCATGTAACATCCAATGTACTCAAACTATTCAGGTACAAATTTAGCCATGAAAAGCTATGCTAGTCAATTGCTTGTTTTCTGGTTATTCTGTTTCGCAATAGTTATATGGAGAGGGAAGAGGATGCAGACTGGAGAGAAAGATCACTGGACAGTCCTATAATTAGACACTAATGAGAAAAAGTATCACTTTGTATCTCATTCCATTCTGCCTATGAAATAGAATATGGGCTAACTACACAATGACAAGAGTATATCAAATGGAAACCTATGCTACACACACACACACACACACACACACACACACACACACACACACACACACACACACACACACACACACACACACACACACCCCATTTCATTAGTTTCATCTTAATGTATTCGTGTATCATTTATTCCAAACATGAAGCAATTTATGCTTCCATTTTATCCACAGGAAAGCTTAAGGCAGAAATGCACTGAATACTTCTGAAATTAATTATTCAAACATTTTAAAATCTCAAAAATGACATTGAAGGAATCAGGGAATCATATGAATGTATTTAAGGCTCAGACAAACTGCCCTGGAAAGGCTCACAGTTCTTTTCATAGTGAGAGGCAAGAAAGACCAACTTATATTATCCATATGGGATTTGGGGGACAACTTCCATATAGGTTTGTCTAAGTGGTCTGGAAACCCCTGCTGTGACCCTGTCAGGACTGCAAGGTCAGAAAGAATGTCCAGAACCACCTCTCTTCTATCTGCTGGTGTCTCTGACTGGACAGTGGTTCTTGTGCACCACCCTCAAGTGAAGGCCATGGTGTTTATGATCCTATTCACACACTCACCTAAATGGATGTGCAGTAAGGGAGAAATGCCTTTTCAACCTGGGTGTGAACAACTCTGGTCCTCAAATCTCAAACTGGACACCATCAGGAGCCACCAGTCCCTGCGTAACTCTTCCCAATCCAGCTGCTTAAAGATCATGTTTATGGCAGTTTTTTGTTTCAGGTAAAACTGAGAGGTGGAGAGATTAAAAGCAGAGACATTTGGCCTGGAAACTGGATCTGTGGGCCTGTTCTCATTCTTATCTACACCCAAGGCTTCTATCAGGTTGCTGACATGTTAATAAGCCTCACAGATAGTCTGTGAGGATTGCCATGATAATGCTTTGTAAAGTGTTGACCAGAGGTGCTAGTACTCAACGGGTGATCACTTTGAATCCTGAGGTTCAACCCACAAGATACGCATGCCCTTGTGAGTGTGCACATGTGTGTAACTGTGTGGATGTACACGTATGCAAGCACCTACCTCCTCCAAAGTCTGTGTGCCTACTAACAAAATTAGGATAAGATAGAGAGACTGGTTTAAAAACTTGAGAGGTGGAGAGAAGAGGGAGAAAAGAGTGAAAGGAAGAAAAAGAAAGGAAAAGAAAAAACATAAATCTCAGCACCTGGCCTTCCCCCACAAAGTGGGTGTTCTTTCACTCTTGTCCTTCACCCCCTTGGAAAGGTAACATCAATCCTTCCCACCAGGTGGGTGAGAACCCATCCAATTTACACTGTCAGTTTATCTTCCAGAGCTCCTCCTCCTTGTTTGTATCACGCAGGGATGAAGCCAGAGAAGTAGTGTTGCAAGGGGCTTGAGATGAAGCCTGTCAGACAGCATCAGAGCTGAAAATTACAGCTGATTAAAGGAATAAAAAAACCCTCCAGGATCATTTAGTGTTCTTGAAATTGACAAGTTAAGGTGCTACCCCTTTAAGTGTCTGTTAGCTCTCTCTGCTCTGAGAAAAGGAGCTTTTCCTGGAGCCATGTTTATGACCCTGAGAAACAGAAAGGAATGAAGTCGCAACCTTTTATGAAGCTTTAAATGCTTGGTTTTCACTTCCTAGTGGTTTTTTAATCTTAAAAACCAAAGCACCAGGAAACTTTGGTTTTGAGCATACATGGCACAGTTTCCTAACAGAAGCAAAGCTTCAAAAGCTGAGGAAGCCGGTCACTGGGAGTCCCAGAGGCTAAAGTTTGTTTGCCAGGGGGTTAAAATAGGTTGCAAAACCGTGTTCCCTTTCTCAAGTTGCCTAGGAAATGATCTCCTTTGCAGTGGAAGTGAAATGGGAGGTGTGCACTAAGCAGCAGTCACACTAATATAATGCCCCCTAAAAAGCCTTCAAGAACTCTATTCCAGCCATTAAACTCAGAGATGCGACGGGAGCTGCGTAACAGCAGCCTTATGGAGCCTAGTGTTGCGAGGCCTCAAATCTTCCTACTGCTTACTGTGTTTTCTGTTTGCTGCTTTTTATGGGCACACACATTTTTATTTTTTTATGGATGCTAAAACATTTATAACTTGTACAAGGTCAATGCAGAAAGCTTTGCATCGAAACTGAAATTGTACAAGTAGCCACAAGGGATGGATTAAACCTAGAAGAAGCTAAAGTGAACATTGCCAATGTGTGCTTGCCATTTCAGGATGCTCCAATCCAAATGGCAGCCTGGGAGCAATGAGCCAACTAACAGGAAGAGGATCTGAGGATTGACGTGTGACAGTGGACAGGGTGGTGAAGAGAGATGGCGAGATTGACCTACCATTTCTACTCTTGGTCCCTCCCCCCATTTCCTTCCAAATTGTCCTACTTGTGCCGCCCCCCCCATGTCCCCTCAGGCTATCATCAGCTTTTTCCCTTGGGTCTTGCCTATACCCCAGACTAGCTACTTATCTTGAAGACTCATCGAATTCTATTTAAAGACAAATGTTCCTGTACTCTCATGCATGTTTGGTAATTAACAGATTTATCATTAAAAAATGAGATTCCTCAGACATCAGACAGAATCAACTTATAAACCAGCTGTGAAGCTAATCTCTGGTTAGCCTTCTACCCTATTCCTCAGGGTATGGTACCTCCATTGTTGCAAGCCACTCAGAGAGAAAAACAAACTCAGTGAGTTAACTAGCAGGGTTGTTTGGAACCATGAGCAGACAGTGAGCTGAATAGAAGAAAGGAGAGAAGCCCTGTTTAATATGCCAGATTTCTACAGCCAGTGCATGTGAAGCAGTTCTTGGGCTGAGCATTCTACCATGTCTAGCTATGAAACCATGGAAAATTCACTTCACCTCTTAGGTCCTCAGTGTTGTCTTCTGTATTGTGGGGTTAAGCTGAATGGTCAGTTGTCCAGATGAAATGCACAATACAACCAGAATATTAAATTTTGCCAATTTATCACCCAACAGTAAACAAATTCCTAGAACAGATACTGGTTCAACTCACAAAAGAACAGTGTTCTAATTGCTGTCTGCTTCTTCACTGCAGTCATTGACCTATCTCTTCTTTATCTGCAAATCAGTTAGCTGAATCTGTAAAAGTCTGCCAGGCCTATTGCTTTACAGAAGAGGGAATGAAGTGCTGCTTGTGAAACTGCTTCAAAAGCTATCAAATGTCAGACAAATATGGAGTATTATGGATTCCATGATTCAGTGAGAGTACTTTGGATAAATGTTCTCCTGATATCTGATATCTTTATTCTCTTTAAAACTTGATGTTCTAATCAGATAAATACATGAGCACTTAATACCTGAGATACATATGGAGTCTCAAAGATTTGTTATTCATTCACAGATTTCTCTTTTCAAAATGACATAACCTCCTGTGATTAATCACTGACGTCAAGGCAATGTCTAAATCATGCCAACTGTTCACTTGAAAAGCAAGGGGTTTTGATTTTTATCTATGTGACTGGAAGTTACTAGCATTGTCAACTCAGCAAATTGATCCAAAAGCTGGTGATTTTACTGAAAATCAAAATATGTGGCCTCTTAGATGCCCTCAGTAGGATCACAATCTAGTTGGACTCAGGTACCTACAGAAAAGAAAATTTGCACCTCTTTTTCTTTATAGGGTCCAAGAGCGATCCATTTTTTCTTTTTTTCTTTTCACTACAAGTTACCTTCAGAAGTATCAATTTGTTTCAGTCCCATGATAATTATTGGCCCTATTCCTAAATCCACTAACATTTACCTGTTGCACAAAAGACATTTAAGGGCTTGAGGATAATAATTTATGCCCAGATCTTTTCCTCTTCTGACTTTAGTTTTGATATCACATCATGATTCAAAGCTTGGTGCACCATAAATTTTCTCCAAATGTGTAGTAATTCCTAGGTGCAGTCCAAAGTTATGATTCATTTATACTGGAGTGACAGCATAATACCTAGGTGTCAGAATCCATTAAAACTGTTCAATGTCTTCTGTTTATTTTTAGAACCAATTGAGACTTAACTGATGGTGAAAAATATACAGTCAAGTGTGTTTACTTCACCTTTACAAAGAATCCGTTATAGTCCCAATTAATTTGTTATTCCTGTCACAACAGGTACTGGAAACTTCAAAACTGTCATTACTGTTTCTGCTTTTCCAGGCCTTGTATTTAGTTTTAACCCATTCAGAGCTATGTCTATTGTGAAGTAAGGTTTCTGTGTGTGTGTGTGTGTGCACAAACACGCGCGTGTGCGCACGTGTGAGTGAAAAGACAGGGAGAGAGAGGGCAAGGAGAAAAAAATGATTATATATATAAAATACAAAGGGTTACATGTTATTTTTACTTAGGTAAAATAATAAAGCTATACCCCAGACAATATACCCTGAAACAGATTTGGCATTAGAAGCCCTTTGTCTGGATAGTAAGAGAAAAACAAAGGAGGGGGTAACAATGCTCAACAAGAAATGTCCTTATTACCTTACTCATGTAACTGTAACCCCTCTGCACAGCATCTTTACAATAAAATAAAATTAAAAAAGGAAGTCCTTTGTCTGGCTTCCAAAGTGATATGTCCTCCCTTCTGCCATGAAAGATTTCTTCCAGACTCTAAGGAAATTCAATCCTGATAGGCTAGACCAGTTAGGCAATAGTGGAATTTGAAAATATTCTAACTGTGATAGTCCTTAAAATATTGAGATATTTTTTCTGCATAGCAAACATTGTCGTTTCTTATTATTTCTGAGCGGTTAATATATGTGGTTTCTAGTGGAAAAGTCTGCAGAGCATGGAGAGGGCTGACTGTCAGCTCTTTCAGGCAAAAATCAAGTCATGACTCTTCGAAGGAATGACTTGTCATGTTTAAGGGAATTATTTTCTGTAACCAAAAATATAAACCATTCACAATGGATTGTTATGATAAACAGGAGAACAATCAGAAGTCATAAGCACAAGACAATTCTCATTCTAGAAAATGCCATCTACAGTCAAGCTGATTGCAACAGTTAACAGTCATTTAGACAGAGATATGTGAGAACAACCTACCATTTTCTTCCTGTCACAGGGAAGTTGATGGGATCCAGTTGCAAAACTAAGTGAGTCTGATTTCCCATGCTCACTAGTGACAAGGCATGTACTTGGGAATAAAGGATGCTGGGAGGCTGGCAAGTGGGCATGCCAGAATCAGGCTGCCTTGCCTTAAGACTTATTCTAATTCTGATCGGGATTTGAACTTAGCCTTATAAGCATAAATAGGCTATTTAACCTCTCTGAATCTCAGAGTTTTCATTCAAAAATGGGAAATGATAATTGCTGAAGCCCTACATGTGCAGTGAGAATAAAATATCAATATATCACTTATGAATGGTTAGCATATGATAAGTTGTCAGCACATATTGATTACTAGTGAAGTTGTCCTGGACTTATGGAAGTGCATGGTCTAGGTAACTGTTCTGCAAAGGTTTGGGGCTTCATTTGGCTCAGTATAGCCAATCGCCTCAGCTCTGAAAAGAGCAAGGAATAAGAAAGAGATGTATGGAAGATAGATGAAGAATAGGACATGGAACAGTGTGTTGGGCCTGGAACAGGGAGCAGAGCACTGTCCACTGGCTGAGAAGGCCACTGAAGTAGGCAAGACCAGCCTTGAGGACGCACAAAAGTCCAAGTGATGGTCAAGTTTTCATTCCCAAGTAGACAGAGCTTCAAACCTTGCCAGCAAGCTTTCTATAGAGTGAGTAAAGACAGGAAGGCAAGGAGTAGACATCTGAAAACTTGCCCCAGAAAGTTAGTGTATACCTTGAATTCAATTGATTAGAATTTATTAGAACTGATAGTATGGTTCAAATGGTAAATCATAGCAACCTAGTCTGCCTAGCAATGACCCTTTTACCCCCTCCCCAGAAAAAAAAGAATAAGGAAAACCAGAATGGGTGTGATAAATATATCTATAACCTTAGCTTCTCAGGAGCTGGAGATCAGGAGTTAGCTTCAGGAAAAAGTTAATGAGCCTCCCCCTCATTCTTCCCCTGCCTATCTCAAACACACACACACACACACACACACACACACACACACACACAAAGAAAACTAGGTGAACATTTGTTGTCTCAGATATGCAGTAAGTATAAATAGGAAGATCATAGTCCAGGCTGGTCAGGGCAAAAATGGGAGACCTTATTTCAAAAATAAAACCAAAAAGGCCAGAAGCATGGTTCAAGAAGTAAACTCCTGCCTACCACTGAGAGGTTGGAAGGGGGGCGTGAAGGAAGAACTTATTAATGAAAAGTTGCCTATGGCCCACTTATTCTCTAAAAGGATTGATAAAATAAATCAAAAGAATACATAATAAAAAGCTTTAAAATAAATTTTGTAATAGGAGACTGAAGGATAAAACAAAACCAGAATGAATCAACATTTGCTGGAACTGAACACATTATTTGGCTCAGAATATCTTGATAATAAAAGTAAAAAGTGAAGACATTCACATTTTAAGAAAAAAGATAGCATAGCAACTCTACTAGGAGCTAAAATATCTTGACATAAGTTTTTTGAAACTACATTATGCATAAGGAAATCAATAGAGGTTATGTTTTATTGGCATAAGACAAAAAAGTCCACCTACCCAGTTTCTTTTGAACATTTCCAACTTTATCTCAAATGAGATATATGAATCCCAAGTCCAGAAAAGCAGAGACAGTCCCTAGAAATAGCTAGAGAAACACACAAGGTAGGGAGCAGAGAAGTAGTAAAACATAGATTATGGGTGTTGTCAGAGAAGGGGAGCACTATGGCTGTTGATCTTTCCCCACTTGGTCCACTCTTTACAATAGCTACAGAACAAAGAAAAGTCTGAAGAAGGGCTGGGAAGGTGGTTCAGTGGTAGAGCATGCTTGCCTTGCATGCATGAGGCCCTGGGTTCGATTCCTCAGCACCACATAAGCAAAAAGAAAAAAAGCCGGAAGTGGCGCTGTGGCTCAGGTGGTAGAGTGCTAGCCTTGAGCTGAAGAGCTGAGGGACAGCACCCAGGCCCAGAGTTCAGGCCCCACGACGGTACCCCCGCCCCCCCCCCAAAAAAAAAGAAAAAAAAGAAAAGTCTGGAGAAATACATAGATGAGTTTTAAGTACACACACACACACACACACACACACACACACACACACACACACACACATCTATCTATCCTATCTATCTATCTGTCTATCTATCTATCTATCTATCTATCTATCTATCTATCTATCTATCTATCTATCTATCTATCTATCTATCTATCTATCTAGACTACCTTATGATACAGCAATTCCACTCTTGGGCATTTACCCAAAAGATTACAAACCAGGATTCAGTAAAGTAACCAGCACATCCATGTTCATTGCAGCACTATTCACCATAGTTAAGTATGGACTTAGCCCAGATGTACTACAAATGGATCAAGAAAATGTGGTGTATACCGCCGGGGGGAGGGGGGGCGCCACGGAGGACTGGGTGGGGGGGCCGGGGGAAGGATGGGAAGGGATGGGAAGGGGAAACAAAGGAGGAGGCTACAATGCTTGATAAGAAATGTACTCATTATCTTGCCCATGTAATTGTAACCCCTCTGTACAGTATTTTCACACACACACACAAAGAATGCTCAAAACCACCACCACCACCAACAAAATGTGTATATAAACACAATGGGATTGTATTCATCCATTAGAATGAATGAGATCGACTCATTTGCAAAGAAATGGAAGGATCTGGGAAAAAATATGTTAAGTCAGGCCCAGCTAATTTATCTAAGGTGTTTAAGAGACACCTTAGAAAAGCAAAACCAAAGTTCAACAAAATAAACACTAGGAAATGGGTACTTGAAAGGGGTGGGGGTGGAGTCAAGGGGAGAGGGGTAGACAAATGAAGACACATAGGGGGTAAGAACGTAGTAAAAGGGGCTGGGAAGGTGGCTCAGTGGTAGAGAGCTTGCCTTGCATCCATGAGGCCCTGAGTTCGATTCCTCAGCACCACATAAGCAGAAAATAAAAAAAGCTGGAAGTGGTGCTATGGCTTAAGTGGTAGTGTGCTAGCCTTGAGCTGAAGAGCTGAGGAACAGCGCCCAGGTCCAGAGTTCAGGCCCCACGACTAGACCCCCCAAAACAAAACAAAACCAAAAAAAAAAAGTGTAGAAAAAACTTTAATGTTTATTCTACAAAATTAAGAGTGAGGGAAGGGTGGGTTTGGAGGAATGGGTGAGGATGTTGAAAGAGGTCACGCTGATCAAGATCTTAATAAATTGCTTTGTTGAATGACAACTTTTGTACAATTTATTAAAGATAATTTAAAAATAGAATGTAAAGTACTCAGCCATGTAGTAATTCTGTTCAATTCACATTGGCACCTGGACAGTGCTCCATATGGAGAGATGCCTAATGGTATAATTTCTGATCGTGAAAAATATCTAAACAATATCAACCACAAGCAACTAGGGGAAAATTAAAATTTCCAGAAATGTTTACATATGACCAGATAATAGGGAGCCAATATCTATTCCTCCTTTCTGGCACTGGGTACCAGGATTTATTCTCTAGGGATTGGTAATAAATACCATGACTTTTCTGAATTCTCCAGTTCCATACTTGGCTCTTGACTTCAAGCTCCCAGCATCTCTGCTGAGATCTACAGGAATGGTTTCCCATCTACAACCTGGTGGTTCAATTTCTGCTCTCCCTATTATCCTTAAGAAACATAAATCTGGGGGAGGCTGGGAAGGGATGTGAAGGGTAAACAAAGGAGGAGGCTGCAATGCTTGGTAAGAAAGGTACGCATTATCCTGCCCATGTAATTGTAACTCCTCTGTACAGTATGTTCACAAATAAAATTAAATTAAATTTAAAAAAAATTTTTTTAAAGAAAGAAACATAAATCTTCTCCTGTTGTACTGGGAATAAGATTCAATGACAACAGCAACATTTCTCAGAATGACAAAGGAAATGCCCATTGATAGGGAATTTGGGCCCTTTCCTAAATAAGGCTTTATGTTCAGTCTTTCTATTGTCCCCTAACTTGTGGCCTTCAGCTTAGCCATGCTGAACTCCTTGTGATTTCCCATGTTCAGGATGGCTTCTAATGCCACCAGGCCTACCCTGGAAGGGCCTGCAAAAAGGGTCTGTGTCCTTCTTGTAGGACTTCCTGATCAACTGACTCCCATCCATCAAGACTCAAAACTCAACAAGCATTGCCTCTTCTCTGATGGTCTCTGACCCATGGTCTCTTGTGTCCCTTTTCAAACTCCAGATACAACTTTCTGTAACATTTGTTTATATTTATCCTGATTATTTATAAGGACATATAGCTTCCTCTCAATCTCTGAGGACACAAAAAGGCCCAAGTGCCTGGTTAAAAAAAAAAAGTATAGTTCCCCCAAACCTTGATTTAATAGATAAATCAAGCCAATTTGACCAGGGTTACAAACAACAGAAACTGTATGTGAATTGTGCTTTCATTTTGCTGCACAGAGAGAGGGTATACACACCAAATATTTGCAGTGTAGCTGTCCTAATCATGGATGTCAGGGCTCATTAGTTGTTTACAATCCTTAGGGAACTTGACACAACCAAGAGGACTTATTCTACAAGGACCAAGGAAAGTATCAACCATGCTTGCAGTACAGTCAATCCTTAGATTACTTGATTTCTTAAAAACATTGGTTACTGTTATGTGACCTTGGGAAGATTGCTTAATTTTAAGCCTTGGTTTCCTCTTTTATAAAATGGGAACAAAGTATCTTCCTCATTGGAATATGAAGATCAAA
The DNA here is from genome assembly GCF_024711535.1 of Dipodomys merriami. Taxonomy (NCBI): domain Eukaryota; kingdom Metazoa; phylum Chordata; class Mammalia; order Rodentia; family Heteromyidae; genus Dipodomys; species Dipodomys merriami. The sequence continues at coordinate 41,158,876 of NW_027202270.1, read as the reverse complement.
CTGTCTAATATTTACAAATTCTAAAATAATACTGGCATATACTACATGGTAGAGACTGGATTACATCTTATCAAAATGTGAATGTGGAAGGCTTACTTCCCAGAGTTGCCAGAGTTTGAAGGTATGCCCTATTGGGAAGTAATTAAGGCCAACTCAGGCCACAAGGGTGGAGCCCTGATCTGATGGGATTAGTACCCTTGTAGGAAGAGCCGGGAGAGAACTCTCTTCCCCCATCTCTCACTTTCTCTCCTCCTATCAGAGGAGATAGGAAGAGGGTTATCTCCAAACCAGGATGAGTCCTCACTGAACCCAAGTTAGCTGGCACTTTGCTCTTAGACTTCCCAGCCTTTGCAGCACTATGAGAAATACATTTGTTATCGAAGCCACTCAGTTTACAGTAGTTCCTTAGACCATCTACAACATCCTGAGCAGAATAATAAGATAGTAAGTGCTGAATAAATTTGCCTGTTATTGTTGTCATTTTATTATTTGATATCCTGTTTCCTACCAAAAGTGTTTCATATGTTTTAAGTGGTCTCTGTTTTCATTTTGCTGGGAAAACTATCAAAGAAAAAAGAAAAACAAAATATGCCCAACATTTTTTTCTGCTATAGTTTCAGAGTGGAATTTAATACTGGAAATTCTAATAGGAATGACCCTGTGTGAAGAAGCAGAGCCATGCTCATTTTTTGAGGTTTCCTGCTTGAGACCATCAGGGGGTGATGTGGATTTCTTGCACAGAGCAAAATGCCCTGGCTGACAGCAGACTATCCCTTCAATTTTGAATAAAATGAGTGGAAGATAACTGAGAAATTCTGCTCTTTCTGCTTGAGTGAATACCTGTCATGCTTCTTACATCTACTGTAGCAATTAACACACACAAAGCTATATTTGCTAAGCCAGGGCTCCCCAATGGGGGTGTTAGCTTATACCAGTGAATAGCAAAGACCTATCTGAATGTTTTAGCAAGCAAGTTTCTCCCTGGGCTCCAGTCCACCCAGCCATAGAGCAACTTCTGCATATGTGCATGGCTTCCTCTGCCTGGCTCTCATCTCCCTTATATATACTTTGTCCAGTCAGGACTTCCTGGCACCTATAGCAGACACAATCAGACCTCAGTTTTCCTTCCCTTAGAGGCTGTAAGAAGCTCAAGGGCTCCCAACCTGGTTGAGAGTACTTAAAAAATTTGTGAGGTTTAGGGTGACTCCTGGGACAGTTATAGGAGCATCAAGTGATGGAATATGGGCAGTGGTGATTGAATCTGCTGGTGATTGTGAGCCCCTGTAGGAGCCCAAGTTCAGAAGTACAGCTCCTTTCTCATCTCAGCCCTGCTCTGGGAACTCACCTTGTTTGAACACCTAGGTTTTGGTCTTACAAGTCTATGCCTGATTTATCAGCTTGATGATTGGGTTTCTGTCCAAAGTTCTCCTCAACTGGGGGCCCCGACCAGTCTCACTGCTCATTCATTTCTCCTGTCCAGGCCAGAGGTTTATCATTGGCCCTTGTGCTCACTGAGAAGATAATGTCTAGCTGCCACACCTCTCTGCTACTGGTCTGCATTGTAGCATAGCTATGACTGTGGGTGAGGGGTCTGGAGCACTTGCCACACTCCTCTGTTGCTTCAATGACTAGAGTTCCTGTGTCTGGCTTGGGGGCTTCATGCAGATGCTGGCCTGGTCCCATCTAGATTATCTGGACTTCTGGCTGTGTCTGTACATGATGGGGTCCCTTCCACCAGATGTGGGTTTTCATATCTCTGACTATTACACATCCAAACAATTGCCTTGCACTCTGGCATTGGTGTCTGAAACTATCATACCTTTTGGTGTTCTGATAGCCTTTCTTTAAAAAAACTATTGGCCATATTAGATAGGAATTGAACCTCAACAAAAATATAAAAAAGTGGCAACATTAGATCTTCCCTTTTTTTGGCTTTATTTCCTTTGCTTATTTTCATACTTGACCAAAAAAAAAAAAAAAAAAAAAAAAACGAAACCAAAAACAACAAAACACAAGGAACCCCCCAAAATAACAATAAACAAAAAAATCCCCTAAAAACAAACAAACAAGGAATCACTGGTGCTCTACCTCTAAATAATATCTCTGATGCAAGTGTCAGGCCTCATTTCTGGATCTCAGGGTCTCCAGGGTCATTTTCTGCCTACCAAAGCCTATGCCCCTTTTCTGACACACACACACACACACACACACACACACACACACACACACACACACACACACACACACACACACTTCCTTGAATCCTGTCTCAGCTCAAATTCACATTTTAGCCAACATTCTATGAGTCAAAATATTATTAGTGATAATATCGCTAATAATTCAATAATATACAATGAGGCCAGAGGCTTTACCATTAAGAGCACTAAAAATCCTGAAGCTCAGAAGTTCCTAAATCCAGTGATCTTTTAAAAATTATGTACTAAGTTAAAAAAGCGGTGACTTTCACGATGTTTTAAAGGTTGCACACTTTTTGCATTTTACCAGGATACTGTTATATCCTGTTGCCATGATTTCCTACGAGAAGTGCCTTCCGTAGCTTCTCTCCTAATTCACAGCCTCACTTCTGCCATTTCAGATATGGTGGACTAACTAGCTTCAGTCAGAAATCATTAAGAGGAAAAATTCCACAAACAGTTTATATGTTTTGCCGGGTGCCGGTGGCTCACGCCTGTAATCCTAGCTACTCAGGAGGCTGAGATCTGAGGATCGCGGTTCAAAGTCAGCCTGGGCAGGAAAGTCCGTGAAACTCTTATCTCCAATAAACCACCAGAAAACTGGAAGTGGCACTGTAGCTCAAGTAGTAGAGTGCTAGCCTTGAGCTGAAGAGCTGAGGGATAGTGCCCAGGCCCTTTAAGCACCATGACCGACAAAAAAAAAAGTTTATATGTTTTAAATAATATTTACCATAGTATATAAGTATTGATGTTTTATTTTATTATTCTTTATTGTTATTAACATCTTACTTTGTCAAATTTATATATTAAACTTTATCATAAATATAAACATAATATAAAGAAGGCTGGATACTACCTGTGGTTTCAGGTGGCTACTAGGGGTCTTGGAACACATTCCTGCAGGTAAGAGGGGATTGCTTTCTAATAGCAAAATGCCAGGACAGATGTGTTCTGGGACTAAGAAAATCCTTTCAGTGTAATCAGTTTACTGTCCTGCATGACTGTTGATAGTATCTATTTTTCTTAGTTCAATATACATCAGTGGAAACTTGGTCATGGACTAGCATTAGTTCCCATACATGTGTTTGAGATGATTAATGCTCAAGTCCAACATTGTACTTGTGGGGAAACTGAGACACAGAGAAATATATCATTTTCCCCAAGTCACCCAGCAATTCAGCCAGAGAATTTGCCCCTTTTGAGGACCAGGCTATGTCACTGAACTCTGATATCCTTAGCTGACAGCTTTCCTGTTATGAATAAGAAGGGAAATCATTATAATGGCTTTCATTTATTAAGTGATCACTTAGAAACTGTTACTGTGTGAAACACCTTACAGATTCTAATTCTAATCCTGAAACAGTCTTGAAAGGTAACTGTAGAGTCTCAATTTCTCTGGAGAAGAAAACAAAGAGCAGAAGACACTTGCTCCAAGTGTGGTGGTTAGTGTTAGGGCACTGATTTAAAACCAGGCTGACTGTATTTGAAGACCAATCAGCTTGAACATTTTTCTCTCAACATAAGCTCAGCCCTGGTTGCTCCATTTTAGTTAGCTTTAAAAATAATACATATGCTGGATACAGTGGCCTGTCATCCTAGCTATGTGAGAGGCTGAGCTATTTGGATCAAAGCCCATGAGACTCCATCTCAATGGAAGAAGTTGCATGCAGTGGCAAGTGCCTGCCATTCTAGCTATGACAGAAAACCTAAAATAGGCAATTTGTGGTCCAAGTATGTGTGTGGACAGGAAGCAAGACCCTACCTTAAAATTAAGTAGCACAAAAAATAGTTTGAGGTATGGCTCAGTGATAGAGTATCTGCCTAGAAAGCATGAGGTCCTGAGATCAAACCCAGTAAAGTCAAAACAAACAAAAACTCAGAGTATATTTAGATTTCAGATTTTTATCTTTCCTCATGTCATTAACACAGGCACCCAACCCTCATCTCCATAATCTTGCCATGATCTTAAAGGCACCCAGAAGATCCAGCAAGATGCAGCTCACCATTTAAACATAGCCTCACAGTACCCTGGATAAATTAAAGATGTGGCTGAGGAGGCTGAAGCTGTGTTTGAAGTTAATGATTTCAGCTATCTCAAAGATTCCCACGGATGGTCCCAGAATTACTCTAATCTGCATTTGTGTACATTGTTATGCAGCCTAACACAGTCCAACACAGCCTAATCACTGCAAAATGAATTCTAGTACATGCATTAATTCCCAGGTTATCTTATTATCCAGAGATATTTGTCCTTATTATTGTTATACTTGGGAGTCAGTGTCAGAAAACAGGGAATAATTTGACTATCCTGAGAAAAAAGATTGAAGACCAGGCTGGCATAAAAACCATTGAAATTTCTTAGTTCAAATTTGTAAAGAAATTATTCTTCTGGATGAGAAAAGAGGCCCTTCTGGAATCTCAATTCCAGACTAAACCAGAAGACACCTCGCTATCCATTTTCACTAATAAGCCCAGGCACCTCATTTCTTTGAGGGAAAGGACTGTGTCTTATTTATGTTTGCCTCCTAGTAAGTACTCAATAAGTGTTTGTAAGATTAAATGAGATATTTCTGGAGAAAAATAAATAGTATAAAGAAGTGATTGAAAGATAATGTGCAGAACCCACTCAGAAAAAAAAAAGACCCAAAACACTCCAAACACTCATAATCAAAAGATTATGGCTCAGGATCTAATTTGACATTGTGCCATATTTCTCTAGGGCTGCTTACCAAGCTACCAGAAATTGGGCAAAACAGAATTTTATTCTTGCAGAATTTTGGGTGCCAGAGTTCGGAAACTGAGATGTGAGCAGTGCCCATTTTCTCCAGAGGTTGTTAGGAAGATCCATTCTCTGCTCCCTCTCGTATCAGGTGGTTTTTGGCATTTCTTGGTTGGTGGCCACTCTTTGCAATGATCACATTTCTATCCCTTCTTCATGGCTTCCTCCTCTGTCTACCTAGATAACTCAGAACGCTCCCATTAACTTCTTTATATCTGCAAACATTATTTTCCCAAGTAGAGACACATTAACTATTTCCAAGAAATGGACCTATCTTGGGGGAATGGAGGGAATGGTCATTATTCATATCACTGCACCTCAGATGATTCTAAACAATACAAGTAGCCTGAAGTTCAGATTCCAGCATTGACTTAGGTAGGTATTACTGTAGTAGCAAAGATAAAAAAAACTAACCAGGCACCAGTAGCTCATACCTGTAATCCTTGCTATTCAGGAGGCTGAGATCTGAGGTTCATGATTTCAAACAAAGCCCAGTCAGGAAAGTAAGTGAAGTTTTCGTTTCCAATTAAGCACCAAAATAGCCTGAAATGGAACTGTGGCTCAAGAGATAGGTTACTTTCTTTGAAATTGAGTTCAAGTCCCAGCACCAAGAAAGGAAGAAAGGAAGAGAAATATAGAGGAAAGAAAAAAGAAAGGAAGGAAGGAAGGAAGGAAGGAAGGAAGGAAGGAAGGAAGGAAGGAAGGAAAGAAAGAAAGAAAGAAGGAAGGAAGGAAGGAAGGAAGGAAGGAAGGAAGGAAAGAAAGAAAGAAAGAAAGAAAGAAAGAAAGAAAGAAAGAAAGAAAGAAAGAAAGAAAAGGAATGAGGTAAACAAAGAACCAGACAGAAGGGTGAGCATAAGGAAGTTGGGCAACATTTTGAAAACTGTTGTTTATTATTTTTCTTTCTCTCTTGATATCAGGAGTCTAAGATCATGAGTATAATGTAATCTTCAGGCATGAGGACAATATTGTGGAGTTGGAAGAGCCTTGTTGTTTTATGCCTAGGAAGTGTTTCTCCAAACATCCTCCACTTGAGTTCATTTTTCAGTCCCTTCCATACTCCATACATACTGCAGGTGGACTGCTGTATGTGAGACACTGTGGTAGGTCCTGGAACAGAGATGGGGCTCTGCTCAGAGAATGTGGCTGTACATGGCTCTTCCCATATGTGCAGCCCAAAATCTTGGTAAGTTAACCACACCTCTGCAGGTCCAGTCAGCACTCTCTCCTCTTAGTTTTGTATGCGATCAAATATTTAATGAAGCCCTTTGGTTCTGTGGAGAACCTATAAGAATCCAACATTTACACTTTTGAGTACTTTCTTGACAATATTCTGCAGTCTATTTATTTACAGAGGGACCTTCCTTCATTTATAACAGACAGAATATTTAGGTCATGCCAAGCATTTTTCTTTTTCTTTGTCTGATTACTAAAAATAAGGATTGTACTGAACAGGAAATAGATAAATAATGCACTGACACCTCTTGCAGGAGACCTTTATGGTGTTATATTTTAAGCAATAGTTGACAAGGTCTCAGTGATGTGGTCCAGGATTCTGTACATATTAATTTATTCTTTTTGTTAGTGAGTGTTACACTGCCAAGTCCATGCTTAACATTCTGAATAATTACTCCCTCAATAATGAAGACAATACTCATGGTCCTTCTTAATAAAGTTAAAATCATTTCCCATTTATTTTTTTCCATGATACCAGAAGTCTCGTGAAAGCAAAGAATGGAAAGGCAGGGCATTGTGAAGTCACAGTACATGACAGTAGCCCCAAAAGGGGCATGCCTTCTCTAAGAAGGAAGAGCAAGCTTTATTTACTGAAATGGCTCCCTTGGTTTAGCCTGTCATTCCTACATTTATACCAAAAGAACCACCACATTCCAAGCTTCCTTCCATGATAGCTCAGAGGACTCACAAACAAGCGACACGATTTTTGTGCAAGCACAGTTATGGTCCATCATTATTAAATGTCTCTGGGTGGGCGGGAGAGGCGCTCCATCACCAACAGCCATTCATCAACACTTGCCGAACTGCTCACATCTGACCCCAGCAGCAATAATGCCACATCAAGTAGGCCAACTACCCAGTTTAGCAGCAGAGCAGAGAGCACAAGCTGGCTTCAAGATTAAGTACGCTGTTGCAGCTTTCCATTCCCAGGAGCTCCTTGGGCTGATGTTGTATTGATTGAGAAACTTTACCAGTAAGTATCACAAACAACAATAGCCAGGTCAACGATCGGTGATGCCTGAATATGAATTCCCCACGGGGCTGCACTCTGAGCTGAGCGGAGCTATCATGATGTCTGAGCACAGGTTGAATAAGGTTTCCTAGGAAGGAAAGAAGGAGAACCTGCCATTTACAATGACATTTAAGCAAATTCACCTGGGAGCAGAATAAGAGACAATGATGTAATTATCCCCAGCTTCCAATTGCTGCAAAAACCTGTCAACATTCAGTGTTTTTATGTTCTCCAAGCACACTTATTCTTACATTTCTTGCTTTTAATGCTTTTGGGGGTTCTTGATGCCAAACAAAATGTAAAAATGCAGGCAACATTCACATTAAATAAAATGCTAATATCACTTTCCTTGTAGACTAGGAATTCCTGAAGAACATATGATTTATAGTATTCATTTTTATATATTCCTTTTACCTTCCAAGGGATCAGTGAAGTGCCTAGCACATCTGTTTTCAGCCAGGTGTGGTGATATAAACCAGTTATCCCAGCACTCAGATGTTGAAGCAAGAGTGTCCCAGGACCAGCATAGACCACATAGAGAATTTAAGGCCAGCGTGGACTACACTGTCTCAAACATTTATTAAAGAAAGAAGAATGAGGGGGAGGAGGAAGAAGAAAAAGAAGAAAGAAGAAGAAGAAATCTGTTTTGAACTCCACAAGTGAATTAGCCACAGTCGATACAGCTAGTTGTTCATCTAAAATCAGTTCTAGAGCCCTGTGCTGGTGGCTCATGCCTGTAATCCCAGCTACTTAGGAGGCTGAGATCTGAGGATCGCGGTTCAAAGCCAGCCCGGGCAAGAAAGTCCGTGAAACTCTCATCTCCAATAAACCACCAGAAAATCGGAAGTGGTGCTGTGGCTCAACTGGTAGAGCACTGGCTTTGAGCTGAAGAGCTGAAGGACAGTGTTCAGACCCAGAGTTCAAGCTCCAGGACCGACAAAAAAAAAATCAGTTCTATACTTCCCTTATCTATAAGACCTGTTTTTTCAGGGAGGCAAATATGCCTCTCTAAAACATAGGTCTCTATCTTTTGACAGATTTTAAGTCTCTAAGTTGTGTCTACAGGAAAGCATTAATTTTTCAGATTAGATAAGATTCAGTGGGTACCTATTTACTGGCCTTAACCCTCAGTTCATCTTTTAGCATGAGTTGGAAATTCAGGGCTGAGGGTAGATTGTCAGCTTCAATGTAAAGAGTTTAGGAAAAGAGATATTGAATAATATTAAAGTTTGCCAGCTAGTGGAATATTTTTTTCATCTAGCATCTTGCTTGTGTAGCTCATTCTGGCCTTGAACTGACAATTTTCTCCCCTTAGCTTCCATAGTGCTTGGATGACAGGCCTGGGTCCCTATGCTTGTCTTAGAATCAAAAAATAAAAGAGAAATAAAAAAGAAATTCTAACTGGAAGATAAATGCCAATAATAAGAGATCTTTGCTCCTGACATTACTTCTTTGCAATCTTGTTTTGGTGTTAAGTGAGAATCTTCCACTGTGTGTTTTGGCAACATTGACCTGTATTCTGTAGCCATGGTCACACATAGGACAGCAGGAAACCTTCTCCCCCCTCAGCCCTGTACCACTGTGTCTGCTTCATGGGCAAAAAAAATATTTCTTTTGTAGTCATTGAAATCTCACTTTTGGCAATGACAAGAGTAATCTCAAAGGACCCAAGTCCAAGGGATAATCTTCTTGTCATTATTCTAGTTTGATTCCTTGGTATTGTGGCAGAGACTAACTGCCCCTCAACATTCACACCTCCTCTTTTCCTCTTGAGCAGAACTCTCCAGGTGCTAGCCAAACCTAGAACAGCTTACCTAGGAGCTTCATTTTTTATACTCTCTTGCAGCTAGGTATGACTGTGTGACCATGAATTATTCAATACAATGTGAGCAGAAGTAATGCCAGTAAATATAGTCTTTTTATTTAAAGAAAGATGGTTCTATTTGCTTCCTCTTATTCTATTTCTCTGGGTTGATATGTAGGTAGAATGGTGCAAACTATATTTGATTTTGTTGATCAGAGAAATCTCCTGCATTGGGAGATCAGTTACCTATGATCCAAGGGCCAAAGGCAGCTCATCAGCTGATTTTATATAGTCTACAGTATTTAACTGGTTCAAAAAAGTAAACAGAATTATGTTGTGACCCATTAGAATATGGGTTATTTAATAATTATTTTATTGCAGTGTTGCTTTTGTACTCCAACAGCAAAAGTGAATCACTGTAACAGAACCATATGGCCCATAACTAGGAATTGACTGAAACATAGGTTCCTAGAACCCACCACAGATGACCAAGTCAGACCTAAGCTATCAATATCTTCAGCGCTAACATGCTTTCCAAAAGCCCTCCAGGTAGCTGTATTCTTAGGCCAATAAGCTACAAGTTCAACACTGCCAACTTTTGATAAAGGTGTGTAACAACAAGAACTCTTACACACTTTTGATGAAGATGAATAATAGAAGAACTTCTGACACATTTCTAGTGCTACTATACTTTAGAATAAAACCTTGGGGAAACATTGAACACATACCCTATATTACAGCAACTGCATTCCTGGGTACGTGACTGGCAGAAATTATAAATGTGCACAAAAATAGGATCAAAAAATAAAAAAACAAAACAGCATTTGTATGTTAGCAATGAAATGAATAAATGGGTTGTGGAACCCACTCTTTGTAAGATTTGGCATTGTATCTATTACAGGATATAGATATATGACAAGCTTCAAAACCTTTGAAACTTTATTTTTTGACTTATTAATTGAAAAAAGGAACATTCCCATCAAGATGTGAAGTGTACTTTCCCTTCACTAAGGAATACTAAAAGTTTGTTTGTATTTTGTAGACCATACTTTTGTTTGTTTGTTTGTTTTGCTTTTGTTTTTGGGCCCAGTTGTGGGGCCTGAACTCTGGGCCTGGGCACTGTCCCTCAGCTCTTCAGCTGAAGGCGAGCGCTCTACCACTTGAGCCACAGCTCCACTTCCACTTCTGGCTTTTTTCTTTTTGCTTATGTGGTGCTGAGGAATCGAACCCAGGGCCTCATGCATGCAAGTCAAGTGCTCTACCACTGAACCACCTTCCCAGCCCAAGCCATACTTATATTTATAGTCCAAATAGTATTCTTTTTTGTTGTTTTGGTATTTATTTATTTATTTATTTATTTATTTATTTATTTATTTATTTATTTATTTATTTATTTATTGTCAGTCATGGGGCCTGAACTCTGGGCCTGGGCACTGTCCCTCAGCTTTTCAGCACAAGGCTAGTCCTCTACCACTTGAGCCACAGCACCACTTCTGGCTTTTTCTGCTTATGTGGTGTTGAGGAATTAAACCCAGAGCCTCATGCATGCAAGGCAAGCACTCTAGCACTGAGCCACCTTGTATTAGCATATGTTGATAGTAAAAGAGGAATTCATTGTGATAATTTCCTAGATGTGTTCCAGAGTACTTTGTTGCTTAGTGGATCTAATATTTTTTGTCTGTGAGCTTACAGACAAAAAATTAGACCTCTTAAAAGGATGATATAAATTTAGCAAGGTGTTTTAAGCACAAAATATAGTCTTTTCCCTGCCCAAAGTGGGAGTTGGCTTAGGGTCTTATTTTATAGTAAGACTTCTTGCATATTTCTGAAGTTCCATTCTCTTCTCAGTAGAAGTTAGCTTTTACAAAATGGTTGTCATAATGATCATTGTTCAACTATAGATGGATCTTTTAAGGTAAAAATATAAATATTGACATAAAATTATTTAAGTTCATCCAAATCACTGCCTTTCATCATGCTAGTTCAGTCACTGACCTACTGTGAAACTGACTGCACTTGAACTCAATGTGCTGCCTCTGCTAAGACAGCCATCCCTCCTTTCTACACTGCCTGCCCAATTTTAATTACAAAATTGAAAAAAAAAACACTTTTGTAGAAACTCCTTGGTGATTCTTGAGATCATCTCTTCAAAATATGTAAAGAGTATTTGCTATAAATATTGACTTTCCCAAAAATTTTCTCTCATGCACAAAGAAATCTACAATTTTATATATGCATATAACTGTAGAATTACCAGTGTTTTTGTTACTTTGTAGAAATCAAGCCTCCCTCTTCTACTACTATCATGGAGAAAGGATCTTCTTCATTGTTCATTATTTCTACCATTCTAGAAAATGGAAATGGCTAATGTCATTGTTATAATTCAAGATCAATCTCATGTATTCGATAGAATTAAGAGTAACTGTGTTTCTATTTTGTGTTATTTTCTCTACAATGTAATCCAATTTTTATAAACTAAGAAGTTAGGAATACAAAGCATTTGGTAGCATTTCACCATTTGAGGGAACACATGTTGCTAATGGCTTTCCTACTCATCTCTCTTCTCTACCACTCATATGTATGGACAGGATACACATTGAACCCAAGTTTCAAGCACCATGGCCAATTTATAGCAAGTGACACGGAAATAGCCTTAGGGCTACAAGCAGTTCATTTTTCAATGCCAAGAGCAAAGTGTTTAGTAGGTATTTTATAAGCCATACATCTAATACACCATAAGACATCTGTAGTTGTTCAAACTAAAAGTCCTTCACTAGAGATGAGTCAAGATTCTGAGGTATATGTGTATGTACGTGTGCTTATGCACACATATTGATATGTGCATAGAGTTCCTTGCAGACTCTCCTTTGAGAATTTCATAGGGAATAGCTTTGATGACTGGCTTTCTTTCCTCCTCTGTAATACATCTAGATGAGCCACTTGGGAATTGTGTTGAGTGCAGAGTTCTAGACCCAAACATGCACCAAATGGTTGAATGAGCTTGTTGCATTCCTCAGCCCCTAGCTTCATGTTTCCCACATGGCTCATGAAAGTGTTTGGCATTGAGGATTGACATAAGCAAGTTCTTTAAAAGTTTGATGCCCTGAAATCCAACATGGCACATTACTCTCTCTCTGCCAGAACAGACTTAGCAAGAGAAAGTAAAGTCTTTGCCCAACAAGGGCACCATCCAGTCCTTTCCCAGTCACTTCTTAATGAGTCATTGAACAAAAGGTCTTGATTAAGCCACATTTGAGGAAAGAAAATAGGCCCATCATTTTACAGCTCCTCTGTGTGCCCAAGACACTATGTCTACAGATAAGAGAGAAAGGGTCCCTGGCTCTGGCACCCCAGCAGTCCTTGCGGGGCTGTCCCATTCCCAGGGTGGAATGTGTCACCCTTGCCCCAGCCTACTTAGTGAATCACCACGTTGTAAACTGCTCAACAGTTTTTACATTAATAAAATAAAAATTGAGTTTCCTGGGCTTATATGGTTTGTCACAGTAAGTCTGTGTTAATATTTCCTAATCAGAGTGACCTCAGCCTGCCAGACTGCACAGGCCCCTAATCCTTGCTGTAATGTTTTCTCATTAGCTACGCAGCTTTGCCACACCAGTGGCAGCAAGCAAGCACTGCCTCGGGCACCACTGGAATTAATTACTTCGAAGAAACACTGCTGTTTTGAATTGTCATCTTGAATTTATCACTTGCCACTTAATGTAACTCATCTGACCTAATACCTTCATCGTGTCACCAGGGGCCTTGGCATGGGTTCCACCAGGGTAATAGCAGGGGGAGGGGGAGGCGGGGTTCTGGATGCCTTAATGCAGCAGAGATGCCTAACACACAGCTGCTGGAGGCCTGGTTAAAATCCTACCCTGGAGGCAAAGCTTGCTAACAATGCCCCTAGCAAATTGCGGATTACCTATCCGTCATGTTCTATCTGAATGAGGCGAGTGAGAGGTAGGCCCATCATGTCTCACTTCTGCTGTGTGAAGAAGATAATATTTCATTTCTTTGAATCTAACAGGCCCCATTGTGGGCCTCAGTTGGGCTATGATTTTGAGTATTAATGAAACTGATAATTCATGGGTGGAGGAAAGGTCGCTGGTGAGGGTGTGTGTGTGCATTTTTTGGACTAAGGCTGGAGTCTTTTACTTAAAATTCAGAAGAAATCGCTCATTAAACTACCCACATACAAAAAATGTCATTTCCCCCAAGAATAACCCAAAGTTGGAATCTGTGCTGTGCTTTTTCAGGGCTACATGTTATCCTGCTTCTTATGAAGATGATTCTAAAATAGTATTGAAAATGCATATTTAATAGGAGAATCAATGATTTAGTTAGCTTCATTAAGCCAGAGAACTTCAGTGTGAAAAATCAGCTCTGAATAATAGTCTTAATTAAACTTTTATTTCTTTTTTGACAACATGAGGTTTGAACTTACCTGGAAGGTGCTCTACCACTTGAGCCACTCCTCCAGCCCTTTTATGTTTTTGCTTTTGGTTATTTTTCAGATAGAGTCTCACTTTTTGCTCAGGCCAGATTTGAACTGAGTTCCTTCTTCTAATGTCTCCCGCATAACTAAAATTGTAGGCATGCACCATGAAGCCACTTATTTATATGTGGGTGTCACTTTTCCCCCCAGGCTGGCTCCAAACCTTCATCCTCTCAACCTCTGTCTTCCAAGTAACTGGAATTACAGGTATGATCCACCCACCATGGCCTTCATCAAAAGTTACATCTGAAAGCACTAGTTTTCAAGTTTTCTGACCATCTTGAGTTTAGACAAGCATCATTATTTCCATTTAAAAGTTGCTCTTTCGGGTTTTTTTTTAAAACTTTTATTTCAAAAGACCATAAAATATGCATTTATTCAGGTATATGTGTACAAATATACATACAATACAAATGTGTAATTTCTAGAAGTTTACAAACAAAATATGTCATATCAAAGCTAAGACTAAAGTATGGAAATCCTACTGATAGAATAATAAGTAAAACCGATCTACTTTAGTAATGACAATTCTCAGTCTGTTTTATAGACAGAAACATTTTCTGTGACTCTTATGCTGTACAATATGCATAGTAAACTTTGGGAGATATGTAATGGAATATAAACATTAACAGCTACACAATTGTGTTGTTTTACAAAGACTATTTATAGAGAATATACCGAATGCCTCCCCAAAGTATACTTAGACCTAAGCCACCATAATCTTCCTGCTCATACAGCAGGAAATCTAATACACCAGCTCAATAAACCTGTAGGAAACAAAGGTTTTATGTAGCATTAAGTGTCACAATATTAACATGCCCATATTACTTTCAATTGCTCTTATAAGGTGCTTTTTAACAATCTAGAAAGTTGAGTGCCATTAAGAGAAGAATATTGAGCTATGAAGTAAAGGACTGGAAAGGTGAGATAAACATCCCAACTTTACCTGGGTTTATCTCTGGGGTGAAAACCATTGGTGCTGTTCCCATAAGGGTTGCCCCTTCAAATTCCCCTACTTTACACCTTCTTGTGTTGTCAAGGTATGTAAATTCTGTCAGAGGTGACAATATTTTAAAAGATGTCAAAAGCCTGGACTGCCATGTCAGATCAGCCATACAACTCACCTTTTTGCCATTAAGTTTTTACAACATTATGTGCTATGAGCTTCAGAGGCTATGGTAAGGGACCAGAAAGCTCTTTCCAAGTACTTCAACCCAGGAATGCACACCACAAATGATAGTGATAGCAGCAACAGAGATCACCATCCCCAAAGTACAGCTTGTCCCTAAACATGGACATTTGCTTTGGTGAGTTTTGCAGAGTGTCTAGTACACTGTAACTGCCTAATTAATACCTAATGACAGCGATGAACCACTGGTGATATTCAGCTAACTAATTGGGGTCTTCTAGTATCTTGAAAAGTTTCAACTTAATGGCCATTAAAATACAGTATCTTCTACTTCTGCTGCACCTGCCAACTCCCCAAACTTTCTACAAACAGAAATTCATTAACTGAAATTCTTTGATGAAATATTAATGGTACAAAAGAACATTTTGAGGATATTAGAGATACCCAGTGTTGAGAAAATAATTAGCATCTTCTAAGCACAAATTCTCCCTTTTATTGCTTGGACACACTCAAGCACCATAGAATGTGAGGTGGTTCTAAAGGTATTCTCAATAAATATGCAACGTCTTAGGCTATATGAACTAGTAGACTGTAGATGCTTTCTTGGATTCACATAAAAGGAACAATAACATGTTATAACACATTTATTTTAAAAATATTGAGATAGTTTGCTTTGAGGTTTGAGAAAAAAATCCTTCTTTCTCTGTGCAGTGGTCTAAAAACAGCTCTGTCTATTGTATACTTCTTTGGTTTACCCCATCAGTAAACCTTTTAAGCTGAGTTTTCTTTTCTCACACTCCTACTATAGTCAAATTGTTATTTTTCACAGTTGCACACTGTTAATAAGCCCTCTTCAGGCAGACATCAATACAGAAGGTCTGTGAAATCTTTTGCTGATCTTTTGATATTTCAAAATGACTTAAAATGATGTGTTTTAAAATCCCGACTCTTAGCATTAAAAATATACCAGTGCATGCTGGGAATCAATGGCATTTAGTGCTGCTGCCTTGTAAAAACTCCAAATCCTAAATGGTTCATCATAATGGTATTGGCAGATGTGGTTTTATACTTTTAAATTCCTTAGAGTTGCTGGAAGGGGTGGGTGGGAGAAAGCATATAGATATGACTATGTAGATAAAATGATATCATAAAATCTAGTTAGCTAAGAGTAGAATAAGGAAACTCTGTGGCTGGATTATTTGCTATTGAAGAGAGATTTTCAAGCAAAAGAGAAAATGTATCATTTGCAATTGAGTGTTTTCAATTACTTTTGATCATTCTCAGACATTCTCCTTACAACATACCTATCGAGACACAAGATTATTTTACATTCTAAATGAAAGCAATACACATGCAACATTTATTCATAAATGGAGACCCTGTTACTCTAACCATGCTGCCAAGATAAGGTAAATCTATTCATAATCACTAAAGTGATGATTTTCTGTCACATTATTCCCTTTCATCTTAATACACAATTTCATCACAATGAACTGTATTAGCTACAGAGTCCACAGCTCTGAGGTAACAATTGTCACATTGAAATGGATTGCCAAATAGACTCTACTGGACTAGAAAGACAATTATAGAAGATGCACACCTTTTCATTTCTTCTTAACACAACTGTGAAACAGTCATATCCTATAGCTTAAGGACCAAAGACATAGCAGATTAGACATCTAAGGAAAATGCAACCACGATGTAAACTATTCTAATGCAAATAGTTGTTCCAACTGGGACTTTCTGGGTCAGGAATTAGACTTTGCAAGACACAGCTCAGGACAGGCACTGGGAAAAATTGTTCTTTAAGCAAAGGCTGCTGTGCATCCCTGGACATATACTTTTATCTGTAATGGTCTCCAAGGAATAGCAGTCTCCATCTCTCATGTCACCCCCTTTGATTTATTCACAATACCTTATTTGGCAATAAGAAGAGAGAAATTTTCAAACTAGGTCTTTTTTGTTTTCAGTACCTGGAAAGCAATCTACCTAAAAGCAGATTCCTAGTTCTCATTACTGTGAGGCTGAGCTCATCGCGGCCATTGTCATGCATGCACAGTTGTAAGTAATAATGTGGCCTTTAATGACGGAATGATGGACCTGCCAAACACTTGCTCCTGCCATAGACTGCTTGCATTTCCCTGCTGGAGAGCACAGAGATGCCCATCTGGGAGTTATTAACATATCCTCGTCAATTCAGAACCGACTTTAACATAATCCATATTTGTTGGAGAAAGTCCAACATCAGCTTGAGAACTGCAGTCACGTGCCTCAATGACACATTTCAAACAGCACACACGGAGCATGCTTGGGCAGCTAAGCAATTCAGAAATGCAAATAGCTGAAGCACTCTTCAGACTAGATAAAAAGCACAAATCCCTTTTGGCGAAAGACTGGATGTCCTTTTAATATCACTGGGAAAACAACCAAGCCAGAAAGGTACAAATTCCAGAGGCACTGATTCAGGTTTGGTGGGTCTCCAGAAAAGTGTTTTCTTTGTTTAGTTTATTCCAGTCATGTTGATGGGAACAACCTCAAATCGAACCTTGGACTTCAGCTGTTGTCAGGCAGAGATGTTTGTCTGTGATGCAGGACAGATGCTCTCAAACCAACAACATTGCACAGTGTCCACTAGGCTTGTTGACATATGTATAAGCACCGCTTTCTTTCCAACACAACAAAGAGCTAGTGATTCCACATCAACATCATCCTGCTTCTGGTGCAGAACAGGTTATTGAATAGATACTTGTCTCTAGAAGAAGCTAGACTGATTATTTTAACACTAAGTGTGAGTCCTCAAGAAACAATTTTATATCAAAATGTCATATACTATTTCTAGAAGTTATCTGCAAACGAGACACTGGTCACTGTGGCTACATAACATATGTATGCCCCCATATTTTTTCCATGACTTCAACATATTTAAATACAGTTTGCCAGCTATAGTTTTTGGTAGACAAATATTTTGGGTGTTATCTGTGCTCTAAGTGAAATAAATTAAAGAATAAGACAGGATGTATTGTTGTATGGATTGTGGTGAAGCTGTGATAAAATCCTCTTTTTAGAGTATGAAAACCAAAGACAAATGCAGATCTTTTCCCAGATATTTAAATAGACTTACAAGGCTGTATTACTAGACAGCGTCACTCCACCACTACTAGCTTCTCTCATTTAATAATTCCATTGTGGTTTTGGAGAGAATGTTTTTGTTCTTATGAAATGTGTTAATGTGTCTAGGGAAGAAGAATTATGGTATCCACAATCTCTTAAAAAGCTCAGCAAGAAAACTAATAATGAATACACAATGACAGAGAAAGTGAACATGGAACTGAAACACATAGGTAAAGGCTACAAGTATACTCCTGGTACCATTTGCCCAAATAGTTTAGTAGATTTGAAACTTAACAAAATAATAAAATAGACTCCTAGTAATGTGAATTATTAAGAAACTAAAATTTACTATTTGGAAATTCTCTCCTATTTACTGTTCTTTGCTTAATGCTTAATTTTAAATAAGGGAAATGATCTAGAAGAAGGAAGACAATAAGAAATATTATATTGAGGGACAGGACACTGAGGCTGGAGAGATAAATAAATGGGAGGAATAAGACACATGAGGGGACAACAAAGTGTTCCAGGGGCAAGAGAGCACCATAGCACAGTTCTGAACCAAAAGAGGATTTAGGGGCAGCCAGGGTAACATAGGAAGATGGGGCCAGTAGATATATTTGATCTTTAGGAATAGAAGAATATTCAAGAAGTTCAGAATTTTGACATGGAATACCTGCAGACCAGAGAGTTGGGCTATAGGGTAGAGTGCAGTGCTGTTTGGAGAAGCCACCCCACCCACTCTAATGAGGGGACAAACTGGGCCTTTATAGGATGAGATGGACAGAAATTGGAGGGGGTGTCTTTAGTCTTTGGATAGGATTTCATCTTTGTAGATTTGGAGTGTTTTAAAAGTTACGATTCTGAATATAAACATATAAATATATAAGCATATACAGAATTATATATATATATGTGTGTGCATATATGTGTGTATATATATATATATATTATCAGTCTGACTAAAGTATAGTGTATATGTGTGAGACACCATAATGAAGCCCCTTTGAACAATTAACATGCACTTTAACAAAAAAGAATTTTTGTAAGTTGAAACACCTCTTGTTTAAGGTATAGGCATTAGTGGGAGGGAGCAGACAAATATGGAGAGTAATGGAGGTGAATTATACATAATACTTCATATATGTGAAAAATAGGAAGGGGATAGGGAAAAATGGCAGAAGGGGTGATTTTGATCAAGAAGTGCTGTAGACATAATGGACTTGTTTAATGAAACCTCTTATATAACTAACTGATGTGAATATATTTTTAACATAAAAAATTAAAAAGGGGCTGGGAAAGTGGCTCAGTGGTAGAGTGCTTGTCTTACATGCATGAGGCCCTCGGTTTGATTCCTCAGCACCACATAAACAGAGAAAGTCGGAAGTGGCGCTGTGGATCAAGTGGTAGAGCACTAGACTTGAGCTGAAGAGCTGAGGGACAGCGCCCAGACCCAGAGTTCAGGCCCCATGACTGAACATGACAAAAATAAATGTGAAATGTGTTACTGTGTCTAGGGAAGAAGTGCAATTATATAACCTTTGTTACCAGCTGGGCTGTACTAGTGAGTAGCCAGACATCCAGGAAAGGACTGATGTAGAAACCAGGGAGGAAGCAAAGGGTGGGAACAGATGAGCAACTTGGATTTCTGGGAGGACCCTGCTGGGGGTCATTCTTCTGAACATCATGGCTACCTATGATCTACCCAGATTGGGTACATCAATGTAGCAGCTGCCCTAGTGAAGAGCTGTTTTAGAATCTTCCTTAGTTATAAATTTGGCTCAGTAACTTCAGAGACTAGAAATTTCCATGAATGGATCCCAACCAAGCCAAATGAGACAATATCTTTGTGTTCTGTCTCAACATAAATTGAAGCAGGAAGAAGCTTAAAGAAGCTGCTCGCCTTAGTCTCCTCTCCATTATTAAATAACTTGAGAGCAGTACTGTTTGTTCCCAAGGAAAGAAGTCACCTCAAATAGAATGTTCAGCTTATAAAGCTGAATAGTCAAAGTCAAGTAATCAATGTGAAACAAGTGACCTGGAGGAGTTCACAGACCAACAGGCAGAGAGATGCTCGGGTTTGGGCTCCTTCCCCACCTCTGCCCACATCCTCTTCCTTCCTACCATCAAGATTGGGGTGGTTGTCATGTCTTCTTGGTTCTGTCCCACCTTATTACTGCCCTTGACTCTCACATAAATCTACTTTACCTTATAGAAAACCATTAAGGATTATGGCTATGACTTGTTCTTGACCCCTTAATTGCCCTCAGATGGCCCCTGAGATGGCCTCAGTCCGGGGAGGTTATACTCTCTGCCCAAGGGTCTGTGTCCTCTGTGTTTTTCTCACACAGAGTTCAGCATATTTGGTGTCTTTGATGTGGTGGTATTCTACATGAAGCTTCAGGAGGATGGAGACAGTAGGGTTTCTATGTGGGCTCTGAGGAAAATGTCCAATGACTAATATAAAAGTTTAGCCTGAGAACTGACCAAAGCATATTAAAAGTTATGTCCTAGGGAAATTGTGTTTGTTCTTTTAAATATGGCAACTACTCAGCCCAAGACAGCAAATGAGGTGCCTGCTCCTTCACACAAGGGGAGGTTTGCTCGTTCACACTGTGAGGTAAATGGATGTAGAATATTGCCGATTCTAGCTAAATTGCTGTCTCATTAGTGTTATTTGGTATTTTATTTGAAACCTGAATTTCTCACAAAAGCAAAGCAGAAAGGGAAATCCAGCCCTGGAGTGAGGAGGCACATTAAGTGCCACCTCTTTCCTGCATGTCCCATTTTGTGTATGTTCCCCTTACAGTTCTATGGAAGACTTATCTCCTAATACCAGGATCAACAGTTTCCACATTTCTTCTTTGGCCATGTTGACATAAATCCTATGTGTAGATGAACAACATGACAAAATATATCTTAGTTCCAATCTATGTAATCATCTAACCTGGAAGAATGAGACATGGGAAGACGTTGAATTATTAGGAAAGATCAAGAGTAATTCTGTTAAGTAGACTAAAGCAATCCGGATAGATAAAGCAGAAAATTCTGGAAGGTAATGAAAAAGGAGCAGCAGAGGCCTACTGTGAGGATGTGTTCATTGCTTATTGCTAGGGTTGCAGAGCATCACCCCTGCAGTCTCAGGCCTTGTACCACGCAGGATGCAAAGCGGTTACATGACAGTACAAAGTGTAATCCGTCAGCCATGTTTGGAACACTTTAGGGTATGGGAAATCAATAATGAACCTTTTAATAGAGAAGTCTATTTTAATGTTTTAGATACATTGTTTTAGTAGTTTATGTGTACCCTATAATAATAGGGCACCCCAAGATCAAAAAAATGAAAAATAGTTTTTGTTTTTTGAAATAAGTTCTCATTATATGCTGGCCTTAAACCCACTCTAGTCTTGGATGGCTTCAAACTCATCCTCTTCCCACATCAGCTACTTGAGATTACAGGTGTAAACATCCATGCCCATCTTGAAAACATAGATTTTTTTTTTAAGGTATCACTTCTGCAACTTCAAAGACATGGAAACATGTTTTACTACTTATAATAACTAATTTCTTTACTGGAATGAAGAGTTGAGATCTCTAACTTCTGTAGCTGTAGTGTCTTCCCTTCGAGCCCAAGTCATACTAAATAGCAGGAAGATACCATTTCTTCTAAGCATGCAAGGATGGGCTAACATACACAAATCTACAAACATGGTCAACAAATAGTACATCAATAGAATGAAGGACAAATCCATTTGAATGAAGGACCGTATGATCATTTCAACAGATATAGAAGTATTTGATAAAATTCAACATGCCTATGTGATAGAAACTCATAATTCGATATATAGTGTTGAGGAAAGTACCTTAACACTATTAAGACAGATGTAACAAACGCACAGCGGAAGCTTTTCCTCTAAGATCTGCATCAAGACAAGGAGGCCTATTTTTACCATTTCTACTCACTACAGTCCTGAGGGTCCTAAGCAGAACTTTTAGGCAAGAAAATAAAACAAGGGACATCCAAACTGGAAAGAAGGTTAGTTAAATTATTTGCATACAACACAATCACATAGATGTACAAAATCCTAAAGATTCCACTTAAAATAACATTAGAGTTAATAAATTCAGTAAAGTTGCAGGATAGACAAATCAGTAGTGTTTCTGTGTGGTGATAATAAACTCTCAGACAAAGAAACTAATAAAGCAATCTCACAATAGTTATAAAATAAAATAACATGAAATAAAATAATGAAATAGTAGATATTATTCTTGAGTTTCCCCTCTCATGGTATGGCAGCCTACTCTCCCTGTATCTGTCTGTACAGAACAGACAGACCTACATATGATATAGATTGTTCTCTCTACAGAAGGGCCAATGTCTCTCACACCTTAGTACCCTATAGAATTCCTTCCAGAGTGTGGAACCCTGTTGGCACTTTTAATGCATTTTAAATTCAAATACTTGTACTAGGGGGTTAGAATTTAACGTGTCAATTTAAATATAGGTGTATCTTGATCACAGTCACTTCTATCCTTCTCACCAACTCCATCTACCCCTTCCTCCACCATCCATATCAAGTTTTCTGCTTCCTTTTTCACCTGCATACATTGAGTATTATGACTTTATTTGTTCACCACTCCTTTTATCTGTAAATATATCTGCTCTGTTAGCCCATCCCCACCCTGATTCCAGACATGGTCAGCTTCCTGACACTTTCGTTAAACTGTTCTTTGTATAAAGAGGTTATCTCATGGACTCTCTCTCTTGCATATACCATTCTTTAGATAGGCCCACTCACATTTCTACTTCAGTAGGTCCGGGTGATGCTCATGCTGGTGACATAGGCAATGCATTTGGACAACAGCTGAAGTAGGCTATGGTGCTGTAACAAAAGACCCCTAAATCTCAGGGACTTGCAACCTCCCAGATTTATTTTCCTCTTGTGTCTTGTGTCTGACAGGTCAGCTGTAGCTCTGCTCCAGGTTAGCTTCCCTCCAGGCCACTATGACTGAAAATCCTCTAACTGACACATTGCCAAGGTCATGGCAGAGAGGAGAGAGGACTTGAGTGACTACTGCTTAGCAGTAGTCTTAAAAGCTCTAGCTTATATTTCATTGGCTAAAGCAAACCACTTGGCCAATTTGATGTTAATGGTAAATGAGAGATCAATCATGTATATGTGCAACTATTCAGTCTATACCCTACACCTGCACTGTCAGTTAATTCCCTTCCTTCATACTAAATGAGTTCAATTTATGATTGAATGCATGGCTGCTTAGAATAAAGACTACATTCCTCAGGTTCTCTTACATCTAGTAATGGTGACCCAAGTAAGTTGTGGCCCATTTGCAAGCAGAAAGTTATTTCTGAAAGAGCAACACACATATGCTCTTTGTCTCTCAGTTTTTCAAATGCTTTTCTCCATCCTTTGCCTAGAAAGCAGACATGACCACTTTGAAGCACGAGATGGAAGATACTATGTCTCTAATAGAAAAGGTAGAAGGCTATAGAACAATGTATTAGCCCCAGACCACCAACACTTCCACATGAAAGAGAAATAAAACTCAATCATGTCGAAAGCACTGTTATCATGGGTTTCCTGTCACTCACATCTGAATGTAATCCTGACTAATGCCCCACAGAAAAGCTTTCTTTTGAAGTCTGCTCCCTTCTGTCTACAGTTTCTTGTGTTCCACTCATCCGTCAGCTATTTTCTGAGCTCCTGAGCCATTTCTTCTCTTCACAGTCCCTTTCCCCATTCTTAACAATACAGTGAGACTCAATATATAGAAAGCAGTCAGACATAGCTTTGTTCTTTCCAAGAACATAAACCAAGACTTTATAGTCTGATGATGGGGAATGGGACAACAAAAAGCAAAAGCTTGTCTGGTTACTACTTTCCTAAAGAACTTTCAAACTAGTCTTCTTATTCCAACAACATTGACAATGCCCTCTTCATTGCTAAATCCTCCCCTACAATATAAGAGCTTGAATTCTGTCTAAGTTTAAAGTAAATTACATGTCACACAATGCCTCATCCAAGAACAAGAATAACACTGGTGTATAAATGTTTTAAGGTGATTGTTGGAGGACTGAGGGCATTGTCTTTCCTCTGCTTTCATTCTTATTTTATATTCTTTTGTATATATTCTTTTTTATTGTGAAAATACCATACAGAGGGGTTACAATTACATGGGCAAGGTAATGAGTACATTTCTTATCAAACATTGTTGCCTTCTCTTTGTTTCCCCTTACCATCCTTTCCCATCTCCCTCCATCCCCACCCCCACCCCCTGGCCAAAATTGTAAAGTTCGTTTTTTGACCTAACAACTTGTACATCTCATTGTTGCAATGGGTCCACCTGTATCCCTATTTAAAAGATTTCTTTTTTCCCTTCCCCTCCACAAATTATACAAACATCAAATACAATGAAGGCAGGGGTTATACTGTGGCGGAGGGACATACAAAGCAACAAAGAAATCATCTTATAAATATGTTAGAAACAATCGAAAGAAAGAAAAAAAACATTTGAATACTTATCTTGAGGGTTCATTTCACCTACCATCAACTTATCTGACCTTTTCTGCTTGTCTCAGACATATACTAGTTATTGCAAATAAGGGAAACCATGGGACTTACGTTTCTTTGGGCCTGGCTTATTTCACTTAATATAATTTTTTCCAAGTCTTTCCATTTCCTAACAAATGGGGCAATGTCATTCTTTCTAATGGAGGCATAGAATTCTATTGTGTATATATACCATATTTTCTTGATGCATTCATCTACTGAGGGACATCTGGGTTGGTTCCATATCTTAGCTATTGTAAATAATGCTGCAATAAACATAGTTGTGCTGGTAGCTTTAGTGTGGTCTTGTTTGTGATCATTTGGGTAAATGCACCAAGGTGGGATTACTGGGTCATAGGGGAACTCTATGTGGAGTCTTTTGAGGAACCTCCATCCTGCTTTCCAAAGTGGTTGAACAAGTTTACACTCCCACCAACAAGGCAGTAACGTTCCCTTCTGTCCACAACCCCTCCAGCATCTGTTGTTATTAGAGTTCTTGATTATAGCCATTCTAACTGGGGTGAGGTGGTATCTCAATGTTGTTTTGATTTGCATTTCCCTTACGATTAGAGAGGTTGAGAATTTCTTCATGTGTCTATTGGCCATCCTTCTTTCCTCTTCAGAGAAGTTTCTGTTTAAGTCTTTAGCCCACTTATTTATTGGGCAGTTGTTTCTTTAAGGATTTGTTGTTGGGGGATTTAAGTTTTTGAGTTCCAGGTATATTTTAGATATGAGACCCTTGTCTGTTGTATGACTACTGAAGATCTTCTCCCAATCCGTGGGCTTTCTATTATCTTGCTAGCTATGTCCTTTGCCAGGCAGAAGCTCTGCAATTTCATGCAATCCCATTTGTCCAACCTTTCTTTGATTTGTTTTGTTTCTGGGTCTCTATTAAGAAAATTTCGGCCTGTGCCAAGGAGACATAGGGTTTCTCCTATTCCATCCTGTAATGTGTCTGCTTTGACTCCGAGGTCTTTGATCCATTTGGAGTTGATTCTGGTGCAGGGTGATATATAAGGATCTAGCTTTAGTTTTCTACAAGTAGTTAGCCAATTTTGCCAGCACCATTTACTGAAGAGGCTATCTTTCTTCCATTCTATTGTTTTAGCTCCCTTATCAAAGATTAGATGGCTATATGTCTGTAGGTTCATTTCTGGGTTTTCATTTCTATTCCATTGGTCCTGGGGTCTGTTCTTGTGCCAGTACCAAGCTGTTTTGATTACTATGGCTTTGTAGTAGAGTTTGAGATTTGGCATTGATATTCCTCCAGCACTGTTCTTTCTGTTAAGGATCATTTTTGTTATTTGGGGTCTTTTATTGTTCCATATGAAATTTTGGATTGCCTCTTCTATTTCCTTAAAGAATGAGATTGGAATATTGATAGATAATGCACTGAATTTGTAGATAGGGAAGTATTGCCATTTTCATGATGTTAATCCTTCCAATCCAGGAGCATGGGAGTTTTGGCCACTTTCTAAGTCCTGTTTTGATTTCCTTTTTCAGATTTTTAAAGTTTTCATCATAGAGATCCTTCACTTCTTTGGTTAATTCTTAGGTATTTTATTTTTTGTGGGGCTATTACAAATGGCGTTGCTTTCCTGATTTCAGCGATGCTATTCTCATTGTTGGCATCCAGAAAAGCCATTGATTTTTGAGGGTTAATTTTATACCCTGCTACTTTGCCAAAGTTTTGAATCATCTTGAATAATTTGGGAGTGAAGTCTGTGGGATTCTTTAAACACAAGATCATGTCATCTGCAAAGAGGGAGAGTTTTACTTCATCTTTCCCTATTTGGATCCCCTTTATGTTTGCGTCTTGTCTTATTGCTGTAGCTAGGCATTCTAATACTAGATTGAAGAGAAGTGGAGAGAATGGACATCCTTGTCTCATTCCTGAGTTAAGAGGAAATGGCTTTAGTTTTTCACCATCAAGTATAATGCTGGCTGTAAGTTTGTCATATACAGCCTTTATTGTATTGTCCTCTGCTTTCATTCTTAACTTCCCATGCCCACCTCTGTGCTCTCTTTGCCTGCCTTTTCCTATTTTTGTGCATGTGAGGGAGAGGGGGGGAAGAGAGAGAGAGAGAGGAAGAGAGAGAGAGGAAGAGAGAGAGCAAGAGAGAGAGAACAAGAGAGAGAGAATGAGAATGTACTGGGACTTGAACTCAGGGCCTTTCACTCTTGCTTGGCTTTTTTGCTCAAGGTTGACATTCTACCAATTAAGCCACACCTCCACTTCTGGCTTTTCACTGGTTAGTTGGAGATAAGAGTCTCTTGGATTTGTATTCTCAGGCTGGCTTGGAACTAGGATCTTCAGATTTCAGCCTCCTGAGTAGCTAAGATTACAGGCATAAGCTGGCATGCGCCACTGACAGCCTGAATTGCTTTGTCCAATTCTGCTGGCTTTTTTTTTTTAATTGTGAAAATACCGTACAGAGGGGTTACAATTACATGGGCAAGGTAATGAGTACATTTCTTATCAAGCATTGTTTTCTCCTCCTTTGTTTTCCCTTCACATCCCTTCCCAGTTTCCTTCCCCACCCCACCCCCACTCCACCCCCACCTTGGCTTTTGTCTTCATTACAGTCAAATATCTATTGCCCAACCCCACCCTGACAGAAGGAACAGCCAGAGAAGGAAGGGACAAATGTTAACAAATTTTAAAAGGCCAAAATGGAAAGAGAATCAAACAGGAGGCCAGCAGGAATTCTTCCATAGATAGGTCTATGCTGTGAATGTTTGGGTTCACAGTTTAACGCTGAACAGGTTAATCCAGTAGATATCATCAAGCAATAGGGATCAGTTTCCACTTCAGTTACACAGATGTTCTTTGTGTTACTTTTGGGGGGGGGATTCCGGTCCTGGGTCCTGAACTCTGGGCCTGGGTGCTGTCCTTCAGCGCTTCAGCTCAAGGCTAGCGCTCTACCACTTGATCCATGGCGCCACTTCCAGCTTTTTTCCTTTTGTTTATGTGGTGCTGAGGAATTGAACCCAAGGCCTCATGCATGCAAGGCAAGCGCTCTACCACTGAGCCACCTTCCCAGCCCCTCTTTGTGTTACTTTAAAGAGCATTTCTCCTCTGATGGAGAGCCCCTTGATGGAGCATTCTACATAGTCTATTGCAGTAGACACCACCAGTGTCATCAAACAAAATGGAATGTCCCAAGATGACAATGGCTATGTTTCTTTACAAAACAAACAGGAAAAATTAGTTTCCATGGTCAAATGGGTTCAAGTACCATTGCATCCAATGATTTTCCAGAAAGTCACAATGTTTGTTGGCATATTAAAGCCTCTGAGAATTTCCTGAACAAAGAAGAAGCCTGGTCATTTGCTCATTTTCAATGCAACTGAACCATACAAACCAATTTAAATGTTCTAACCTTAATATCTTTTAGAACTTCATCTTGAAGCACCATTTGGGAAACTGTCTTAAAAAATAAAAGTTAAGTATGGTATTCTCACAATAAAAAAGAGAAAAAAAATAAATAAAAGTTAATATAGTATACATTACCACATTACTTTTTAAAACCTCCAAAAATGTTCAAGATTTTGTATGTGTGTGTGTGAACATACACATAGATGGTGACATATATGTGTATCACATGATTTGATAGATGTTGGAATTGTGCAATAATTGTATTATCAATACATTGCCACACATGTTCTTTGGTTTGTCTCTAGAACTCAGTATCTTGTAATTGTAATCTTATACCCTTTGATCAAGCTTTCCCCAGTTCTTTTATCCTAGCCTCTGGAAACCATTGTTTTGCTATGTTTGCATAAGATTTCCAGATTTTCTCAATTCTACTTACAAGCAAGATTATTCAATGTTTGTCTCTCTGTGTCTGGCTTATTTCATATAGCATTGCCACATTTTTTTAATAAAAAGAGTCACTGCCACAGGCACTCTTATAATCATTATAACCCATTGACATCTTAGTGAAACCATATAAGATTTAAAACAGAATGTAGATCTGAATCCTATGCCAGTGGCACAGAGCTCATAATTTTTGCTTTATACTAGCTGACAGAAACCCAGCATATAAAGCTATTTACTTTCAGAAGTAAAAATAAGTCAACTGAAATAGAATTGCCAGGGAATGCCCATCTAAAATACTTAGATATGGAATAGACTGTGACAAGGAGGAATGAGGTGGATCCAATTATGCCAAAGAAAAAAAGAGTGAGTTTGGAACAATTCAATTTATCTTAAGTATAATATTAGCCTAGGGCTTTAGTAGCTCAGCATTCCTCTCTGCCCAGAGGCAATGAAAACTAGAAAAGAGCTTGGGTTTTAGTCTTGATTTATCCTTATAAAGCCCTGTGCTTATTACTGTTATGTTACCCACAGTGTATTGTAATAATTGTTTTCTGGTTTTTTTTTGTTTTATTTTAGTGGTTCACCTTATTGTAATAAGAGATTCTTGAAAAAAAATGATATCTTACTAACCTATTTATTTCTATTCTAGGCATCCAATAGTAGGCATACAGTGGAAATTTGATGTTTGTTGAATGAATATCTTGGGAGAATTCCAGATGTATATCCCAGGCTGAATCTCGGTGAGTTAAGATAAGTGAAAGGGTTTATAATTACACAGACTGTGTGGCTATGTAAATGTAGCAGAAGGAAAAGGAAAAGTCTACAAGGGATCACCTAACTAAGGAACAATGCTTATTGTGAATATGGGTCTGAGTTGCTAGTGGTCAGGAGTGGATGGAAGACTTAGTTGTCATTTACAGCTTTTTGTTCATTTGGGTTTTATCTCATGATAATGTATTTGGCAATCAAAATTAATAAATATGTTAAAGCATTTATGAGTGACACTTTGGGTATGAGTTCTTAGATGCCAGCAACTACAGACTCAACTTTAAATTTTTTCCCCTCACAAACCACCATCTTTTATTGGGATACAGTCATTATTGAATCATTGCAGGAACAAGTAAGGGGCCAACCATATCTGGTTCCTTCACGCAATACTTCGAGTCTAATTTTATAGCCTGGGTCTTGCCCAGCATACTCTTGACTGTACATACCCATTTCACTCAGAATAATCACCTCAATTTCTGTATCACATAGTGCCATAATTAACAGTGCTGAATTAACACCTGACTTGCCATTTTGCTGGCCATGAATAGTCACCATAAACTACGGTGACACCTGTGAGCTTTGGAGTTAGGGAGGAGTGGCTGTGTGCACAGGCTATGACATTGACTTCACTGTGCTGTTTCCATGGGTGGAGCAATCACGCCTTGGGAAACGTGCTCAGTTTTCTCACCAGTGTAATGGTTTACAGGGCTGGAGGTGAAGCTAGAGGGAGCTAGTTTGTCCTATGTAAGCTTAGTTTATATGAAAATGAAATGCATGGAGCAGAGTAGTGCATTTCTAACCTTTGTGTACATTTGTAGTTTATGCTGAGATTCAGATCCCAAGCTCTTTTTAAACAGTTCAGTTTCTAAGGATAAGAATGGGACTGGCAAAGGTTTATTTAACAAGTGCCCCAGGCAATTTCACACAAGAGTCTTCTTGAACTGTAATTTTGGAAACATTGCTCCAGTCAGGGATTTTTAGACTCTGATCTACCTATTAGGACACCTGGGGAGGATATTTTAAAGTACCCATATAAAACCAGAATGTCAACTCCAAGATTCTAATTTGGCTTTGCTCAGGTGGTCCCAAGATATCAATATTTTTACAATCTCTTCTCTAGTAATGTTGATGCAGCCAGGACTGAAAATACATGTACTGTTTCTAGCTTGCTTAAATATACCTATTTAAGGTTATTAATATGCAGCAAAATAGATTCCTCTTGAAAACTTGAAAAACTAAGGACTCCAAGTATGTGGTTTCTAAGTGAATTAAACACTAGAAGATATGAATCCAAGTTTCCAGTAGTCATGTGGTATTTCTGTTGTATTAGTATGACATAAAATTTTATCAGGTAAACTGTGAGAGAGTGAGGGAAGGGGTGATATTGTCCAAAAAGAAATGCACTCATTACCTGACTTATGTAATTTTAACCCCTCTGTATATCACCTTTATAATAATAATAAATAAATAAATAAAAAAGAAACTTATCAGGTAAAGGTGATCAGGGAGCTGCACCAAATATCAAACAGGAGAAAGCAGGTGATTGGCAGTGATATTTGCAATGCACCTTTTGTTATGTGCTCACAATTTTTGAGTTAGTTTCTAAACTTCATGGTGTGCTAACTGCTATCAGAGTAATGGTGGGTATTTGCACATTTGATAATGAAAAAAGTTATGTTTTTAATGAAAAGAAGTAAACATATCAGTTTACAGAGACACAAATCTTTGCCTAATTTTGTAAAACAAATTTCTAAAGAATGTTTTATGAGATTGTGTGAAATATTCCAAGAATTGGAGTCAATAGATTGACTCAGAACATGAAATGAATGATGAAGATCAAAGGTAAAACAGATTTTGTTTTAAAGTCAATAATAAATATTCCACTCTTAAAAAAAACTAATGATTCAGTGTAGACCGCAAGTAATATGTAAGAAGTAGGTAATATTATTCACTAAAACGGGTCATTTTGGATATCTAATGACAACCACAGTGTGTAATTGTAAGGAACAAGACATTTATAAATATTTGTTAGAAAATGTTATGAGTAGAACAAAGTGGGAATGAAATTTTCCCATTATGAGTTTCCTATTATGGGAATTTCCTTAGAAATTTGTGTATTGATGAGATATGAAAAATCATCAATGAGACAGTAATTTGAATAAAATTTAAAAGAATTACCCCCCACACACATGTACAGGGAATGATACCTTTGAATTGTGCATAATGAGTCACTTTTTGAAAACACAAACTGAGTCTTTTCAAACTTTAGAACTAACTACCCTTTTCATTACATTTGAATACATTGTTATTATGCCATGAATACATTGAAGTTAAACCTTAGATGTTACACTGATCACTTGGCCCAAACCTTTCACATTCATTTCTTAAGTTGTCTTCTTTTTTCTT
This sequence comes from Dipodomys merriami, assembly GCF_024711535.1. Taxonomy (NCBI): domain Eukaryota; kingdom Metazoa; phylum Chordata; class Mammalia; order Rodentia; family Heteromyidae; genus Dipodomys; species Dipodomys merriami. Next base: position 41,127,549 of record NW_027202270.1, on the reverse strand, counting down.
TCACCAAATGGTGAGCAAATAGCTATTCTATTCACTCATTTGCTTTTTTAAACTCTGTGTATTTATGAGTTCGGTGATTTGATTAAATCAAGTTAACTATAACCTCATGTACTGTTTTTTTCGTGGTGAACACAATTACTCTTTTGTGTTGGGGATCGAACTCAGCAGTAGAGCACCTGTCTATCAGTTGTGTCATACTCTTGCTTGATCCCCAGCAAGAGTGCTTTGGTTTTTAGAATGTTTTCTGGTTCTGCATAAACATTTGGATCTTTGTCCTAATACTATGGAAAGATGTTATTGGAAGTTAATAAGATTATGTTGAATTTGTACACTACTTTTGATAGTATGGACATTTAAAAATATTAATTATTCCAATAAATGAACATATTTTCCACTTGTTTGTACCCTCAATTTTTCATCATCATTTTATAGTTTTCAGGACATAAAATGTTCACTATCTTAAATTTATTTTTAAGTATGTTACTGGCTGCTGCTGTAAAAGGAATTCTTTTATTTCCTGTATACTATATTCTCTGGAATATTCCTTGGACTTCAAAGAGAGCAAACTATCATGCAAATACAATACTCTGGCAAGAAGGACTTCATTAAATATTTTAATGTAAGCACCCAAGTTTGCCAACACCAAGATACCAAATCCCTCTTTTACTCTAATCTCAATGCCATATTAAGTTTACCGAATTTTGATATCCAGTGATAAAAATCTTTAAATGTTCCTTTTGTCTTTATACATACCCCAGATGAATTCCTGTTGTGACTTTTGATATTGAGACGGCCAGAATTGGTGACCTTTGGAAGCCTGGAAGGGAAGACACTGGTATACAGACATGTGGCCATATGGCCTTAGATATCAACCTAGGCTGGTGAGCCCTAGGGCAAGTGTAAACAAAAGCTTCTCATTAAACCTGAGTTTAGCATTAGTAAGATTGTCTAAAGATTACATTTAAAGATAACTGAAGTGTTACTATATTCCTTTGTGCAGTCCAGCCATGACCCTAATTAATGTGTCTAGGACAGACATGTATTTCTTCAAGTAATGGGTGGTTTTGTTTGGACAATTAGACCAAGCTGACAAGGAAATTTTCCATCAAACCAAGTCATAAAAAGTACATTATTCAGCATTATTATGAGTTAAACAGTATTTATTACCTGAACTTTACAATACTCTATTATCAATCATTACCTGCCATTAAGGTATGTTAACATAAGATCAAAGAGAGAAGCCAAGCTAAACAAACAGTCATGTCTACACATTGGTCTTAGTGCTGTTCAGTTAAAGAGAGGTAACTGTAACTGAACTAAAGGATAGACAATTTGCATTTAGCCAGAAGATGCAAATCCATTGTACTCTGACAAGGCAGCGATTATATAAATTCCATGCTTGTTATTTAATTGACAAGACAAAGCTGGTTGCCAAAGAATGTTAAAAAAGGGCCACAAAAAATAATCAGAGTACAATGTAAGACACAAAAGTCCAGTTTTGATGGGCGCTAGTAAAGATTCATTGCTGTATCAATTCTCAGCAACAATGCTGTCTCGGAAGTCACTAAAAATGATATCAGATGAACAGATCTAAAGAGGAGACCAAATGTTTTTAGCAAAGTTGTAAAACCTTGGAAACCACCTCCTGAACAAACACTCTGAAAGCTCAGAAGTCTAAGACAAGCTTACAACGCCCTGGCTTTAAAATATATTCTTGTCACCACCTCTTTCCTCTTACTTTAGAGCCAAGAGCACAAAGAAGGATTCTGAAAGATGACTTTTAAAAGGGGGCATTTCTTCTTCATTCCAGAAGTATGTGATCCCATGCTTTCTAAAACAAAGTTCTGTCACTCATTTCCATTGACTCCCTTCCATGTATATTTTTTGTCAGTTGCAGGGCTTGAACTCAGGGCTTGGGCATTGTCCCTAAGCCTCTGTGTGCTCAAGGCTACTGCTCTACCACTTAAGCCACAGTGCCACTGCCACTTCCATGTATCTTTTTTTTTTTTTTAATTGTATTTTATTTTATTTGAGAACATACTGTACAGAGGGGCTACAATTACATGGGCAGGATAATGCATACATTTCTTACCAAGCACTGCAGCCTCCTCCTTTGTTTACCCTTCACTTCCCTTCCCCGCCTCCCCCCTCCCCCCACCCAATTATACCCCCCTCCCCCCACCCAATTATACCCCCCTCCCCCCACACACCGACATTGTAAAGCTGGTTTTGACATGACATTTTGTACTTCTCATTGTTGCAACAGGTCCACCTGAATCCTTAAACGACTTGTTTGTCCCCATCTCCTCCACATGTTATACTGACATCAAATATAGTGAAAGCGGGGGTTACACTGTGGGGGAGGGACATACAAAGCAACAAAGAAATAATCTTATAAATGCGTTAGAAACACATGCATGAAAGAAACGAAAACATTAAAATACATATTTAAGGGTTCATTTTCCTAACATCACATTATCTGACCTTTTCCGCTTGACTCATACCTATACTAGATATTGCAAATAAGGGAAACCATGGGACCTATGCTTCTTTGGGCCTGGCTTACTTCACTTAATATAATTTTTTCCAAACCTTTCCATTTCCTAACAAATGGGAAAATGTCATTCTTTCTGATGGAGGCATAGAATTCCATTGTGTATATATACCACATTTTCTTGATCCATTCATCTACTGAGGGGCATCTGGGTTGGTTCCATGTCTTAGCTATGGTAAATAATGCTGCAATAAACATAGTTGTGCTGGTAGCTTTAGTGTGGTCTTGTTTGTAAACATTTGGGTAAATGCCCAAAAGTGGGATTGCTGGATCATAGGGGAGATCTATGTGAAGTCTTTTGAGGAACCTCCATACTGCTTTCCAAAGTGGTTGAACAAGTTTACATTCCCACCAACAATGAAGTAAGGTTCCTTTCTGTCCACATCCCCTCCAGCATCTGTTGTTGTTAGAGTTCTTGATTTTTGCTGTTCTAACTGGAGTGAGGTGATATCTCAATGTTGTTTTGATTTGCATTTCTTTTATGGCTAGGGATGTTGAACATTTCTTCATGTGTCTATTGGCCATCCTTCTTTCTTCTTCAGAGAAGCTTCTCTTTAAGTCTTTCGCCCACTTATTTATTGGGCAGTTGTTTCTTTGAGGATTTGTTGTTGGGTGGTTTAATTTTTTGAGTTCCAAGTATATTTTAGATATGAGACCCTTGTCCGTTGTATGGCTAGTAAAGATCTTCTCCCAATCGGTGGGCTTTCTATTGATCTTGCCAGCTATGTCATTTGCCCTGTAGAAGCTCTGCAACTTTATGCAATCCCATTTGTCCAACCTTTCTTTGATTTGTTGTGCTTCCGGGTCTCTATTCAGAAAATTTCGACCTGAGCCAAGGAGACCTAGGGTTTCTCCTATTCCATCCTGTAATGTTTTCAGAGCGTCTGCTTTGACTTCAAGGTCTTTGATCCATTTGGAGTTGATTCTGGTGCAGGGTGATATATAAGGATCTAGCTTTAGTTTTCTACATGTAGTTAACCAATTTTGCCAGCACCATTTACTGAAGAGGCTGTCTTTCTTCCATTCTATTGTTTTAGCTTCCTTATAGAAGATTAGATAGTTATAGGTCTGTAGGTTCATTTCTGGGTTTTCAATTCTATTCCATTGGTCCTGAGGTCTGTTCTTATGCCAATACCAAGCTGTTTTGATTACTATGGCTTTATAGTAGAGTTTGAAATTTGGTATTGATATTCCTCCAGCAGTGTTCTTTCCGTTGAGGAGCGTTTTTGCTATTCGGGGTCTTTTATTGTTCCATATTAATTTTTGGATTGCCTCCTCTATTTCCTTGAAGAATGAGGGTGGAATTTTGATAGGTATCGCGTTGAATTTGTAGATAGCCTTGGGAAGTATTCACTTCCATGTATCTTAAAACTGGTGTTCAAGAAGTGGCTAGTGGTCAGCCTCAGCTCAAGGTCATCTGCACATAGCTCAGGAGTTCTTTAATACCTCTCATTATACAAAGTAGAAGAAAGTGAAGTGAGCAGAAGATTTCATGCCTATAATCCCAGCACTCAGGAGGTAAAAGCATGATTTTCAGTTTGAAGCCAGCTTGGTCCTCACAGTGATTTTTAGGCCATAGTGTTTTTCTATATGTTGAGAGCTCTTGTATCAAGAAATGTTTTAAAATACAGCAAAATATCTATTTGGAGATCAAATATCCTTGTAAATCTATACCTGCCTTTTCTGACACAGTAACCTCCATGGCAGAGGAGAAGATGCAATATTCTTATTTTCTTTACATTTAACATTAGGCATTGCTAAGTGGCATTTTTGCTTATCATTGAATACTAGCTATAAATTTATTTTTGACATTGTTATTTATGGGATTTTATGGATGATGAAACAAGCCACTTAAGACTAATCAGCCAATCAACAAAGCATATTGAGTACCTCCATGCAGTAGGGATTGTAATAGGATGAAAATAGGCCTGTTTCGTGTCATGAAAAGTAACATACAGAGGAAGACATCTAGTGCCATTAAACAGTCAGAAATAAGACAAGCGAGGACAGAGGGAGTAGGTACCATGCATTGGAAGTTACTGAACATATATCAAAGTATATAGGGCAGAACTCTTTTCTTTCTTTCTTTCTTTCTTTTTTCTTTCTTTCTTTCTTTCTTTCTTTCTTTCTTTCTTTCTTTCTTTCTTTCTTTCTTTCTTTCTTTCTTTCTTTCTTTCTTTCCTTCCTTCCTTCCTTCCTTCCTCCCTCCCTCCCTCCCTCCCTCCCTCCCTCCCTCCCTCCCTTCCTTCCTTCCTTCCTTCCTCCCTTCCTTCCTTCCTTTCTTTCTTCCTTCCTTGCTTCCTTTCTTCCTTTTTGTTGGTCATGGGGCTTGAACTCTGGACCTGGGCATTGTTCCTCTCTACCACTTGAGCCACAGTGCCACTTCTGGTTTTCTGGTGGTTTATTGGAGATAAAACTCTCACTACTTTCCTGCCTGGGCTGGCTTTCAACTTCAGTCTCAGATCTCAGCCTCCTGGGTAGCTAGGATGACAAGCATGAGCCACTGACACCCGGCTATGGATATGGAACTTAAGCTGCCATGTGGAGACCTCAGACAAGTAAATAGGAAATGGCATGACCATCCCAGTGGTCAAAGGACTTGAGCAAAATCCCCCAGCCTCTATATAGGTGACCCTTCCTTTTCTATGAAAGCAGTTGACTTGAAGGAATCAAACCATACAATCAAGTCTATCTTATGTGATTTGGGTGTGTTCTGAAAAGGGATCACACCTATAATCCTAGCTACTCAATTGGTTGAAATCTGAGGATCACAATTTGAAGTTAGCCTGGACAGGAAAGTCCATGAGACTTTTATCTCCAATTAACACAAAAAAACTAGAAGTGGAGCTGTGGCTCAAGTGGTAGAGAGATAACCTTAAGCCAAAAACAAAACAAAACAAAACAAAACAAAAAAAACTCATGGGTAGTGCCCAAGCCCTGAGTTAAAGCCCCAGGACTGGCACCAAAAATAAATAAATAAATAAATAAGAGCATTTTATCCTTTCTATTCATAAGGCAATACTTCCTCCCATGTACCATTAGGTTGTAGTCATTGAAAGTACATTAATTAGTTTCTCCCATCCAATCCATCTCTCTAGGAGTGTTGTTAGAATTGTTTGAACTTGTCTACTTGCTATAAAATCTTCAGTTCTATCTACAAAGGCTTCTGAAAAGAGCGGAGGCAGTGTATACTGAAATGAAAGTTGAAAACGGCAAAACTCTCTATGATCTGAAACTATCATTTTTTTCTTTTACTAACTTTAGTTCTGAGTTCTGCCATTACAAGAACCTACATGTTATTCAAATCAAGCTCCTAAGTCTTCCTATTTTTCTGCTTCTTTGCCATTCCTTATACCATGTTTTTTTCTTGGGACAATGCTTCCTCTGACCCCAATCCCCATCATGGAAGTAAAATTCATTCTTCAATGAAACAGATGGAATGCTTCCCTTCATAAAATAGGCTGGTGACATTCAGTTGGCCTGTGTAATTGCCAGCATCATTTCAGATGTCTCTTGTCTCAATAGTACATGTCTCAAATTATATAATAATTGGATTTAGGAATTTAAAGTTTATTTTTTTGAATTAGCATAATGCTAGATGGTTTCAGTGTGATAATTCCATATGTACGTAGAGTGTACTTAAACCAGTTTACTCCTCCATTATATACTCATTCCTCCTTTCTTTCTCCTCTTCTGCTTTTCAAACATTTTTGGTGAGTTACTTGTGCTTTCTTCCTACATACCTGTGCGTAATGTACTTTGATCCTCTTTACTCCTTCATTCTTTCAGCTGGGTATTGTGACTTATTCCTTTAATTCTAGCTCCGCAGGAAGCTGAGATTGGGAAGATTATGATTGGAGACCAGCCTCTGCAAAAAGTTTGGGAGACCCTATCCCAATGCCCCAAAATAGACACAATGGCCCAGGCCTGTCATCATAGCTATTCAAGAAGCAGAAATAGGTTGATTAAGGTTCAGCTTAACCTAGACAGAAAGAGAGACTCTATTTAAAAGATGACAGAAGCAAATGGGGCTATGGATATGGCTCAACTGGTAAGAGTATCAGCCTAACAAGCATAGAACATAAGCAAAAGACCCCAGTTCCAACTCAAGTACCACCAGGAACACACACACACACACACACACACACACACACACACACACACACACACACACACACACACACGAATAGCACCATTTTTCAATGCAAAAATTTGAAGGATTTCTGAGCCTATTGACCCTTAAAATGTTTATTTCTAATAGTCCAGTGCAATATTTGAGTCCAGCTCTGTGTACCTCAAACATTAAGAAACACTTTCAATAGGTAGATCTATGGCCTCTTACCAAAAAAAGAATATTTAAAAAAAACAATTTCAGAATGCCTACATATTATTGTGTATAAGCCAACTTGTATTTGTGCTGCTGAAGATTTCATTGGTACTCAGCTTACAAACTCAAGGGTCCAGAGTGCAAACTCAAAAGGAGAATAGGTCATACACTTTTCACACCTCTTCAAATGAAGTCAAGGAAAAGTTCCACAACCTGACACCGTGACAGTAAAATCTAGAAGTTGCATCATTTTTAGAAGGTCAAGAAAAAAAATACTTCTGACTAATTTGAAAACAGAAATGCTCATATGTATAACCATAAGTCAACTTAAAATGGATAAATATATTTTAAGAACAGTATTATTTCAGTAGTCATTTTGTTGCCAAAAATTGAAAACAATATATAGCCTCATATGAGAATACAAGTTTTGTTGTGACAGCTGTCTTTTCAGGAAGCTCCAACTTGTCGCTGTAGGAGACAGTGAGAAGTTTCTGTAGAAAAATAGGTTCAGACTTCTAGGAATGATAGCTTGAAGTATTAATTCCACTACAAGAACCTCCAACAAGACCATGACAGATTAGAACTTCAGGCTTTGAGAATGAGTGGTGTTTCTCTGTGGCTTGGTCAGAAGCCATCTCTTGGTCTCATCTTATTAAGATCTGGAACTTGCTCAGGTAGGATTTGCTATTGGATATGGACTGTATAGTTCAATTCGATTTTCAGACTTATTTTTACACTTCTCTTAAAAATTTCAAATGATTTTGTGTAGTAGATGGAACCAGATAGAGAGACTCTAAAGCTTCTTCCATCTTTCTAAGCAAATGCCCAAGGAAATCACATCATTTTTCTATTGATTACTCTTACCAGGACCATTTGTTTAGAGAGATTAAAGCAAGCATGCCAGTATGTGATTTAACAAACACCAGGTTCCATTGTTGCTGCTTACCAAGTGTGCAAAATGGGCCCTGCTGTTGTGTTCAGAGTTTTTTTCAACATGTGCAAGTCTTGGCCCAGTGCACCTTGAACATCCCTCATTTTCTTTTTGTTTCCTTGTTCTTCTTTTTTGGTAGAAGATACCTAGCAATCTTCTACTAAAGAGCTTGCTACTGAACAATTAAGAATACTGAATTTCAAATTCAGTTCCAAATTGTTTAAGAAAAACATCAATAGATTATCCAGATTTGCCAAAATTACACTTAATAGTTCTGACTACTCATTAACATTTGGATATGTGAGCACAGTACTTCCTATGTCTAACTTCCCTCAAGTCCCAGTCACAAATTTCTACATGGCCTGTTGCTGCCTGGGGCAGAAACCTTCTAGAAGCTCCAAGTAATCATGACCTCCAGGCCTATAAGAAACAAAAGTCCAATTAACTTTTCTTGTCTAGGTGAAAATGTTTCCAATTATGATTATTTCACTTTCACTAATGAAAATTAAACTGTTGAATGTCTCCAGTCCCTACTAGAAAAATCATCATTCTGCATTATTGGAATCAAGTGTCTAAGGTTGCTTCCTAGAATGGCAAATGTACTGCTTTCTAATCTCACAGACTTCTTTTCAAAGAAGTTGGGTCCTTTATTGTCCTTAAAATGGCAGCAATACTAAATGCTTCCCCATCAAGAAGAATGTAGCCTATGGAGTATACCATGCCCCAACTGAACAAATTAAAGCACTTGCCAGAAATGGAGAGATTTTCCAAAGAATGTGGTTATTCCCATGCCAGTGGTCAGTACTGCTTGATCTCGAGGAAAAAAAATCTCCTTTGTCAGTTGCCTACAAATGTAGTCCTTATGCCTACCCACCATCTGTCTGCCTGTACATTAGGCTTAAAGAAACTTAAAGGTGAGTACAGTTCCCAGCTCCTGGGCCTCTGTTCACTAGAAGTTTCTAATATTTCAGGAACTGGCTGACTCAACAAGTAAACAAGCCATCTACATGCAGTTATTTTTTCAAAAAGGACATCCCATGATGTTTTAGAATCTGATATTATGATGTTCTCAGTTCTAACACAGCAGTGAGAAGCTGAGTAGGTAAAAGATTAAAAGCTATATTTAGTGACCCAAATTCTACTCTATATTATACTAATACAATTGTTTCTTGTCATAATAGTAATATTGTTTATTATAGAAAATTTTTGAAAAGAGTAATACTGTCAAAAGAGGGTGATATAAAATCACTGAATTAATAAAAATTAACCTTAATATCAAGACTTCATAGATCCTTTACTAAAAACATTTTTTTTGCCAGACCTGGGACTTAAATTCAGGGCCTGGGCACTGTCCCTGAGCTTCTTTACTCAAGGCTAGCACTCTACCACTTAAGTCACAGCATCACTTCTGGCTTTTTCTGTTTATGTGGTACTGAACTCAGGGGTTCATGCGTGCTAGACAAGCACTCTACCACTAAGCCACATTCCTAGCCCAACGTGTGTTTTCACTAGAACATTTTTTGGTTGTTTCAATTTGTATCTTCAGGGTTCAGAAATACAGCTTGGAAAGGTCTATGCAAGGAAAAGGCTGTGATTGAGAATATTACTTTACACTGCACTACCAGTTATATTTGTAAGTCCTTTCTTGGGGATGATTTTTTCCAGTGGGATGTGGCTTGAGAAAGTCATAATCGACAATACTTATTTCTGAATTCCTTCAAGGGTCAGAAATAAGATGGACTGGAGTGGCTTGGTTTGGAATGGAAGACAGCACTTGCTCTATAATGGGCCTTGGAACATTTTCTATTTCCAAGTAGACATCTCATACTGTGATGGTTAATTTCATATATCAGCTTTATTGGGCCAAGGGGGCCCAGATAACTGGTTATACATTATATCTAGGTTTGTGGTTCTTTTTGGAAAAGGCCAGCATTTGAATTGGTGGACCAAGAAAAGCCATGGTCTTCCCTGAAGTGAGTATACACTATCCTGTTGAGTACCTCAATAGAAGAAAAAGGCAGAGGAAGGTTAAATTAGCTTTTTACCCCACTGCTTGAGCTGAACAATAGTCTTCGGACTCAGTTCTCAGGCAGTCATATCCAGCAGGAGGCTATATCATCAGCATTACAGCTCTCCAGCTTTCAGCCCTTTGAACTACTAGCTTTCTTAGGTCCACACTTCCAGGTATGTGACTCCTCAGCCTCCAAAATCATGTGAGTCATAAGCCCATTCTCATAAGAAATATATGTATATGTATTGTGTGTGTGTGTGTGTGTGTGTGTGGTGTGTTAAGTATATATATTTCTTTTGGTTCCATTTTTCTAGAGAACCATGACTAATGGACACAGACTGCCGCATACCTCTTCTATACACTACTTTACCTGGTCTATCCATTCATGCCCCGAACCCATTTAGTGTGGGAAAAACCAATTCTGCTTAACTTTGCACCTACAATACTTGGTTGGGATTTACATGTGACATGCTAGGCTAGTACTCTTGATGGCCAGTTTAGGATTTCTGTTTCTACAACTTCTTCATCTGTATGTCTTGGTGGCAATGTCTCATTATTCAATACAAAACAGATCTGTTTGTCTTCCTTCTCTAACATCAGAAAGTCCTAGAGAATATGGTCTCCTGGTCTGTGTTTGAAATGACTTGTCTTCCCTACTATTTCCTCTGTCCTTAATTTTCAGAGACTGCTCTAAATAGATATCTTTGCCTAACACATGGGCCAGTATTTCTAGTGACCTCACTTCAAGAAGTAGAATTTATCAGTTGCATGAAATTGTATCTGTATTGTCACTACATTTACTTGATGCTGGGCCTTTAAGTATTTTATATAGATTCTCATTTAACTTATACCTTGCCTATTCACAACAGAACAAGTGGTTTGCAATTCCTTCTTTAGGAAAGAAAGTTTGGAAAGTTCTCGTAAATTCCACAGCAGAGGAAAAAGACTCAAATTATCTGACCCCCAGACCCCTGTTATGGATTGCTATTTTCATAATCATAGTCAAGAACAGCCAACAATTGCTTTCAAGGTTTGGTTTCTAATTCATTAGCATTGGCATCTCCAGGGATCTTGTTTCAAGTACAAATGCTCAGTCCCCAGCTTAGATCTATCAAACCAGAAACCCCTAAGAAGGGGCCTAGAAATCAAGGGGGTTCAAGAAGCCCTACAAATGAGTCTGCTATATGCTAATGTTAAAAAGAAAAGAAAAGAAAAAGAAAACTCTATCTGGAAACCAAGAAAGGAGGGAGGCTTTAGGTCAAAAATAAGAGGCAATTTTCTGGTAGGATTGTTAACAGTGGTGTTGGTCATCTCAAAAAGGTGGAACTGGCTGTCTTTGCTGAAATTATAGGCAAGTTTGGTCCCTATGGGTGGGAAGGGACTCTGTCTCTAGGACCTTCCAACCTTATTATGTCATCTCACAGAGCACAATACTGAGTTTTAGAGTGACAACTCTGCACTAACAATAACACCTGAAAAATCTACCACTTCAAATTTAACCTAACAAAGTAACGGATATTCTGACCCCATGCATAGATGCTGGAAAAATAATCAGCAGGAAGCGGGGAGGAGAGCACTATTGCTCTCTCGTTCCCACCTACCCAACACAGTGGCATGCTATATATTATCAGGTATTTTACATCAGACTAATTCAGATTTCCCTGTCAGACAAAACCCACCTGTGTATACTGCTGTCTACACCACATAACACCACATAGCTCAGGAGCAGGGAGAGGCCAAAGTCATGAACACCATAGCTTTCCATAAAAGTTAATTAATGACAGGAGCATATTGCTGGGAATGGCAACAGGACCATTATTTATGGTTCAGGAAATCCCAAATGTAGGGACTTCCTCTTTCTTTTCCCCCAGTCCCAGTTCTATCTATGAGAAGTTTACTCAACCTATTTCAATAACTTTGTGTGTCATTTGCCAAGTCAGCAAGAAAGTGTAGCAAGGAATAGCTAAAAATTAATGCAACAGCTGAACATCCAACTTACATCCCAAGAGAAATAGACCACCCAATAGATGCTGCCCTGTTCTTTTCTGTCCCTGTACCTGAACCCTTTTTCACACTTCACATTTCTACTGTCGTTAATAGTTCCCACCCATTGCCCTTAAGAACATTATTCCCCTAAGGAACCATTGCTCTGAAAGAGTGTCTAGAAACCCCCTCTCTACCTTTCCCACAGCACCACCACACACAGGCATGGCCCCTACCAGGGAAACAGCTCTTCAGCAACACATAGTAACTGTTTTGAGAGGCGAGGCAGCATAGCACTGAAAAGTTTACATCTGGGCTCCAAAGCTGCTGAGGTATTCTTAGTGTTCTTATCTACGAAATGGATCCAATATTAATAATTACCTTGGAAGTTTGCTGTACTGTTTGAACCAACATGATGCAAACAGAGATGCACTTGGTGCTGAATAAGGGCTAAATAAACATTAGTGGTATCATGGCTTCTGCTTCCTTCTTCCTCCTTGAGAATGTCAGCCACCTAGCTGAAATCAAACACAGGTTTGTATTTTGCCATACAAGCTTTCTATTGCCTGGACAGATTTTAGGAGGTGGCTTGAAGGTGAATGCAAAATTCTACATGTGTGGGTGTGTATGTGTCCATTGTTCTCAGGTGAAGAACTTTCAGCTAATTCTCATGGGCTCATGATGACTTCAATGTCTCAAGAAGAGAAAGAAAACTGTGTTCTTATAAAGCTTAGAGAGCAAGACTGCACATATATGTTTTAGACAGTTCCATGTGGTGGAAAGAGCACTGTCCTGCAAGTCACATGGTTTGAGTTTTAATCTTATCTTTACCATAAAAGAACTATGACAAATGGCTTATCAGAGCTCAACTTCAATTTCTTGGAAAAGGACTTCATAACAGCTCCTTACTATGCTTCACACAGTCATTGGGATTATAATGGAAAATAGACGTGAGAGCACCTTTAACAGCACGAATAAATACATGGTAATAGAAGATTCAGAAACTTTATTGGATAAATGGCCATAGCAACTGCCTGTGTAGTCAGCAAATTATGAGAAAAATAACAGAGTGAAGTTGTTCTTATTCTGCTTATGTAAAATAACATAGTTATCTCCGGAATAATGTATTAAAAATAGAGAAGCAGAAATCCTTCGTGAAGGAAGGAATCTTATAAATATTGTTTGGTTTGACCCGGCCTACTTGTAATCTTTCAAGTTACTGAGCTTCCCCCATGGTTTGCTTTAATTACATGTCACTGCTGACTTCCTTGTAAAGAGACGGGCCTCTGCCATTCCTTCTAATTATCCAAATCACCAGCCACTGTGTGTGGCCTTACCTAAGGCTTTTAACCAGAAGTAATGTCACTAAATCAAAGCAAGTGGGAGGCGTCCCTGTTGCAATGGCTCTATAAATGTTACATGACATTCCTTTAAGACCATTTGGAAATAGTCTTTCCAGAGATCACAATTCCAACATGATAGTGCATCAGTTACAAACAGTCATAACCATCGTCCATATGTAAATGACAGAAGAGTAGCCATATTTCATATGTAAAGGACATCAGTTTGGCAATCTCATTTCAGGCTTAGTCCATCCTCCTGAAAAAGGAGGATGATTATGTGGCTGCTTCTAAAGCTTCTTCAAACCCAGAAACCATGGTATAGGCTGATATTGGATGAATATTAGTAACAAAACAATTAAATAGGTCTTCCTACTTATAAAAGTAATGTAAAGTTCTTTATGTAAATTGTACAAGCCTACATATAGTTATTGTGCCCCATCGATAGTTATAGAAATTAAGGCCTCGAGAGGCTAAAGAAGTTGTAGCAAAGAAACGCTGAAGACAAATAGAGAAAACATGAGTTGAGGAGAGCATGCTTGAGGAGGCTAAGATAAATTGCTCTGAATTCTAATTCTTTCGTACAATTGATTAATCATCAAGCGTATGTCACACACATTATTTTTTTAATATCTGGAGCTATTTGCAGAACCACTGATACAAATAAAAGCATTTCTCTTGAGTAACAATCATTTTATCCAGTGTTTCTACAATTTTACATTGGTAAGCTACAAGTAGGAACACTTCTGTTTTTTAGGTAAAGTTTTAGCTCAATTTTAAACAGGAAACATAATTTCATTCTTTTTATTATGGAATAAACTTCATTATGTGTATATATACCACATTTTCTTTATCCACTCATTAGTTGATAGATACCTTGGTGGATTCACTAGTGTGGCTATTGTGAATAGTGCTGGTTTTGAATATATATATATGTCCAGAAGTGACATAGTAGAATGATATGGTCATACTAACTTTAGATTTGGAAGGAATTTCATACATACTTCCATAGTGGTTGTACTAATTGACATTCCCACCAAAATTATATAAGGGTCCCCTTCCCTGGTATCATTGCCAGAATGTGTTGCTATTTGCTTTCCTGATGAGAGCTACAGAATGATTTTCTTTTATAATAGAAATCCCCAGAATAGCATCTTGGTTAATCTTGGCAAATTTTGTTGAAACTAGCAAACTGGTCATTTATAACACAGACATCAAGGCTGATTCTCGGATGCAGAGATAAGTCTTTGTCTAGCTCTTCTCCAGACATAGAGGAGATCAAAGTGGGCTGTTCCTCTTCCTCTGTTGATCTTGATATCCGGGACAAGCATAATACTAGACAAAAGGGAATGAGAGGAAGGGAATTTTGCCTTTAAGATGAGGAAGTTGCCTGAGCAAAGCTTCTGCTGTCCGAAGGAGCTTTGAACAGAAACACATCCTAGAATAACACTGCTTGCTGCTCTCGGTCCTCTCACCAAGATGTTTTCTAACCCTTAATCTTCCTCCCTCATTACTAGTTGGAGCTATCATTAGTCAACTTGAATACGGTGATAGCAAGTTTCATGTTTTTAAACTATTTTTTCTATTTTATTTTTAATTGTTATTATAAAGGTGATGTTCAGGGGGGTTACATTTACATAAGACAGGTAATGAGTATATTTTCTTTTTGACAGTGTCACCCTTTTCCTTGCTCTTTTCCAGTTTTTTCCTCCTGCCCTTATCCACAAGTTGTATAGTTCATTCCCACATAGTGTCTACTGAGCATCACTGCTACATTCATTCACCCTTTGTCTCTCCATTTCTGTGCCTCTCCTTTACCCTCCCCCCACAAAAACAGATAAAGGAACAAACAAGACAAAAACAAACACCTCATTTCCACTTCCTGGGATTCATTCCAGTAAATATTATTTTATATGATCAGAGGCACAGAGACATTGTGCCTTTTAGATCTTTATATCTAGCTTCATCATAAGAGAGGAAAACATGTGCCATTGGTCTCTCTGAACTTGTCTTTTAAAAAAAATAGTTAAACCAAAGCCTTTGTTGCCATGTTTAACTCACACATTTGCTTAATTCTAATCTTCTGCAATAATCTAATTTATAGCTATTTCTTTTTAATCAATAGTGACTGCATTAGGGATTTAAATCTCATTCTTCTCCAAAAGCAAGAATTTAAGTAAATGCAGACCCGAGGACAGGAAACAGGCTCAGCTAGTAAAATAAAATCTTGCCCATCATCAAAACAAATGACAACAGGAAAATGGCACTCCTGTATTACGCATGAAAGTCTGAATACAAGCTGGCCATGAGTCCTATATCTCTAGCAACCCAAGACTAGTTAACTCTTGTAACTCTGATATCCTCTGCAAGTGTGGTCCTTAACCAGAGCTGTCCATCTCAGGATCTTGAAATGGCTTCTCTAGACCTCACCATCATATCTGATTTCATATGGAGTTGGAGGAGAACAAAGACTATGTTATTTACTTTAAGAGGATAATGCACAAATAGATAACACCACACCCCTTCATGGGCATACTGTTGGTCAAACTTCATCATACTGTCACAATTAGCTTAGAAGGAGGAGGGGGAATATCAACATGAGCTGGAGAACCATAGGCTCTGCTAAGATTTGGAATATTCAAGGAAAAAAAGGAAAGGTTGGGCATTGGGAGGCAAAGGAAACATGCATTGATTTATCTATGTATTCTTTAATTTATGCATAAACACTGGCAATGAACCTATTGCCTGGCCCTGTGCTTCTATCAGGAGCTCACTGAATAAGGCTCCATTATCAAGTCCATATTACAAAAGGCTTATTGCCTTAGAGGAAACACATAAGACCAAATTAGCAATAGCACTCAAATTCTTTTTAAAAATTGTTCTTCTGGCCAGGCACTGGTGGCTTGTGCCTAATCCTAGATACTAAGGAGGCTGAAATCTGAGGATCTCAGTTTGAAACTAGCCCAGGCAAAAAAGTCCATGAGATTCTTTATTATTATTATTATTATTATTATTATTATTATTATTATTATTATTATTATTATTATTGTGAGAATACTGTACAGAGGAGTTACAATTACATGGGCAAGATAACAAGTACATTTCTTATCAAGCATTGTTGCCTCCTCTTTGTTTCCCCTTCCCATCCCTTCCCATACTCCCCCCTTCCCCCCACCCGATCCTCCCCCCCCCACCAAAGTTGTAAAGTTCGTTTTTTGACATAATGACTTGTACATTTCATTGTTGCAATGGGTCCACCTGTATCCCTAGTTAAATGATTTGTTTTTTCCCTTCCCCTCCACAAATTATACCAACATCAAATACCAACATCAACTACAAAAAAGCTGATTGTTAGAGTGGTTAGTGCTTTGAGTGGTAGAATGCTAGCCTTGAACAAAAATGATCAGGGACAGCAACCAAGCCCTGATATTTCAAGCCCTAGGTTCAGCAGGAGAAGAAAGGACTGTTCTGCTGAGTTATATATAAAGTACTACGGTGCCTGAGAGGACCAGGTAAGCTCAGAGAGGAGACAGACTTTTTGCTAGTATTTGAAAGACAGTAATAGCTGCAACAACAATAGTGGTAACTTTGTGCTGGGCACTGTGCTTAATCTTTCTGTCTGTCAATTTATTTATTCACTATAAAAGCCTTCCTTAATAGAAAATATCATTGTCTCCATAGATGAGAAAATGGAAATATTGTAAGTGATATAATTGAGATCTGAATGTGAGACATCTGACTCCACAAGTTGAGTTGCCTTTCATGAGAAAACAACTCTTTCATATATTCCCCAAGTTTTTCAGGGTCTCCTTATGATGAAAAGGAAATAAATGAGCAAGAGAGGGGAGACATGGAAAGTTACGGGTCTCTGAAGTCAGAGGTCTTCTTGCCTGACACAACGGGAAGAAATTTCAAATGCCACACAAAAGCCCTGACTGCCTCTTTCCCTGGGAGACTTTCAATGTGCCTTTTAGGTTAAACACTGTAGGTCACAGGGACCTGAGGAATGATTTCTAGAAATTTATAATGTTCAAATTAGATGTTCATGCGAATTCTCTTATTCCAAGAATAACACTTTTTGTACTTATTAAAATGAAGACATCAACTTAATACCAACCTTCCAGAGCTAATATAATCATTTTCCCAGTTCTGGAGGTGGGAAGTTTTGTTGTTGGCATAAAGGGAAGTGATTTTGCAATAAAGAAAAGATCCATGAGTTAAAAGAGTTTTGGCCTTTATTTAAATATAATGGTTCATTTAAATAAGCTCTCAGTCTATTGGGCAAAGTGAAATTTATTCATTTACAATACCTATTGACTATAGTTCACCCATGATTCTGAACAGATTGTCTTTTATTTGAAAGGTGCCAGCCCTAAGAGATGAGGGAAAACCTTAAAGTGAGAGAATTTCATGAATGCCTGGTAATGTTTTGGCAGTTTCAGGGAGTCTCTTTCTCCTTTTTTTTTTTCTTTCCTGGCCATTTTCAACCCTTGATTAGTAATTTTACACCCAAACAATAAAACATGAAATACTTTTTAATACTGCCATGGTGGTAAAAGTGTTTAGTTTTTATGACATGTCTCTAGAGATAGATCTGTAGCAGTACATAGTAAGGTTAATTCAGCATAAAATAGTATAATACCTTCCTTAGTTCTGTTCACCCATTTAGAAATTATGGGATACATTCTAGCAAGAGCTCCACCCCATGGGCTGGGCTGGAGAGTTGTGTTTTAAAACATTGAGGTTCTTTTTTTCAGTTTAGGGGAGGTTAAAAATGTAGGCTAAAGTCAACTTTGAAAAAAATCAAAGAAATATGTTTGTTTCCTCCGATTCCTAGGAGAAGGTAGTATTGTGGAAAGCCTTGTTCAAATCCCAGACAACCAGCCTCTGACCTCACCCCTCTCCTTCAGGCTTTCTCTCCCTCAACACTTGTGAAATGAGATCTGGACGCCCTGCAATGATTTTTACTCTGCCATTTTGCAAAGATGTTAATCCTATTTTCTTGGCTGTATTGTGCAATTGTGTGGGGCAGAGAAAGAAATTAAGGTAGCTACCCTGTAACATAACAGCGAAGCCAGAAATACTTTCCCTGGGTCATTGGGCTAGCTTAAAACAAATCCTCCCATGAGGGAGCCCCAGGGCAGGGACACCCACCTGTGGATATGTTTTTACCTCCCAGAAAGTCACAGAACACTGTCTCCCAACATACACAGCATCCTACAGAGGAAAATGAAGGTGCATTTTCATATAAGCAATTATGTTCGCTCTTCCTAATATCAGCACCTACAAAGTCCAAATTGGTCTTGTACAATGAACTACATTCTAACTTAATCTCACAGTCCCTTCTAATTTCAATCTCTAATGAATGCTTGGCACTCCTGTGCTTCCTTTCATAAAAAGACAAAGTTCCTGCTTCTCACTTCATAAAAATGGCAAGAACAAGTTAACCTTTAGCTAATATGGATAAGAAAAGGTTAATATGAGTGGAATGAAAACACGATTTCCCACAATTTTAATTTTACAGTGAAATACAAAGCTCTTTAGACTAGATAATTGTTAGTTTTTCTGGGTACTTATTGCATTACCCCACTTGGAAACCTATTAAGAATTAAAAGTAAACATGTCAAACAAGAACTGCTCCCTAATTAATACTAAGACAAGTATGAAAACATTCTTGAATATTAGGCTTAGTAGTATTGTATATTATACTGTCTTTGCTTATAAAAAGTTAAATGTTTCTTGAATGTAGACCCATAAAGATAGCTAAGTATGCAAAATATAGTCATGCATCTGAAATACCACAAGCCAATTCTGATAAGGTTGCATTGCCTATCTTCATTTTAAAGATTAATTCTAACTAGCCTCCTGTAAGAGAACTGATAAACAAGCACATTGATTAACACAAAAGTTAAATATATACATTTATAAACACACACACACACACACACACACACACACACACACACACACACACACACACACACACACACACACACACACACACACACACACACACAAACAGAATGCAGAAAGTACCATGCCTAAAATCAGAATTCAGTTGTGACAAGGAGACTTTAATCTTCATATCTAATTTCTGGCTTGAAGTTCCAAATACTGTGTCTCTGGGAGGAAGAAAAGGGAAGGGAAGGGAAGAAAGATAGAAAAGAAAGAAAGGGAAAAGGAAAGGAAAGAAGGAAGGAAGGAGAGAATGGAAGAAGGGAGGTGGAAGGAAGGTGGTAGAACGCTTCACAGATCACTAGAATTTGCTGATGGTATGTAAAAGCAGAAATTTAAACCAACTACAAATACATAAAATTCAACTAAGCATACTGATCTCTTAAACTCTACCCAACATTAACAGAAATATTCATGATTTTCTCAGAACTAAACCAAAGTTAGTTTTCCAAGAACAGAACCTTCCTTACTAAACCATCCACGCACATCAGTGTGCGGAATACCACAATGTGTGGGAGGGTTTTGGGTCCTCCCTACCTCAGCTGTGCCTCTTGTGGGGAGTGGGAAGTAGGCAGTTCTCATAGGACCTCTGAGCATGGCTTCCTGATGTGACACAGCTCCCATTCTTCTCATTCTTTGTGATATGGTATGCTTGGGTCTAATGAATTTTTTTAAAGATGAGAAAAGCAAAGAGAATCATCTTGTATGGAGCAAGGATAATCCAACATCAGGGAGAAGTTTAGGCCAATGACAGACCACAATCTTTCACTCCCACAATTCAACAACAAAGGGTTTACCACATGACATGAGATGAAATCATAGGTCACTCACTTGCCAGGAGATTTCACACGCCAGAAGAGGAAAATAAATTTGCCTGTGTTACTCAGACAGCGACTAACATGCTAGACTATGGACTCATTCCATGTGGATGAAAACTCTGATCTTTGGGGTTCCCTGTGAACTGTTTGTCAAGTCAAATTACTGATTCCAGACAATAAATGTATCCTCTGGTCTGAAAAAGCCAGCATGTTTCTGAAAGTACTTATCATGGTTACATGCTACCACACTTAGAAAGTCTGCAGCCTATTAATGGAAACATATGTAGAGTTACAGGAGGCAGATAGGTTGTAATGGGGAGAAAGAGTATCAACACAGATTTTAAAAGTCATAAAATGCAGGTTTTGTTCTTCAAGTCATTAAAAAAATCCCAAACCAGTCTGCTGTTTCATACAATAAAATACAGCAATGACAACCATAATAGTTCTGCCCTATCATATCAGAATAGAGAAAAGAAATAACAGGCTCACTAAAGTCTACGAAAACATGCAAGACCTAAAGGGCCACAGCAATTCAGTGAGGGGCAACCTCAGATGACTTAAAATGGTTGGCACAAATAAAGGGCAAATTTAGTTTCATCTTATCTCCACCAAAATGGAGTCTTCAAACTCTTACTTTTCTCTCAAAGGTGTGGACACAACCCTCCCAAAGTAGCCTTGAATCTAACCAGCCACAGAAGGAAAGCAAGTAGCTGGATTTCAGAGTATTTATTCTCTGGTATTTGCCAACTTGTTGGAACTGATAATAAGCATTTTATATTAAAGCTGGAGTACATGATTCAAGAAAATCTTTGACTTAGAAGAAGAGTTCCCAACATTGCTACAATTCTATTAAGATATGATTTTATCAGCTATCAAGAGAGATGAAGAATTCTTCCTAAGTTTGTGATAATACACATGAAAGCAACTCACCCCCAGATAGTCAACAGTTGGCATGTCCATTGAAGAATCAAAGTCCATTCTTACTATATATTATGCAATGGAACCAACTAACTTCTGCATTACATTTTTTAACATTGTGCTTCTTGTTTTTATAACCAGAGTGTTGAAAATCCAATACACTCCTTCAAGGGGGAAATCTAAACAGTTTTTTGTCAGTAACAGCAACATACAGTAGTCTGGAACCTCCTTGAAGTTAATTGCAGCACAGCTCACTAATGAAACTTTCCGTCTATTAAATCTTAACAGGCATAACTATAAAAATGGCGCCAAGCTTTCTCCTGCTCTGGAATGTCCCAGCCAGCACTTTGTGACTTTTACCCTTTATCTTTGTAATTACAGTAATTATTGCAGAGTTGGAGTAGAATCAAGATCTAAGAATACAGATTTTTTTCCATCCAAACCACTTCTTTTTCATGTTTTCAGATGAGAAATGTTTAAAATGACCTACAGTAGATGCAGCAACAGGAGGACACGTAGATAACTATATTAACAATGTCTGGGCCCATTGGCATTTCATTGAATTTGAGAGTTCATACATGATGCACTGACAACCTCAATAAAACTGTGATCTCTTGGTAAAACAACATCATTTCTTCTTATTGAAGCAATGAATTAATAAAAAGTAGTTTTATAAACAATATAAAAATGGAGGAATTATCAAGATCACTATTTTCAATTTCATAGTCCAATCATCAAATATTCCCTTCTTTAAAAAATGTTATCCAACTAAAAATGAGTATTATTTTATATCAATGTTAGGAAGTGAAAAATCAAATATGCTGGACATGGTGTAATTTCAGCTACTCAGGAGACAGAGACAGGAGGATCACAGTTCAAGGCCAACCTGGGTAAAATGAATGATAGAGAAAAAGAAAGGTATCAAAGTTAAAGGACTAGGACTTGCTAGGCAAATTTGAGGCTTTAAGTTCAATCCTCAGTTCTGGAGGAAAAAAAGTAAACAATGACTTTTTCTATATTATTTGTTCTCATGAGAAAATTTCCTCTATGCTTCTATGTTGGAAGGAAGATATAACTGTCCTATTTTCTTAAATGTGTACCAATTCTTCCTAATATTAAAAAGAAGCACTTTAAGATAGCACTCTGAGAAAGTACATTTATTTTGATATTGGTTCTAAGCCTTTGTCCCAAGGAGCAGCAGCTTGAGAAAGGAAATGTCTCACTAAGAGACCAGTTTAGGTATCAAATGAGGATGGACTCTATGCATAATGCAGAGCAGTTGTCTTTATAAATTAATGCACTGCTGCAGGATAAATGTATTTGCAGTATAATGCCCAGTGGGCTTTTTATTCCATCTCTATTTTCTCTTCATAAAGCAAGCCAGAGCCAAAAAGACAGCATGTACATATATAGTTTTGGCTATGATAACTAGGACATAAAACATGTTAATTACCTTCTGAAAAGTAAGTTTTGATTAATTTTATAATAACTGCCTTGGCACCTCAGTGATAAAGTGCATTTTTGAATGACCCTGCAGACCAAATTTTGCTTTAAGTGATCATCAGTTCTTACTTTAAGTATTATATGGTCATCTCTACAAGAGAACAGTCGACATGCATAGTCGACATGCATAGTATATATACCAAAGCATAGTTTCTCTAAATGTCATCAGGACATGGACCACCTGCATCAGAATTACACAAAGAACTTGTTAAAATTCCTGGGCCAACTAAACCAGTTGGTCAGGAATTTATGTTTTACCTCCCTAAGTCATCAAAGCACCATTGATTACATACAATTCTGTTAAAGGAATTTCAGTGTGATTTTATTACCTTTCAATCGCTCCACTTATGGAATCATCTTCCTTGTCAACAATATCCTTATTTAGCTCTTATCAAGTACAAGATGCTATCCTACATGCTGGAAGGATGGCAAGGATGAAGGCAGATGTATTCTCTAGGAGTTCATAGTTCAGTTGGAGGGATAAACCAAAGATAAATAGAAACACAGCCTAGCAAAGCCACACCCAAACAACGCTAGTAAGAATAGTCATTCAAGGTTATAATACTAGCAGTTCTTTTTATATATTTTATTTCTACTTCCCATAACTCTAGGTAGGTATAATTTTGTTACAAATAAAAGACTGAAAGTCTAGGTGACTTTCCCAGGGCCACATGGCTTGTAAATGAGAGATGTGGAGCAGAGCCCAGACCCTGTAGCCCCAAGGCAGTTGCTCTTTCAGCCCAGTATTCAGGCCTAACAGGTGCTGGCTGGCAGGGAGCAGAGCTGGGATTTAAACTTGCTCTTACTGATTAATGAACTTAACTCAGCACTGTCACTAAGCTGTAGGCCTAATGAGTAAAGTACTTTCTGCCATGAAATGTATAACAGGATGGGATTTTCTCCCAGGACAACCTCATTTGCAACAGAGCAAGGGTGTTAGACTAGGATTTTCTTTGTGTTGTTTCCAATACTCAGGAGCCAATTATTTTGTGAAGAGGTTAACATTCATTTTGGCCAAGAGAAAACTTATTTGAATTCTTTTCCAAGCCATGAACAGTGTCTAATTTTTTTCCCAGTGCTAAGGATCAAACCAATGGCCTTATATATCTTGTCAAGTGCTCCACTTCCAAGCTACCGCCCTGGTCTTAATTTTTAACTCATTCTCTAACACAGGTACAATTTAGGGCAGACTAAAGCAGATTATGACTCAATCATGGTGCTACCTTCTATGAATTTGAATAAATATGTAATAATGTGTATCTATCATTATGGTATAAAATGAGTATTTTTAATGACCTGAAAACCCTCTGTGCTCAGCTTATTTGTTTCTTTACTCAACCCATCCCCAGACCCTGACCACCACTGGTCCTACTTACAATAGTTTTGCTTTTCCAAAATGTCCTCTCTTTGGAATCACACAGCACATAGCCCTTTAAAATTGGCTTCTTACACTTAGTAAAAATTAATTTAAGATTCTTCTAGGTGTTCTTTTCCAGCAGTGACTGGCATTCCATGGTCTGTGTGTACCACAGTGTATCTATCCCATACTAAAGGACATCTTGGTTATTCCCAGGTGTTGGCAATTATGAACAGGCTACTGTAAACATCTGTATGTAGGTTTTCATGTGGATTCAGGTTTTCAACTCTTTTTGTAAATACCAAAGTACATAGTTGCTTGATTTTATAGTAAGACAATTTTTGTAAGAAATTGCCAAACTGTCTTCAAAGCTGTCCTACCAGCAATGAAAGAGGTTTTTTAAGTTAAATTTTATTGTAAAGGTGATGTTCTGAGGGGTTACAGTTATACAAGTAAGGTAATGAGTACATTTCTTCTTGAACAATGTTACCCCTCCTTCATTTTCTCCCCTCCTGACTCACCTTCCCCCAAGTTGTAAAGCTCCTTTCCAACATAGTGTCTGGTAAGTATCACTGCTGAATTGGTTCACCCTTTGTCCCACCATCTGTGATTCCCCTTCCCTTCTCCAAATCAGATAAACTTATATGCAAGACAACTGATACAGAGAATAAACCAAAAGTAAAAGAATGAAAAAAGAAATAACTGCAAACAGCACAATAAAGAACTCTTACTTCCATTTCTTGGAGTTCATTTCAATAAACATCACTTTCTATGGTCATATGCACATAGCTATTGAGCCATTGTGATCCTCTCCTAAGAATATCCTCCTTTATGCTCATTGTGCAATTCTTAGAGGACTGTTTAATTGTGCCCAAGTGTAATTATTTGTCTCTTACTATTTTTGTTGTCCCATATCCTTGCCAGCTTTTAATAGACTTAGTACATTCTAATAGATATGTAATAGCATCTCTCTTTTTTTTGGTCAGTTATAGGACTTGAACCAGGGGCCTGGGCACTGTCCCTGAGCTCTTTTGCTCAAGGCTAGTGTTCTATGAATACTTTGAGCCATAGTATCATTTCTGTTTTCCTAGTGGTTAATTGGAAATGAGTCTCATGACCTTTCCTGCCTGAGCTGTCTTTGAAATGTGATCCTCGGATATCAGCCTCCTGAGTACTTGGCTCTCATTATTGTCTAAATTTGATTTTAATTTCAGTGGTAATATATGATGTAAAGCATCATAGCATATTTATTTTTCATATGTTTTTCTGCCATGATGTATTTGTTAAAATCTTTGATCCATTTTTCCAATAGGTCATTGTCAACTATTATTGTTGTTGTATCTATTGTGGTGGTGGTATGGGAAATGAATCTTAAAAGAGGGCCTTCTACATACTAGACAGGTGCTCTGCAAAACTAAGCTATGACTCAGCCCAGCCAATTTCCTTCCTAATGATTGACATTTGTATAGTACTACTCTAATCATGGATAACTAAGATATTTTCCACCTACTAATAAGATTATTTTCCTTAGTTTTTAGATATTTTAATTTGTCTTAGAAATTATTTCTTTTTCTGTGTTACTTGGAGTTTTCTCAGCTTTTTGAAGCTGTAGTCAAATGAGACGTTTTTGGTCCTTATTTTTTCTAGTACTTTTTAGTCTCATCCTCCTTCTTGGACTGTGATGACATGCATGTTAGACCTTTTGTCCCTCAAGTCCTTATGTTTCTTTTCTAAAATCTATTTTTGTGGTTCCGTATTCTCATTCATAGATTCTTTCTTCTGACTCCTCCATTTTGCTATTGAACCCATCACTGAGCTTTTCATTGCTGTACTATATATTCTAAATTCTACTTGATTCTTCCAGATCTTATCTAATTCTTTTCTGATAGCTTATTTTTTTGTTTTTATTTTTTTTATAATGGTAAATATACTTTTTTATTGTGCAAATACAATACAGAAGGGTTACAATTACATGAGCAAGGTAATGAGTACATTTCTTTGTTTTTTTTTTTTTGTTTTTTTTTTTTTTGGTCCAGTTGTGGGGCCTGAACTCTGGGCCTGAGCACTGTCCCTCAGCTCTTCAGCTCAAGGCTAGTGCCCTACCACTTGAACCACAGCACCACTTCTGGCTTTTTTCTTTTTGCTTATGTGGTGCTGAGGAATCGAACCCAGGGCCTCATGCATGCAAGGCAAGCGCTCTACCACTGAGCCAACTTCCCAGCCCCTGGTTTTTATTTTTTAATTAAAGTTTCCTATCAATTTATTTAAGTATGATTATAATTGTTTACAACATCTCTGTCGTGTCAGTCTTAGCATTTATGATAGGCTTGGTGGTGACTCCTTCCCCAGATTTTATCAAAACTTCATCCCTGGAGCCCATGAATGTTGTCATATTCAGAAGAAAGGGCTTTGAAGATATAATAAAAAGTTTTTGAGATGAGAAAATCATCCTGTATTATTTGAGCAAGCTTAAATCCAATGATAGACATTCTTGTAAGAAACTTGCTGGCAGTGAATTGAGGGTAGGTTAATTATGCCTGGAGGGTGGTGAAAGTCCCAACTCCTCACTAGTAATTCCCTGTGTCTCTGTCCTAGGAAGGGGAAAGATACAGCATAACTGTCAGTTAAGGATAAAATTGACCAGCAGTCATGAGTAGGTAGGGAGAAGAAAGGGGGAAAGTTGAGATCAACTTCCAGGTTTGTTCTTTGGAACAACTTAGGTAATGATATTATTTTCTAAACATAAAGCACGAGGGAAGAGGCAAGTTTGAAGGAAGACAAAAGCTTATTGTGCTTTTAGTAATAGTGACTTAGTAATAGTGAATTCCAGTGGCCAGTGTTCCAGTCATAGAGGGACAGTCTGTGAGGCAATTACATATATCTGTCTGAAGATGAAGAGATTCATCTGGTGCTTTGCCCTGGGATTATTGAGAACATCCGGGGAAAGAAAGTGAAGAGTTAGAGCCCAGGCTCTTAAGAAGTGTCCTGAGGACCATCAAGTATTGAAGGAACAGGAGAGAAAGAGAAGCCAGCAAAGTAGATGGATAAGTAACAGGCAGACCATAAACACATAAAAGCAATGCAGAGACAACCCAGGATTCTCTCTGTGGTCCTATTGTGCTTCCAGGTTCTGTCTATCACTTTTGCTCCATATCTCAAATTTCCCTGATAGAAAACATAGTCCCTTAACCAGAATGATGATACTAGCCACAAATTCTAAAATAAAGTAGGCAAGGGAGCTTAGTGTTTAAAAGAAACAAGTGCTACTTTCTGTCAGACCTCCTCTGTGAAGAGAGGAGGGAAATCCCTGGAGAAGGAAGAAAGCACTGCTACTTTCCATAAATAGGTAGGTCAGAGCAACTCTGAAAGATAATTGAGCCAAATCAATGAGAAGGACTCAAGAGGTGACTTCTATACAAGAAATTTAGTGACAGCACAAAAAAATGGAAGAAATAGTAAAAATAGCAATAATCATTCAACAACAAAAAAACAGATTCAAATTTTTCATGAAAACTCTGAGATTGTTTGTCTTTAATCATTAAATGGCATGAGAAATACTCCACCTTCACAGTTGGATTCTAACAACACGGATATTCCCAACATAGAGATTGTGGCTTACATTTTCATTTAAGTTTCCTTCCAGGACATTTTCCTCTTTGTATTTTCAAGGTTGGTTCTCTACAGACACCACAGGAGGCCAGAAGGCACTTAACAATAATAATAACTGTAGCTGACATTTATTAGGCACTTAGCTATGGACCTTGCCCTCTGCAAAACTCTCTTTATATAATTTATCTAATTTAATCCTCCCAATAACCCTATGACATAGGTATTTTCATGCCTGCTATGAAGAGTCGAAGGCTCTTACGTCTACTTGATAGAGAGGTTAAGTAACTTATCAAAGCTCAAATTTGTTTCAACTGACCTTCCATCAGTACCCACTAGGATCAGCATTCTGTGACATCAATCTGTGACATCGTTTCCATTTGGCCAGGGGAGAACTCAGCCTGGAAGGATGGCAGCCAAGTATCTCAGATACACATAGTCATTCCGTCACCAAAGAGCCTCTAAGCTGCTAACTTGGCTGGTTCTATTTCTCCAGCCAATAATTTCCTGAAATACCAGATTTTTCTCTAGGCAAATGTTAACTCTCTACAGCAAATACCCAAGTCCCTTTGTCATGTGACATGGAGGGGTCAGGATTCTGAGACTGTACTCAAAATTTGGAGATATTCAGTTATTATACTTCTGCTTAAGTACACTTCCAACATAGCATGTGGACATGTACAAAAGAGGAGACTGATTCTGAGCCAGTCCAGAAGATTTTATGCGGTAATGCAAGCTGCATGGTTCTGAGGACATTTCCATTCACTGTTTCACTATTTAGTAATTAAACCATTTGTGAGCACTTTCTTTATGCCAGGCACTGTGAGGATTCAAAGATGAACAAGATGCTTTCTTGCCTTTGGAAAACCCAACACCCTGGTAAACAAGTTATTAAATGCCAAGTACAATTACAGAACTAGGAACATCGTCTTGGGGCTCCTGAGAGCCCATTAGCCCAGCCAGTGGAGTCATAGAGGAGAATTCTTAAAGGAGGACAATCCCCAAAGTTTTAAAAAGCCTTAAACAATGGATGTTACCAGCATTTTCAGAAGGAAAAGGGACAATCTGGGCAGAGGAAATAGCTGGAACAAAGGTTTGGAAATGAGAAAAGTAGGAGCAATGTGGAAAAAAAACAAGCACTTCAGCCTATCAGGGAAAATGGAAACATTGTAACAGATGAGCCTAAACTAGAGTTCATTGTACCCATTAAAGACTGTATGAGTCTCTCTTAAATCCTGTTAAGTGTGATATGAAGCCTAAATCCTAAGTAGAAATGTAGAAATGATTTCTGAATGGACATCAGCAATGTGAGGAACATGTTCTAGGTTTTAGCCAATCAAACCAGAAACTTACAAGACAATCTAGAAAACTATTATGTTCATTTCTCTTGGAAAGGAGGGTTGCACTAACACAGATTTCTCTTATCTCAAATATAAATTAATTCTGACTTGTGCATGTGGATGCATGCATGTGTATGCACACTTTCTAGTTCAGGACTTAAACTCAGCTTGGGCCCTGTCCCTTAGATGTCTTGCTCAAGGCTAGCACTCTACTACTTGAACCACAACTCTGCTTTGAGCTTTTTGATGGTTAACTGGAGATAAGAGTCTCATGGAGTCTCATGAGTCTCAAGAGTCACAAGAGTATCATGGATTCTCCTGTCTGGGCTGGCTTAGAACTGAACTATGATCCTCAAAGCTCAGCTCCTGAGTAGCTAAGACTACAGGTACAAGCCACTAGCACCCAGGTCTCTACTTCTGACTTTAAAAAGCAACTAGACCTCCACACATACTGCACATATGTAAAGGGCACAAAAACAAAATGTATATCCTACAGAAGTTAAAAGAAGTGAGGGAAAGGGGTAGGTTAGAAGGGATGGGTGAGAATGTTTAAGGGGTGGGTGACATTGATCAAGATGTACTATATTCATAAACTACTTTGTTGAATGGCAACCCCTTTGTGCAACTACTTATAGATAATAAAATAGTTTTATAAAATTATTAATCACTGAATATGGAAGCTTACAAACAATAGTAGCTTGAGATTTTAAGAAACTATGTTTCTCCTTCACAAAAAGATGTGGTGGTATGTATGAAGGCCAAAGCTTATATGGGCTTCCCAATTATTGCTCCAAGGACCTAGGTTCCTGTCTTTCTGATTCACTATCATAGTACACATTTCTTCTACTTCCCTCCTATCCTCAAAGTTTCTAATGGTCCCATATGTCAGCTGTACTTGAATGAATACATCTCTGTAGCAAAGCAGAAAAATGAAGGAGGGAGGGCAAAAACTGCTGTCTATTATTCCCCCTATTAGTAGGATAGGCTAATTGACTTTAAGTAGCTTTACTTTTCATTAGCCAGGATTCAGTCATTGGTTATCACCTCAGTTGCACAGGAATCTGGCAACAATGCTTTGCATTTTAGGTGATCATGTGATCAGCCTAAATCAAGATTTCCTGAACAGACAATAAATAAGCTGTGTCTCATACAAGCCACTACAAACCATTCTAAACAAAGCAAACACAAGCCTGGTCCTGGTCCCTCAGAGGGACACTGAACAATGAATGGCATGATCAATCTGGGTTTCAGGATGATTACTGGAACCCTAATGTAATCACTATGAGAGCAGTAGCAACCACTTCCTATGTCAGCTTCTATGGCATCCAGATGGCCAGCACATGGTAATCTTGGGCTGTCCACAGCCATCCTAATGTTGTTATCCAAATAGTTGGCACTACTCCTTTTGAATCCAAAGAGACTTCATTTGAATATGTATATCTGGAGTCACTGGACTCAGGACATGTCATTGTAGAAAGTAGAGTGTGAAAGATGGAAGGTGAGCAAGAGAGAAGAGGATAAATTCTGCAAGATCTCTAGTGTGTAAGGGCTAGAGAGAAGAAGCACAACTTTGAGAGAGTAATCCAGGAAAATTAAGGGAAAACCGAGGGGAAGAGATACAATCAGGAAGCCAGAGGTAGATACAGAAGCCAAAAAAATTAATATCCAATATTCCAGCAAGATAAAGCAAAATGGGAACTTAAAATGCTATTGAATTTTATAATTAGTAACTTCTTCTAAGTTAGTCTCAGTGAGGATGGGTCAAAGCAAGGTATATTAAAGAAAATGAGGAAATAAAGACACAGAGGTAGAGGATAAAATAGGGATGGAGGTAGTTAGAGGTAGATATATATTACACAAATTCCACCAGAAAGATAAAATAGCTTAGAAATAAAACTCAAACTGTGTGGGAATCTCACTTAATTTTAGATTCAACACATTCACATTTATAAAGTACTAACTTTATGATAAGAAATGTGCTGGAACTTTCACATACTTAATTTTTATTATGTAAAGCTGGTGATCTTTATAGTAGGTGAACAAAGTTAGGGAATATTTTTTTCCTGGCAATAGAATAAAAGTTATCTGGATTTTTTAAATAACTGGAGTTCAAAATGTAATTTTCATTAGACATCTAGGCACTGAAATTTTTCTTACCCTGTATTTTTGTAATTATTCACTTGCTCAGTACATTAAACAACAATTTTGTTAACCAATATATGTTGCTTATTCCATTTTTACTACACTTTTCGTGGCTTTGCGGAATCACTTGGGAAACATATTCAAAATATACTGCACTGTTTATCTAGCTTTGTCTGTGGCTTTTTATCCAACTCCAGGCATTCCATAAATAAACCTCTCTGTAAGAGCCACACATTGTTTCAGAAACAGACTAAATGGCACACAGATATGTCTGGTCCATATCTGTCTTTTTTGGTTCATATTCATGCACCATTTTGTTTCCAAGACTGGCTCAAAGTGCATGATAACTGCTAACAAACGGCAAGTTTATCTTGATTTTCATATCACACTTAACAATGCTCTGTCAAATAAGAAAATAGACTCTCAAGTTAGAGAGTAAAAAATCCTGAATTAATGTTACCTCTTTTACCGTTTCATTCCATATTTTGGTCTCTTTGCAAATTCTACAGTTTGCCTCCTGCCATCTTTCACAGCTCCTCCTTCGTCTTCCTTCTTTGCCTAGGTTCTGATTCTACTTTGCATGATTACAATATTCTAATATTCTGGTTCTAGTTGTTTATCAAGAATTTTTTCTAACATTGTCTTTGCAATCATCCAAAAGTTGGAGAGTCATAAGGGACCCTTCTCTAACCAGTTAGAAGAGGCTCAGAGGTCATTATGTAAACAGCTTCTCGTCCCCAACCCCGACTTCCACTTCTTGGGTCATCATAGAAACCCCTCACCTCTGCATTATGTTATTGAAACCAGAACATTAAAAGCAAACTCTAAGGAAAAATCTTTCTTGTCTTTAACCTCTAAATTTTCTAGTATCAGAATGGAACAACTTCTATTCTACCAAGAAGACATGAGTCCTTTTTATTCTGACATTGCCCTTTATCTACCCCTTCTCAAATGAAAGTCAACCATTCTTAGGTTGTAAAAGGCTGTAAATCTCCACATGTACTGTCTATTTTTACTCCACAGAAAAACTAATTTTTACTAGCTCTTTTGTTCCATATTAGCTAGTTCCTACACTGCTACCATTCTCTGCCGTACTCAGAATGAGTTCTATTATTTGATTGTCACATACTAGTGCGGCACTAAAGAACATTCATAATACCTCCCAAATGGTCAGATATGGTAATTCCCAATGGCCAAGTAGAAATAAAATGTGTGGCTCCTGAACCACCTTTCTATTAAAAACCTCCACTGAAATATTGAAGTCCCTGCAAAGTCGACAGTACATGCTACAAATGGATGAGCACTTTTTAAAGGTCAGCAAGTCTCTTTCTCTCCACATCTCAAAAACTCCCATTGAGATAGATGCGGAAATCCAGTGGCCATTTGGAGACACACAACAGGGCATTGGTTTGCCAATAGAGGCAGGCACATAGAAAGTGCCCCGGGTTAAATGTCTATGTCTATGAAAATTCCATCCTGTTTTTCCCCTATTCACCCCAACTTTATTTCTATGGTGACATTACTTGTTTTAATAGCTCTTACAGGAGATGACATTTTCAAAATCATTTTTCTTAACCAAGATACTAGTTACAATAGGGTGGGCTTCAAGAATAAACAATTTTTAGGTCACATTGCTAAAGGTGAATGGTAAGTGACAGATTACGTTATTTGGTAGAAAAGAGAAGTAGGACCCCTAAATTGTGCCTCTGCTATTGGCTTATGATCCTGGCTGCACAGGCTTTGTCAATTCCTCTGACCCCCCAATAAACAACATTCAGAATATCCCTTCTTTGTACTCTAGAAGAATGTAGTATAAAAAAGAATACTTAATTTTTAAAAGATGTTTTAGTAGAAAATGATACATAACCTAAGATAGAGAAATACTTTTATATATGCCTTCTGATTATTTTATAAATTCACAATAATCCAGAGCTCTTTCTGAAATTTGTTTAGGAATCTTTCTGTGGACCAATAAAAAAAGATTGTCTTTATCTCTTATTTAAAAATAAAGGATCAAAGGATCATGAGTGTAAAAAGACTTGTATAACTCTTTCCTTCCTAAATGGGACATGCCACTCAGACTGGCAGGAAGAGATTTGTCTTTTTCTGAAACTCTCCTGTTTTATTATGACTCCAAACCAGTTAAAACACTGGTTTTTAACTGGTATGTGTTAATGAATAGGAGTCTCCAATTGTGTTAGGTAAAATAAGTCAGGTCTATATGTACCAAGAGTGTATAGGATATTGAGTTTAGTAGGCACTTGTCTGAGAATATGCCCTAGCTGATAATTTTTAAGACAAAATTCTTACTCTGTAGTTATCAAATTATTTGTCTCTCTCACATATATAAACACACATAAACATACGTACATGCATGCACATGTGCATACACATGCACACACCCACACACCAGTTAAAAATCTGGGTGTCTGAGGGCCTGCTATTAGTTGAACCCAGGATAGATTCCAATATCATCTTAGCAATTATTTCTCCTATAATGTGAAAGAAATCAAGACAATACAATTTTCTAATTTGTTAGTGTTATACAAAATCCATATTTCTCATTATCATTTCTGGCCTTCATATTATTGGACCAAATGCCAGACTGTTAATAGACCTAAGCCATAACATGTTAGCCACTGACATTACACTAGGGTTTTCATTTTTATATGATTATAATTGTTTTTTCTTTGAATTCTTCATCAAATCAATCATTGAGATCCACAAATCTCAGCAAGTCCCCTGACTGTAAACTTCAGTAACTGAATTTTTTGCCTTTGTGAATGAGCTTTGCTCGGGCATAAAAGCATGGGCTTAGAGTCAGTGGGGTATGCAAACCCCATACCCACTTAACAGGTGTCAGAACTTCTGTAAGTTACTTGTATTTTAGCCTTCTTGTAAAATGGATACAACAGTACTACCTGCCAGGGCTATGTAAGATTGAAATGAGATCATCTGGTCAAAGTGCTTCAGCTATAGGTCTCCTTAAATGCAGCTGTATCTTTATTACTAGTCTGGTTACTTTATCTATTTTCTATACAGCAGTACTTCTCAACAAGGTTCACAGACAAACTGCATCAGAATTAACCAGAGTTTATAAAATAATGTGGAATCTTGGTCTCCATTTCCTGCATCTCATTCAATAAGCCTTGGATGAGTTTTAGAAACTGGTAGTTTTCTTTTTTTTATTAATTTTTTTTGTGAACATGCCGCACAGAAGGGTTACAATTACATGCACAAGGTAATGAATACATTTCTTTGCAAGCATTGGTGCCTCCTCCTTTGTTTCCCCTTACCATCCCTGCCCTACCATCTCCCCTCTGGACCCCCCTCCACCAAAGTTGTAAAGTTCGTTTTTTTGACATAGCATCTTGTACATTTCATTGTTGCAATGGGTCCACCTGTATCCCTATTTAAACAATTTGTTTTTTCCCTTCCCCTCCCCAGATTATACCAACATCAAATACAGTGAAAACAGGGGTTATACCATGGGGGAGGGACATACAAAGCAACAAAAAAATCACCTTATAAATATGTTAGAAACAATAGCAAGAAAGAAAAACCACTTGAGTCCTTATCTTGGGGTTCATTTTGCTCCTTACTTCTGCTGCGTTCACATGTCCTAGAACCACAGTCTCAATGGATCTGAAAGGCATTTGGCTATTGGCTAATATCTGTTTACTTGTCTCATTTTCTGTGCTAATCAGTAAACTATCTTTAACTTGATTTCTTCTGATTGGGTCTGGATCTGAGTTTTCTACTCAAAAATTCAGACAATTCATGTTCGAGGGTCATGAGCATCTGTTATCTGTCAGGTGCCCACCATCTGAGCCTCAACAACTAAGTTCCACATTGGAGCAACCTTAGAGGGTGCATGCACCCACTCCACCTCACTCTAAAAGCTGACACAGGAATGTTCTTCTCCTTCACACTCCCCATCCCTAGACCTTGTACATTCTTGTGAACAGGTGTGTTTATGGGCCTACTTTCACACGTGCACACATATAAACAGACAAGAACAAGCTCAGCCAAACAGAAGCACCTACATAGACTTTGAATTGCATGAGAGAGAGGTGCAAAGACCGACGGTGGAAGAGCTGGCTAAGGCAGCAGTAGTGGTCCAGCCACTGATATTGTGGCCAACAAACCTGACAGTGTATGCAGTCCTGGTGATGAGAAGTACCCCCGCCGTTGCCCTTGCCAAGTTTGGATAAAAAATGTCTTTGATAAGGTTGGAGAAAAGTGGCTTTTTTAGCATTAAGATGTCCCCCAATTATGCTAAAAAGTGGACAATCTTAGGAATATTTGATAAGGTTCAGCAAAGAGACAAAGACTCAGCCAGCATACTAACATGCCAGAACTAGGCCACATTTGGTCAGTCTATTTTTGCAAGAGAAAGTTTGCTTATCTTGAAGATGCGTCACCTTGGACCCAAACCGTCAATGTTACTGCTTTTTATTTCCTCCATGTGGAACTTGATAACCATTCTCAAATTCTAGGTTCATCAGGTAAAGCCAGATGGAGCTGACTGAACCTAATGATAACAGGCAGAGAAACAAAACCTGAGGTGAAGAGAGGCTGTGGTAAAAGGGGAGGGGTGGGGGATATAGGGAATGAGAGGAGAGATACAGAGGCCACAGGAGTCTCTTGAGGAAGATGTAAGTGAATTGGAAGACTGTTCATATTATCTCTGGCTCTCTCTTCCTTATTTCCTTCCTTCCTCTTTTCCCCTCCTCCCTTTTTCTTTCTTCCTCCTCCCTCCTCCCTCCTTCCTCCTTCCTCCTCCCTTTTCCTATCCCTTCCTTGCAACCAGTCTGTCCATTGGAGATTCTGGCCAGACCTCCTGCATGCAAATTTTCCATGTAATATAGGTGTGCATTGCTCTTCGGAGGAAAGACTAACAGATTTGGAGGACAAGTTCAAATCAGAGGCACAAACAAGTTAGAAGCTCTTTTAGCTGAAGAGCTTTATTAACCATGCTTCTGCCACATCCTAGACAATTCTTTTACCATCTGGAGTCTGTTCTTTAATGCATATTGGGGGGATAAACATTATGAACTGCATACCCTGTGCCAATCCCCCCTTCTCCCTTTATATCATGAGTCTCATTCTGTTCTAAGATCCTCCACCTCTTCCACATGTAGCTATATCTTAGGATACCCTAATGTCTGTTCCAGCCCCAGAAATGGGACTGACTGTTCTCAAAATGATCACGCTCCTCTGCAGCAACTCTGGCCCATAAGACATGAATGAAGAGCTTCAGGAGAGTTCTTGGGGAAAATGTCTCTCACTTCTAGGAGAGAGCCATGGGGGTAAAATAATCTTTCATCTTCCTCTGGAAATATTTGGGCTTTGTGTAATACAGGGAATTGATGCAGCTGTCTTCCCACCAGCCTGAAGATGATGGAAAGGCCAATGATATGTAACTGGAAGGTCTTGCTGATAATGAATAAACTAATTCTGAAATCATCCCACAACTCTGAACTAAAGGAATGTATTTACTTGTCATTAACAACACTGAGTTGACTTGCCTATTAATTTTCCCTTTAATACATCCAACTAATAAACTGGAAATAACAGTACCTTAAAAGAATACTTATAGGATCTAATTGAATAAAATATATAGAAATATATTGTGAAATGTTCAGTACATAAAACTAGCATATTATCATTATTACTGAGTGCTGAATTCTTGTCTTCTACATGTTTATGCCCATGTTTTCTTTGAGAATTTTAAAACAAAGTAACTTTCAAATATTACCTCATTACAATGAAAGGACAAAAAAATTGAAAATAAAATATTCTCTGAGGAGATGGTCTGGCATATGTGTTATTCTCCTTAACAGGAAGCCTACCCTGGCTCTTCAACCTAAAAGTGCCTAAATTACATTAGCCTTTCTTGAATGTTTCCTTTTACTACTGTCCTTGGCTTCTGTGTGTTGTTTACTCTCTGTGCACTCTTAAACTCCTATTGTAATCCCATCGACTAGAATAACGCTCAATAGCAAAGGCAGGGATAATCGATGTCAAAATATCGTCTCAAATTGGTCGTGGCCTCTCACAGCTGCGCCACTTTCTAATTCACTTGGAACTTTATGGATAGCTTTTCTCTCGCCCATCACAGAGCAAATCACAGCGTTGAGGAGGTTGCGCCAGGACTATACTCTGCTCTTCTCTGGTTCTGTTTAATTCTAGGTGTGTTTTCAATTGGAGATTTAGAGCAAAACAAGACAGTGCCTGAAATACCTTTCATTTTTAAATGATTAGTAAATAAGAACAAACGTCTAAGACAGAGCCAGTACACATAGTCTGGTTGTTCCTCCAGCTGTGCTGACTTGTATGATACTCGAAATCCATTATGATCTTATTTCTAATCTCAGACCAAGAGATTGTCCCCTAGCAGGACAAACAAGAATGATTCTCTTGTTATTGCTCTCCTTCACCCTTCTCTCTCTCTTCTCTCTTCTTTTCTCCCCTCTCCCTCTTCCCTTCCTCTCTTTTCTTTTCTTCTCCCTTTCTTCCTTCCCTCTCCACCTTTCTTCTTCCTCTCCCTGTGTGTGCCTCCCTTTCTGGTGTGTCTATGTGTGCATGTGTGTTTTATATGAATAATCAGCTCCTAAGACTCCATGGGATCTCAGAGCTAACTAGACCAGCATCTACCCTGGAAACTTCCAAATGTCAAAAAGAGATCAAATGATCTGCTAATATCACATATCTTGCCCAAGACTATAGGCAGAAGCAGTAGAAGTAACCACAACAAGCAGCTACCATTTATTAGTTCATATTAAGTGCTTTGCATTCATTAATTGGAGTCTCAGGAAAAGCCTATATAGTAGATACTATTTAGTGTCTTTTATAAATGAGAAAGGGAACCCTTAAGTTATCAAATATAATTCTGCGATTTATCAGCCAACGGTTTGATAGCAAGCAAAGATAGTTTTCAAGGCAGGTAACTCTGAAGTCTATGCACATAGCCTCCTGCCAGCCTATATATTACACCAGATGCTACAAGACTCTATGCTTACCAAGACAGCACTTACATTCCAAGGAAAATGGAAATTAGAATAAGATATTGTATTTTAAACTTTTATAGCTCTTCATGGTTACTGAATTCTAACCAACACACTAGAAAATATTATAGAGAAAAATGAGCCTCATAATATGGTCTAAAGCTACTTAATAGTTGTGTATATTAAAATAGCATCTAGCTAAGGCATAACTCTCCAAAGTATATATCTTCTTTTCTTTAAACTCTACAAGATGGTTAGAAATAAGAACTTCCTTCTCTTTAAGTATTAAAACACCTTGACTTTATCCTTTCAGATCTTCCCTATTTATCAGGCTGACATTTTGAAATTTGGGTTTGCTATGAAAATAGCTTATCCAATGAAAGAGCATTGTGTGGGACCAATGTCTTTTTTGAGCACCGTGACTCCTGCTTTCATTGTTCTGTTTTGCTGCAGAATTACCATTGCTATTTTTAAATCTCTGCTGTAGACTTGTCAGCTGTGAACCACTCTCTCTTGGCTCATGTGTTCTGGATGCCTTTCTAGTCCTACTGATGAGCCATCCCATGTGTAAGATTATTATGGCTTTTCATCTGTTTATAATTGTTTCTCAAAAACTAGAAAATTGTATTTGTGCCCCACTTTTTTTTCTCCCATTCTACATTACCACTGTGAATGAAGTAACAGCCTGTTATGCTTAAACAATTAGCATAATGCAGAGGACACTCAAGCCTCCTGTATGCTGCTAATGGAAGACCAAATGTGGCTTTAGAAAGAATACTTAAGAGAATACGTGTAGAACCTAATTGAAATAAAATTTATAGAAATATATTGTGAAATGTTCAGTACATAAAACTAGCATATTATTATTACTGAGTGCTGAATTCTTGTCTTCTACAACTTTTTTGGGGGGTGGTCTGGTCGTGGGGCCTGAACTCTGGGCCTGGGCGCTGTCCCTCAGCTCTTCAGCTCAAGGCTAGCACTCTACCACTTGAGCCAGAGCGTCACTTCTGGCTTTTTTCTTTTTGCTTATGTGGTGCTGAGGAATCGAACCCAGGGCCTGATGCATGCAAGGCAAGTGCTCTGCCACTGAGCCACCTTCCCAGCCCCTCTTCTACAACTTTATGTTCATGTTTTCTTTGAGAAATTTGAAACAAAATAACTTTCAAATATTACCTCATTATAATGTGGCTTTAGAAAGTTATAAAAATGTGTTTTACATAAGATAGCAATAGATTCCAGCAACCCTCTTTGCAGACATATGGCTGACATAGATCCATACCACTGGTGCTTCTGGAGGGGTAGCCAGCTTTTGCCTAAGGCCTGGGCTTCTGTGGGATGATTACACGTGCAAATGTACTCAGTGCATTGGGGTTATCATTTCATGTTAATGTGATGTTGTGATCACATAATGTCCATCTCTTCTACCTAGTCTCAGAATATGGTTCTGTCATATCCCTTGCTTCAAAGCACATACAGTATTTTTCATCATTCATTAATTTGCTCAGTTACTTCTTTCTACACTCACTAATTTAGCAATTGCTAAGCCAAGTTTTACAGGCCCTTTTTCTAATTTCAGCACAACATTATCAAAATTTCTGACTTAAATTCTGTACCTCTATCTTTTAATGTCAATAAGGGCTGAACTCTAAGGAAGAGAAAATATAATACAGAGGTTCTTTTCATGTACTCTAAAAGTGTAGACTTGAATTTTCACACTACTACTTAACTACTTCTATGATCCTGGGGAGACTACTTAAGTCCTCTGGGCCTCAGTTTCTTCATCTGTAAAATAATATAAGCATAACACCCATCCCCATAGGGTTGTTGTAAAGATAAAATAAGTATAGAAAAGCCTCAGAACCAAAAACTTAGTGTTTCCTGTTGCAGTGTACCAGGCACGGTGATAAATCACATAACTTGTCTCAATTAAGTCTATAATGCAGACATTATTTTTATTATTTATTTAAATATGAGGAAAAATCAAAGCTTTCAAAGGTCAACTACCTTGCCCAAGGTTGTGTAGGTACAGTTAGGAGTGAAACCAAGATTCCAACTCAAGCACTCTGCCAACAGAGCCCCTGGGTTTAAGAACTCTCCTAACTGTGCTTAATTTGGATTGGTCAGTTGTGGCATAATCTGATCTGGGTAGTTTAGTTCATGGAATTGTGTAAAAGTAAACAGCTCTTTGGAAAATAAAATATGCTGATCAACAGCCTGTCCCACTACCATATAGAAAGTGGAAAGTATTGATTAGCTAATTATACTCATTAATTTCTTTTTATTTTCTCATGGGTTATTTTTTTCTTTTTTTTGCCAGGCTGAGGCCTTGAGTTGAAGGCCTGAACACTGTCCCTGAGACTCTTTGTGCTCAGTACCACTTCTCGCTATTTCTTTGTATTGGAGATAAGAGTCTCATGGACTTTTCTATCTGGGCTGGCTCCTGAGTAGCTAGGATTACAGGCATGAGCAACAGGTACCTAGCTATTTTCTCCCATTCTTACTGGTAACCATGGAATTTTCCTGCACTTTGAAAGAGGAAAGCAGCAAAATGGAACTCTAACCTTAATGAGTTAGTTCCTATTCGTGACCCAGTTTTATTCAAATAGAACAAAATTAGATCAAGGGTTGAAATCTTT
The DNA here is from genome assembly GCF_024711535.1 of Dipodomys merriami. Taxonomy (NCBI): domain Eukaryota; kingdom Metazoa; phylum Chordata; class Mammalia; order Rodentia; family Heteromyidae; genus Dipodomys; species Dipodomys merriami. The sequence continues at coordinate 41,087,118 of NW_027202270.1, read as the reverse complement.
TTTGAGTCTTTAAGTATATATAGATATAGAGTCAAAGACAAATGCTTATAATTCTTAATGGAAATGGTATGGAAAAAATACTGAAAAATAACAAGTAGACAATGAGATGATAAACTGCTCTGTCTTCAGCTCTACACTATCCCTGCTCCTGAGTGTAAAACACACAGCAGAAGTAGGGCAGGGAACATGGTTTTATTGGCAGGTTTCACATCTGCTAGGGATTATCTGTCACACTATGTGGTTTGATACTCCATGAAATGGAATTATCTTTGTTCAGAAAATAAACATGGGTCTTATACATTGCTTGGGTAGTTATTTTAATAAGAGTAATGTGAAATATAATTATCTGTTGAGTAGACTGGTGCCTTTTATGTACATTATCTAATTTAACCTATAGAGAAGTTCTAAGAGTAGTTAGTTTGCCTGTATTACAGTTAAGGGAACTAAGCTGAGGTACAAGCTTAAGTATCTTACCCAAATGTGGCAAGGACATTCAACTTCTCATCAAAACTTGTGCTCTCCCTCTTATTTCCCCTCCCCTTTTTTGCTCAAGCTAGCACTTTACCACTTTGAGTCACTCCTCCACTTCTGTCCTTTCAGTGGTTAATTGGAGATAAGAGTCTCATGGACCTTCCTATCCTGGCTGGCTTCAAACCATGATTCTCAGATCTCAGCCTCCTGAGTAGCCAAAATTACAGGCATGGGCTACCTGTGCTCAGCTATGTGCCCTACAGAATTCTTCAGAATCAAGGTAATCTATGAGAAATGGTTGCCATCGATGGGCTACATTTCCTCTGTGTCTTGGTGAAATGTGATTAATTCTTACTAATAGGAATAGAAATGTTATGTATCTTCCAACCTAGTCATGACTCACAGTGCCATCTCCAAAACTCCCTAATTAGGGAGCTTTGTTAGTTACAGAAAATGCTAGCATTCTAAGAGACAGAAGAACAAAGGAGGATCATCCTCAGTCACCGTGGGAGAATAGCTCATCGGGAGCACCAGCACTGGATTGTTATCTGAGAGAGAAATACAATTCTGCCAAACCAAAGAGCTGTTTATTTGGGTATCTGTTTGTTCTATGCCCAAAGTAAGCAGAATTATCCTAACTACTGCTTAAGATTATCCTCGAAGAGCCAGGAAACAAATTAAGGCATTCTGACTCCACAGTCTCTTTCTTAAATGTACTGCTAGACTCAGTCAGGAAAGGAGGCAAGAAATGCAAAAGGAGATGGAAATAGTGTTAAGAGGCCAGGTTTACTTGGGTCTCACTGCATAGTATTTGGCTTTGGTTATTTGGTGTTAAAAATTTATATTATCTTGAAATGTTGTACATAGGAAATTCACACTTGTTCCTTAAAGTTGACCATCAGTTCACCTTTCTAAGATACCACCCTAAAAAACAGTAAGATTTAACAAAAAATACTCTAGCAACATTCCTGAGTGAACTAAAGAAATCTTTATTCTCTAAAATTGAGAAGTATACCCATAGTGCAGCCACTCAAGCCCCATAGCCTGCAAGATGACAATCACCAATGGATTTAGGTGTTAACTCCCATAACCTAGATTCCCAAGTTCCTTCCCCCCTGTCTCTCCCACTCTCTCTCAGCCATCCTGGCTATCCAGACCAATGCATACCTGTTTTATGGGCTAAATTTCTTGGATGGTTATGATTTTGAAATCTCTGGCCTCAGAGTGCTATAATTACCTCCTGATGATGTAATTAGTAACAAAATTTAATGGAGTATCATGGGACACCTAGAACCTTTCCAAATGCATCTACCTCATTTATAAAGGGTTTTGAACTACTTTGCTGACCAACTACCCATAAAACTGGGGCTCCCAAGGTGACAAAATCCACTCCCTCCCGGTGAATACTGCACATTGACCTACGCAATAATGTTAGGTTGAAGAATATTATAAATGTTGTCAGTGACCAGTAACTCACAAGCACTCTCATTACCTTACCAGCAACAGAGGCAGGTGTGCTAAAGTTAGCACCCAGGGATACATTAGACATGATGTAGGGAATTAGTCATTAGTCCCCATAAGGCATGTTTTTTCCCACTGTGGTGATGTGTAAGGTTTAACGTGAGAGCTTCAGTGTGAGAGCTAAGCCATTCTCTGGCAGCTTAGATGCTTTCTAATGAGAGCTCCGCAGTCATCTGAGTTCACGTAGGATGGGGATTGTCCTCTCAACCCTGCTCCCACTTCCCCCTCTATCCCAATGAAGGTGGGTAAAAGAAAATTAAGCACAGTCCTAACATGATGTTATAAAGGCTTATTAACCCAGACCCAGACCCAGACACACACAGACACACAGACACACAGACACACAGACACACAGACACACACACACACACACACACACACACACACGCACACATACCTTCTTGCTTGCATCTGTTTGCTTTTCTAGGATTTTGAAGTATGAAATTAAGGAAACCGATTAAAATTAATTCAGAACATTAAAAAAAACTTAGGTGGCATCAGCTATAATAAAGTCAAATAGAACAGCAAAAAAATTGATAATTGGATAGCAGTTTTACCCAATCAGTGAAGGCAGCAGTTAAGATCTGGAAGTTCTTTAGGATTCTTGGGAAAATTTTGGAGTTAGTTTAGCAAACCAATGGACTGATGTTTTAAATGGGCATGGACACACAGATGAACAAATAAATTGTTTGGGTATTATGGATGGGACCAGCTCTACTATTTAAAGTCATCCATGGCTTGGAAAGGAATGGAAAAATTGCTCTCAGGTAGAGGAAGTAGACAGAAATGATATATGACTTACCCAGAGTAAGAAAATTATCCAACAGAGAATGAGTGAGAATAAAATTTTGCAACATTAGGAATCTCTTTAAGAACAAAAACCAGATAAATAATATTGCGTGGGAAATTGAGGCATTTCCCAAAACCAATATGAAATGGTATTTCAAATGCTCTATCTGGCCAGACTTGAGTCTGGCCTTAAATGTCAGAATTGGATTGAAGAACTTAGAAGAAATTCCATGGAAAAACAAAGGCTCCTGCTACCTTTCAGGGCTTTCTTAGACATTGAAACTCTCTTGAGGAGCAAAGACTGGTTTTAATCTTGGGGTCATCTTTCATGAGCCATGTTATTTTAAGCTAGTCATTATCTCCTTTGAAAACATAACACTCTCTGCCCCCATTTACTTCTTGGAGTATGGAGATTATATGAGATAATGTAGAAGATTCTGCTTAAAATGCTAAAAAAAAAATAGCTTGTTATTAGGTTACAGAGAAATATAGAAGCTCTTGTTTAGGAGCTTCAAGCCCTATTCAAGGAAATGGGTTTGACTCTTGGCAGAATAAGAATTTGCTTTATTGTCAAAGATTTATAGAAATGGGCCAGGAATGTGGCTTGATGGTAGAGTGATTGCCCAGCACTCATAAAGCCCTGGGGTCTATTCCTCATTAGGACATAAGCAGAGAAAAGCAGAAGTGGCGCTGTGGCTCAAGTGGTAGAGTACTAACCTTGAGCAAAAGAAGCTCAGGGACAGTGTCCAGGTCCTGAGTTCAAGCCCCAGGACTGGCAAAAAAAAGAGAAAGATTTATAGAAACAACTTGGTGTCACACAAAAAGTGTCCTATGACAAACATTAAGAAAACACTAAAATATGTTAAGGAGGAATTAAAGAGACAACTGGTTGGCAGCTTATCAAGAACTATGGAGCACATTCACAAAGTTGTCTTCAGAGTAAAAGTGCAGAGGCACTCCAGGAACTAACCATCATATTGACTTGTCTATTTCCTGTTAGGTAACAATGTTCTCTCCTTTGCAAAGTAATACATGAGTCATATCCTATCTCTGTCCCTATTAAATGGATACGAATAAGAAATTACCCTTAACTACCCACTCTACCTTGCTCTCTATGGTAATTCCTTTACGTATATAGCAACAAGAATTACTTAATGGTTCCCTCCTGCAGTATTGCAACAGCCTATTTAGTCTCTGGACTGCAAGGTCACCCCACTCCAGTGTTCCATGCGGACAGGAGGAAGATGTGTCTTCCTAAAGTACCACATTGGGAAAATCTGTACTTTTCCTTAGCTGGATCTGGGAGCCTTTACCTGCTACTTAAGGATACCCAGAATGATCTGCCTCATTCATCTTTCAAACCTTTCCCGACTTCGACCTATGCTTGAATCAAACTAGGATAGTTTTCATACTACACATTTCCCCACCTCCTGACCTTGTCCAGACTGTTACCCTTCCCTTTGTGAGGAGGTGTGATCTCCAAACCAATGATGAAGGTCTTGATGGTGTCTGAATCACTACATATCATAGCAGTTTCTTTGCAATAATTCCCTGATGAATACGCTTCCTTTCTTGAGCACTTTGAAATCTTTTGAATTAATTTTCTTCTCTGTTGTTCTTCAGACATTAATTTGGTAAACAGTTATTTCTATGCTTGCTATATTCCATCTTCTAGACTATAAATTTATTGAGGTCTAGGAACCATGCCTTACTTTTATATCCTGATTCCAGTAGTTGCTCAATATTTAAGTAAAAGAATGTATTAATGAATACAAACACAGTCTTACCTTTCTTCTTTTAGACATGTTCTATGTAAAATGCTCTGTCTTTGGCCTCCAAATAACAGCTGTATTTTGAAGCCAAACTCGACCCATTGCTCCACTAAGCCTTCCTCAAACTGACTCATACGTCATCACCTCTCTCCTATCTTTAGAGTTTACATACCCAAACTTGAATAGGTAATATTCTAAGTGTTTCTTGTTTGCAGAACACTTGGAATAATTTTCTAAAGCAGAGAGTCAATTTGAGCCTCCAAGGATAATAGTAGGAAGACTGCAAGCAAATGCAGATTTCTGTGTAAATTCCTGGGAGCACTGAGTGTCCACAATGAGGTGACTAGATTGTGAGGTCAAGAGAAGCACAATTCTAAGTGGAGCATCAGCTTCTTCCTAGGGTGGTAGAGTATGCTTTGGATATCTTTTCTACTCTCTCTGTGACTAGACTGTCCATGAATGGCTGGTGGAATCCCCTTGGTGAGATCAAGATTTCCTGACTTCCAGGGTACCCCACCCAGCACAGCTTGAATGGTAATAGGGAGACCATGGCAATGACATTGGAAGAAGGCAAGCAAATGACCTTGAAGTCAGAACAGTAGAATACCTAGCCTAGTAAATTATCTTTCTCTGGGGAAAAGTCTGTCAAGCCATGGGATAGGCCATGACCATGTGCAACAAGGCAGTATGCCCTGGGCTGATATGGATAGTTAAAAAGTAAACTCATAAAGGAGCTGATCTCTGGAGGAAGGCCTAACTTGGTCCTGGAGGCTTGGGCTGAATCCATCTCCTCCCTTCCTGCCTGGTCTGGCCAAGTCCGGCTACCTCAGTGTCACATAGCAGAGCAAGTTCTGGGGAGGGCTGGAATCCACATGTGCTCAGCTAATATCAAAAAGCCTTTATAAATCATAATGCTTTTGAGAGTTACTGCTAGCAAAGACATATCAGAGTTTTCACCTGGGGTTGAGCTGCAGGATCAAATAAGATCTATTACCAGTCCTACTACTTTTATGAAAAAAAATCTTCAGACTCTTTTAAAGTTCTAAATGACAACTTCAGCTGTTTTAACAAAAAAAAAAACAGACTGATTTAAAAAGAAAAACAAGTACAATTGGTGAGTTTTGTTTTAACAAGCTGACTTCCTTCTAGTTTCTCCTTAAGTCAAGGTTTGTGTTATGAACCAAAAAAAAAAAATTATAGCAGCTAGTGCTGTGGTAGTTTCGATAAAACTCTCCTAAGTAATGATGATCCCACCTTATTTAGACAAGTCAGGGGTCAATATGGCCTTATTTGCTTCTGTTTTTCATTAGTGGTGCTCTCTCTGTGTAGCAGCACACTTCCTACCAGCCCCTTGAATACACAGAGGATTCATGCTTCAGTTCTGCATGTATTAAGAATGCAGCCATAGCAACTACTAGCATTAATGAACTATTTGCTTATGCAGTAATAATTAACTTCCATTACATTACTTTGTGTGATTACTTTCTTAATTGCCTGAATTATGCATCCATTTAATATTTAATAACCATTCTCAGAAATCAGACACTGGTAAAAAACAAATTGCTCACAGTTTCCTTGCAATAATTAAGCTCACAAGAATAAATGAAACCTTTTAAAAACGAATGTCTTGTGATTATATCCTTGCATATAGAACAAGATCCTAAATTAGTTATTTATTAAATCAGAATTTAAGTCCAAATAGTGCATTTTTCACTTTCACCCTGGGAAATCAACCTGCACTGTACCTGATATCAACAACAGAATTAAGTACCTTCTCTTTTCTTTGAGAGTCACACATGCATTAATATTTATTACAATGCAAAATTCAAAAGTCCTTAAGATATTCTGTGTTTATTATTTGTTTCAATTTGGCTTCTCTTTTATACAAGGTAAATAAGATGTTTAGCTGATGATTAAAGCATTATGAAATGAGATCAATAGCTCTTCATTAAGATGGGTTACTGAGAGCCCCCATTCTGTTCTATTCGTGGCCCTGTCACCCCCAAACATATTCACTCCTGCACTCAGGCCCATTCACTCACCTCTTGGACTCTCATAAACAGGGAAAACACACATGTACAATCTGTCTGTAACCAAGCAGGAGACTCATGGCAATTTATCCTCATACATTCACAACTCACAAGCAGGCAGTTTGGTCTCCTTGCCTTTCTGGGTTGCCAGCACAAGCTCTGGGAACCCCCTGCCCTGCTACTGGCACCCAAGCAAAGACACATGCTGCTTTGCAAAGTGATAATGCTATTATCCCATTGTACATCCGCTTCAGTTCCCTCTGGCTTGCAAAGTCATCCCTGTCTTAACAAATAAAACGTGCGACTGCTTTATCACACGTTTTCTTGGTGAATAGATTCTATTGAATCTGGACAAGACAGCTTTCTTTTCTTTTCTTTTTTTTTCCTTCCTGAGACTGCATCTATAAAATTGTTCTGCCATTCCACATTGATTATGGCAGCCATGTACAGATGTGTTTGTCTGAACCATAACCATGTTAGGCTTAAGCTACAGAGACACTGGGATGTTATTTACCCACTGTTATCCTGTGCATACATAATATACACAAAATAATGCATGCTGCATGGAAGGGGGCGGGGGAACTTAGAGCATTTTGTACCAAATGAGCTAGTCCTGAAAAATAGGCACTGCCTAAGACACAGCACCAAGTGAATTACTGAGATGAACCATTTTCCTACCAGAGAGAATACTCTTTTTCTAACGCTTAGCAGGGGAGAATGGGAGCAGAGGTAGATTTGTGAAGTTTAGGGTGTCACAAGTCAACAAAGGCTGTTATTCTGAGTTTCTAAACTGAGTTAAATTGATGCCAATCTTGCAGACTGTTGTTACAGTGGGCAGAGTCATTAGGATTTGCTTTTTAAATGATCTCTCAGCCTGGAAGGCAGAGAGCGGCTAGCAAGGCAAGGTTAGAGAGAAAATGATAGCAGTATGTTGATGCTTCACAGACCTCATGATAGTTTCCGTCTGTCATTATTTACGTCTGACTAGATGCGTCATGTCAGCTACCTAGCAGGCACTTTAATATGGAGCTCTTGTTTGTCTCTGCTCTTGCACAGCTAGACTGAGATACTATTATTTTTGCATCACTACCCTTAGGTGAAGCTTGGCTTCAATCTCTCAGTAATGACACACAAAAGAAATAAAAATGCTTGTGTCCAAGTTATTATACATGCTTGTATTCTAACAGGCTTCGTCAGCATAGCACAGTGAGGGTGGGAAGAAAGGAGAAAAAAAGTGAATTTAAATCAATAAACAGACATTTATTAAAAGGTCAGCTTTATTTTATTTGTTTCAGTTTCTTCACCACTCTTTTAGGTAAAACACTACTTTTCTCTGGCTTTGGATTAGTGTCTTTGTGATGAGATGAACTTGCCAGGAGAAGGGCCATAAAAATGAATATTTTATCAAAGTGGCTCAAGTTGTTTCATATAATCCTACATCATTTTCATTTTTTAATGCCACTGTAAATAAAGCCTCATGAAAGACTTTTGTTTTATATCTATATTATTGGAACTATTAAGGTCAAATTTTCAAAAAAAAATGTGCATTAATCGGACGACTATGTACAGCTATGCCTAACCAAAGATGGATTTTTCACATATGGTGAAAAAAATACTGTTATAACAAAAAAAGTAAAACAGGATATTTATGTTGTCTTTCACTAAGATTGTCTTAACAGATGAAAGTGTCACTGTTCTAACATTCTGGTAGAGAAATGGTAGTTGAAAAAATCCTACAATGCTAGAATTTATTGACATAATTTAACACTGAAAACTGCAACACAGTTTTAGCAGGAAGCACACTTTTTTTATAAGGCTAAAATATCCTTTATGATTTACAAAATATTATAAGTAAAACCATGCTCTAATGCTAATGAAGCAATCTACAAACACACTTGAAAATACAAAAGCAGACAGACACATGAAATATATACCCGTAATAATATCTAAACACTTTAGTATTTTTCTTCACATGCATAATTTGGTAGCAAGGCTTGTGGAAGTACTTTAAAAAATAAAATTACTGGCATAGATGTAAGAATACATGCATCTCAGGATAATATGTTTGTAAAGTTTCCACAATGACCTTATCTTTACATGTTGCATTATCCTATGCAGAATATGAGTTAATGACTCTATCTTGAGGAATTTAATAATTTGAGAGAAACATACAACATTGTTCGGCCTTTTAAACTCTAAGCATTTAACCAAATGTCACAACTACAGTGTTAACTTTGCAGGTTCCTATCAAAAGTCAAGGTTTTTCTGACATAGCTGGGATCGCTAGAACTTGATCTCCTTATTTAGATAGAAATGCAGATATTTTTCTGAAACCTGCACAAGCCACATGAGTGTAAAAGCGTGAAGGCAGAACAACAGGGTGATGATAGAGGTTTCTTTTCTGTTTTTAAGATCACAGCATTGTGAGCTGACATCTTCAGGCTGATGTATTTTCTTTTGTGACACATTTTTATAAATTTTGAGTACAGCATTTTGCCAGGACTGAGCGAAATGTCCTGCATACATGCACATCTTTGGAGCACCACAGAATTTGCATTTTAACCAATGTGACTCATAAACAACTAAGACAAATAGAAGAGATTGAAATGAAATCAATCACACTATCTCAATCCCTTAAAACTTCCAAGTAATTTCATTACAGCACATATGTTAAAACACTTTCTTAAAAAATGGTTTACCCAAGGCATTTTTCTTACCTCTCGCCCAAGCTACATGTGGGTTGTGGCAAAAACTGAACAGTAGGTGGCACTCAAACCACTAAACTCTTCCAATTCTTCATTAACTAGAATCTGTTGTTAAGAGTAATAGGAAAGGAGTGTATTTTTCCATTTTAAAGAATTCATTTTCTAATTAATCTTGAAATGCATTTCTAAGGTCCCAAGCTGCTGAAGGAGTGAGTTGATTGCATCCTTAAGCGAATGAGTCCAGATAAAAGTGTTTTAATTCAAGAACTCTGCTCTGTTGCTGAGACTTTCCCACTCTCCACCCACTATTTCTGTGCTATTACCATTTTAATGTGAGTCTTTATACAGTTTGGTAGTTGTAGACATGATCACCACACTCTTGGGTTGGAGCCCAGGGCTGTGTAAGCCATGCTTGTGTATCTTTGCAGAGATTTTAAATAACCCACAGGAAGTTTTTCCTCCCCTGATCTACAGATGTACATCTTTGTGCTTCAGAGGATAAAGTGGTTGACAGGGGAAGGGACCTTGAGACATAACTGAATAGCAATGTCTTCAAAGGCAGAGAATTGTGGACCCCTGCAAATCCAAAAGTGTGAGTGCAAATGATTAGTGTAGAAAGCTGAGTCACCTGGATGAGGGAAGAGCAGTTATCTGCTATGTTTGCCCTGGGTCCTTGCAGTTGAGAAGAGAGTACAAGGCACACTGTAAATCTCCAGTGAAAAATCTCCCACTGTATCAATGAATGGGCAAAATCGGAATCTTTCTAATTTCTTGGAGATCTTTGCCAAAGTTTGGTTGCTATCTCAGTCCTCCACAGACAACAATAAAGCTATAGCTTCACCCCCCTCTGCCCCCACACACACCATTGTCTTTCCTGACTGCTAATTATGATCACCAAGGACTGAGGACTGGCACTACCACGACAGCACTGCAGAGTCCAGTCCAGTCAATTAGGGATATAGATGTCATGGCTTTTCTGTGAATCACTGGCCACGCTGTTTCTCAAAATCTAAGCCCATGTGACACAAAAAGTTAACACTGACCTAAAAGGTGAACCAGCCAGTTTACTTATTTGCCCAGGCCTCAGTTTCCTTATTTCAACATGGGCTTTGTAATACTGCCCACTTTACAATAATGTGTTAAGATTAAATCTTGCTGGGCACATAGTGAATGCTCATTTAAATATCTACTATTACTCCTACATTTTATGATATTTGTTTTAATATTCTTATTATTTACCACTAGTTCAGGCTCATATATAACTTGACACAAAACTATTTTTGTTTTTGCCTTGTTTTGTGAGACAGGGTCTCAAATTACAGATTGAGTTGGCCTCCCCTTTATGATCTTCCTGCCTTAGCCTCCTAATTGCTGGGATTATAAAGCATGTGACACCACTCCCACCTTACAAAGCAATATTTGTTCATTCTTATCTTTAATTCTTATTTTATTGTTCATTCTTGTTCTCATTATCTCCCCCACCCCCACCTTGTTTTTCCAACCAGTGTCAAGGACAGCCAGGAAATAACTGATCCTCTCATGCCTCTCCCAGTCCTGTGCCTCTTCACTTCACAGTCCTGACTGAACTGTGAAAGCACTTTCCAAGCATCAAAACCTTCACTCCAATCAAAGATGCCAACCTTTCTTGCCAATTTTAATTTCTTTTTTGTAAAATCTGTACCATGGGTTATTATGATGACCAGTTTCGGGACAAGTAGTTCAAGAAATAGGCAATCCAGGTGATTTCCTTTTGTCTTCCCTTAAAACAGAGAGCTGTATTTTGTCAAAACTCAAGTCAGATCCCAAGAGGACCCAAGTTTAGTGCAAACGTCGGAAAAGAAGGCAACTCAAGCTGTGTTTACAATCTCGCAATTTACTTCCTTCGGATGTAGCTAGCGGTGTGCAAGCCCCACAGATCACATTTCCACAGTGCAGTAATAAGAATGCTTTAACCTCACTGAGAAATATTTAGGGGGATAAACCTTCTTTCTATTCTATTTGCTTCTCTCCTCCCAAAGCAAGCATACTATAGTATTTTTAGTAAAGAAATGTGAACTAGTCAGTGTCTAAAAAAATGATAAGTCATTTGGTAATAAGTCATATGAGATATAGACTTTTCTTTTCCCACAATCTTCTCTTCTCTTAGGTGAACTCTTTGAGGATGGAGGTCAAATATTAAGTTAGAGCAATTTAAATAAGAGACATAGAGTAATTTTAAAAGAAGATATTCAGTCCAAGACTCATTTATTTAAATTACATGAAAATCTGAGGTAGACTGTGTTCAATTAGGAGCCTGTAAGTCCTCAGGCAATTTCAGTGGGGTTAAGAGATTGCTTTAATAGAATATGACAAGTTTCCTTTTGTTTTTCCTAAAATATTGAATTCCCCCTTGAAATGTTAACAAATCCTTAATGAAGTCACAGCTCCTTTATTGCTAGGAAATACCTTTTATGTTTTGAGAGAGCAACCATGTCAAAACAATTAATGCAAATTAGCGGTGGGAAAACCTCAAAAGGCTCCTTGGTGTTAGTTCATAGGTATGAAGCCCCATAGGCAACTATGTGAAGACTCCAGTCAAATCTTACCTGTTAAGGTACCCCCAGGAGAGGCAATGGGCTCAATGCAATGCAGGGCTACATGGGAGAGGACATGCTAGGGGAGGAGACAGTAAATCTGATTTTTATTGGTTCTGTTATTCATTTCCTGGATTAGCTCCAGGAAGTAGCTAGGAGTCTCTGGACATGATCTTTTCTTTTTTTTTTCCTTAATTTTATTTTTGTTTGTTGGGTTATTTGTAATGAGAAAAAATATTTCCTATTAAGAACTAGAAGACTTTTGAGACAAAAGAAAAGTATTATGTAACGTCTATGTGTACAGTAACAGTTATGATTGGACTAATAGTAATGAGGTTCAGCTAAATTTAAAAAAAACACATACTTTCATTTGGTCCTCAAGTAGTAAAACAACAAATGCTAGTAGTGACTGTGTATATTATAGTCAATGTGATTTTTCTAGGAGTTAAGAGAATTGAGGGAGGAGCAGACCAAAATTTTGCTTTAATAAGGGAGTCATGCCAAACTAACCTCCTTTCTTTGGGCTAGTATATGGATGTCAAATTGAGACAGCCACTTTGTAAAAGTGGCTGTCTCAATTTCAGACAAACATGAAGCTTACTGGCTTTCATATTGTTACTGACTAGATAATTAAGTATCGGCTATATGATGATGAAAACCAAAGTGCTCTGCAATGTTCCAGTCTTATTTGAATTGTTTACTTTCTCAACAGTGAAGCTAAAGCTATAAAAGGTGTACCTATCAAACCCTTAAAAAACAAAAAGGTGATTGGGAAGAAGACGTGCTATGTTGGATGACACCATGAAGATTTTTAAAAATTGGACAATCAAACGAATGTTTACAGGGATAAAGTTGCTTGGTTAGGTCCAAAAATATACATTCACACTACACACCCATACATGAGTGAAAAGAGATTGATTTTTAGTAGGTTTTATGTAATGGCTGTGATCTTCTTAAGCTAACAATTCAGAATCAACTAACAGTGTCACATGACTGCCCCAAATATAAATGTAATAACAGGTAGCACATCAATTTAGATATCTGGCATTGTTCTAAATAACAAGCCTTATTTCACTTATCGTGATCATCACTTTATAAATTAAAAAACTGAGGACAAAGAGGTGGCTTATCCTAGGCCAGAGTCAGCATCTGCTCAGGGATCACATTCTGAATCCTTATTTTCACATTCCTCCACACAGGAGGATCTTCCCTACTGTTCTCGAGACTGAGGTTTGTCTCTCAGTTCCATGCACCTCCTACAGTGGATGGGACAAACTACAACATTAACTTTGCAAGACAAAGCTGTAGGAAAGAGAAATGCTTGCTGGAGGGGAGAAAGCCAGGTGAACATCATGGTAGGTATTCCCAGATGTCTAGACAAGAACTTGTCAAGGAAAGATGATCTTTGCTCATGGATTCCTGTTGGGTCTGGAAGTCTCAAGGAGGCAAATGCTAACCCAACATAGAATATGATCACACAAACACTTCAAACTAGGATGAACTGCCTCTGAGAGCATGAGCATCTTATCTGTGGGAGGATCAAGAGTAAGTTCAGTCAAGGATAAGTGCCATGCCTGGGAGAATCAGGTGATCTAATAGTTCCTAACAAGATACAGATGTTTGGGTAACTAGGGCTAGTTATGATGTGGAAAGACTGTCTTTTGCAACTTCTCTCCATCCAGCACACACATGCCTTTTCTCCTCTCTGATATATCCTTATATGGTAGCAAGTACTTTTGGTTTACAGTTAGTAGATCTGACTTCTTTATTTGTACATACGTATCTCTACTTCTCCGGTTTCCCATTTTACAAACTAAAAAGAAAGGAAGAAATAAAGAAGACAAAGGAAGGAGAGAGGGTTGGAGATGGAGAGAGGAACAAAAAGTAGGTAAAATATGGAAATAAACCTACTCGGGCATTTTGTGATACTGTCATGGGCTAAAAAATCAGTAAGAGTTTGGTAAGAAATGCATTTAAAGTACTCTGTAAGTACTCTGCAGATTTTATCTGCAGCCGTTTGGCTCATGGCCCTGCATGAGTCTTAGGGCATGAGTATGATTTGTATGAATGAATTAATCTCATCTTCTCCTCTAACCACATGCTTTGTGCCACACCAAACTTGGCATCTGTGAATGGCTGTTCCTTATTGTACCAGAGAGAATGAGAAGAGCTTAGTACGAAGTTCAGTACATCTAGCAGAAACAAGCCAAAATGAAATTTTCATCACCATATCATGTCATTTTGTAATACATAAAGACTACATTTTTATTAATGGAATGCTTTACTGGACATGGGGAGTTTTGATATTTAGATGAGCGTTAAAATAGAAAACAGAAACATGCCTGCACGTGTGTGTGCGTGCACACACACACACAGAAAACTCAGATGTGGAAATGAAAATAAACACTCAAGCCAATTGTTCTGTCTCTGTGCATTCCCAGACAGTGAAACAGATGAACATTTGCTGGTAAAATCTACTCTTTCTTACATCAACTTTAAAATATACAGCCAGAGACCATAGGAGAATCTTTAACTATAAAGAATCTATAAAGCATAAAGAATATTTAAAACTTAACAATCAAATGCTACTACTTAAATATCTGGAATGAAAACACAAGCAGGTCAATTATAAATGTAATAATTTAAAGGAGTTGGATATTACATCTGTAAGTAAGACAACAGATGTGATATACACATAGAAACTGGAAATGAGATGGTTTATTTTTCAATTTCCCTAGATTTATATTAAGGAAGTACAGTTGAAGCTTGAAATTATAATTGTAATAGTTAAAAAATGAAGTTAAAATGAATCATGTAGCTAAGTAGATTTGGGGAAGGGAGCATGATATATTGCTCAAAAATCAAATTAAAGTAATATATTAACTAGTTGAGGCAAAAATATCAAGAATAACATATAATGGAAACAAAAGTAAATAGTCATCATGAGTTTTCCAGCTTGAAATCTCATGCTGCAGATAGTCTTAGCAATTTCTAAAGTGAAAGCTTGGACATCATTCTAGAACTTTTCTGCATCTCTTCTGTAAAGTGCTATCATACTTTACACAAATCCTTGAAGACTGAGATAGGGGTGGGGGTGGGGGAGTGAGGAGGAGCTGAGAGGAGACTATAGCTGTATACCCAGAGTTCTTCTCTTCTTTCTAGGCATGTATCTGGATTACATTTCTCAGCTTCCCTTGTAACTAGCTGCTACCATGTGACCAGTCTTTTACCAATAAGCAGAAGCAGTGTAAGCAATTATCACTACACTAACTGGGGAGGAAATTCCCAATCCTTGACTTCCTATTCCAGCTCTTTCTTCTAAGCTTCAATGGCTAGAGCATGGGAGACAATGCATGAGAACCACCTGATGCAGGTGCATGCCTGCCGTGTAAACTGGCATGTGGGAGAGAAATAAACTTTATTTTTTGGTCATGGGGCTTGAACTCAGGGCCTAGGAGCTGTCCCTGAGCTCTTCAGCCCAAAGCTAATGCTCTACCACTTGAGTCACAGAGCCCTTCTGGTTTTCTGGTGGTTTATTAGAGATTAGAGTCTCACAGACTTTCCTGCTTGGGTTGGCTTTGAACCGTGATCCTTAAATCTCAACCTCCTGAGTAGCTAGGATCACAGGTGTGAGCCACCTATGCCCGGCTGAAATAAACTTTTTAGTTACCTTAGGAATGAGTCTTTTGTGTGTTTAATATCTTGAAAAAAAAACAAAATTTTTCCAAAAAGGATTTACTTAACCTGTAAATTTTCAGTTATTTTTGTTATCCTCATACACAAACATGTTGGCTTTTGGAGATAGATTTGTATTGAAAAAAAATAAAGTAAAGAAACATGGAGCTAGTTGTGATGGCTCACGTCAGAAATCCCAGTAATCCATGCTACTTGGGAGCTGAGGATTTTGATTTGAGACCTGCCTCAGCAAAGAGTTCATGAGATACCCCTCCTCCCAACCAACAGAAAGCTGAGCATGGTGGGATGGACCATGCCATCCCAACTGCATAGGAAGGCTAAATAAGAAGATCATGGTCCAGGCTTGCCTTGGCAAAACACAAGAACTTACTTCAAAAATACAAAAGCAAAAATGGGTTAGAGGCATGACCCATGTGGGAGAGTGTGAAGTCCTAGGTTCAAAACCTGGTACTGCATATGTATGCTTTTCTCTATCTTTAGTAATTAACTGGACTCTTCATCTTAGATTTTGTTTTTAAATTTTCATCCATTTAATCTTACAACCATGAACTATTATAAAGAGCCAAGACGAGTGCTGGTGGCTCATGCCTATAATCCTAGCTACTCAGGATCATCTGAAGATCCTGGTCCAAAGCCAACCCAGACAGAAACATCTATGAGACTCTCATCTCTAATTAATCACACACAAAAAAGCTGGAAGTGGAGCTGTGGCTTACGTGGTAGAATGCTAGCCTTGAGCTAAAGAAGCTCAGGAACAGCACTCAAACCTTGAGATCAAGACCCAAGACTGACACACAAAAAAAAAAAAGAAAGAAAGAAAGAAAAATACTGAGTAAACCAAGTTTAGAGTTTGAGAACTCTCTTCTTAGAAGTGCTATCATCACATGGAAACTATGCATACATTTTTCTGTAGTATTTTCATATACATAATTTTTAAACAGCTACTTGGGTGGGGAGGATTGAAGCTTACTGAGAAATGAGTTCCCACAGCTGCTGTCCTTAGAATACCTGTGTGCAATTTGTTTTTAAATAGGGATACAGGTGAACCTATTGCAACAATGAGATGTACAAGACAGTTATGTCAAAAAACAAACTTTACAACTTTGGCGGGAGCAGGTAGGGATGGGAAGGCAGAGATGGTAAGGAGAAACAAAGGAGGAGGCAACAATGCTTGATAAGAAATGTACTCATTACCTTGCTCATGTAATTGTAATCCCTCTATATGGTATTTTCACAATAAAAAAGTATTAATAAAAAAAGAATACCTGTATGCAAGTTTAGTCATAGGTCACATGGAGGAACCGGAGTGTCCGAAGGGCTCCCATTTTCCCTCAGTTGATGGTTGTCCCTGTGCCTAAACTGCCACCTGTGCTTCACTGGAGTTTGGGCTTTCTATACTTGCTGCACAGAAGGTTCCAGGTGACAGTTTGGACAGTTGCCAAGTCAGGGACTGTGACGGTAATTGCCCATAACATAGTTACAGAGATGGTCTGAGAAGAATACCTTCTAAAAATGAATTTTTGTGAGCCCTCTGTTGATATAGTCAAGTTCCTCAGTTGGTCATATGTGGGTGTCCATTCTGTTGCATGTTTCTCTCTCAATTCTTATTGAAAATAACCATGCTATAAATGATTTGCTTATAAATAGATTTATTAATCACATCCCAGCAAATTTTGATTGGGTACATAGAGGTTGAATTCAGAAGTTTGTTTTCATTTGTGGGGAGGGGAATACTAGGATTTCTACTCAGGGCAGATGTGCTACTACTTAAGCCACACCCCTGGCTCTTTTTTTTGTAGTTATTTTTGCCCAGGGATGGGCAAAAGTAATGATTATGATCCACCTACCTATACCTCCCATTTAGCTAAAATTATAGTCATATGCCACTATGTCTGGCCCCAGAAATTTTCTTTCTTAATAAACATATTAAAGACTTTTCAAACTATATTCACACAATTTTTTAAAACTATATATCTTTGCTTTCACACAATGTGAACCTCTACCATGAAAAATTAATGAGTTAGAACCTCAAATGGAAGAAATAAAACAAGTAAAATCCTTTACTTCTATAATGTTTGTAAAAATATTTTTTCTCTTGTTTTCTCAGATCTTATTTGGGGGCACAATGGAGAATCCACATGTGAGACAATGACTTGGAAATGACCTTTCAAGGATAGTTGTTCACAGCATGGAAGTTGAGTCATAGTACTTTATAATTGTTGGAAAGTACGCTGTTAAGTTGAAGGTGATCAACTATGTAGTAACTACAATGGTAAGTTTCACTTGTGCAGCTGGAAGAGATTGAGACAGTAAGGCAGGCTCTTTCTTGAACTCTCTACTCTGTAGTTAGAAGTAGCCACATGTTATGATGAAGGTTTATGTAGTTACTTCTAGTCCCAGGAGTAGTCATTCCCTGCTGTCTTCATTCAGCATTACATATTGTTCTTGCATGCTTAATGAGCAATAAACATGCATTTGCTCATGTTAAAATGCACGTGAGCATGGTCATTTGTGTTTGATCCAGTGAACCAGAAGAATAGGCACCTGTAATGCATTCCATCTCTAATTAGTTGGCTTCTCTATGCCTCCAGCTACTGTAACATCATTTCAGGTGCTCCATGACAACTGGTTCCACTGATGACTGAGTTATAGATATCTATGTCTACTTCTACATTCTTTTTCTAATATCACATGCATAATATGTGTCATGTACTATGCTGGGAACTAGATATTTAAAATAATGAATGAGATACAAGTCTTGTCTTGACATGCTCATAGTCTAGAAAACAAGATGAATTCTACAGTGAATGACAATGAAATAATGTTGAATGGAAACACAAGTGAAGCAAGGTCCAATGGCTAGGAAGAGGAAGCTTGGGAAAATAGAAGACTTGAGGATGAAGGCACCATTTAAGTACGCTCTTGAAAGCAGGGGTAGGGTATGATAAAGAAGGAGAACACATTTGCAAGCATCATGAACAGAGGGTACAAAAACAGAGTTATGACGACTTTATCTGGAGCATGAGGAAGATGTACTAGTAAAAATGGTGGCAATGCTAATGGGAGATGGAGAACACATTCAGATTGCTCAGGGTCATGACAAGGAGCCTGAATCATTCCTATTAGAAGTGATTGAGGACTTGTGTGCAGGAAACATTTATTTTGAAAATGCAATTCATCAGCAATACAGAGGATTGGACAAATAAATTTAGGAAACTAGCAAATCAAGTGTGACTTCAAGTTTAGAAAGTAGAAGTAAACACAAGGGCATGGACTTAATATCTCAGAGTAGGGAACAGTTTTAGTGGAAAAAAGAACAATGTGAACATCTATTAATTCAAAATTTCCACATAGCCTGATAGTTTTGTGTTACTAAATAAAATATTAGGCACTGCAATATGGATTTTGGAGTTAAGATTCCAGGGTGAATACAGCAGCTACAGAATCAGTAATAGCAGAGTACCAGAGAAAAAGAGAGCTTCACAGAGATGTATAGGTCTGCCTTCAATATTCTGCACCCTTCTGTATCCTTGCTTTAGCTTTGACACTCCAGGGTCAACTAAAAAATCTTATCAAGACATGGAAACATCAAATTATTTCCAAGTAACTCAATTATGTCCCAAAACAGTTTTCTCAACTATTTTAGGAACATGCAAATACACTGTAGATAAAAGTCATGGTGTCTGGCATCCCATCCAAAATTTGTAGAAGTGTAAAGAAGAAAATAAGACCCCTAGTGAGTATAAAAAGCAGCCAAAACCAACTAGAACTGACATAGATCTTAGAATTAACACAGAGACATTAAGACAAAAATTGTAACTATGTCCCTTGTGTTCAAAGAGTTAAATGGTGCGAGCAAAGACATGTTTTTAAATATCTAAATTGAACTTGTAGGGAAGAAAACTAAAATGTTTGGAATTTAAAATATCCTGGATATGATTCATGGCACATTAAATACTTCAGAAGGAATGACTAGGAACTTGATATATAGCTGATATATAGCAAGAGAAATGCCCAAACTGAAGCACACAGGGAAACCAAATTACAAAAATAAAACTTTATCTTTGAGTTGCAGACAATTTCAAGAAGCCTAATCTATGTATTATTGGAGAGGAGACTGATGTGAAAGAATACTTAAAAATAATAATAGCCAAAAATAATCAGATTTGATAAAAACTAGTTTACAAATTCATAAATAACAATAAACTTGTACCACAAGAACCATGAAGAAAAATATGCCAAGACACATAATCCTAAAAACCAGGGATAATAGTACAGGAAAATAGTAAAAGTATCCATGAGGGGAACCATACTTTCAGGTAAATAGGTAAATGTTATAGTAAATTTCTTATCTAGAGCAAGGTAAGAAAGAAGTCAGAAAAGCACTATTGAAAATAGTGAGGAAGAAAACTGAAAACCTACAATTATAAAAATCTTTCAAAAATTAAGATGGAATAAAGGTATTTTCAACCATTCAAAAACTGAAGGAACTCATCAGCAGTAGACTCATGTTACAAGAAACGTTAAAGGAATTTCTTTGGGAAGGAAAAATAATGCAAAACAGAAATACAAATCAAATGAGTAAAGAACACCAAAAATAGTAATAACTACATGTACAAATAGTAACTATACAAGTTTTATAAGGGTTTTTCCTTACTATCTATGTCTCTTTCAAAGACAACTGGCAATTTAAAGTAAATTAGTAAATGATCTAGGAAGGTCAAAACATGTATAAGTAAAAGGAATCCAAGCACAAGGCTCAGAAAAAAATAATGGAAATGTATTACAGTTTTACTCTATATGTAAAGCAGAATAGGAGCACTTGAAATGGGATAGTAATGGCAAAAAATGTATATATGAATGTATAATATAAACCCAAGGCAACCACCAAAACAGCAAAACAGAAGTTAAGACCTTGATTTTTATGAATCATAAAAATGTTCATTCATTCAAAAGATCTTTTCAAAAAGAGAAAGAAGAGCCAGGCACTGGTGACTCACACCTGTAATCCTAGCTACTCAGGAGGCTGAGATCTGAGGATTGTAGTTCAAAGTCAGCCTAGGCAGGAAAGTACTTGAGACTCTTATCTCTAATAAACCACCAGAAAACTGGAAGTTGTGCTGTGGCTTAAGTGGTAGAGCACAAGCCTTGAGCTGAAGAGCTGAAGGACAGCGCCCAGGCCCAGAGTTCAAGCCCCACAACAGATGAGACAGAGAGAGACAGAGAGACAGAGAGAGACAGAGAGAGAGGATGAAGAACAGAAACAGATGGGACAAAAGGAAGTAATAGCGGATCTGGAAAACAGTATAGAGATTGCTCAAAAGACTAAAACATAGAGCTCTCCTATGACCCAGCAATCCCACTTTTGGGCATTTACCCAAATGACTATGAGCCAGCCCACACTAAAGCTACCAGTACAAGCATATTCATTGCAGTGTTATTTACCATAGTTAAGATATGGAATCAACCAAGCTGCCTCTCAGTAAATGAATGGATCAAGAAAATGTTGTAAATATACACATTGGAATTCTATGCTTCCATCAGAAAGAATGGCATTGCCCCATACATAAAGAAGTAGAAAGACTTGGAAAAAAATATATTAAGCAAAGTAAGCCAGACCCAAAGAAATCTAGGCTGCATGCTTTCCTCATTTGTCATAATTTTTTAAAAAATGTCTAGGATATTCTTAAAAGAGAATCACAATAGCTCAATAGCGATGTAGATATGACCATACAAAATAATGCTTATTGAAATGAACTCCAAGAGATGAAAGCAAGAGGATTTTTGTTTTTTAATTGTACTGTTTGCAGTTATTTCTTCTTTCTTTCCCCCCTTTGGTTTATTCCCTATTGTCACTTTTTTTTTAAATTTCTGTACCATTTGCTTCGTGTGTAAGTTTATCTGGTTTGGAGAAGGCTCAAAGGGAATCACAGAAATGGTAGGACCATGTATGAACCAACATAACAGTGAAACTCACTAGACACTATGTCAGAAATGAAGTTTGCAACTTAGTTTGGAAAAGGGAAATGGGAGGGGAGTAGGAGAAAATGGGGGTGGGGCAACACTTCTCAAAAAGAAATGTACTCATTACTTAGGTAACCCCTCTGGACATCACCTTTATGATAAAAGTTTTTAAAGTAATGGTACAATGATAGATTTAAATGTAATAAAAATACCTCAACTAAAACGCAGAATGCAGATACTTTCAGATGGGATAAATGAGCAAGATCATGTGCTTCCTAGTTGAAATGCACATTAAAAGCAAACGGAGGGGAAAATATGTATATGCTAATGCTAATAAAAATAAACATTTACACTAAGATAAACAAGATTAAAGAGCAAAGACTGTTACCAGAAATAAAAAAGGTAGTTTTACAATTTAAGAAATCAATTCATTAACAGAATCTTACACAACTAAATATTCATCTGATTAATAACATTTTCAAATTAGGTGAAGCAAAAATTGATAGAGCAACAAAAAATAGAAATCAATAAGTAAAAACAGAAATAGATGAATACACAAGTCCATTTGTTTAGATACACTTGTGAATATCTAGAATTTTATCATCTTTTATCTCCATGACTGAGTTTTTTTTAAAACAAAGAAATTGTCAACAACAATAGACTGGAACAAAAGTATGAACAAACTTAACCTAATTTACATTTATAATGTATAACACCACCACTCCACATAACAAAAGAATATACCTTTTTTGTGCACAGAGAACATTTACCAAAAACTAAATTACAACCATAAAGTAAGCCTCAATAGTATAAGAAGTATTCAAGTAAAAAAATGATTCCTGATAACAATGGAATTAAATTATAAGTCAATAACAGAAAGATCTCTGGAAAGTTTCCAAAACTGAGAACCTAAATAATACAACAGGTCAAAAAGAAATCGAAAGGAAAATTTGAATATTTGAGATGAGTGAAAATAAAACCACAACATATCAAAACCCATGGCATAAATTTACAGATTTATGAAGAAAGTACTCAAATCAGTAATCTTCACATTCTACCTTCACAAAGTAGAAGAGTAAAAACCCAAAATAAGCAGAAGAAATGAATGAAATAAAGACCAGAGTAAAGATCAATGAGATTAAAAAACAAAACCAAACATACAACAGATAAACATAGTATATAAAGCATACAGCAAGTTATATAAATAATACCTGCATATTTTGGAAACTTACTAGATACCAGATATCATTCATAATAAGCATTTTACAAATGCTGTCTCATTTAATCCTCACCAAATCCTGAATGGTTAAGTTTTCCTCCTTAATTTTAATCATAAAACTAATATATTCTTGTTATAACAAGTCAAGCAATCCTTCCCATATTAGCCTTTAGCAAAAGTGAGAACTTGGCTTTTATTCTTCCATAGATATCTCAGATCTCACATAATAAGCATAATATACAAATAAGCATTCATACATTAATTGGCTTATATGATATACACTTTTGTTAATTGCTTTCAAATGGTAGGCATGGACATCCTGCTAAATCAACACATACATATCTAAATCTTTGAACCATATACATAAAGGTTCATGGTAGGAGTGTACCAGAGATCCAGGTGCAGGTGGCTCACACCTGTAATCCTAGCTACTCAGGAGGCTGAGATGTGATTGCAGTTCAAAGTTAGCCCAGGCAGGAAAGTCAGTGAGACTCTTCTCTCCAATTAGCCATTGGAAAACCTGGAGTGGCGCTATGGCTAAAAGTGGCAGAGAATGCACAACTATGTTTATTGCAGCATTATTTACCATAGCTAAGATATGGAACCAACCCAGATGCCCCTCAGTAGATGAATGGATCAAGAAAATGTGGTATATATACACAATGGAATTCTATGCTTCCATCAGAAAGAATGACATTGCCCCATTTGTTAGGAAATGGAAAGACTTGGAAAAAATTATATTAAGTGAAGTAAGCCAGGCCCAAAGAAACATAGGTCCCATTGTGTCCCTTATTTGCAATAACTAGTGTATGTCTGAGACAAGCAGAAACGGTCAGATAAGTTGATGTTAGGTGAAATGAACCCCAAGATAAGTACTCAAATGTTTTTTTCTTTCTTGAGATTGTTTCTAACATATTTATTATTTCTTTGTTTCTTTGTATGTCCCTCCCCTACAGTATGTATATGTTTTCACTGTATTTGATGTCGGTATAATTTGGGGAGGGGAAGAGAAAAAAAACAAATTGTTTAAATAGGGATACAGGTGGACACATTGCAACAATGAGATGTACAAGACGTTATGTCGAAAAATGAACTTTACAACTTTGGTGGGGAGGGGAGGGTGGGAGGGGAAAGAGGGTGGAGATGGGAAGGGATGGGAAGGGGAAACAAAGGAGGAGGCAACAATGCTTGATAAGAAATGTACTCATTACCTTGTAACCCCTCTGTATGGTATTTTCACCAAAAAGAGTGGCAAAGTGAAAGAGCTCAAGGACAGTGCCTAGACCCTGAGTTCAAGCCCTATGACCAACAAAACAAAACAAAGTAGATTCAACCTTTCTTCTACTAATCTAGGTTTTATTCCCATAGATTCTACAATAAGCATGTTTCTGTGCACATATCCTTATATACACTGATGCTTTTATATTCTTAAGGTAGATTCCCCAAAGCAAGTATGCACATTGAAATTTTTAGACTTACTGCAACACTAAATTGTTAATGTACTTTATAATCTATTCCTTTTTTTGTATCTTGCAGAGTTGCAGGAAATAAATTGTATCTCCAGGTAACTTCTGGGACTGTGTGCAGAATGATGAGGTCCTGACGTGTTTTTTTAATGGTCAACCTGAAGGTTTTAGCCCAAATTTTACATACTTGGACAAAGAAACAGAAAGGCTATGGAGTGATAAAGCATCTCTTTATACCCACATTCTTTTGTTTACTGCTGAGGGATTCTTTGCTTATCACTTGGGTTGAGCAGGTGCTAAGCTGTCAGGCTGCCAGATTCTAGGTGGAGAAGTCATCAAATTATGAATGAATACCTGTCATCATGGTCATGTGACATGCTTCTCTGCCTAAGCCACACTGCAATCAGAATAAAATATATTGCCATAACTACAGCTTCAGTTTTAGACACATAAGCAAACATCTCCTTAGAACTTTTTGCTACATAATATATTCTTGAAAGGCTTGCCTGCATTATTTCTAAGTAGCTTTGGAGGATATGGCAGAGCTAGCATTTTTAAAAAGACAGATAAAGGGGAAATATTCTCAAGTCCAAAGCTAAAATCTAAACCTTGTTTTTTAAACTGAGCAATTCGTTTCTTTACTTTTAACATAACTACATTTCTGTTGGCATGGATAAATGTGACCTCTTTTGTGCAGAGTTAAATTTTGGATAGCACCAGAAACAGGTATTAAAGCTATTCTTTCTAGTAGGCCTCTGTCTGCACCTGAATCATTTCTAATTTGACCTTGAACTATGCTATTTTCCCACATATCTGATTCTTAAATCATCTCAGGTTTGTTGTCCTGTTTTGTCAGTGTGCTCATTTCCCCAATTCTCCCCAATCCCAATCCTTCTTTCTAACCTATCTCCCTATCTTACCAGACCTGCTCCCAGCAAAAGTGCTTATCTACTCTATGCCTAATTAACTTATGACACTTAATATTTTATATATAATAAGAGATGGCATTTAAACAAACTAAATCTCTAACGAGAAATTCCAAATATTAGAAAACAGATAAGAGATGTAAGTAGGTAGGAAGAGCTGTGACCCCAAGAAACTCGTTTCTTTCATATTAGCACAGGTTATTCCTAGGGTGATAAGCACACGTTCATGAATCATATACGTTCTCCCTGAATAAATACGCCCTTATCTTGCTCAGGAAGGAACTGTCTCTCTGTAGCTCTGTTTTCAAGCTGACTCTGTATCCCACCAAGATGGAGTCTAAGCTCCAATGTCAGGGCATCTCACCCGACGTTGCACGCATTTGTGCTCGTAGGATGGAAAACTGATGCCTTTTCCCAGTGGCCCTTCTCCTTAACAGGTGAAATTCCACTGAATGTTTTGACTCAGCTTGAATGTCTCTCCTCTTCCACTTCTGCTCCACTCCTCTCTAACTCTATTCTCTGGACTGTCATGAGCATTGTCAGATGCCTTATATATAGGCTCTACCATCATCACTGTGTTCCTGGAGAGCTGGACTATTTCTCATTTGTGCAGAAACCCTCAGAAGCCCAGCCAGGGCCCTCCATGACTTGTGTTGGATGCTCACAGACACATATGAGTTTGTTTCTCCAAAGTGAGAGGAAGGACCAAGGATCTCAGTCCAACAGACACCTTACTCACAAACTGTCACCAAGCTCTTTGTGAATGAGTATCAGTCTTCTGAAACCAAATCTGAAAGACTGGCTTCATTTGGTTTTCAAACTACCAAGCCCTCCAGGGAAGGCAATGCCATTTTCTGGTGTCAATGTGTTTATTACTAGAGGTGTGTAAAACAGGACATGAGCACAGGTTCTAGAGTCAGACTCACATCCCGACTCTGCTGCTATGAGCTCATTGTATAATAAACCTTTCCATGCCTCTGTTTCTTCAACTGTATATTGGTTATGATATGACAGTGGATTTTATATCCATTATTATGGATATTATTTAAATTAGTTTATAAAATGTTTACAGTACTGTTGGGCTTATGCTACTTCAATAAATGTTAGCTACTATTATAATTAGTAAATCCGAAATCATTTGATGTCCTTGAGCATTATTCAAATTTATATATATGCAAATCCCAGTAATGTATGCTCATTGATGCCAACATGAATCATATCAGAATCTGCCCTGTAAGCATAATTTGAGCATAGGCTAACGTGTTTGTATGCACAGGACTTCCACAGCTCACCTTCTGCAGACTAGCAGTAAGGATGTTATTCAGTGAACTTTGCCCTGGCAGTTAACAAATGATAAGAAAGTTCATTCCATGGAATTTTACAGGCAGCCAAATTGCCCCAAGTTTCTTCTATTTAAAGCTGTTACAGTAAAACTAGCCCTGGCAGCTGGGGCACCCAATCCATGACCTCACTAGTTAATACGAAGTGAGATGGGGCATAAGAAAGAGGAAACGCAAGGAATAGAAGATGTGAGATACAATAGCAAGTGGTTCTCTGGTACATTCAGTGTTTCTTTTAGGGGAAACATACCAGCTTATAAAACACAAGTTTCAAGGAGAATTTCCCACCTATGTTTTTCCCCTTCAGTTCTTCCCACATACCTGATTTCTACTTTCCAATATTCATCAGTCATTATTTAAGATTATTACTATGACTCACTAGCAAGCCATACTGACTCAAAGCATTTTGGGAGAAAAGCTCATTTTTTTTTTATCCTACCAAAAGTGTCTGCCAGTTTACATCAACTCCCAACATGACCAAGGAAATATTTCTAATATACATAACATCAATTGTTTGCCAACTGGGACAAAACAAACTTCCCAACCAGACTATGAGATTATTTTAGAGTTCCTGTTGGCCAAACATTCTACATTTTTTTTAAACAAAGTAACCAAAGAGGTACAAGTAATTCTTTAAAACAGACACTTCTTATTTTTGCATTTCTTTTATCTGATTCTAATTTCAACCAGCCAATATACTTCCAAAAGTATCTCCTTCATTTTGACTTCACTTTTAAAAGTAAGAGGGAGTAAGGTTTCTACTCCAAATGGCATGTTAAATTTGATAGTTAACCTCCAAGATAATTCAAGAAGTTTCAAGAGGAAGAGGAATGTGAGAAGTGAGTAATATTCCAGAGTTCATCGTTGTTTGGGACAGAATTGTGTCTGCTATCTTAAATGTTCCCCTAAGGGCTGATGAATTAAAAACCTAATCTAAAAGTAACATTATTGAGAAGTGGTAGAACCTTTAAGACATGGGGCCTAGTGAGAAGTCTTTAGTTCACTGGGAACTTTAAAGTTGTGAGTCAAAGTAAACCTGTTTTCACTTTATAAGTTGACTATCCAAGTATTTGTTAAATCAAAGGAAATTTAACACAATATCCATTCCATTTTTTAAAATGCTGAAGTCTTAGCTGCAAGTAATTCAGAATGTGATTGTGTTTGGAGAAAGAATCTTTAAAGAGGGGCAGGGAAGGTGGCTCAGTGGTAGAGTGCAAGCATGCATGAGGCCCTGGATTTGATTCCTTAGCATCACATAAGCAGAAAAAGCCAAAAGTGGCTCTGTGGCTTAAGTAGAGTGCCAGCCTTGAGCTGAAGAGCTGAGGGACAGTGTGCAATCTTTAAAGATATAGCTAAGTTTAAAAATGTCATTTGGGTGGGTCATAATCAATCTGACTGATACCCTTATGAGAAGGAGAAATAGGACACAAATCGAGGTGCCAATGGCATACTACACAAAGACTTGACCATGAATAGAGCATAGGCAGCAGAAGGGTGGCCATCTAAAAATTAAGGTGTGAGACACCAAAGGAATCCTGCTGATATTTTCATCTTGGACTTCTTGCTTCTAGAATTTTGACAAAATTAATTTCTGTTATGTAACTAATCCATTCTGAAATACTGTTATGACAGAAAAGCTGTTATGACAGCTCTAGAAAATTAATATGAGCCAGGTACCAGTGGCAACTCAGGTGGCTGAAATCCGAGGATTGCAGCTCAAAGCCAACCCCAGGCAGGAAAGTTCATGAGACTCTTATCTCCAATTAACCACTTGAAAACCGGAAGTAGCACTGTGGCTCAAGTGGTAGAGTGCTCACCTTTAGCTGAAGAGCTCAAGGACAGCACCCAGGCTATGAAACTGTTTGAGTGAAAACTATAAGGTACTCATATTTGGACTTTCTATTTACCCTGCACCCTGAGGCTTAAAAAGTTGTGGCTGTGAGTCCTACCCTATTCTTTTCAGACACGAGATCCAGAGTCTAGATGTCATTCTCCCTTGATCCTTCTCAAATGGTTCCTGGTGTCACAGAACCAACGAATGGCTTGTGCAAACTGATTATTGTATCCTACTCCTAGAGTTTCAGATCCAGTAGGTCTAAGATGGGGCCCAAGGGTTTATAGTACTAGCACACCGAAAATGATACTTGATGCTTTGAGAACCATTCTACCACATACCAGCTTACCAGCCATCCCTATTTTCACTTGCAATCAAAAACAGTACAATGTATTTTTAAGGCCCTGCTTGAATCTGGCAAGCTAAGCTGATGAATTAATTTATGTTAATGTTCAGAAATATAACTCCCATAGGGTATTTGGCTTTACAGAGTCATTTAGCGATAGTATTAATTGATGGGTTGAAATATCTTGCCATAAGTCAGAATCAGCCTGTCTTCTTGAGGGCAAGCTAATTACTATTTTATGTTATCCCAAATCTCAGCAGCTTGACACAGTAGGAATTTATGCCTTGTTCATAGTCGAATGCAGATAGTGGATTAGATGGTTACTCTGCTCCAAGAAGTCAATCAGGTACCCAGCTTCCTTTCATCTAGTTACTTCCCATTGTCTATAGCTATGGAGTCTTTCACTGGATCCTCTATCTGGCAAACAGATGAAGGAAGAGAGAAGAATCTGTAGGAAATTTTGAGACTAGGCTTATCATTTACCTTCCACATCCCCATCAATTCTACCCACATTCCATCTGCTAGAACTCTCTTTCATATAATCATGTAAATGATCTGGGAGGAAAAGGGGAAATGTATAGTGCACAACAAGATAATCTTTGTCATGTAGACTTTCCATGGGTCTTGGAATCCTGAAATCAAGAAAATTGCAAAGGATTAATCATACAGATTTAGGTTATTTGGCATTGTTGGAAAACCATAGTATCAAGCCAATTGTTCTAGATTTCTTGTTCATGGCCATGAAAGGAAATATTTAGGTACCCATGACATCTCCACTATCTAAAATAACAATCTTGAATTGAGCAGATCAATGCGTGAATAGACATATGTCCAAACCAGTTAAGCTTTTGCTGGAAAAGACTGGTGAAAAGAAATAAAATGTCACGCAGAACCATACATTGCACATAGATTCCATCACTCAACCTTGGTACCCTACAGTGTGCACTATGCTCTATTCTTTATATTTTACAGATGAAGAAAGAAAAGCCCAGAGTTTAGAATTTGAAGCCAAGTCTGTCCCACTGCAATATTGAATCCATTTTTCCCTTCATCATATTATCTCAACTTCATAGTACTACTTATTTACCATCAATATGTTGATGTAGAGCAACCAAATTTGCCACAGGTTATTATTTGGTCCCCAGAAATCCACCTATTATTGCTGAAGCTCTTAAGTTCTTTCTATGCTTTGGATAATAAACAAACATGCTCTATTTAACTTTTATCAGCTTGGTCCTCAGCTGGTCTGAGCCTATGTGGCCACACCAGTAAAATGGGAATCACCTCAGTACCTCTTAAGGATACCTGAAAAAACTCTTGTCATACACCTGGAGCAGTCTCTCTTTTCAGGAAGTTATCAATTCCATGAGGTGCTGGCAAGAAAGCATTGACATATAAGGACCTGGAGAGGGAAAAAAGGAAAAAGTGTCATTAGTATTATTAGATATGTTCCAAGCCTAATGCCGTGGCTTCTGTGCACATGGGCACCTAAGAAATGCATTTGAGTGAGGAAGCTGAAACAAATGAAACCCGATGTTTTTCCACACTTACCTGGGAGTGCAAAGCATTTCAATATTTTGTTCTGCCTCATCTATTACCATTTGGTAACCAATAGTAGTCAGGATTATGTGGAGGGCAAGGGCAAATACAATCACTTCGTGGACCTTGTGCTTCCCCACAATGGCCTTCTTTTTTTTGTTTTTCTTTCAGTCATGGGGCTTGAACTGTGGGCCTGGGCTCTGTCCCTCAGCTCTTCAGCTCAAGGAGAGCGCTCTATCACTTGAGCCACAGTGCCACTTCTGGTTTTCTGGTGCTTTGTTGGAGATAAGACTCTCATGGACTTAAGATCTTGCCAAGGCTGGCTTTGAACAGTGATCCTCAGATCTCAGCCTCCTGAGTAGCTTGGATCACAGGCATGAGCCATAGGTGACCAGCTTGGCCTCCTTACAACCACACTGAGGGCATACAGACCACTCAGGCCTTCTTTCCCCATCCTGCCCTATCCCATCTCCCTCCCTGCAGCATTGTTCAGCACTGTTTGGGAGCTTTCCATCACCCACCTCCTAGGGGCCATGCCTACTCTCACACCGTTCTGCAAGACCCATGTTACATCCAGATCCATCTATCTGCCTTCTCAGCAGCCAGGGGTCTCTGAAGGGTCACCTTCTCCTGGCACTTAAAGTTCCTATTTGGTGCATTTGAGATTAATGAAATGTGTTTCATTGAGGTAGCATGGCCCTATGATGTAGAATACAGATGTCACAGGACTCAGCTAAGGATTGAGCTTGGAGCCTGGCACATAGAAGGGACTCACAGATGCTGGCTTTGTCTCTTCACTTCACTTTTGCTTGTGCCATTCTTGAGGTCAGACATATTTCTAATTCCCTTGATGTCTCCAGTGTTGCCTGCAGATGGTGTACCCGATCACCGTTCACAGAATAAAGGAATGAATGCTCTCAGAGCACAGAGCCATTTACTTAACATGAATGAACAGATTAATTGCTCTGCTTTCCTGAATGTCTTTCTTTTCTCCTGTCTCTCCTCTCAAAAGATGATTAAGAGGACATGGTTGCTCAAGTTCCTAAAGGAGAGAAAAATTAAACAAGTCAGAATTGCTCACTAATTTTCTGAGGCTCATCCATGCTTGGGCTGCCCCCCCCCGGGACATATTACAGTGGCCCGGAGGGAGGCGGCACAGCTGCTGCTCCAGCCTGTGTGCCATCTCTGTATTCTAATATAGACAGAGGGCCCTCAGTAGCTTGGGAGTGGAGGTTGGCCTCTTGTTCCAAGAGTGGCTGTGTGGATGGCAGTAGACAAAAGGAACCCTCAGAGTAGAATTATCCAACCTACATGACCTGCCATTGGATATCTGTGGCTAAGAATTGGGTCTCTTCTCTAGCTAAGGAAGCTTTTGCTGGTATGAAAGTGATTTGCCATTGGACTCAATATAAGGCCCCCATGATATGATCCCCATGTCATAAAGAAGGGCTAGGTTTGGTTTGGTTTTGTCTTGCTATCATTGTGAGGGGTTTTGGGATCAGTGAAGGTAGGAGGTCTATTCTCAAATTCTTACTGCACTCATACCAAAGCAGCAGGCAGCGCTGGTAGGGACGGGGGGGGGGGGGGGGGGGCGGAGAAGAGAACAAAGAAGCAATGGAACTCACATTGTAGGGCTTCTGGGGCTGGAGAGGGCTAGGGTATAATAATCATATGACTAGTGGAGAATCCTCTGTATGTAGCAAGGTGCTACTACATACAGGCCTATGCTGCATTATCTCCTTGGTCTTCCCAACAACTTTATGAGGCAGCTCCAACCATTTCAGAATCAAAGAAACTAAGGTATACAAAGAGTCACTTGACCGAGTCCTTATTGCTAGTAGTTGTCAGAGACCATCTGAACTATTACTTAATACTTTGATATTCTTTTACTCTACACTGACTTTTTATTCTAGTTCAGGAATTCCCATATTTTAAGGTAGCAGCAGAATCACCTGGAAGTTCTGTGAAGACACAGGTCCCTAGGCTTATCCCCAAAGAGTGGACCCTATGAACTTTCTTCCTAGTTGCCAGGTAAAATTGACACTGCTGGGCTGAATATGACACTCTGAGAAACAAGGTCTAAGGAAAACTTTCACCTGCCAGATCTTAATCCTAACAGACTAAGGGGTACAAATCAAGTCAGAGCTAAGATGCCCAAGAAAGCTGATTATGAGTGACTCACACCTGTAATTCTAGATTACTCAGGAAGCTGAAATCTGAGGAACACAGTTTGAAACCAACCTGGGCAAGAAACTCTGTGAGAATCTTATCTCCAGTTAACCAGCACAAAGTTGAAGTGGAGCTCAAGTGGTGGAGCACTAGCCTTGAGTGTTCAAGCCCAGAACTGTCTCAACCCCAGGGACCAGTATGTGCACGTGTGTGTGTGTGTGTGTGTGTGTGTGTGTGTGTGTGTCTCCCACCCTCTCTGTCTGTCTGTCTGTCTGTCTGTCTCTGTCTCTCTCTCTGTTCCAAGAAAACCAAAGCAGTTTGTACTGATGCCAACCTTAAGTTCTGTGGCATAATCTATCCAGTGTAACTCAGAGGTGAAATGACTTGTCCAATCACACATCTACCATCTTCTTTATCTCACACTTTCTCTCTTAGATCTGTAAGAATAATCATTACCCTTTATTTCCCTCAAATATTATATTATATCATTTCTAATTCTTATTTGGTCAAATTAAAATAGGAAAAGAGTTTAAGTTTTTATATGGAATTCAAATAACTCCAGAACTTGAATGGGACTTGAAGCTTTCCTTCTTCCTCTGAACTGAGTTGGCTTACTCTTCAGGTCTTAATACTATCGGCAGTCCTACTGCAGAGGAATCTTTGCTCCTCAAGTGCTAGAATCTGCCCTTCTAGAAGGGTCTCAGATGCAGAGAAAATGCCCAGAAGAATTCTTGCCAGTAGTGGAACCCAAGCTAGATCCAGGGTCCTATCTCCTCAAGGGAGCTGCTAAGGTATGGTTTGAACTAGAGGAATATACAACATTGGGCCTGGAACTGCTTGGGACTAGCTGGATTTCTATTCTCCAGGAAGATATCATAGCAACAGGGACATTTTAGCTAATCTTTCCAACACCATGATCCCTGTTTGAACTAACCAGCCAGCAGCCAAAATGACTTTATAAATAAACTGGAACTGTTCCCTGGCATTTAAGCATAATTCTGCCTTTATAATCCATGCCATGACGGCAATTTTGTGGGCAAAACTCCCCAAAAAATCCCCTATTCAGGATTTGCAGAGGTGTCCTTGGTATGAATCAAAATGCACACTACCCAGTTTTCAACTCTGCTCCCAACATAGAGGCCAGAGAGGTTCTTTCAACCTTCACTAGGAAAGCCCTTGAAAAATGGCTTACAAAGAGCTCTTTCCTAATTTGTTTGAAGAAGATAATCAGAAGAAAGGGATTGTAAATACCAACTAAGAAACCAAGGGAGCATAAAAATAGAAGGTGATCTCAAGCTCCACAAGAGGTATGGAGGAGAAGATCCATGGTATCTGCCATGCTCATGAGCTCTGGCACCTGCAGAGCCTGCCTCCTCTCTGCTTTACAGCCAGAGCACACCTGTCACATAGAGCAAAATCCATAAAACCAGGCAGAGAGTGAGCCTCCATGTTTGGCATTAGCATTTAGAAGCTCCTGTAGCAACCAGGACAAAAGGACCCTGAATCTCGTATGTCTCTTTGGAATGCTTCTATTTTCTCTACACTGCTGATTTCCTTTTACTCTCAAGCTTTTCTACCTGCAATGTGACTGATCACTTTCTTTTAGTCTCTGTATTGAATCTTAAAATCCAAATTTTTTCAGCTCTCTGGAGTTAGTGTACAGGCTGAATATCCTTTGTTCAAAATGCTTGGGACCAGAATACCTCAAGTTTTGGGTTTTCCACATTTGGGAATATATATTTTATGTATATATTATATACATATGTATATTAGAACCTACATGTAAACACAAAATTTATTTCTATTTCATATATACCTTATTAAACACAACTCCATTTATGTTTCATGTATACCTTATAGGTATAGCCTAAAGGAAATTTTACTTATTTTTGTTCATGAAAAGATGCTTCATGGTGTGGAATGTTTCTGCCTGTGGCATCATGTCAGTACTTGAATAATTCTGGGTCTTAGAACATTTTGGATTTTCAGAATAGGCATGCTCAACCCCTTGTTAAAGAGATCCTTGTGAGACAATAGCTTATTATCTGCTAGTTTCTTCCCCAGTTTCTACCCCAGGCCTTTTCCCACATCAGTACCTGGACACCTGCCAGTTCTCATAGTAGCTTCTCACACTCTGCCACCCATAGAGAAAATGATCAGAAATAAGGGCACTTACACAGAAAATACACAAACACACACACACACACACACACACACACACACACACACACACACACAAACACACATACACAAGGGCTTCATCTAAAGAGGATTTAAATTTCAAATTTCCCTAGTCTTCTGCCAGTCCACCTTTGACCCTGCCTTCTGCTGCAACTTGGGTAAACTTGAACAAATAATTGGAGCAATACTATTCGTAACAATCCATTTAAGCCAAAAAGAAACATGCATTCATAGGAAGGGGAGAAGCCAGCCTTGG
Source organism: Dipodomys merriami (assembly GCF_024711535.1). Lineage (NCBI taxonomy): Eukaryota > Metazoa > Chordata > Mammalia > Rodentia > Heteromyidae > Dipodomys > Dipodomys merriami. The sequence continues at coordinate 41,052,321 of NW_027202270.1, read as the reverse complement.
GAGCCCCTCATCACTTTGTGTGAACAAGAGTGAAGACACAATTACAACTGCACATTTTAGCAACAGCATGAACCAAACCAGGCAATAAGTGGCCCATTTCCTTCTGTTCCAATATACCCCAATTAACACAAACAGAGGAAGGAATAAATTTAAGCAGGAACAGCTTATCAACATACAATTAGCACTCAATAATTTATCCCTGTAATGCCAGATCAAATGAAAACATGTGTCATAAATCACTTACTCAAATAAGCCTCCAACCCTACGCTATAATAATCTTTGGTTGATTTGTTTTCTATTCACCACTCTTCTGCCACCATTTTTGTTTTGTTTTGTTTTTCTTCTCTTCCTTTCTGGGAAAGATCCAAGACAGCCAGGTAGCCAGAGATGCATTTTCTACTCTCCAGAGGTCAAGGTCATATTATCTATAAACAGAATTATGGGGGGAGCAGCTATGCTCCCCAGAGCAGATAGTCCAACCCTATAACTACAGAGAACTTTATGCTTTAACATTTCAAAGCATTTTCAGATCTTTCCATCATTACAGGTAGAAGCATTTCCATATATTTTCTATCTATAGCTTCTAGTTTATTTCAATCAGTCAATATCCATAGATATTAAAAAATAACTTGAAGTCATCCTTTCTTTAATAACATCTGTAAATCTAAAGGCAATAATTAAGCCCCATGAACACCTTTTCCTTAGTGCCTTCACCAAGCCTTAATCTTTAAACCTTTTGTGCTGCAGATTATCTCTTTGTAGCCAGATGTTTTCCACATCCTCCTTCTTCCAACTATATTTCCCTGACTTCCTTGACTCTGACTTAGCCAGCAAGGACCTTAGGCATGAGGGGGTAAATCTTCAAAGTGAGATATGGGGAAATCCTGGATTTCATTCCAAGTGCCTCTGTTGGAAGTACAGTCTATCCTATAATTTCCGAATTCCACATTTGCAAATTCATCTACTAAAATATAACCTTAAGATTAATAGTTGTGGTACTTTCAGGGCCCTTCATAGAAGCATACAGAAGACTGGAAAATAAAGTTGGGTTATCCAGTGAACACATTCCCAGTGGAGATCAGACATGTTGAAGCTCCCCCTTCTTGTTCTAGCTCTCCCAAAGTCAGTGTCCTTTCTGTGGTACATTACCTGCCACCTCAAAAAAACGGTAGAATTGGATGGAACTAGAACAAATCATTAAGTAAGCAAGCTCAGAGAGACAAATAGTGCAGGTCCTCTCTGACACACAGAAATTAGATCTTAAAGACACTGGGATATGATAAATTATACAGGATTCTTTTTTTCTTTGCTTATTATTGACTTCACTGTTTAAAATGGCCCACCTACCCACTAATAATGTCAGAGTGTTACCTTGCATTCCTCATAATGAGAAGACTTTGATGTGTCTGGGAAAAGTCAGAGGATGGTGAAGTTACTGATTGGCAAGTAGAACTGTCACAGGGCTGAAGGGGCATAAGAAAGTGTGTGACTCATGTGTGAGAACCATGGCAGAGGCCTCTCAATGAAGTCAGGAGCAAGAAATGAGGCTGGTAGTGTCCATGAATATTTAGAGATCCTTCAGGTATGAGTGAGAGTGTTGTGATTTATGAAGTCATTGTTAATCAATCGGCAAGAGAAAGTTTTCTCTAAGAAGAAATATACATAAGACAACATGTGGTCTTGAAGGAGGCTTGAAGGAATCTAACCTTATAACTCTCTAATTCAGGGTTGACAACCCTGAATGAAAATAGAATATGGCTGTGAAGAATGATGAGAATCTACTGTGGTCTCCAGAAATGCTCATGTGTCTTCTGAGACTTTGATCCTGCCAGACAATCATACTTGTTTGCCATAACTTCTACTGAAAGGTCTCCATCATGGTTCCCATACACAGCCCAAGTCTCTGAGTTCTAGTCACACCACCTCTTATGCTCCAGCCTTACAGATAGAAGTAGCTTCCACTGCTGTCAATCACCAGCCTTTGTTCAGATTGCCCCATTGTCAGTGTTTTGCATAACAAATTCTTTGTATTCAGTTTTGTCTGATTAAAGTTAGGACAGTTCCTGTTTCCTGGCTAAATTAAGACTGATATACTTTCAGCTCGTTTATGTCACATAGCTTGTGACACAGTTGGTTCCCAAGGTAGTCTCCACACCTGGGCATACACAGGAAACACGGCAGATAGCAACCACTGAGAACAGAGAGCTTTGCCACTGCCTGAAATCATGGTGTTGAGAAGGTGTTGGACTTAGGCCTCACAGTTTCCTCCATTATAGCATACATTCCATCTTTCCATAATATAGCATATACAAAAGTAGAGAGAGCACTATCACAAGTCCCCATGTACCCATCATTGACCATCAACAAATACCAACTCATGGCCAGTTTTAACACAGCTATATTCCCAATGATTTGAGAATTATTTGCAAAGTCCAGACATCAATTCCCCATAAATAACTAATATGCATCCATAAAAGATGATGACTCTTTTTAAAACATGAACATAAAACCACTATTTAACTGAAAGAAAATTAATAATAATAGTATCTTATAAACCATTTATGCAGTGATGGTTGAAACTTCCCCAATTGGTTCATGGTTTTGTTTGCATTAGGATCCATACAATGACCTGTCATTGAAATTATTCAGTTTGTTTCCAAGTCCTTTTAATGTATGGGCATCCTCCATAATATCATTCTTCTTAAAATTTACTCTGGTTCTGGTTGACTTTGGTTCATTGCATTTAACATTTTTCCTGTTATTTGTACTTGGTTACGTAGTTCTAGTCGACCGATTAGACTTGATGACAATTATTTGACAAGTGCAACTAGATAAAATGCATTTCACCCTCCTATTTCATTATCTCTTTTTTTGTGACATTAGAAACTTTTAATACTCATTGCCCAAAGATTGAAAAATGGCAATGTTCTAATTTTATCTTTTATTCTTTAGTACCTGGAATCCTTTTACAAGAAGATCTTGTGAAAACAGCTCATATAAGAACAGCAGAATATTTCTTTGTTGGGGGATTTAATTTTTTGAGTTTGAGGTATATTTTAGATATGAGACCCCTGTCCATTGTATGGCTAGTGAAGATCTCCCAATCCATGGGCTTTCTATTGATCTTGTAGCTATGTCCTTTGCCATGCAGAAGCTCTGCAGTCTTATGTAATCCCATTTGTCCAACCTTTCTTTGATTTCTTGTGTTTCTGGGTCTTTATTAAGAAAATTTTGGCCTGTGCCAAGGAGACCTAGGCTTTCTCTTATTCGGTCCTGTAATGTTTTCAGGGTGTCTGCTTTGACTCCGAGGTCTTTGATCCATTTGGAGTTGATTCTGCTGCAGGGTGATATATAAGGATCTAGCTTTAGTTTTCTACAAATGATTAACCAGATTTGCCAGCACCAGTTACTGCAGAGGCTGTCTTTCTTCCATTCTATTTTTTTAGCTCCCTTATCGAAGATTAGATGGCTATATGTCTGTGGGTTCATTTCTGGGTTTTTCAATTCTATTCCATTGGTCCTGAAGTCTGTTCTTGTGCCAGTACCAAGCTGTTTTGATTACTATGCCTTTGTAGTACAGTTTGAAATTTGGAATTGATATTCTTCCAGCACTGTTCTTACTGTTAAGGATCGTTTTTGCTATTCAGAGTCTTTTATTGTTCCATATGAATGTTTGGATTGCCTCTTCTATTTCCTTCAAGAATGAGGATGGAATATTGATAGGTATCACATTGAATTTGTAGATAGCCTTGGGAAATATTGCCATTTTCACGATGTTAATCTTTCCAATCCAGGAGCATGGGAGATTTTTCCACTTTCTAAGTTCTGTTTTGGTTTCCATTTTCAGGTTTTTAAAGTTTTCATCATAGAGGTCCTTCACTTCTTTGGTTAAGTTAATTCCTAGGTATTTTATTTTTTGTAGGGCTATTATGACAACAACAAATCCTCAAAGAAACAACTGCCCAATAAATAAGTGGGCTAAAGACTTACAGAGAAACTTCTCCGAAGAGGAAAGAAGGATGGCCAATAGACACATGAAGTAATGCTCAACCTCCCGAGCCATAAAAGAAATGCAAATCCAAACAACATTGAGATACCACTTCATCCCAGTTAGAATGACTATAATTAAGAACCCTAATAACAACAGATGCTGGAAGGGATGTGGACAGAAGGGAACCTTACTGCATTGTTGGTGGGAGTATAAACTTGTTCAACCACTTTAGAAAGTAGTATGGAGGTTCCTCAAAAGACTCCACATAGAGCTCCCCTATGACCCAGCAATCCCACTTTTGGGCATTTTACCCAAATAATCACAAACAAGAACATACTCAAGCTACCAGCACAACTATGTCTATTGCATCATTATTTACCATAGCTAAGATATGGAACCAACCCAGATGCCCCTCAGTAGATGAATGGATCAAGAAAATGTGGTATATATACACAATGGAATTCTATGCTTCCATCAGAAAGAATGACATTGCCCCATTTGTTAGGAAATGGAAAGACTTGGAAAAAATTATATTAAGTGAAGTAAGCCAGGCCCAAAGAAACATAGGTCCTATGGTTTCCCTTATTTGCAATAACTAGTATATGTCTGAGACAAGCAGAAACAGTCAGATAAGTTGATGTTAGGCAAAATGAACCCTAAGATAAGGACTCAAATGTTTTTTTTCTTTCTTGAGATTGTTTCTAACATATTTATAAGACAATTTCTTTGTTGCTTTGTATGTCCCTCCGCCACAGTATAACCTCTGTTTTCACTGTATTTGATGTTGGTATAATTTGAGGAGGGGAAGGGAAAAAACAAATTGTTTAAATAGAGATATAGGTGGACCCATTGCAACAATGAGATGTACAAGAAGTTATGTCAAAAAACGAACTTTACAAGTTTGGTGCAGGAGGGAGAGGGGGTGTGGGGGCGGGGAGATAGGAAGGGATGGTATGGGGAAACAAAGGAGGAGGCAACAATGCTTGATAAGAAATGTACTCATTACCTTGCTCATGTAATTGTAATCATTTTGTACGGTATTAAAAAAAAGAACAGCTCAATAAAATAATGATTTATCCACTGTATTTAACAGTTTTTCAAAACAATGAATTGGCTTCTTGGCATCCTACAAATGTGGTCAATGATGTTTCCTGTCTTTTAGTTATCACGACTCTTATCTCATGTACATAAGTGTATTCTATACTTCAGTTCAACACAGTTATAACTCTTGTTCATGTTCAATTTGACCCATATGTAGCCAGCAGAAACTTGTTTCAAGTGGCTCCGGAGTCTTTCTGATACACATGAATGGTCTTGGATAGATTTCTTTCTTTGTAGTAAGGCAAAAAGATCTGGTATATCTTACTTATTTTCTGCCCTAAATCAAGAATTAACTATTCATCTGAGAAACCTATGGTCATTAAAATGGGCAATTATAAGTAGACATGACAATCTGTGCACTCAAGATGCTTGTTGCTTGTGGATTGCCATTGTTTCTAAGCCTTTTTGGTGGGTAGGTCTAGAAGATACATTTTTAAATGTAAAATGCTTCATGAGTTGAAGTTTTTCATACTAGTTCAGGGCTTCCGCATTTTAAATTTAACCTCATGGATTTTACCTCTGTATTTCATTCCCAATTCTGAAAAAATTGATACACAATAATATCCACATAATTATTCACTTACTTCCCAGTGTAATGCTGTAGGAGAGTCTCAGGAAACAATGTGGACATTTTTACTTACAATATTATTATCACTGAAAACAGTTTAAGTACTCTTTTCTTTTTTTTTTTTTTTTTTTTTTTTTTTTTTTTTTTTTGGCGTCCCTGGGTGGGCACGAACCATCTTTTCTTTTTATCTTTCTCAGTGCACTCGTTTTTGTTCTGAGACTAACACACTAAGTAATTGATGCATGCCTAGTTACCAATGACTCTACCTTATTGAAGCAATCTGGAAGCTATAATTTCTTTGCATCGTACAATAAGTAAAAGCAGTCAACTGATCGAATTCATCTTTTATCTATGAAGGTGATGGGATTGACTATAAATTCCACTCTACCTCTAAGTTGCTGTCAAGACAAAGAAATAGAAACAAGATTAAACACAGAATATCAGAAAGGCTAGAACTGAAATAAGAGAATGACATGAGTTATCCAAAGACCAGAACTCTGAATATGTGGGTACTGAAAAACTGGGAGGGAAAGTTGTGTAGTTTAGAGTTGACCAACTCACTCCTGTTGCTAAACATTGTCCAACATGCTGTAGTCAAACAAGAAACCCACAATTTCACATTTCTGCAGATACTGCTGCCCGAGCAGACCACTTCTGCTCTCCTAATCTCACTTGAGGGCTTCTCATTGGCAGAATCAACTGAATCTACTTGACAAGAGAACCTGAGTCATGGGTAATCAGGTGTACAGACCCAGAGAGAGGAGAGAACAGAAAGGCAGGAAGTAGCTCATCTGCAGCATTCCAGCTCCTAGGTATGTGTTCAGTATGGGGAAAGGACTTACCTTTTCTCCTGTGTCCTTTCAATATCAGTGATTCAGGACCAAGATTAAAGGCATACGTGGTGAATACACAGAGAAATGACTATTTACATGAATGAATTGAAAATTCATTGACCTTACAACTATCAAACTATGGTCATCCACTCTTCTATTCTCTATCCTCTCACCCCTAAATGTAAGGAAAGCAAAAGCCATATATTTATGAACAGATATCTAGGCTCATTTCAACTTACTTTTAAAATGTATCTTCTTAAAGTAAGTGCTAGTGGCTTATACCTGTAATCCTAGCTACTCAGGCTGAGAACTAAGGATTGCATTGGAAGCCAGTCCAGGCAGAAAAGCCTGTGAGATTCTTATCTCCAATTAACCATCAAAAATCTGGAAATAAAAAAAAGGAGGGTGTAACAATGCTCTATAGGAAATGGACTCAATACCTTGATCATGTACCTGTAACCCCTCTGTACAGTATCTTTACAAAAAATACATATTAAAAAAAGAAATGTAAAAAAATCATCTCAGTTATCTGATTAGGAATAATTTACCAATTAAAGAGGATAGCACCAAGGCAAAAACAGAGATACTGAAATCAACTGTTACAGTCTTCCTTCTTTCAATGACATGTTATTGCTATATATAGTTTAGATATGAGTAATGAGGATGTGATTACAAGCTGATATTTAGGGAAAAGCTGGGCTTATCACAACCATAACTTTGATGGAATGCCATGGTGATGGATTTAGTCTTATATTGTCTCAATTTATTTTTGTCTGGGATGCTTTTCTATTTAAGGGATTAAATGACTTACTTATGATGGACAGAGAAGACTTTAGGAACATTATTTAACCTTCCCAAGCTTCTCATCTATAAAATGGAGATAATAGTATCTATGTCATAAAGCTTCTTGGTTTAGAAGAAATGAAAAAATGTTCATAGGGAACTTGGAACAGTGCCTGATATATAGGAAGCACTCAATAAAGTAAGTTCTTATTTTTTTCTAGGGAAATAATAAAGATATAAAAGATCATTTCAGTTGTCAGCTAACAGTACTCTTACTTGAATATTTCTTCTTATATACTACTGTAGATGATATTAGATTCAGATAATGGTACCAGAAAAAGAGGCACTAAAATAGGATGGATAGAGTGAATTATATTCTTGGTAACTGTAGAGGCTCTCATGTTATTGAGTCAAAAAAACTTTTGCTCCTCTAAGAATAGGGAAAAGAAACTTTACACAACTTTATATGAGAAAAAAAAACATCTGAAGAACATTTAATGGGAGGATCATTATGAGTAAAATAATATTTGGGGTCATGTGGGAGTATACTCCTAAAATCCGACCTACTCAAGGAAGATTTTGGTTTGAGATCATCCGAGGCAAACTATTAGTGAAACTCCATTTAAACAAATAAGCCAACCATCATGGTTGCAAACCTGTAATCTCAGCTATGTGGAATGTACAGTTAGGAAGATCACCATGTGAGGTTAGTCTCAGATGGGAAGTACAAGACCTTATCCAAGAAATCACTAAAGCAAATAAAAAAGAGGTCAATTTGTTTTAAGTTGAAGATACAAAATGGGAGAAATTTGGAGAATGAGGGCCACATGCGATCATCCTAACTCTTAGGAAAGATACCATGCAGGTCCTTATTACTTAGTAAAAGAAACCTTTGTCTTGTCTTCCTGTCTTATTATCAGAGGATCCTGCTTTACTGTCAAATATGGCTGAAGCTGAAATTCTTGCTTCACATAAAGAGCTATGCGAAGGATCACATTCCCTGGAAAGAAAAGTAAACTCACAGTGGAATGCCTAACTAAGGGTGATGATATCTCACCACAAATATTAGTGTGATGAAAACCTTAGTGTTCTCTTGGAATGCAGGCGTCACAAACATTGAAGTAAATTGAAATGGTTTGTCCACGAGTCACAACTGGATTGAGATATGTACACATACTACTCTTTCACATGCATATGTGGTATCTATACATTCCCGCATATTCATTAACAGAAAATGACTTATGTGTGTAACTAGTCCAGGAGCCGACCAGTACAAACAGAATGCATCCTGACCACTCAAATTCTTTCTGAAAATGATGATCATTGCTAAAGAATTCTTGATATATTTCCAGACATAAAAGGCAATTTCTCTTTTAACTAAATGATAGATGCATCCCTGGAAATCACAGTGGCCATAGGGATGAATAAAACTACTTGGTTCTTACATGTACATGAAAATTAGGTTGCTGCTGAGGTAATTATGACTGATGTAGTAAGACATTACAAATCCATGCAAGTCATGCTACATCCTTGGGTGCTGCTCACAAATGGCAGTTGTATGCTTAAATTATTCTGTCATTCAAAATTGCTCTCCCATCTCTAAGATGCCCTCCTCCTTGGTCCTGGAAGAAAGTACAAGTGTTGAGATGCTGTTCTGTGTAGCATCCATGTTCTTGGGTTTTCACCCTGCAATGCCCTGGGTGGATGACAACTCTACTTGGAGGAAATGACCTTATGGCGCAAAACATAAGCCTGTGTGTGCATATGGCTGGCTCATCTCCTCACAAGATAATAGGCATTATATACTTAGTCAAAGTGTCACTAAACTATCCTTGGAGACTCATACATAGAAAGATACAAGCAAACCTGTCTCTTGGCTACCCCTGACTTCTCATGACAAGATTATCCCAAGTAGATGCCACAGCCCACAGCTGGCCTCCACTCTACTATTAATGGACCCGGTCCAATTGGTTCACCTGCATGCCTCACAGACAGCGCACTGGCAATAGCATCTGTTCTCCTGTCAGAAATGCATGCACAAGAACAGAGAAGTCCTGAGTAGTCTTTTGGTGTCCTAGTCCCTGTGTTCTTGTGGACATAGGTTGTATAATGGTAATCACATATGATGGCCTGCTGGTTTGGTCTGCACTCTGCTACAAGTATGTTAGGTTTTATGGACTCTTATTATAGGTAGCAATGGAAGGGACTTTTTTTGACTCTTTTTTAATGTGTATTTTTATTGTAAAGATTCTGTACGGAGGGATTACAGTTACACGAGCAAGGTAATGAGTCCATTTCCTATTGAGCATTTGTTTTTCCCCTACCATCACTTCCCTCCCCATTTGCCCAACTCCTCTCCCCTACCCCCATTTGCCCTGCAAAGTTGTAAAGTTCATTTTCAACATAGTGTCTTGTACATCTCATTGTTACAATGGGTCCTCCTGTATCCTCATTTCAGCATTTTGTTATTTCCCTTCCCCTCCCCAAATTAGAAAAATGCAGGACACTGGAATCAAATACAGTGACAACAGGGTTTATACCATGGGGGAAGAACATACAAAGAAACAAAAAAAATCACATAATACATTATAAGTACATACATAAAAAAGAACAGCAAGAAAAATAAAATCTCTTGTGTCCCTATCTTGGGGTTAATTTAGTTTAGCATCAGCTTATATGGTCATATGTACATAGCTTTTGACCTTTTCTGCTTGTCCAAGACATATACTAGTTATTGCAAAAAAGGGAAACCATGGGATTTATGTTTCTTTGGATCTGGCTTACTTCACTTAACATAATTTTTTCAAGTCTTTCCATTTCCTAACAAATGGGGCAGTATCATTCTTTTACCACATTTTCCTGATCCGTTCATCTACTGAAGGGCATCTGGGTTGGTTCCATATCTTAGCTATGGTGAATAAAGCTACCAGCACAGCTATGTTTATCTGAAACTTCTTTAAAATTTTTATTTTATTGTAAAGAACTACCAGCACAGCTATGTTTATCTGAAACTTCTTCAAAATTTTTATTTTATTGTAAAGATGCTGTACAGAGGAATTACAGTTACATGAGTAATGAGTACATTTTTTTGGAGGGGCTGGTCGTGGGGCTTGAACCCTGGGCTTGGGTGCTGTCCGTGAGTTCTTCAGCTCAAGGCAAGCGCTCTACCATCTGAGCCACAGCGCTACTTCCAGTTTTCAAGTGGTTTATTGGAGATAAGAGTCTCACGGACTTTTCTGCCTGGGCTGGTTTTGAACCATGATCCTCAGATCTCAGCCTCCTGAGTAGCTAGGATTATAGGTGTAAGCCACCGGCACCCAGCTATCAGTACATTTCTTGTTGAGTGTTGTTACCACCTCCTTCGTTTTTCTCCTACCATCCCTTCCCTCCTCCACCTCCTCCATTCCCCACTCCCAGAATGAATATATACTAATTGCAGGGATGGTATAGATCCTGACCTCCCTAAAGCTGAGCCTGGAGACTAAATCCAAATTCCAAGAAGTTCTGGAGGTCTCATTAGCAAGAGCTTCTCTGTCAGTATTGTGATTCAACTGCATCTGTCCTCTATTAGTTGTTATCATCAAGCCACTTCCTCTGTATCAAGTTCAAATTCCACGGGGAGGAGGGAATGTTATTGTCCTGGCTTCTTCTGATTCAGAGAGAAAATGATGGATCACTAAATTGGGGATGGGTCCTTTTCCTGAGGGTCAGTATCTGCCACTTTGGACAAAGTGGGCAGGAGGGACACATTGCCATCTGCCACTCAGCACAAACATGAGCAGGAATTAAGTCAGTGTAAACATGAAATGGCATAGGAAGGCTTTAGAAATTTTGGGTATCATTATATATTTCTAGAACAGTAGTTTTCAAACCAGAACTCATTTTGCCCCTCATAGACATATGGTATGTCTGAAGATGTGTTTATTTAGCACAATGAGGAAAGCAGTTACCACTGGAATCTAACAGGCAAAAGCTAGTAATGCTGGTGACTATACCACAATGTATACACAGGACAACTCCCATAACATGGAATTACCTTGTCCCACATGATAATAGTTTAAGGTTGAGCAGATTCATAACAAGCATTCATCAGATTCCCAAAGGGTTCATGATCTAAATAGACCCATGCCTAGACTTTGACAAAAGGCAACAGAGAATTCTGTGTGGCATTTTTTACTTCATGCCTGGAACTTCCATCTGCAACCAGGGCAATGCTCCCAGCCCTCCAGCTGGGCTATCACTAGGACTGCTAACTTCACAGAAAGAATATATCTGAATACTGAATACTCATCCCTGAAAACCCATACCCAGAAAGATATATGCAAACTTGTACTCCAATGACCTGCTTTTCACATGACCTTTCACCCCTGGACACCTCAAAACCTCAACCTGTCTTATCACACATCAAGCATGTGCCAAACTGCAAAGTCCTTCTCCATCTCAGCTGGCTGCTATATAACTCATGCTTAGTCATGCTGTTTCCCTTTTCCAGTGGAAAAAATGTCTTTTTTTTCCCTGTATCTGCTACTTGACTCTGCTTCCATCTCTATTTCCCTAATAGTAGATATCCAGACAACTCAGACTTTCTAAAGGTAAGGTGTAAGCAATGAAGCATCATTGGCTACTAAGTGAAAGAAAGCTGTGAATTAGACATATTGGGAGCACCATTAGGTTTCTGCAGTTCTTGAGCTCCAAGGCATCTCTCTGAGATCCTCCTTAGGTCTCTGCCTGGAATAGAGACATAAAAATAGAAACAATAAATGGGGAGAGGAAGGGTGGGAGAATGCAGGGCTAATACTCCATGTATAGATGTGAAAATGAAACTTGAGTGGTTGGGTAGGGTTTAGAGAAATGGAGGAGAATGATGAAAGGATGATGGACACTGATCAAGACGCACTGAGCTGATAAACTGACCTGTTGAATTGAAACTATTTTGTACAACTACTTAAAGGTAATAAAATATATAAAAAATTACAAACACTGATTTTTTACTATTAGACTCAATAGACATTTGCAAGTTATTATAAAAAATTTTGATGCTTTGTCTCCATTTCTGTTCCTACTTGACATTGACCTATAATGCATGGATAAATGACCTTCTAGAAGGAGCCCTTTATGGGGCTTTCAATACTTCTACAAAGTATAAATACTTGCGCAAAAGCCATTAAAATAAAATTTAGTCTAACATCACCCAACCTCCACCATTAATGCTGCTAAACTTTTAATTAAGAAATCATATGAATCAAACTTATATACACAATAAGGGGGGAAGAAACAGGTGTAGAACAGACCCTAGCTTGGTAATAAGTACAATTTTAATTTGCTTTTGTAGAAAAGTTTTTTTTGCTGAGCATTTATCTTTTTCTTCATTTTCTTGAAGTATGTCTATTCCAGAAAGAAAAGATATTTAATAAGTATGAAAACATGTGTTTAAACCATTCTGCAAAATTTAATTTTCTTAAAAAATGGTTTCCGGAGACGAGGTCTTCTCCCACATTTTTGGAGCTGAATTTTCACCTGATCGTATGTCAGGTCTGACCTGAGTGACCTATGTGGGCCTGTCAGTCATGTGGAATTTTTTACTTGGACCTCCTACCCAAGAAGATCCACCATCCACCGGTATCTGCTGTGACAGAAAAGCCAGTACTACCAGAGATCTAACACAGTTGTTTGATAAGAAGGATTTCATTACCTGGGAGCTTGTTTTATACTATTGTGAAAGCAATAAAGAAGCTTCTGGAAGAAGGCCAGAGAGGTTGAGTAGTTGAGTAGTCCTCAGCAGTTCAGGCCATAAACATAATCAAAGTCTGAATCAAGTTTATACCCCAGGAAGCAGTAACAAATGACACAAAGTGTAGTAAAAGATGTTGAACATGGCCCAGGGAAGTTAATGAAACATGAATGAAAGTAAGCAAGTGCCTTGTTGCTGTAAACCAGCTCCATGCTGGGCCCTGCTCCTAATGGGAAACTAGGCTGAATGAAAGGGAGGTTCCAAGCTCCTGGCAGCTTCATTCTCTGAGTTCACAGAATCTACCACATTCACAGAGCAGAGATTGAATATAGTAGTTTAAAGTGCTTCTTGGGGCTTTCCATGTCTGGACTAGAGTGACAAGCTAAACTATACCTGACCCTGCAACTGGGGGTAAATGTTAAAGATAAATTATTCTCAAACAACTTCTCCAAAAATATATTATTAAAGAAAAACAGAACAATGGTCTTTCCACACTGTCTTCCAGCTTCTTTATTCAAAGAAAATAATAGTGAAGCCATGCTAACAAAAGCAGCTCGCTTCCTTAAAAGGATGAATTTTTGAAGATAGTTTATCTCCTTTTTCCTGGAGAAGTCAGAAGTCACAGCTTTGGTAGTGGCAGGTCTCTAAGAAGAGTTGTCTTCACTGTCCAGACCAGAGGAGAATGGTGATATGTAGCTATTCTGGCCTGGATGCAAGCTCTGAAAAGGCAAGGCTCCCTTGTTTCGGAACAAGCAAACCTATCTCCAGAGTAGCAGCAAGATCTTCCCAATTTTCCCCCCCCACACACAAAAAAAATTGTCTTCAGAGAAAGTGAGAACCTTTCTTTAGAGGAAACAGCGTTGTCTGAACATATCATCTGGCTAGATTTAAAGATTTTGCTTGCTAACAGATCTATAGACTTCAAGCATTTATGAGAAAGTCCTCCAGTGATAAATTCAAGACTTTAACCACTACGTTAGATGCCCTACTTCAGAGAACACTAAACCAGAAATACTGCAATTGGTTCTGCTACTGTTGAATTTGAGCAGTGGTGTCACTGACTGAAACTTCCTTTAACACCACCAGTGTATTTGTCTTTTTCTTTTTTTTACTGTACAGTTAACAATTACCCAGACTCTGAATCACAGGTGACATATATGGTCTCACATTTTAAAAGTAGCTTTAGTGACCAGAAGGAAGAAGAAATCAGGTAGAAAGCAATGCAGGGTTTAGTTTAGTGGTGGGATTTGAAGCCCCAGCCTGCAGCAAGTTGGATAGCCCTGCCTACAACAATTCCACCACTCCAGGCTTTTTATCATTTTGCGTTTTTTTGCACCTGAAGTGTGTGAAAGTCGATTCGAGGCAAATGACAGTTTCATACTCAAAGGCTCGTTCTTTTCCTCAGATCCAAACTAACTCAGTAGTGGCCTTCAGCAGCAGGAGGGTAGAAACAAAGCTGGTCCTTAAAAGGCACAGGGATGGAAAATGATTATTAAAAAAAGAAAACCCTGGACATGGATTTCTTATACCATTCAAAAGTGCTTCAGTACTATGTGTTCTTGTGAAGCAAGTCCCATAGAAATCCAGCAGTCAGAGGGAGAGGTCACTAGGTTTGTTTTTTGAAGGAAGAGACAGAGAGATAGCGTGAAGACAAAAGAAGCTTAAGAACTATGAAAGTCTACCCTTGTGGAGAAAGAAAAAATAAACATGTAAGTAGTGGGGGGAGATAATAAGGATCACTTGTGTAGTAAAAAAGACATTTTAAGTTCAGCAAAGATCTGATTGTACTTTTGAACTATTGGAAGTAGGAAAGGAGGGAAAGAACAAATAAAACCTCAGCATTGCTCAATGAGAGTAACAAAAGATAGAGCAAAGAACTAGACAAGAGGTAAGGGGCTAGAGGAGTTCCTATGGGCTTTTAAACCAAAACATACAGTATTAGACTTTCCTAACTTACAAGGCAAAATCTAAGCGTGAGGACAAGAAACAAACTAAAATGCAAAAGGCAAAAATACATGAAGTGTCTGAACATCAAATCCTAGCAGCTTTTGGAACTTCACAGAAAAAAATACAAAAAATAAAAAATTTTCAAGAATAGTTATGTGTTTAGATACTATAATATATATTCTCTAAATGAATTTTTATAATTCAACTTGTTATCCAGGCATGGTGGTACATGGCCCAAGCACTTGGGGAACTGAGGCAGAAGGATCAAGAACCAGAATACACCCTGAGCTATATAATGAAAGACAATCTGGGCTGTGGTGAGACTCTATCTAAAAGAAAACTGATTAGGTTTCTTAATGTATGTTCGTTAGTGAAAACTGAGTTGTTCTGAATCTACTATTATGAATTATGGTTAATGTCTAAAATGTGACTTGGGTTCTATGATTAGATCTATTGGAAAAAATCAAATAGTCCTAATCTAATGTGTAAGCTTATAAAAAGTGATATTTCTTTTGAATAATACCTATTGATCAATACTAGTTTTTTACCACCACCATCACCTCCTCCACCCCAAAATTAAAGCTGACTTTCCCTCAAGCTACAGCATCACCTTGAATAAATAAAGCATAGAATCTTTGAAATTCTTGAATTTGACATGATTTATATATAATGAATAAAATAGAAATAGTAGACATTATACTGTAGCTTTACCATACTGCGTTCATATTAGAAAGAGAATAGACATGGTAACCAAAAGCTTTATAAGATAATAAAATGCAATTACATGGCTCTAGCTTGTTTCCATCCCTGAAGCCTGTTATGCTATCCATAGTAATTGGCTCACATGTTCCTGCCTTGGCCCACCAGTGAGCAAGAAACTGTCATGCATGTCACTAACCCAGTTACATGACTAACCATCAAGAACAGAGTTCTCAAATGGTTCTGATCCACACCACTGAGAGCCAGACACCAGAATACAGCCTTAGGAAGAAATCACCTGGAAAATGTCAGTGAGATCCAGGGAAAACACTGAGTGTGGTGGAATTCACCAGGAAATGAATCAGCATATTGAGCACTGACCCTGAGTTTGCTTTAGCTACACTGTGTAGAAAAGAGGAGTCTTGTGGGTTAGAGACATTCCCTGGAAATTGAATTAGTAAAGGAGGAAACTTTGAGAAGGAGAATAGAAAAAGGTACCCTGAGACATATGGTCTTCTCTTCTCATTCTTTTTTTCCTCCTAAGATATTGATTTCGACTCGAGAAGCAATGGAAGGGACAAGCACAGTTGTACATGCCTATAATCCTCTCTACTTTGGGGATGGGGGTATGTACAGGGAGAAGAGGTAGGAGTATCACAATCTGAGGCTAGTTTAGGGAAAAAAAGCAGGAGACCTTATCTGAAAAATAATCTAAACGCTAAAAGGACTGAGTGGAGTGGAGTGCCTGCTAAACAGAAGGTCCTGAGTTCAAGCCACAGTAACAGAAAGAGAGACAAACGGACAGACAATGGGAATGCAATAGGAGTATCAGTGAGATCAGCAACATGACCAGGCAGGAAGCCACCCTGTGAACAGGCAGAGTGCCAGTGGCACAATCATGGGGGCCCAGGACGGAAGAGAGACATGCATAGAAAGCACTTTGTGAAACATGAACACAACTTCCATGGCCTTTTCAACAGGCTGCAGTGGCTTTGCAACAGCCATGGTTGAGCTGATCTGGTAGGTATTGTTTAGAAGTTCCTCCAACTGCCATCTAAAAGCTAGCAAGTAGATCATTTCTTGTTCATGAAGTTATAAAATCTCTCATGTTTTGCCTGTTTTCTTTCATAGGCCATTCTAAGCCCAAATCCTTGTCTTCCAGAGTACATATCCTTCCTTTTCTGTGCCTCAATTCTTATGTTAGCCAGTTTTCATGCCTTAACATGAAATAACTGATACAATTAACCTTTCAAGAGAAAAAGCTTATTTTGGAGGTTCAAGTCCAAGATTGGGTAGTCAGAGTTAGATAGGTATGCTAGATGGCAACAGTAGAGTACCAGCAGAACAAGCTCCCAGGAGGCAGAAGAGAAAAGGAAGAGGCCATGATCCCACAATTCACTGCAAGGCCATGTCCCCAGTTACCTAAAAATTGTTCTCTAATTCTCTACATCCAAAGGTTCCAGCACCTCTCAGTGATCTCACAGGCTAGGAACCAAGCCTTTAATAGGTGAGCTTCTAGAGACACACACTGTAGCAGATCTTTTATTTGTATTTTTTTCTTTATTAACTCCCCTACTTCTTCCCCAGTATCCATTAACAGAACAGATCAGATAGATACTATAATCTAGGTCACTGACATTGACTTGGCCACTCTGACACTAAACATGAGAGCTACATAGTTTAATTTTGCTTTAGACCCTGTAGAATTCCAGAGATTAAAATGAAATGATGATGTAGGTTACACGAGTATATCCATTTGTCAACATTTCAGAATTAAGGCTTCCTAATATATGTAAATTTTGCAAAATGAAGAGGAACAAATGTAGATTGATATGGATTAAGTAGCTGAATAAATGGTGGTTCATTTTGCTATTTTGTTTACTTTGCATATGCTTGAAAATTTACATAAAACCAAGTTATAGTTCTTTATGTATATAGACATATCTGCATATTCACCAACATTCACACACACACACACACACACACACACACACACACACACACACACACACACACACACACACACACACACACACACACACACCATCCACAAAGTGGAAGCACGGGTTCAGAGCCATCTGGTCCTGATTTCACCACATGGCTCACTAATCACTCCTCAAGAAAGGGTGAGCTTTCACATCTATCACCCTATACAATACTTTACATTGACTTGAATATTTGTATATGTTACCTTTCTTTTGCCAGAGTGGAGCTGAACAACTGGAACACATTTCCTTGCACAGAGGTATTTAATAACAGCTTTATATAACCCTCTCCATCCCTCACCACCATCCCAATGCTGCTCTACTTACTCAGACTGAAAATGAAGGGAGTATATAATGGGCTATCACAGAAAACAGCCAGGTATGAAACCAAGTACTTCACCCTCAAATTCCCTCCAACTGACTGTTCTGTTAGAGACTCTGTTCTTCTCATTTTTGCCTGAAAGTGTTTTCCTCCTTTTCAATAGTGTATTCTTAAATTGCCAAAGTATGCATAATATATGGCCTCTCACCATCTCTTGAACAGTAGGATTTCATCTCCTCAGTTTGGGTTACTTCTCATCCTGTTTTATTTATTTTACCTCTGCTGTCTTCTCCTTAATATCACCTCTCTTAAATTCTACAGAATAATTTCTATGACAAATGAATTTACTACACCCAAAAGGGGAGGTCACATCCCAGACATCTTTGAGAAGTCTGTTTATAAGCTACTCAATAGTCATTTTAGCGTGTGATAAAATATTTAATGATTTGGACTAATAAGGAACAACCTAGTCTAAATTGTAAAATATTTTAAAAGAAACATCCTATAAAATAAAAATGATTATACTCAGTAAGGAGCACAGGCTTGTAAATCATTTGAAGTAGGAATGCTTGCAGACTTGTTTTAATAAATAGACAATAATGGTTTTAATTAGCAAACTCATAACTGGGTGAGTAAAATTTTGTTTCTAATGCACTTGGAGCAGCATACCTTCTTAACGAGGTTGATCAGCAAACCTGCTTCCATTATTTGTGTGTTTCATAGATCTTCTTTCTTTAAGCTTAAAATAAACCAGGATTTCCTCCTACTTCTACTTTTCATGAATTTTGAGTTACTAGGGTTCAAATTCATGAAGTTCATCTCTCATACAAAATCATAAAATAAAGTTAGGTTTTTGGAGCAGATCTAACCTTGAACTTTTAAAAAATGCATTTACATATCTTCCTACTGTTTTGTCTTGTTGCCCTAAGAAGAATGGCAATGCTCACCAAATAATTTACTATTGGCACAGGTGGTAATTACAAAATGTAGGGGGAAAATCCTGAATCTACTACACCTAGGCACAAGTACCATGGTCCAAAATGACTGGTGAATAGTAGTTGGGACTGACACACTGGTTAGCACCCATTGCTCCTTCCCAGGTACCTGGGCGCCATCCCCTTCTGCTCCCTTCCTCTTCACATCTCTGACACTTCTTGTGAGCTCAAACCTCCAAGCAGGTAGAGCTTGGTCCCAGCTCTCTTATGCCTTGGTCTTAAACTGTATATTGGGTCTTCCCATCAAAACATTTTAAAATTTTATAATTGTCAAAAAATGTAATACTGATTCATTACTGCTATCAGATATTAATATTGTTTCACTGCTCATGATCATTTCATCAGCTTGTCTTAATAATACCCTTGATAGGCTTTCTTTTTCTCCTGAGTCTTTATTTATTTATTTATTTATCATAGCGTATTGTGGATCTATATCTCCATAGTTTTGTCCTGTGGAATTAAACAGGGTGTTGGGCAAGCATCGCTACTAAAACTATTTAAAGAGCCTTTATCTGGGTCTGAGTCTTTGCACCAAGCTTTGAAATTTAAGACTTACCTGAATAAGGACCTTAACTACAATGATGAATGTCTAACCTGAAACAAATGAACAGTCCTTAAAGCAAAGTATTAATGTCCCTGATGCATCAAAGCATAGGCATATTCCCATACCCATCCTAGAGTATAGACCTTAAGTTGAACACACCAGTTTGGTCCTAGGCACCATGTAGGAATTTCATTAGTAAAAATGTGTCTGAAGCTGAGGTTAACATGAAATTGACATTTAAGATTAAGAAAGGTGGAAGAAAAGATCCTCAAATCCCCAGAGCCCTCTCTGTTCTCATGTAAGCTCTTTTTTATTAGCTACAAGTAGATTTACCACATTGTACCATTCCAGAGACAAATTCATTTTGCATTTCTCTCTGCTACTCAGCTAAAACTAATTTAGATGTGCCTGAACAACAAAATATAATTTAGGAGAGCTTACTGCAACACACACACACAGACACACACACACACACGGCACAGCACAAGGGTGTCTTTAGTTTATTTACCTAGATAAACTTGAAGTTAGTTTTCTATGTAAGTACTCAGAGCAGTGTCCAAAACCATTCCTGGAATTATATATGTACATGTGCTTTTGTATCTATGAATTTGGACAGTTTTCCAAGTTGCCTAAGAATGAATACTTCAGGGAGTGGGGTTATATATGTTCCAATATCCAGAGTGGAAATTCTAGGCATAGGATAGCATTTAAGTTAAGGGACATAGGACATAGCAAAGTTGTCTTCTAATTCTGAAGTCAGTGAAAAGAGATCCAAGAGAAGCTGTTAACTCAAATAGAAAAGAAGGAAATTGTTTCTAGCACCTGTCAGGTACCACACAGAGAACAAGCATATACATTTATTATGTAATGAATTCCAAATTCCTCTCTTCTCCAAGTCAACCTTTCATACAGAGAGAAAGAGCAGGCTTAAAGCTGTGTTAAGTCACAGAGTAGTTAAGTGATGGAGCCTCAATCCAGCATCTTGGAACGAGCAGGTATACTTGTCTGGGTGACCCCAAGAACACCAAGTTTCCAATCACAGATCAATGGCAGGCTGGAAGGACATTTCAGATATGCAACAAAGCATTCTTGGAAGATGTTCCCTGCCCCACCTCTGTCAGTGGCTTGAACAAAGCCAAGGAAGGAAAACTCACCTCATTTGCATATGACACATATGTGAAGGACACTAAATAACTTAGGTGACTAAATCAGGATCACAGAAAATACTGACATGCTGGAGTAACAGGCTGAGTAGAATAAATAAGATGTTGCTGTAAGGAGGTAAATGTCAAGGTCTGCCTAGTGGTCAAGAAACCAGCCACAGCTTACAGGTTGAATCTTCCTAACACTACTGAGACCAGAAGTGTTTCTGCTTTCAATTTTTTTCAAACTTGGCAATATGTGTATATACATAATGAACTATCTTATGGATAGGATTCTAAACACAAATTTCACTTACGTTTTTTACATGTAGTGTGTGGGTTACAATATAGTTAATGCATCTGAATGTTGACTGCACATGGCAAGTCTTAGGTACGGAACTTTCTACCTGTGATATCATAGCAATGCTCACAATGTTTTTAATTTGGGGACTCTTTGGATTTTTATTTTCTTTTCAAATTAGCAATGTTCCACCTATAAAAATGTGAGAAAGACAAAGTTGAACAAAACAAAAAATTTCATACTGGAGTCAATTAACCTTAGAGTCATATGGTCACAGATAGGATTCTAAGCTAAATTAAAACATGTATAGCATCCGCAATAAAGGAGGTGACTCCAACGCATCCTGTATTGATCAGGCATAGCCTAAAAAGAACATGGTATACATTTGATAAATGCGTATCTAGTACCTTCCACGTATCAAGTACTATGATAAGGCCCTAATAATCTGGAAGAAAACAAAACAGACATAGTTCTTTAGTTGCCAAGGGTAATAGTCCAGCAAATGTAAGGGTAATATGCTCAGAGAACAGAAAGAAACAAAGCCATGTCTCATAGGAACAACAGAGGATTTCATGCCTTGAAGGTCTTCTTTCCTAGAGCATTTGAAGAGCTGATGGAGAAAAAGGGAATCGTTTTACGGAAGATTTTATAATATTCAAAAGATTTCCTGCTCCTGTATAAAAGGATTATACCACCCTTGGCCCACAAATGTTAGATCCTACTGTGAGATCTGTGATGTTCTTCCTTATGGGAGGGGCATGTTTCTCTTCCACCATTGGCCTCCAGCAAACCACATGACTTCATTTGACTAATCAAACATGAGGCAGAAGTGATTGCACAAAGATGATGCAGCTAACAAGATTAGAGATGGCAGTTCACCATTGTTTTAGTCAGCAAGCCATACACTGAGCAGCTTGGTGTCAAGCAGCAAGACTATTCAACTTAGGACCCAAGACAGAGCTCAATTTTCTGAGCTTGTGCTGCTTTAGACAAAACCAGAAGGGAGCTTAAACTCACCAATAAGTTCAACTAAAGCATTAAAGACTGCATTCTAATCAGTACTATTTCTCAAAATTAGGTGGCCCACCTATCATTAACACATATTAGTGTTGCCAATTTTGCTCTAATTGTAGGTTTGATTCAACTTGTTTAAATCAATTTTATTGATGTGTAAGGACACCTACCATGTATCACATGCGGTTTCTGCTAAAAGTTTAGTGATTGGCCTAGAAGAATTGATGCTCAACTTTATTACTAATGGTGTTTACACTACCCTTACACTGGAACCTGCTTCTTCCTAAGCATCTAACATTAGGAAATGAGTTATCATTGGTGACCCCTAAGTGAAATTGTAAAGATGTCAGATACCTGGATAGGCTGCTTACACATGAAAAAGGAGGTTAATGTGCTTCCTTTCCCTCACTCCATTCAATACTCAGGCTTTTCCTACACACTAAAGTCCCACAGGAAACTAGTTTTAATATGTTCCTTAGAATTAAGAACTGCTAATTCTAAAGGGACTGTGGGAGTGAACTTCAATTAGGCCTTTCTTTCTGGGCATATATATGCCCCATCTCCTAACCTTTCCCTTTCATGCACTCCACGCACTTATTGATGCATTTAAGTTAGAAATTAGTATTTTTTTATTTTTATCATGTCCCTTTAAATTTCCTTTTTAGGAGTATACAATATACAATACAGTAGATCTTATGCATACTATTTATAAACAAGTGTACATCCATTTACATGTATGCTAAAATTTTAGACAGTGTTACTAACAGGGGTATATAATCAAAACAAAATTTAAACACTAATCATTTACAGCCTATAACTGGCTTCATTCTGTTTTTTGTTTTTGTGATTTTTGTAATTTAAATGTTATTGTAAAGGTGATGTATTGAAGGTTACAGTTACATAAGTCAGGTAATGAGTAGTACATTTCTTTTTGAACAGTGTTACCCCTCCCTCATTTTCCCCCACTACTGCTCCTAAGTTATAATGTTCATTTCCAACAGAGTGTCTAGTGAGATCACTGTTGAATTGGTTCATCCTTTGTCCCACCATTTCTGTGATTCCCTTTCCCCTCCCCAAGGCAGATAAATGTATATAGAGAAATCAAAAACAGTGACAAAGGGAATAAATCAAAGAAAAAATACAACACAGAAAAAAAGAAATAACTGCCAACATTACAATTTAAAAACACCTCTTGTTCCCATTTCTTAGAGTTCATCTCAATAAGCATCATTTAGAAATCAGTTTCATGAAATGCAAATCAAAATGATATTGAGATTCTACTTCACCTCAATTAGAATGGCTATTATCAATGAAACTACATTAACAGATGCTGGCAGGGATGTGTCCCAAAAGGAAACACTACTACACTGTTGGCAGGATGTAAACTTGTTCAACCACTCTGAAAAGCAGTATGGAGATTCCTCAAAAAACTAAACATAGAGCTTCCCTAAGACCCAGCAATCTCACTCCTGGATAAATTGACCACAAACCAGACCACTAAAGCCACCAGCACAACCATGTTCATCGCAGCATTGTTTACCAGTCAAGATATAAAATCAACTCAATGCCCCTCAGTGGACAAATGGATCACGAAAATGTGGTGCGTGCGTACACAAACACATACAAATTCTGTGCTTCCATCAGAAAGAATGCATTGCCCCCATTCATTAGGAAATGGAAACACTTGGAAAAAAAATATACTAAGGAAAGTAAGCCAGACCCAAAGATACATAATCTGCCAGGTTTCCCTCATTTGTAATATCTAGAATGTGCCTATAAATCTACAAGTAAACCCAATGGACAGTAAAAAAAAAAAATTATACCTAGACATGATTAACTAAACAACAATCTAAACATTTACACAGAGAACAAAGGAGGATATTCTTAGGGGAGGATTGTAAGTACTCAATAGTTATATGCATGAAATCATATAAAAATAATGCTTCTTGGGGCTGTGAATGTGGCTTAGTAGTAGAGTGCTTGCCTAGCCTGCATGAAGCCTTGGGTTCAATTCCTCAGTACTAGGTAAACAGAAAAAGCCAGAAGTGACACTGTGGCTCAAGTGCTAGAGTGCTATCCCTGAGCAAAAGAAGCTCAGGGACAGTGCCCAGGCCCTAAGTTCAAGCCCCAGGACAGGTAAAAAATAAAAAAATAAAAAAAAATAATGCTTATCAAAATGAACTCCAAGAAATAGAAGTATGACTTTTTTATTATATTATTTGTGGGGTTTTTCTCTTTTCCTCTTTTTTCTTTGGTTTATTCCTTTTTGTCACTGTTTTTTATTTCTGCATCCTTTGTCTTGTTTATAAGTTTATCTGATTTGGTGAGAGGAAGGGGAAGTATGGAAATGGGACAAAGGGTGAACCAGTTCATCCTAGACACTATGATTGAAATAAACTATACAACTTTGGGGGAGGAAAGTCAGGAGGGGAAAACTGGAATAGAATTACAAGGGATGACACTGTTCAAAAGAAATGTACTCATTGCCTGAGTCATGTCACTGTAATCCCTAAGTACATCACCTGAATGATAAAAAATTAAAGCAAAAAAAGAAATCAGTTTTATTACCACCTGAGAAAGTTGTCTTCCTCCTCAGAGGAGAATATTTCCCCTAGACAACAAAGGATCTAGCATTTCCAGCATCTCAGTGGGAGAGAGGTTCTTCCCTACCTGGCCACCTATGGTAAGAAATTCATCAAAGTCAGGAATAGAATTCTAAAGCCAAATAGTGAAAAACATATGCTCCATGATTATAAATTTTTGCATACCAACTATCACTTGAGTATGAGCTGCAGTGTATATGGAACAGAAAATTCTGCTCATTACTCTCCACTTTCTTTAACCTCACTTTAGGGAGATCCTGATACATATATATCTATATGTATCTAGATGTTTATATACATGTATATGGATGTATATATCAATATACATATATATGGATAGATTTATATCTAGGTATCTATATGTATCTAGATATCTATATGTATAGATATAAATGTATATCTAGGTCTATATGTATCTCTATGCATATAGATATCTAGGTATATACATACATATATATGCATATGTGTATGTATATATATGTATATGTATATATGTGTATGTATGTATGTATATATCCTCAAAAGAGAACCCAGAGTTTGCACACATAGTAGATGAAAGTCTCACAGAACTCAGCAAGAAAACAAGCTTCAGCCAATTCTTTCATTCTGACTGGCTCTAGATACTAGAATCTACAAAAAAACAAATACTAAACAATCATGAACGCATTCGGTAAACCACTTCAGAAAAACCGTAAGTTTTTTCCCCCAAATGATTAACTAGTGAGAGTTTCCTTCCAAATACTTTTTTTTAGTTATTTTATTTTATTATATTATTTTTTTTGTGAACACACTGTACAGAGGGGTTACAATTACATGGGCAGGATAATGCGTACATTTCTTATCAAGCATTGCAGCCTCCTCCTTTGTTTACCCTTCACATACCCTTCCAAATACTTTCTAATGTAAGAAAGGAGCTCAGACTGCCTTCACTGTCTTCACTTTCCACCTATACCTTGGGTCATTATAGTTGCTTGTACCTTAAAAATGCATCAAATATCAACTATACTTCCTTTCTTGAAGCTCATTCTCAAAAACCCAGAAGAAATTGTTGTGGCTCCTGTCTACTTTGGAGATTATTAACCACTACCCAGAAAGTCTACAGTTGACTGGACAGGTAAATAAGTAATGGTATTTTAACAATGACATAAAGATAAAACGAGATATGTACTTATTAAAAAGAAAATGTGGTTAGCTTGAAACAGAGTAAGCTCAAGTACTAAAATATAGTATGATCAACAAATAATAATAGTAAAGAATACTATAAAATGTCTAACTTCTTGACTGTGTTTTACAAGGGTTACACTAATATATATCTTGCTTGTATTTTGCAGAAGCAAGAGACAACTTCTGATGTTGTCAGTCCTTGCTTTCCTGCACCAAAGGATGAGAATTTGGTTGTGATGTTCTAACTCTTTACCACGCCATGGAGATGAACTATTGAAAATTGATGTGAAAAATATTTAGTAGTAAAACCAATCCCTAGGAATCACCTGTGTTCTGTCTGCTCCAGATGCCACACTCCCAGTGAATCTTCATATCCTTTAGTCACTTATCTCTTACCATTCCTGCGTGTTTTGGTCCAAAGTTTGAAAGGCCTCTAATACATAAAAGAGTTCTTTTGGAAGTAAAGGACACTGACTTAAAACCACTTCTGCCACATTCTCCTAAAGGCACTGCTCATTAGACACTATGAGTTTGCCTTTCTGGTGGCTGTCATGAAAGACACTCAACTCACTTTACCTGAAACCCTCTCAAAATACCTTTCTACATGGAAAATGAGATACCAGAGAACTCAGAGGAAAGCTGGAGGTTTTAATGGACTAGAACTTTCTGGTAAATTCTAAGAGAATGACTTAATAGCAGGACAAAGGAGAAGGCCTATGAGCCTGTTAATTCAGTAACTGATTTACACTATTCCAAGGATGGACATTTACCCATGATTTACAGGTCAGTGTGAGGGAAGACAGACATGGACAGTAAAGTAGCATACTGTGTTAATATGCTAAGTACTGGTTTAAAGAAGAGATGAAAGTGATACTTGATAGTGCTATGATTCATAATTCCTGATAATCACTTTAGTAGATCATAGTTTTGTGAATATATGTGTTTTGTGAAGTGTATTGCCATTATTTGTATACTCATTACTTAGCAATGCTGGAAACATGGGGACATGCTCCAGCTCAACAAAGACACTACAAAGAAGTGAATTCTTTTCTAAGCTGAAGGAAGATCAAGAAAGAGGATAACAGAAATGGATGTCATTGGGACTCTGCCATTTAGACAACCTACACTTCTGCCCTTTCAAGCTGGAAGTTAAGAATATGATTGTTTATTTGGCACTGAATGTTTCTTCATTGTGGTCCAAGGCAGCTGAACTGATCCCCTGAGGCCTCTGGCTGGCTTTGGAACACCGTCTTGGCTCAAACAGCAGTGCAAAAGGACATCTCAGATCACTGCCCCTGCCCTTTTCTCCTCCATCACCTGTTACCAAGCTGTCTTGTTGGCAGGAGAAGAATGGGGTGGTCAGTGCAGAGGACAATAAAGTTACTGTCCTAAATACAGCTGAGAAAGAAATAGGAAGAGCCAAGTAGTATTTCTTGCAAGTGTCTAGAATTACAATGGGGCAAAAATGCATCTTAGAATTGTGAGAATGAATTTAATTCTTTTCCTTAGACTGGGACAGATTTGCTAATTTTAATAAATATAGTGTCAGATATAGCGTTAGATTTTTAAAGGACTCTACGGCCACTCCCCTAGATGGAGTGATTTGAGCAAGGGAGCTAAGATGAGCTATTGCAAAAATATTTCCCCCTAAGTCTCCTTGAACACATGAAATCTGTCATTAAAATAACCTTTTTGTAGTTGTCTGCTCACACTGTCATAAGAAAATATCTGAATCTAGGGAGCTTAAACAACTGTAATTCTTTTTCATTGTTCCAGAGTAACGAAGCCCAAGGTTAAAGTGCCAACTAGCTAGGCTTCATCCTGAACCTTCTTCTCTCAGATTGTAGGTGGCTGCTGGCTTGCTGAGGGTTTACCTGACCTCCATACACACATGGAAAGACTGAGCTTTCTGGTGCCTCTTCCATAGGGTTCTGCCCTCTTGACCTCTTTTAACCCTAATTACCTCCCAAAAGTGCCATATGCCAGAGTATTGGGAGTTAGGGCTTTAACATACAATTTTGAGGGGACACATTCAGTACATAATATCTTTTATTAAGATGCTATGTTCTCAGGTAGCTTCTAAAACACAGAATCCTAATTCTTTGATGCCTGTTCTTATAGAACTGAGGTTTTTCTTGGTCTGCTATTATCACAATATAGAGTCAGGAAATGGAAAAACAATATGTAATCAGCAAAGAAGCATAAAAATCTCAGCTCAGAAGAAAAGGAGGATAAAAAGAAAATGCATTACTATGTAAGAATTTCCCTAATGGACTCCTGTGTAATGTTAGGAATCCATTCATTTACTTTTACTCTATGGCAAGTATTTGAACATACTAGGGGCAGAGATTTTGGAATGATGGGGATAAAACTCCAATTAAAACCCTAACCAAATGGATTTCACAGATCTTGAGGAAGACAGATCTTTGAAAAATAAGATTGGTGTTAAATTAGGGCGTCAAGCAGGAAGTAAGACAAGTGTGGCATTGGGCCCCTGTTACAGACCAAATCTATTGAGGCACCTAGAAAATTCTCACTAGAGAGGCTACATTTAAGTGAATCTTGAATGAGAAAAGTATCCATCACATGAGTGCAGTTAGCAGAGAAAAGTGGAAGAAGGTAAAGACCAGGCACAGAAAAAAAAAAAACCAATGCAGAAATTTCCATATAAATCTTAGACACTAGCTAGATGAAGATGGAACTATTATGCTGAAACATTTTGCTTTCTTTAAAAGTATAAAGAGCCATAGAGTAACTGAATCAGAGAGATCACTATTGAAACCAAGGAACCCATTAAATCATTAGAAATATTTAGGCAAGCTAAAGCCATTTCATCTAAATTCAGGAATGAGACAAAGATGTCCACTCTCTCCACTTTTCTTCAATTTAGTATTAGAATGCCTAGCTAGAGCAGTAAGACAAGATGCAAACACAAAGGGGATCCAAATAGTGAAAGATGAAGTAAAACTCTCCCTCTTTGCAGATGACATGATCTTGTATTTAAAGAACCCCATGGACTCCACTCCCAACTTACTTGAGCTGATCTGAAACTTTAGCAAAGTGGCAGGGTAAAAAATTAACCCTCAAAAATCAATGGCTTTTATATATGCCAATAATGCAAGAGCACAGCTAAAATCAGGAAAGCAACTCCTTTTGTATAACCCCACAAAAAATAAAATATCCAGGAGTTAAATAAAAAAGTGAAGGACCTCTATGATGAAAACTTTAAAAACCTGAAAATGGAAATTAAAGCAGAACTTAGAAAGTGAAAAAAAAAAACCTCTCATGCTCCTGGATTGGAAGGATCAACATCGTGAAAATGGCAATAGTTCCCAAACTATCTACAAATTCAATGCAATACCTATCAATATCCCAACCTCATTCTTCAAGGATATAGAAGAAGCAATCCAAAAATTCATATGGAACAATAAAAGACGCCGGATAGCAAAAATGATCCTTAGCAGAAAGAACAGTGCTGGAGGAATATCAATACAAAATTTCAAACTCTACTACAAAGCCATAGTAATCAAAACAGCTTGGTACTGGCACAAGAACAGACCTCAGGACAAATGGAATAGGACTGAAGACCCAGAAATGAACCCACAGACCTATAGCCACCTAATCTTCAATAAGGGAGCTAAAAAAAATAGAATGGAAGAAAGACAGCCTCTTCAGTAAATGGTGCTGGCAAAATTGGTTAATCACCTGTAGAAAATTAAAGCTAGATTCTTATATATCACCCTGCACTAGAATCAACACCAAATGGATCAAAGACCTCAAAGTCAAAGCAGACACCCTAAAAACATTACAGGAAGGAATGGGAGAAAGTCTAGGGCTCCTTGGCACAGGCCGAAATTTTCTTTAAAAAGACCCAAAAGCACAACAAATCAAAGAAAGGTTGGACAAATGGGATTGCATGAAACTGCAGAGCTTTTACATGGCAAAGGACATAGCTAACAAGATCAATAGAAAGCCCACGGATTGGGAGAAGATCTTCACTAGACATACAACAGACAAGGTTCTCATCTAAAATATACTTAGAACTCAAAAAATTAAATCCCCCAACAACAAATCCTCAAAGAAACAACCTCCCCATTAATAAATGGGCTAAAGACTTAAAGAGAGATTTCTCTGAAGAGAAAATAAGAATGGCCAATAGATAAATGAAGAAATGCTCAACTTCTCTAGCCATAAGAGAAATGCAAATCAAAACAACATTGAGATTTCACCTCACCCCAGTTAGAATGGCTATAATCAAGAAATCTAATAACAACAGATGCTGGAGGGTATGTGGCCCAAAGGGAACCCTACTGCATTGTTGGTGGAAATGTAAACTAGTTCAACTACTTTGAAAAGCAGTATGGAGGTTTCTCAAAAGACTATACAAAGAGCTCTCCTATGACCCAGCAATCCCACTTTTAAGCATTTACCCAAATGATCACAAACAAGACCAGACTAAGGCTACCAGCACAACTATGTTTATCATAGCCATATTTACCATAGCTAAGATATGGAACCAACCCAGATGCCCCTCAGTAGATGAATGGATCAAGAAAATGTGATATGTGTGTGTGTGTGTGTGTGTGTGTGTGTGTGTGTGTGTGTGTGTGTGTGTGTGTGTGTATAATGGAATTCTATGTCTCCATCAGAAAGAATGACATTGCCAAATTTGTTAGGAAATGGAAAGACTTAGAAAAATTATATTAAATGAAGTAAGCCAGACCCAAAGAAACATAGATCCCATGGTTTCCTTTATTTGCAATATCTAGTATGTCTAGGACAAGCAGAAGAGGTCAAAAGCTATGTACATATGACCATATAAGCTGATGCTAAGTGAAATAAACCCCAAGATAGGGACACAAGAGAGTTTACCTTTCTTGCTGTTCTTTTTAATGTACTTATAACGTACTATGTGATTTTTTTTTTGTTTCTTTGTTCTTCCCCCATGGTATAACCCCTGTTGTCACTGTATTTGATTCCAGTGTCCTGCATCTTGTATATACGTTTTTTCTAATTTGTGGAGGGGAAGGCAAATAACAAAATGCTGAAATAAGGATACAGGATGACTGATTGTAACAATGAGATGTACAAGACACTATGTTGAAAACAAACTTTACAACTTTGGTGGTGGGAGAGGAGTTGGGGAGGTGGGGAGGGAAGGGATAGTATGGGAAAAACAAAGGAGAGGGTAACAATGCTTCATAGGAAATGGACTCATTACCTTGCTCATGTAACTGTAACCCCTCTGTAAAGTATCTTTACAATAAAAATATATATTATAAAAGAAATAGGCAGGAAATAATTAGTGGAGAGTGTGAAATAAGGAAATAGAAATGAGGGTAGGGAAGAAGGGAAGGAGAGAGGGGGAACTAAAAGTTTAAATCCAATTATGAATCAACGTCACGAGAAGCCTCAGATGGCCCATTGGCTCTTGGTGACAAGGGTACGGACTACTAGAGGAAGAACAGGTATGATGAGAAATGACTGAGTTCTACTGGTCATGTTCCAGAGTGGGTACTTGTAATCCAGCCACTAAGAGGTGATCGGATCTTTGAGCTAGGCACACAGGAGAAAAGCTAAGGCAGAAGTTGTCTGCTCTGAGGGAGGCCACAGCAGAGGGCAGCTGCTGGGGCAAGGATTCTACACAACCTGAAAATCTTGTGTATATATATCTTCCCAGCTACAGAGTTCCTGAAGGGTCAATCAACACCACTCCCTCTTCAACTCTTACAGCATCTTGCATAACAAAAATGTTCTGTAGTTGTAGAAATCATGTGACATGAGCAATGCAGAAAAACAGGTTCTAACACTAACAGTCCATTGGTGACAGGAAACTTTAGACTCAATAGCAAGAGGGAAAAATGTCCCTTATGTGTGCATGGTTCCTTGGTTTCTACCATTTAATAATTTATCTTTGGGGCAAAATTATCTTAGTGACTCCAACAACAGTACTTGCCAATAGATTTGCAGCCTTTTGGTGAGGCCTAGTGGTTAAGAAAGGAAATGTAGTATGATTTCCCAAGTGGGTGTGGTCAGAAGGGGAGGTGGATGGAGAATGATTCCATGATAGTAATGCAACAAAACAGGCTCCTCGCTATAGTTAAATAGCCTTTATTGTCTTTGCTAAGAAAGGTCAATTCCTCACTTAAAGTATTATCTGACAGTAATTAACACTCAGCAGTGACAAAATATCCAGTAAGAGTTCACAACAAAGGGTTTTGATTTCCGTTTTTATATTCCATTGAAATGAGAGTCACTGTGTTGTATCTCCTTTAACAGCTTCATTAGTGATCGTGGCACGAAGGAAGGAGCAAAGAAAATAGAATTGTCACAGCTCACCTGGGTCGACCCTCAGGTAATCAGTGACAGCTCCACTCCCTGTACAGCAACATCATCCTCTAACAAAGCATTCAAGTGTTTCAGGGCAATCTTTGTCCAGAAAGAAGAGCAAAAAGTAGCCAATACCAGCCATCCCTCTGCCTACACTGTGCCACTGAATTGATGAGGAGTAAAAAGGATTACTAATGAATTCAAATTTTATTTCATGGGGAAATTAACTCCAGTGTTAAAAAATTTCCTATACTCAAAGATTTAAAAATGAACATGGGTATTTAAATTTAATGCAAGTTTGGGTATTAAGGTTTCCGCCATGAGCACAAAGAGAAGTTACAGTGAGTGTATAGATCATCCCCTAGATAATCAGAACCTACAGGTATTTATTCCAGGAAGACTACATCTGTCCAACAGAGCTCTCATGCCATTCCTTGTAAGAGGGAAATTTATTCCTGGCTTCAGGAAAGGCCCTTGATGCGAATTCTCCCAAACCTGTGTATCATAGGGAAACAAAACCAAATACAGGACTTGAGGGAAAAAAGAGTGAAGTAGAGAGGTTTTAACCATGCATCCAAATGTATGGTGGCACCATTTACTTAAGAGAGTAGTTTTGCAAGGAGAAAGATTCTGGCTAGATGTGCAAAGGAAAATGTTGAAAGCTATTGGGGATGCAAGTGCAGAGCTTGGGGAAGATGTCAGGTCTGAAGACACAGACCTGTGTGGAAAGTTATTGAAAATGGTGATTCTCAAGCTCCACTCCAAGGATTCTTTTGTAGGATCTCTAAAATGGGTGAGATTCACATTTCAAATTAATTCTAATTAGATAGTTATATAAAATCCTACACTCTACCATTCTATTCCCCCTGGTTCATACTAGTCTGTTAAGCAGTTCATTTAATGCATGGCTGTATATTTTTCCATCCATTCATGTACTTTCACCTTTTGTATAAATATATGCTTACATATATGAAACATAACACAATATATGTGCTTAATATTAACATAATTAATTTGACCACATTACCAGAAATACGTTCTACTATAAATCATTTATTAAGTGATAGATCATATGACATGGCTGTTTCAATTTAATATGATTCTATATTAATATATTTCCCAAATTTTACATCTTAGCCACAAAATGAGATATATAAATACCTTTGAAGAAAATAGACTATCTACAGAATAGCCTCCTTATCTAAGACACTGCTAATGTAGAGAAGAAAGAGAAAGCCAGACACTAGTGGCTCATGCCTATAACCCTAGGTACCTGGGAGGCTGGGATCTGAGTATCACAATTCAAAGAGAGCTCAGGCAGAAAAAAAATCCCAGTGAGACTCTTATCTCCAATTAACTACTCAAAATCCAGAAGTAGCACTGGGGTTCAAAGGACTAGAGCATTAGCCTTGAGCAAAAGAGCTCAGGGACAGGACCCAGTCCCTGAGTCCAAGCCCCATGACCAACAAAGACAGACAGACAGACAGACAGAGACACAGGCACAGAGACACAGAGACAGACAGAGAGGCAGAGACGCAGAGAGAGGCAGAGGAAAAAAGAGAAAGGAAGGCAGGGAGAAGGGTTGTTCCTTTGAAATTATGAAATATTCTTATGAATCTATGTCGTTCCTGAATAAACAAAACATGATTCACTTCTAGGACTTTCACATCATGTTAGAATCTCTTTCAAAGTTAGTCAGGGTGCTGGTGGCTCACACTTATAATCTTATCTACTTAGGAAGATAAGATGTAAGAACCATCGTTCAAAGCTAGCCAGGGCAGGACAGTCCTTGGGTTCTTATTTCTAATTAACCACAAGCCAAAAGTGGAGCTGTGGTTCAAGTGGTTGAGCACTAGCCGAAGGGCAAATGCTCAGAGACAGCACCTCCAGACAGGCCTGGAATTCAAGCCCCAGGACTGGCAAAAAATTAGGAGCTCAGCAGAACTCTTGATCTTTATTCAGCGTTCTGAAAGCTTTGACACCTCTATCATGCTCCACATTTTCTCAAAAATGGCTGACTAGTTTATGATCTCCAACCCCTCCCACTCACAAATTATTCCCCTCAGTGCTCTGGTGTCCAGTTAGGGCTAGAGCTTCAACCCATTCAGTTCATCTGAGAGCAACCTACTTGCTTCTCATAGTAGTCTGAGCTTCCTGTTGGATACCATTCTCCTTGACAGAAACTTGGGAGCCTCACGGGATAAGCCTCTGGAGCAGATCTTCCACTCAGCAACCTACCCATGCTTTCATTCTTTCTGTTGCTTTGCTATTGAGTAAGGTCTTCTTTTGAGTCAGTTCTGAGTTTTTCTTTTATATTGGTTTTTCTTTTCTTTTTGTGCTGGTTATGGGGATGCTGGGGGTGGGGTTGAACTCAGTGGGGGGCGGGAGGAGTAGGGAGGCTGGCACCCTACCAAGTAAGTCACAGCTCCACTTCTGGTTTTTGGTGGTTAATTGGAGAAAAGAATCTCTGGCTTGTCTGCCTGGCCTGGCTTCAAACCTTGGTTCTCAGATCTCGGCCTTAGTTCCATGGCACTTCAGTGACCTGACAGAACTCCCACAACACGACTCTATGTTTTATGTTTGCTTGGCCATGTGACCCTCTTCCCATCTTGAGTGCATGTCTCTTTAATATACTCTCTAACTTCAGGCACCTTCCTATGTCCATTATCACACCAAAGCAGATGTTTAAAGTGCCCTAGTCCAGAGTGAACATTCATAAACTATTATGAGACGATTGATGGGTCCAGATTTCTGTGCATGCCAGTCGATCAGAAAGCTTGCTACAAGGTTATTCTCATTACTCAACCATCTTTGACACTAGTTAGATTACTACTCAGGTGAGGTCAGGGGAGATACGACTTGGGTCCAAGACAACTGACCCCAATATCTCTCCAAGGCTGGTTTAATGGTTAAGATAAAAGGACTTTTGGAAACCAAGTTCCGGGAGACTTTGTGGTAGAATAAGTGATGGTGGTGAATAGGGACATGCCCTTGCCATTAAAAGTGGCATGTTTATGGAGTGCTGACACAGTTTATGGGGTGTGTGCCTTCAGGTACCAGCCAGAACCATGCTTTCCCTAATGTTTTCAGCCTTTTCCCAAAGGTTTGGACAATGCAGCTGTGACAAAGCTGCCAGGGGAATCCCTCAAGTTTGGGGTTGTTTTGACATTTAACCAAAGTTCCCTTTTATTGCCAGCTTTGCCAGCATTGAGAGGTCATTTAGATATAACCCTAGGACTGAGTCTGCCTCATTGCACAACTCCAGAGGACACTAAATTACATAGTGTTCTAGGTGTCCAAGGGCCTTATGTCTACAGAGGAAGAATGGCCCCCTCAGGTCTTTATCCTACAATTCCCATCACAATCTCCTACATAGTAAATGACCACATGTCAGTCAGCTACCTACTTAGAAACATTTACCCCAGAGAATGCAGTGCCATAAAACAGGTTCTATAAGGTAACTCTAACTATAGCTTCCATGGAAATAGTATTTCACATTCCACTGAGTACACAGGCCCCAAGATCAAGCCCCAAGAACCAGCACCAAAAATAAATAAATAAATAATGCAGATACTCAGTGACTTTTAAGTGCAGAATTGAACAATGGTAAGAAAGAAAGGCTGACTCTCTAAATGTCATAAAAATCCATTTATAACCTTTTGGAGAGATTAGATTCTTATAAGCTTCAAAGTAAAAATGATTTATTGAAGATCTCAATATTTAGAAAAGTAGTTACTAGAACTCTTACAAAAATAAGAATGTGTTTATCATGGCAGAAGATGCCTTTGGTTCATGGTAAGAAATCAAAGAAAAGATTGATTTTTTTCAAGAAGATAAAACATTTTTGGTGTGGTAGAGCACACTGGGGAGTCAAAAGTACACAAAACGCTTTTAAAAAAACTATTTCCAGCTTTAGTATAAACTTAATATGCTAAAAAAAATCTTTATTTCAGTATGGAAAAGAAGTAACAAAACCAGGAAATGGACAGAAGTAAAGGATAGCAAAACTAAAGAACATACACATCTGCATGAAAAACAGATCATTTTATCTACCCACAAAATGGCAAGTTGCAGAAGTGAAATAGTTCTACCTGAGCCCTTATCCAAAAGTGCAGGTATACTTATAGTTGAATGAAATGGCTGTTCATACTACAGTGCCAGATGAGATGAATAATTTTAAAACAAGTATCTAACACATACTAACCTATCAGTATTAATCTATCAGTTTTTATAATAACTAAAATCTCAATAGTGCTTTTAAAAATTTATCCTGCAGAAATACTTTCAATAGCATCTGAAGACATCTGACCAAGACATTTCCTAAAACATTATTTGTAATAACACTGAAGTCCATTTAAATGTCTATCTATCCAGAAGCAATTAAGTAAATTGGGGGTCTATGGAATGCTAAAAAATGAAATTTAAAATTTCAAGACAAATATTTTTATTCTAAAAGAATGCTCATTCTGGGGCTGGGAAGGTGGCTCAGTGGTAGAGTGCTTGTCTCACATGCATGAGGCCCTGGGTTCAATTCCTCAGCACCACATAAAAAAAAAAAAAAGAATGCTCATTGTGTCCTTAGTAAAGCCACCTATAAATAATGTGTACCATGCTATTATATTTCTGTAAAATAATATATTTAGAAATTTAAAAACCTGAAACAACATATATCAAGAGGTGATCTTCAGAGGATAAAAGTACATAATTTATTTATTTATGTTATTTGAATATTATATAACAAGCTTTTACATCTATTCAAGAGAAAAATAATCATTGGTTAAGTGTCCCTTCCTCTCCATCTCTGGCTAAGTATCACCATGTGAGCCATCAGAATCTTAAATTCCTTGATGTTTGTATAAAATTATCCTTCAATGGCTAAATCCAATAGGGTCCTTCAAAACTTCAAAATACGAAAAGATGAAAAAGTAGAGTCCAAACAGTTCCTGTAGCTTTGCACAGGATAATGCTACAATGTAAGTCTGGAAACAGTTTAAACAAAACCCAATATAAGATATGTATGTGCATGCATGTACTTGTGTTCTGTAGGCTAACTTAAAGGGCTTGTCTTCCTTCTATTCCTAAAAGTCACAAAGAGACTTCACAAGCCAAGCATACTATATAAGGCACTCAACTAACATTTGAGGCCTGGGTCAAAGGGAGAATTAACTGATGGCTGGCATCCTTCCAAAGACTTTTCAAATTATGCCAAATAATTAGAAGGCGATCATGTTGGAAACATCCAGGCAGAATTATCTGGGGACAATAGGTGCAGGAAGGAAGGAGGCAGAGGAAGACAAAAATCCTACACTTCTTTCTCCACCCCCACATTTGATTTTGCCATCAGTCCTTCCTTATTAGTGTGCAACTTCTTTTTTCAAAGGAAATTTATCTAATTTAATTGCAAAACATATGACATAGGTAATCCATCTTGTCCCACTGCCCATACCAATAATATGAAGGGCGGGCTGTTTTCTCAGTGCATCTCTAGCACAGCCTCTTTACTTTCAAATTAAAGGAATTACAAAGTAAACATGGTAACCACAATTAAGATATTTTTAGAAACATAAAATCCTTGGAAAACATGACACTAATTCTGGTATTATGATTGAAGTTAGGAATTATGGTTATTAGAAGCTTTGCAGTTTATGTGCCTCATAAATCTAATCACTTCACACACACCCAATGATGTCGTTGCTATATTTACTGCAGACATCTATGATGACAGACAGTACCTCTGAGAAGGGCCAGATAAACAAAATATTTTACATTTTCAAGCTTCTCAGTGCCTAATGGATTCTTATCATGGAGAGAAAAAGGCTTCATTAAAGGACCTGCACCAGGTGCTGAGAGCCGTTTGCCATGGAGATTTGTTCTGAGTTATCTGCTCCTATTTAATGGGAATGTTGCTACTCGACCCCTGGAATCCTGAGCACAGAATGGACAGGAAGGCAGCCCAGGGTGGTGGGGGTGTAGAGAGATGGGTAAGCTGACAACTCTGTGGGTTTGAAAATTCTCTGCAACTTGGAACCCATCTGGAAGAAGTATTAGGTGAAAACTAGTGGCACATGTGATGTGTCCTTAAGAAAGCGCATTGTTACTGGCAAAGTATCTCAGGAAGGACCAGATTGCACGCACTGACCCTCAAAACCTCCTCCTTAGAGACAGCTATATTGTAGGAGCCCTTAGTGACCTTGAAGAGGGAACTGTGTGAAGTAGGAAGTTGTAAGTACCAGACCAAGAGCCAAGAGGAAGCAATTTTAGTATTATGACTGACTTGTGAATGTTCCTTAAAGTCGGATGCAACTCTCACTGTTTGAGATCCTCATTTCAAAGTCTAAAATTTATGTTTGAGTATATTACTGTGTGGCAGGTGCCAAAATGAGAACATTTTAAAGGTTATTAGCTCTTTTTAATTTTTTCCAACAAGAGGGTGAATGCAGAAATAACTGCCACAATGATTGAGACACAACCTCCCACTCCTACACGAAGATTACTTATGAGCAGAGATTACAACTTCTTACAATCTTCCTAGCCCCAGGAGAGAGGTCTGTTCACATGAACACATGCAATAAATGTGATTAATGGAGAAGGCTGAACAAGAGCACATGCCAGAGAGGGGATTCTCTACAGTCCCTGGTTGGTGACCAGGTGGGCAATCCAGCTTAGATTTTGACTGTTTGCGGCCAGGAGTAAGCTACACGTGTGGGTACTGGGGACAAGGTTTGACAATCCAGGAGAAAATGATGGTGTGATAGTATCTTGAACAAAGAAGTGGCCACTGGAAATAGGTAGGAGGGCACAGATTTGAAGGAGCCTGAGGAAGAACCGATAGACTTAGCTGTTGTCTGGTATGTCCATTGGAGCAGAATGACAAATCAGATATGGTACTCAGCCTTGTTTCTGGTTTACACAACTTTCTGCATGGGGAAAACAGATTTGAGAAAGATGATGGATTCAGTTATAGACTTGAGAGCCTGCGACTCTCCAGTTGGGGAAGAAGAACAGTCTTCATGAGGTACAAGAACAGTTGTCATAAAAATAAGAAAATAGAGTTTGGAAATGAAAACAGGAAATAGACATTTTGTAGCCGAAGACTGGATGTACTTCTGTCATAATTAAAACACTATTTTGGCATGAGAACTATATAAGAGATGACATGGAATGATAAACTCTTTGAAGACTAAGTCATGGTTTAACCTTAATTCCTAATAAATAAGCTTTCATTTTAGACATGTTTACACATAAGGATGCCATCCGCTTAAATAACTGAGATACTGCATCTTCAAACAAACAAAAGCTCATGAAATAAAATTTGAAGTGTATCCAGTACATGCTCATGTATGTGAGATTACCACAATTAAATGTTCATCTGAATGCTCATATAATTTATGTTGCATTTCTTAAAAGTTATATTCATTAAGAATAAAGGATAATCTTTGATCTTATCTAAATATGGAGAATTCTGGTGGAAAAAATACAGTGTGTGGAAGGCCAGAGGCATGAATTATGCATGCCACATCATCTTGCCTGTTCCTCAATATGGAGTTGCAGCATGCTCTGCATGGAAAAGGAAATTAGAATAGAACAGATATTGAGCAATTTTCTCCATAACTGGTTCTTACTCACCTTAAATGTAAAATTTTATTTAGCTTATTTCAAAGGGAGACATCCTTATTAAGGGAACACATTTACTGGCGCCTGTTGGAAAGGATTTAATGCAAACAAGCCTGAAATAATTGAAGAAAAAACACCTTCTGACTGTTCTCAGAAGAGCTTAGCAAAGAAGAGGATGGCAGGAAAGAATTACTTTATTATATTGATTTTCTTGGAGAAATCAAAGGAGGATAACTCAAATAGACCAATTCACTTTTGCCAAGCTCAGTGGAAGCATGTAGAACAACCATGAATTTCTGTGTCAAAAACTGTTTGCAATCATTTAGTTGAACATGCAAATCAGGATTTGTACATTATTACTCTAATAAAGTAGCTAATACAAAAAGATATCTTGGCTCCCTTGCATATATTCCCTGCTTTAAATGACTGCATGTATAATGGGTATAAGTTTTGTCTAACAAAACGTTTACAGTCCAATCAGATCATTAACTGGAAATATGAAGAGAATGAAGTAGTTGTTGTGATTCAATAACAAAGAGACTGGGAACACAACTGAAGTAATTGGAATGTAGTTCTCTCAACTCTGAAAATCTATTTTTCTCTCACATGAGCAAAACATTCAATTTTTTAAAGACTGTCGTGTAGTAGATAACATTGGTTGTGTATTGGGTAGTTTGTAGACATATGTAGGTTTCTTTAATTGATCAAATAACATCACAAAAATAATATGATTCTATTCATGTAAGTTGACATACTTTTCACTTAATAAGTCATCTTTATGAATATGAAAGTTATTTATTTGGTACTTCTCAGAATTCCAGTTTTTTAATTCATTCTGCTGCCTTTGGTGAGACTAATCCATTTCAACATCTCCTAAAGTATTTTCCACAGAACAGTAATTCCACAAGATGTCAAATACAGGTTACTCAAAGAGATGGCATTCGTTAGTCAAATACAAATGGGAATG
Source organism: Dipodomys merriami (assembly GCF_024711535.1). NCBI lineage: Eukaryota > Metazoa > Chordata > Mammalia > Rodentia > Heteromyidae > Dipodomys > Dipodomys merriami. The sequence continues at coordinate 41,011,687 of NW_027202270.1, read as the reverse complement.
AAGTTAGATTTCTTCTTTGAAAACTTCTCAGATCTATTAATACATTAATGCATAGTGAAAACTATAAAATGTGACTATTAAAATATATGTATTGTGTATGTATGTATATTTTATACTCCTTTTCTTCAGTGAGCATCTTGTAGAACTGGTCATCGGGGACATACTAGTCCAATTATAGTCCATTTATTTTCACTGTCTGGGCCAAGCACTTGGGTTATAACTGGGAAAAAGACATAGGGAGGGGTAGAAATAGTAGACTACAGTTATTATTCAGTTTTGACCAGAAAGTGGGCAAGTGTTCTAGGAGAAACAAGAAATTTGGATTTTTTGAGGGTGGGAGGGGTATGTGGCTGAATTTGTTTTTTAAACACTGTGGGTCAAGCATGTCTGTGGCAAATTGGGACCTGGAGCTTCCTGATTTAGACTTGTTTCTAGGACAGGACTATCTAAACTGTTCTATAAAACTTACTGCTCAGAAAAGTTACACCAAAATGAAATAACCTTTAGGGTGGTGGCTTAAGGTTGTCATTATGTAATACCACTTATAAGAATAGAAATGGTCTGGTCCCTCAGCTAGTACTCTTAAAAACCCAATCATGCAAAGCCAGGCACCAGTGGCTCATGCCTGTAATCCTAGCTACTCAGGAAGCTAAGAGATCTGAGGAGCACTATTTAAAGTCAGCTCTGGGCAGGAAAGTCTATGAGACTCTTGTGTCCACTAAAACTACCAAAAAAGCCAGAAGTGGAGCTTTGGCTCAAGTGGTAGAGCATTAACCATGAAAGAAGCTCAGGGACAGAGCCTACGCCCTGAGTTCAAGCCCCAGGATCAGTGCACATGCACATGTGTGTGCGTGCATGCCGTGTACACACACACACACACACACACACAGAATCATGCAACACCTACCTATGCCATTTTGATGTCTTATGGCCCACAGATTGCCACACCCTGTTCACATGGCCTAAAATATTATGTTATAAATGTTAGAACAGTTAACCTTCCCGGGGGGTGGGATAAAAAATGAACAAAAATCAGCTAGGGTTATATCTAGCAACAGATACCACAGACTTAAGCAACATAAATTCATTTCCCCATAGTTCTATAGGCTAGAAGTCCAAGATCAAGGTTAGTAGGGTAGATTTCCTCTGGGTTTCATTTTTTCAGTTTGCTGATTGCTGTGTCGCTCTGCCTTCATGACCATGTTTCTATCTCTATCCTACTCTTTTTCTCCTTTGTTCACATTTTTTAAAATTTATTACAAAAGTGATGTACAGATGGGTTAGTTACATATATCAAGTAATGAATACATCTCTTTTTGAACAGTGTTACCCTCTCACTCATTTTCTACCACTTTTTCCCCTTCCGGCCCCCTTCCCCCTCAAATTGTAGAGTACATTTCCAACATAGTGTCTAGTGAGTATCATTGCTGACTTGGTTCACCCTTTGAACCATCATTCCTGTGATTCCCCTACCCTTCCCCAAATCAGATACACATATAGAAAACAAAGGATACAGAAATTAAAAAGTGGTAACAGCAGAGAATAAACTAAAGGAAAAGAAAGAAAACAGAAACAGCTGCAAATAGTACAAAAAAATAACCACTCATTTCCATTTCTTGGTGTTCAATTTGATAAGCATCATTTTATATGATGATATTCACATGGCTATTGAGCCATTGTGATCCTCTCTTAAGAATATCCTAGACATATGCTAGTTATTACAAATGAAGGAAACCATGGAGTCTGTGTTTCTTTGTGTCTGGCTTACTTAATCTAATTTTTCCAAGTCTTTCCATTTCCTTACAAATGGAACAACATCTTTCTGATGGAAGCATAAATTCCATTGTGTATATATACCACATTTTCTTAATCCATTCATCCACTGAGGGGTATCTGGTTGATTCCATAGCTTAGCTATCATAAATAATACTGCAATGAAAATGGTTGTGCTGGTGGTTTTAGTGTAGCCTGGTTTGTGGACAATTGGGTAAATGCCCTGGAATGGGACTGTTGAGTTATAAGAAGCTCTATATTTAGTCTTTTGTGGAACATCCATACTGCTTCCAGAGTGGCTGAGCAAGTTTACATTCCCACCAACAGTGTAGTAGTGTTCCCTTTTGGCCACATTCCCACCAGCATCTGTTATTATTAGTTATCTTGATAATGGCCATTCTAACTGGAGTAGGATGAAATCTTAATGTTGGTTTTATTTGCATTTCTTTCATGGTCAGAGATGTTGAACATTTCTTCATGTGTCTATTGCCATTTTTATTTCTTCTTTGGAGAAGTCTCTTTTTAAGTCTTTAGCCCACTTATTAATGGGGTTGTTGAGGACTTGTTTTAGGGGAGTTTAATGTTATGAGCACTAAGTATATTTTCGATATGAGGCCCTTGTCTGATATTAGCTAGTAAATATCTTTTCCTAGTCTCTGGGCTTTCTATTTATCTTTCTAGCTATGTCCTTTGCTATGCAGAAACTCTGAAGTTTAATGCAATCCCATTTATCGAGCCTTTCTTTGACTTGTCATGTTTCTGGATCTTATGAAATTTCAACCTGTGCCAAAGAGCCCTCATGTTTCCCTTATTCCTTCCTGTAAGTTTTTCAGGGTATCTGGTCTTACATTGAGGTCTCTAATCCATTTGGAATTGATTCTGGTGCAGAATGCTACATAAGGATCTAACTTTGGTTTGCTACATATGAATAGCCAATTATGCCAGCACCATTTGTTGTCTTTCTTCCTGTGTTTTTGGCTCGCTTATCAAAGATTAGGTGGCCATAGGTCTGTGGGGTTATTTGTGGATTTTCATATTCTTGTACCATCCTAATCTTAATCATTTATGACAGGTGTCAGTCACACTGGATTAGGCTCAACCCTAATGACCTCATTTTACCTTAACTACCATATTGAGGGAACTAATAGTCACATTCTGTAACGTTGAAGAGCTCAGGGACACTGCCCAGGCCCAAAGTTCAAGCCCCATGACCAACAAAAAGTAAAAATTAAAAATAAAACTGGAAGGAAAATAGTTGGAAAATCTTTTGATTTTATTATTTTGTTTGTTTGTACACTACTGAGGAATTGAACTCAGGGCCTCATGCATGCGAGGCAAGCACTCTTCTACTAATCCACATTCCCAGCCAGAAGGTGTTCTTGGTTTTTTTGTTTTTTTTGGTTGGTCATGGGGCTTGAACTCTGGGCCTGGGCAGTACCCTTAAGCTCTTCAGCTCAAGGCAAGCATTCTACCACTTGAGCCATAGCGCCAAGTCCGGTTTTCTGGTGGTTAATTGAACATAGGATTCTCATGGACTTTCCTTCCTGAGCTGGCTTTGAACTGCAATCCTCAGAACTCAGCCTCCTGAGTAGCTAGGATTACAGGCATGAGCCACCAGTGCCCAGCCAGAAGGTATTTTTTAAGACCAGGTGTTTTTAAAGCAAAATAGCCAGTTAATATCTAGAATAGGGCTTCTAAAACTCACCTACGATAGCATTCTGGGTTAACAAGTAATATTTTTTAGACTTTCTAGCTGATGGAATATAAAGGGAAAGAGGTTGGTACAGTATATAAAAAATGCCCACAACTAACTAGTTGATTTGTGCCAGGGACAATATTAATGTTATGCCAGATTCCCTGAAGGAGTTAAGGAGTTAGCTTGTAGCTAATAAAATATATGGAGGGAGGGTTGTAAATTGTTTCGCATGCATACCATTTTAACAGATGAGGGAGAGACCAGAGACAGGAACAGGAATAGTATAGGTAGACTTCAGTGAGACTGATAATTTTAGCATAAAAGCTTTCATGACATGGACCCTATTTTTGTTTGTAGAGATGTGCTCCAAAGAATAATTTTAGTGGTTTGATGTTAGTACAGGGGCATTCTCAGAAAACTAGGATTTGGCCTAATATCTTAGCATTTTTATTAACAAGTGCAATGACTCAAGGGGCATGCTGACCATGCAGCTGACAATAATGTAAGAGAAATATTTATTTGATAGAAGCCAGGAAAAGAGAAGATAAAGAGGGAGTGTTCAAAAAGTTCTCATAGACTGTAAGAGCACTTGAGAATTCTACACCTGCTGCCTTTCCATGGAAATTATAAGTGTGCGCTTTAAATGCATGACATAACTCACAAAACAAAATTGAGACTTTTTCCCCTCCATCTACCTAAGACACTTGAGCCAATTTCAATTGGGTGGTGAAGCCTATGGATCTTACATTGTTATATAAATTAATAAGTATCAATGCTAGATCCCAACCAAAAACTGAGCCTCAGTTGTTGGATAAAATGTCCTGTTTGTATCTTAATTTCATTGAACATCTGGGATGAAAAGAGTTATTATACTTTACATATAAAATATCTTTCAGTTAAAGACCCCCAAATACCTATGTCCCCATAAAGTTATTATTTTGGCTACAGGCTATAAGAATGAGAACACTTCACATAAATAAGGGGGAGAAGAATTCCTGGACCACTTCAACCTCAGATGTTGTTAATGTTACCAGAGTGCTGTGTTTATCCTACAGCAGCTGAACTCATGGCTTGGCAGGTCAAAAACCTTGCTGTGTACTTTTCAACTCACACTGAAGCCCAATGTCTGGGAAAACACTTAGGAAAGTATTATTTCCATTTGCAAATTTCCTTGTGGTCACATTGCTATTTTGGCAAAAGCAGGCAGGAGTTAAATGTCTGTCAAATGCATGCTGTTGGCTTTACCAGCTAATGTATAATTCGTTAGCCCTTTAATTTTCATTAGGGCAACAAAAATGATTTAAAAGTTTTTAAAATCATTCTTGACAAATCTTTATGGAAACTCACAAATGCCAGGCTTAGCCAGCAAAATAAAACCAAAACAATCAAGCTTTCTCAAAATGAAGGCCTATGCAGAAAATAATTATCTCAAAATACACACACACACACACACACACACACACACACACACACACACACACACACAGTGTACATATTTGCACCATGATTTGAATATCCCTCCAAAACTCACATTGAAATTTAATCACTATTATGACATTATTAAGAGGTGGAGCTTTTAAGAAATGACCATAAATAAATCAATGTCATTTCAAGAATGACATTGTAGATCCCCACTTTTGTCTTTTTTTGCCTTCTCTTAGCTTTCTGCATGGGATATCCATACCTGATACTAAATACCTGATTGGATTTCCTAGCCTCCAAAATGGTAAATCGCTATTTTTCTGTTTATTATAAATTATCCATTCTGTAGGATTCTGTTATAGCAGCACAAACAGCCTAAGATTACATGTGTTGCAGTTGATGACTTCTCAGTTTTACTATTTCAGAAGGTTTCCTTAATTTAGTTAATACTGAGCACTTACTAAACACTGGATATTTTTAAATCCTAGAAAAATTACAGAAATGAATGAAAGTTTCTGCATTCAGTGTGCTCACTATCTGGGGATGGTTAAAAAAACAGATTCTGAAGGGAATAATTACAACTTGGTATAAAGTGGTTTCCAAAAGAAAGAAGAGTTTATTGTGACATAACATAGGAGAATTCCTGACTGCCAAGATGGAGTTCAGGAGATTTCTACTTACTTGGGAGCCCTGGTTCAACAACTGTTTTCCAGACTCTTGAACAATGATTGACAAACTATGGCTCATGGGATAAATCCAACAAACTTCTATTTTTCATAAATAAAGTTTTACCATTCCCATTTATTTACATATTACATAGGACTATTTTCAAATAGGACAGCAGGTGTATCTCAAGTAGTAGAGCACCAGACTTGGACAAGCAAACAGAGCAAGAGTGCACGGCCCTGTGTTCTAGTCCTAATACAACCTACACACACACACACACACACACACACACACACACACACACACACACACACACACACACACACACACACACACACACAAGATGCTATAACAGTAATGGAGATAAAGTGGTAGGTCACTCACAAAAATGTTTACTCCTTTATCATTTTAACTATGAATATGTCAATTTACATGATCCAAGTTGATAACATGTGTTTTTAAATGCAGAGTTTTTCTCCAGCTGTGGCCAGTGAGAGATGGCATATAAAAAGAATTTGACATCCCAATGAATGTAAGAAAATGATCTTAGTCAACAATATGACAGGCTATACCTTCTGACTCAGGAAGAAACGCAGCCTTGCTCTTAGCCCACTGAGCTATACTGGACTTCTGTTCTACAGAACTAAAAGATCATTTGGTTGTCTTACGCCACTAAATTTATAGCAATTTATAATAGCAACAATAGAAAAGTAATATGAACCGATAGTATATGACTCTAAAGCCTTTCATTGAAAAAAAAGAATAATCTTTCAATCTATTGTACTTGACAAATATTCCAGGAATATTTCAAAAGTTAGTGGCTAAACCTACTAATTATCCCAGCGTATTAACTGTTTTTTTTTCACTATAGTAGTAGGACTCTGCACATTCAAGGCGTATCAGTGTCCCTAGGGTGCAACCAGCTAAAAGCCACATTTGTCAGTTTCCCTGCAGCTAGCTATATCCCTCTTACAAAGCTATCACTAATAGATCACAAATGGAAGCAATGGGTGCAGCGCCTCTGTTGCTTCCTAAACATGAAGTTTTTCATATTCCATCTCTTTTCATCCCTTCTCACAAGCTACAATACACAGCTTGTGATGTTAAGCCACTTTTTAAAAAAATTTTTTATTGTGAGACTACTGTACAGAGGAGTTACAATTACATGGGCAAGCCACATTTTTGCATTATAGCAAAGGATAGCACCTTGAAGAATGATGAAGCAAGATGAAAGGAGTTTGGTATATAAATGACATTATAGAGCACAGCAGGCTAACTACACTGGGTTTCACTTCCTACTTCTGGACTTAAACGTGAGAGAAGAATAAACTTCTGGATTACTATGTTCTAAGAACCCTCTGTTTCAGCAAGGTAGTAAAAGTACTGACTAGTACAAACAGTTGGTCTCTTATAGTACTTGAACTTCCACAAGGAAACTTAAAACATTGTGTAGAGATTTTAACCTATATCTGAAATTCTTTGACACTCCTTCCAGAAAGAAGGGCAACAAGGCTGGGCGCTGGTGGCTCATGTTTGTAATCCTAGCTATTCAGGAGGCTGAGCTCTGAGAATAGCGGTTCAAAGCCTGTCAGGCCAGGAAAGTCTGTGAGACTCTTATTCTAATTAAGCAGCAAAATGTCTTAGTAGAGATGTGGCTCCAGTAGTAGAGCACTAGCTTTAAAGAAAAAAAAAGTCAGAAACCGTACCCAGTTCAAGCCCCAGGTGAGACAAAAAGAAAAAAGAAAAAAGTAGTGCAATCTTGGAGCCATGGCTCAACAGTACCTGCCTAGCAAGCACAATGTCCTGGGTTCATTCCTTAGTGCCACAAAAATCATAATGTAAGGTCTTTGGAGGGGACACAAGCAAGTAGTGCACTCCAGGTGTGTGTGTGGCACACACCATTGTATGGAAGGGAGGGGAGGGGAGAAGAGTTCAGAGGAGAAAAGAGGGGACAATGAGAAGGGAAAGAAAGGAAGGGATAGGAAAGGAGAGAAAAGGGGAGTGGAAAAGAAGGGGAGAAGAGAAGAAAAAGGAGAAGAGGGAAGGAGTGGGGAGAAGAAGAAGAGGGGAAGAGGGTAAAAAAGGAAAAGGAAGAAAAAGAAGAGGGAAAAAAGAAGAGAGGAAACAGAGGAAAAATACAATCTGTGTCCTGAATCAGGGGAGGCTAGTACCTACTTTGAAACACAAAGTACAACAGAAATTATGCTAATGATATCAGATGCCTTGTAGAAGCCATGTTGTGTGCTAGACCTTTCATGAATAGAACTCTGACCCACCATACTAAAAAGCCAATCACCCTGATAAAGAAACAAAATACAGTTCCCTAGCTAGGCCCATCCTTCAACCAACTCAGTGAAATACAATATGACTACAGAAATCATCTTGTAAATACATCTTCAGCCCAACTATTCCTGGCTGAACAGGTTGTGACATCTCAGTCATTGTGTAAAAAGACCTCTGTTCATGATGAGTTCCTGACCCATAGAATCCATCAGTATATAAAAATGGTTATTTTATGCCACTATATTTTGAGAGGATTGTTATATTTTTAAGAATGAAGGAGACAAGGGGAAACAAAGGAGGAGGCTACAATGCTTGATAAGAAATGTACTCATTATCTTGCCCATGTAATTGTAACCCCTCTGTACAGTATGTTCACAATAAAAAAAAAGAATGAAGGAGACAGGAGTAGGAAGACAATGCATAAAAGCTTAAGCCAGGTGCTGGTGGCTCACATCTGTGATCCTAGCTATTCAGGAGGCAAAGATCTCAGAATTGTGGTTTGAAGCCAGTCTAGGCAGAAAAGTCTGTGAAACTCTTATCTCCAAATAACCACCAAAAAGCCAGAAGCAGAACTGTGGCTCAAATGGTAGAGAGCTAGCCTTGAGCACAAAAGCTCAGGAACAGTGCCCAGCCCTTGAACAGAGGCTCCAGGACTGGCACACATACACATACACAAAGAGCTGTCTTCCCAACCATCCAGAGCCTAACAATTGGGCTCTATACTGAACTGGGAAACGAGATGCCCCAATATGACCTTTGACTTAAAGTAATAGACCCTCAAGTCTTCACCAGCTCATACTCACATGTTCAGGTTCTCTGAACCACACCCAGGTCTAGATTGTTGCAGAGAACATTAAGAGACTAAGCTGAAGATTTTGTCCATAAAGGCAAAAAAAAAAGTCCTCAACATCTCTTTTTTTTATTGTAAAAATACTGTACAGAGGGGTTACAGTTAAATGAGCAAGGTAATGAGTACATTTCCTATCAAGCATTGTTGCCTCCTCCTTTGATTTTCCCCTACCATCCCTTCCCTCCCACCTCCACAACTACTCCCCCTCTCCCCACCAAAGTTGTAAAGTTTGTTTTCAACATAGTATCTTGTACATCTCATTGTTACAATGGGTTAACCTGTATCCCTATTTAAGCATTTTGGTTTTTCCCTTCCCCTCCCCAAATTAGAGAAGTGTATATACAAGATGCAGGGCCCCAACATCAAATACAGTGAAAACGGGGTTTATACCATAGGGGAGGAACATACAAAAACAACAACAACAACAAATCCCATGGTGCATTATACATATGTTAAAAACAATAGCAAGAAAAAAATATTTGTGTCCCTATCTTGGGGTTCATTTCACTTAACATCATCTTATATGGTCTTCTGTACATAGCTTTTGACCTTTTCTGCTTGTCCTACACATGTAGTAGTTATTGCAAATAAGGGAAGCCATGGGACCTATGTTTCTTTGGGCCTGGCTTACTTTACTTAATATAATTTTTTCCAAGTCTTTCCATTTCTTAACAAATGGGGCAGTCATTCTTTCTGATGGAGGCATAGAATTCCATCACATTTTCTTGATCCATTCATCTAGTGAGGGGCATCTGGGTTGGCCCCATATCTTAGCTATGGTAAATAATGTTGCAATAAACATAGTTGTGCTGGTGGCCTTAGTAGGGTCTTGTTTGTGCTGGTTTCCATAAGTGACCAAAAGTGGGATTGCTGAGTCATAAGGGAGCTCTATGTGGAGTCTTTTGAGGAACCCAATACTGATTTCCAAAGTGGTTGAACAAGTTTACACTCCCACCAACAATGCAGTAGGGATCCCTTCCACATCCCCTCCAGCATCTGTTGTTATTAGAGTTCTTGATTATAGACATTCTAACTGGGGTGAGGTGGGATCTCAATGTTGTTTTGAATTGCATTTCTTTTATGGCTAGAGATGTTGAGCATTTCTTCATGTATCTATTGGCCATTGTTATTTCCTCTTCAGAGAAGTTTCTCTTTAAGCCTTTAGCCCACTAATTTTGGGGGCTATTGTTTCTTTGAGGATTTGTTGTTGGGGGATTTAATTTTTTAAGTTCCAGGTATATTTTAGATATGAGACCCTTGTCCATTGTATGGTCAGTGAAGATCTTTTCCCATGAAAGAATTAAACACCTGGATGTGGAACAGCCCCTCCACCTCTTCCTGTTGTGCAAGCACAGAGTACCAGCAGTCGTCACATAGGGAAACAAGACCATTTGGAGAACATGAAAAAGTGTTGCCATGCTCCAAAATAGATCTTGGAAAGTTTATCCTTTCCAAGTGAGTGAATAGGAAACTTAGCCATTTTTAGACTAATTAATAGTATATTTTGACTTGCCATTTTAGGGCCACTGGTTACACTACTAAACACACACCAATCATGAGTTTCTGACTCGTTTTCTTTTTATGTCCTTTGAATTGTTCTTTATTGTTAGCATCTACTAATTGTTCAAGGGGGTTTTATTATGATGTTTCTTGATATGCATGCAATTTACCTGGATCAGTTTTGAAATTTATTTATAGCCATGTTTTGTTAAAAGTAGTGTTTTGCCATTTTAATAGAAATGTTATCTTCATCTGACTTATAGATGAAGTGCTTGCCTTTGAATGTGCTTTTTATTTATTTATTTTTTGATTGCATTGAATCTGTACATTGCTTTTGGTATATTCATTTTCACAATAGTAATTCATAATGAAATAGGTCTTCACCCCTTTGTTGGGTTTATTCCTATGCATTCAATTTTTAAGGTTATTGTGAATGGGATTGTTTTAGAAAAGGACATTTTTGAAGTAAGATAATGAGTTTTGAACATTGACCATCATCATCGCAGAGGGGTCTGGGCTCAGGAATTAAGTGTTAAGAAATTGGAATAATCACAATCAAAGTTGGTAATCGCATAGAAAAAAGTATATGTAAGATCAGGAGGGCTCAGAATAGAACAATTCATGGGGGACCGCATGTGCTTTTTATGAATGAGATTATCAATGTGGCAAAGCACAATTTTTCCTTTCTGAAAATCACAGTGCAGAGTGGAATACTATACACACTGTATATCCATGACAGCTATACAGATGAATATTTAGAATAAATAAAGAGAATTTCTATAAAAAGTCCTATAAAAAAGTCCTCAAGTAACAACTCAGCTTTAGCCCTTTTTACCAGATTTCTACTTGTCACATAGAGCATAAGACAAAACTTTGTAAAGAAGGATGATGTACAGAGTGTATCAAATGATACAGGAAATATCACTAGAATAATATCGAGTCTCACTTACATAATTATAATTCCTATGGAACAAGCTGCCACATCAAAGTTTGATTAATACTGGAATACCATTATGTTACTTGGATTTCTGTGACATCTTTCTTCTCAGAAGTATTCTGGTGTGCAATAAGTTGGGGCTTACTATGAAATAAAGGCTGTGAACCTGCTGACATACACTGGCAGCCGGGACAGGATCAGTCTACAGGAAGGGAAAGAGAAGCAAATCTCTCTCCCTGATGCAATCAATCCCCTTGCAATTGGGAGCTCTAAGTGTGTTAACCCATGTTTGTCAAGACCTTGGTCTATCTTAGGGATAAGCCTGCTGGTTAAAACAAAAATTTGTGCCTGATTTAACCCATTGGTTTAGTCCTTGAAATGTATTATACAACCATATTTTTAATTGTAATTTATTCTGAAGATCACACTGAACTTATTCAGTGTACAATAAGTCTTTTAATGGCCTTTGGCCAAAGAAACAAACAAAAAACAAAAACTAGAACAAGATCTACTGATGGAATGAGAAAATAAATTAGATGAAGTTTTAACATTCACATAATTAGATTTTATTTATATGTGCTTCTATCTGTTAAAAGCAATGTCAAAAGATACTTTGCTTTGCTGAAACATGGAAGACAGAAAATGTTTGTTTGTTTGTTTTTTGCCAAGTGATCAAAACTAGCTGTCTTTCCTCAACACTAGTTTCCCTACCCCCACTGCCATCCCTTCCAATTTCTCCCTTAGCTGGGAAGTGTTTGTTTCATTTTTCTACTGTAAACTGGATCTTTCCTATCAAGCTTTGGAATCAATTTAAATATTGATATAAGCAAAATAGTCTCCAAGAAATAAAGGCCAAATGGGGATTTTTCATAGCATCCTGCTAGAGTAATTTTCCCAAGGCATAGTAGTTCATTGTTTCCTTAATGCACTGTGATACTTTTCATAAGACAAAACCCACTAAATAGACAGCTGGCTAGATTGTGAAATACAGAGGTCAATTTATAGCTTCTCATTAAGAGAGCCTTCCAGAATGATTGAACCTGATATCATCTGGAACTCCAAGGTATTTGAAATAATACAACCAGGCTTCTATTACATGGTTAGTCTGTTACAAAACTTTATCTTGAATACTTTGATGAGTTTTTAACTGACTCCTCTTGCTCAAAAGTTCCCCTAATCCTTCATATTCTTCAACATCAGCATCATAGTGCTGGGATGGAGAGAGACCCTTGTGCCTTGTGTGTTAAGGAATTTCTTAAGAATTATATTGTCTTGAGTTGCCGGCTAAGTATAAATCAAAAGTCTATTAGCCAACATTTCTCCTGAAGGATTTTTAAATGTATTTTCCAAAAAAAGCCTTCTGATTTTACCAAATTATAATTACTGTGGAAAAAATCACTTTCTCTTATTTAGAAATGTGAAAGAATTCCCCTTTGCAGATGTTTTATATGTTACTACTCTTTCAACATGAAGCACAGAACAAGTTAGTTCTGGGCTAACCTATCGACAATTTTTTTAATGGGACCTTAGCTTGAATAAACAGTGATTCTTACAAGACTGAAGGATTGAGTACTAGTGCTGTGTTACCCTCCCCCCACCTGCCTGACCTTGAGGGAGTCTCTTCAGCATTTCGTACCTCAGTTTCCTCTACAAACTAAGCTTGAACTAAAGGTTCTTGCAAATTGTTTCTTCTCAGTTCTGTGGATGAGAAAGATATTAGTTATACTTGGATATTTGTAAGTCCTTACTTACCAAACCCTATTAAATGAAAAACATGCTCAAGTCCACATTATGAATCAAACAAAAATGTTAGACACCAAATTGATTCTCAGGGAACTTCTGGTTTGGTTGAGAAGAGAGGACAAGACATGAAGTTATATAATACTACCATACAATGTACCAGTTATCACCAGTGTCAGTTCTTTACTGTAGATTTTGAGCACTTCAACCTTTCCCAGTCTGGCCTCAAATTTCCCACTGTATTAGCAGACACATCTTCACTGATTTGAGTCCTTACACCTACATATCCTGAACCTCTTCCCCAGACATCTGTACATGTATGCACAATGACTACACACCATCCAAAGAGTGGATGACCTTATTCAGTTTTCAGGTGAATTTGTTTGGTTACTATAACAGTTTAAGGTGCTCCATCAGAATCCCACAAATGAGGCTGTGTAAGCTATAAGTTCATTCTAAAGTAGCGACAGTCAACCACAGGGTTGTTCTATTGTTCTCTACACCAGGCTTGAATTTCTGGATCAAGACAGCTATAATTCAAACAGTCATGGGCATGGAAAAATAAATTGGGTGCCACAATCTTGAAGTACATGTGTTTAGGTGAAGATATTATCAAGAGCCTTGAATTTGTGCAAATATCTCCAATCAAGTCCATCTCTATGTTTCCCAAAGAAATTCCGTAATCCAGCAGATTTTCATAGATGTGTCCTCAAGTGATCCTGAGAAGTTGTTAGGCTGCTGATGAGGAACATTTGGGATAGAAAAGTTCAGAAACTCAAGATAGCAAAACAAGCAGGAATAAAGAATGGAAAAGTAGTATAAATGATACAAGCCTACTGAAATGCAGCCAAGCAGTTTGAATTAAGAGGTCTGCTACTGTTTGGGCAGAAGTAAAACTGATGTTTGCATTCAGCTCTTCTCTGAGGTATTGTGCAAAGAGATTGTTTCAAGCTGGAAAATAGTTTAACAAGCAGTTTCCAATGTGCGTGGTTAGAGCCCCAACCTGGTAGAAAGGGAGGAGGGGTGGTATTTTCTAGAGCCACAAATAGACACTTTCAAGTTAATAACATTTACAGTCTCTGGTACATCAGGAGGAGAGAAGGTGAAATGGAGTAGTCATTAGTAACATTCAAAGTTCTGGGAAAGTAGGGTTCCATAAAATATCCTGGCCACAGTGCATCTTTGGGGGCTACCTTAGAGCAAAGGATACTTTATCTCACATCTCCAGGTTGAATCTGTGTGAAAAATGAGTTCATGAGCTTGAAGTGTGCCTGACATTTCTTCCAGCAGAGACATTTTACTAATAGAAAAGGGACTTTTTCAGAGCCACAAGAGAGGAAGATAGAGCACAGTAAACAATAGAAATAAACTGCTCACCTTATACACTTTCATTTATTTTTATGGAATGACACCAAAAAATGTCTTCCAGAACTGAAGTTTTTCAAGGTCTTTTTAAAGCACAGTATTTCCCAAATATTTATATGGAAAAAAATTTAAACTTGTGACGGTAGAATGAATGTTATTCTAATCAGAGTTTCCTTTGAATGTACCAAGCTAGTCTTTCCAACACTGCATTTCTTGTTCCAGTCATTACCATCAAGCAAAATGAGCACTTGTTTTGTCTCTTTGTTCAGAAATGAAACCATATGGACATTAATGTTAACATAAAAATCTATAATCATTTGGGCCTAACCTTAAGAAACACAAACTAGGTAATAAATACAAATGTTCTCATTCTCATGATGTGAGATTTATTATTGAAAAATCTGTATTGAACACAATATATACTTTTAACAAACAATCTCACTGAAACCAGATCTGTATTGCCCAAAGTGAATATTTAAAAAACTGTTTTCTCAGATAAACTTCCTTCAAACAAGCTAGAGTTGTGCAAATACTTCCTGCCTCCCTCACTCTGAAGTGTGTGTTGAAGACTGAACCCTAGGCCTCAGAGAAGCCAGGGTGCACTCACACCAGAACCCTCTTACCCTCTCTCCAGTCAGAGCTTCTTCTGACTATGGTGCCCAGACTGTTATCAGGCCCGTGAAACCATTTCTGTGGCTCCAGCTAGGTAAGCCTCCTACACTCACCTTTTCTTTTCAAAGCTTGTAATCAAACAAAAATAGACTCTTCACTCCCAGAGACGAGGCTCTCTGAACTGCTCTTTGAAAGCTAGTCATTGTTCTAATCCCCAAACCAAGATCTGAACAGCACTCGGCGCTCAGCATTTCAAACATATGTGTTCATTCTCGCTGCTGTAGCTTTCTTTCAACAAGACGTGGAGTTCTTCTGCCATTTTTAGCTGACAAGAGCCTTCAGTCCCCACCATTTACAAATTTCAGGTTGAGAGATGCCACATGAGTAGCTCTGACTGGGATCCTCTCCTCTCCATGGACATAGTTGTTTATAGGGGGCAAGCTGCTTTTGTGTGATTCAAAGCATTACTAATTAAAACCTGTTACCTTCCTAAGGGCAGATATATTCCCCTCCAGAGCAGCATTTGTCTGTCCCATTAGCATTAATGGGAGTAACACAAGTGCATCAAGAGGAGAATGGTCCCCTTGGGTCTTTGAACTTAACTCTACTTCAAAACTGAAACCGATATATACAATGGTATCATTGATGCCATTAAAAATCATTATACTTTACTGCAACTTTTATAAAAGTAATTGTAAGCTTCATGAAATATACTTGGCTCCTGGGAGTTGTGCATTATTAGACTGAGACTGGACATGATAAAGTGAATTACGCTGTAATACTTGAAAAATATTTTGTTCCGGGGAATTTATCAGGTCCTGCTGAGTGTGTGCAGGGATCTGTGTTCATGAAGACAGCTAGCTTGTGTATATGTTAAAAATGTGTGTAATTGTATGCTAGAAATCAGGGAAAGATCTGGTAAAGGATGCAACTTGGTATCCGCGTTTACAATGATAAGTCTTAATGGGATGCTGTAAAATACCATCACCTTGTGTCACTATAATATCCTTCATTTGTATAGTCTTAAATGCTTTACAGGGATTTTGTAGCTGATGATCCAATTATTTTACCAGGAAAAAGGGATGGGGGTAGCTCCTTTCCCCTCAAGTCTATGAAACTGAGGCTTGAAAAGCAATTTGGTGATCAGGTAAGGGATGATCAAAAAGGAAGGTCTGAGTGTAGGTTGTGAACTACCAGTCTAAATGATTAAATCGTTATGAAGCCAGGGCAATGGCTCACTTTCCAAGATCCAGATGCTATCTACAGAATAAGCTGTTGCCTTCACTGTCCCAGAAAGCAAATGAGTATGACAGCCTGGATATGCGACCTCACCAGCATGTGACCGTGGCCAAGTTTAATAGTTTCCTCATATGGAAAACAGAGATGATAATATGCCCATGTACCTCGTGGGACTGTTTCGAAAATTAAATGTTTTAATGCATATAAACCTCTTTGACTAGTGTCTGGTCCAGAGTAAGCACTCTATAAATGTTAATCATAAGTATTGAACTTCTAGCCAGGGTTATGCTATCCACAAGAAAATAGTGTGTGGGGAAAGCCAGAGGGCAGAGAGAACTATGTGCTTTACATCAAGTCTCCTGTCCAGTGTCTTGTCCATGTTACTCTACTCATAGTCAAAGTCTCATGAACTATGAGTCTTAGGCTCTCTAAGGCTCCTGGGAAAAGTAGTACATATTCCAGGTGGATGCATAGCATGCATGTAACAGACTGCTCAACTTGGTCAGGCTCTCACCTGAGAGAGGGGGGAAAGTTTGAGTTCCCTGGATCCTTCAGAAAGGGTAGACCAAAAGCCAAGTTCAAGGCTTCTATTCTATCTTAAAGCCATCTTGGCCCTCACAGCTCAGTCACTTCCTTATATACAATTAGCCATTGATTAGGGAGTTGTTCCCTCAATTGCTAAATCTTCCTGTGTCACCTACAAAAATGCCTGTGGTTTGAAATCTTCTTAGCGAAGAAGAAGCTCTGAAGGTACTTTAGGCTGAGATGCCAGAAATGCCTCCTTACATTGTCCTCTCTGTATGTGAGCATGGCTACCTGGCCAGACAAGGGACAAAGAGACGGGTATGAAGAGAGGCTTCCCTTGGTCTGTTAAATCTCCTTTATGTTCAACAGGTTCATTTCTCTCCTTTGGGCCCTATGGCATAGTGTTTCTTAATACATTTATTGAAATTATCTCTGGTTTTCTCCACTGGACTGTAGACTTCTAGAGACAGAACATATTTTATCTTTGTACTAATATGCTGTCAATATTAGTGGACATCCAAACACTTATAAAATACAAAACTTCTGTGCAAAGGAGTTGTCCAAAGCATTTCTTGGAACCATGACTTTTAAAAGCATTTCCACAGTTGCTAATTCAGATCCAATGCTATAAATCTATTCCTCAGTGCTCTTGAAGGTGATTTGATTTGCTTCAAAGTTGCCTTCAGGTTTCTTAGCTTTCAGGCAATTACATAAATGCTAAATTGGACATGTTTTTTCCTTATTTTTAAATGTCAGCAATAATAAACTAAGCCCATCTTTGCTTTTTAAATGTAATGAAAGTAAAATTAGACCACCAGATCAATTTTGCTGATTATTTTCATATCTTTTGGGATTTAAACAAACTAGCAAAAACTGTGGTCTCCAGAAAGCTTAAGTTTTCAAAACCACTGGCTTAATAAGTTTTTTTATATCTATTTAGCATCTCAATAAACCTTAGCAACCTTCTTTCATTCCTCTGGCAATTTTTCTGACCTCCAAGCTGAAGACTTGAGCCCTGAATTCTGCTCATGGGTGAGTAATCACAGCAAACCCATAGCAGATCCTATCCCTGAACTACAAATATATCATCCTCAGCATTGTAAATCAAAGCCTCAAAGAGCATCATTTAGCCTGCAGCTAAAATTGCTTGTTTATCAGATGGTGCCTGGTTTAGCGTGGAGCAGTCCCTTGTAAATCTCTGGGACCTTTTACAGCATATACTTAAGCAAGCACATCGGCTCCTGGGAGGCTTTCTGAGAGCTTTAATGACTGTGGGCTGCTGAAAGATCCAGGCCTTGGTTTAGCTAAAGTGGCTACGGGTACAGTTTGGCTCCATTTTGTAAACTCACAAAGATAAGGCGTCTGCTTTCTCCAGAGAGAGAGTGAGCATTTATTCCTTAGGTAATCTTTATATCCAAAGTGTTAATGTTCATGTGGCTTTGGGTATTTTGACCTTTTTGTCTGCTCACTTTTGATTTATTGAGGGAGAGAGTTCTTACTCTGGGCTTTATTGCCACTCTGGAAAGACAGTGTTAGCTCTGCACAATTACATAGGGCAAACATGATTTGGATTAACACAGTGCAAGTCCCACACGATGGTAATGCATTCCTGACTCCCAGCCCAATACGCTACAACCTGCCTTGACTTAGAGGTAAGGGTAAGTGTGTGCCCGTGGCTCTTCAATGGGGCAATTACCGTGTTTGCTGCAGACTCTTGCTGGTGGCTTGCTCACCTCAGCACTTTCTTCCTGAGAAAGAAAACAGTTTATAGATTCTGGCTGTGGAGCTAAAGGGAGCAAAGGGAAATTGTCCACCAAATTCCCATTGGAATTAAAAATGTAGCTGTTTGCTAAAGTCATGAATAGCTTATTGACTGAATGTACCACAAAAGGCCCAAGCAGCCCACCATCTACTCTACTGATGCAGGAACCCTGATGAAATTCACTAATTAAGGAAATCTTTACACGGTTCTTTCTGATACTCAATTTCTGTGATACAAATTAATTAAAAATACTCTTCAAAACCCTCACCTGACATGGGAAAAGTTCCCCAGAGAACTAGAGCCGAAGCAAAGCCCATTTCAGGGGCTCTTCTCTTGTTTGCAGGCCATGATAAATTGTTTCTGAGCTAATTTTACAGCAAACACAGCTGAGTTTTGAAAAGCAGCCTCTTCTCCCTAAAACTAATCCCTCTCCATAAGCAAGACAGGTTTTGTGGTTGTTGTTGTTTATTTTTACCTTTGCTTATATTCAGGGCAAAGAGTTCTTATGTTTGGAAGATTTTTTTTAACAATATTTGTGTTTGTTTTCTATTTTCCAAATAAACGCACTGCTGTTGATAAGCTGTTTCCCATTTGGCTTCATTTGGATGGAGGCTGTTCAAGCAGGGGACTCCTGAGGGTATGTATACAATACTTGTCATAAAAACTAAAAATATGTGCACCTGTTGCAACTTGCTGAAATCACAATGAGCTGGTACCACACTTGGGAAATAAAAGCTTAACTGACTCATCTACTACCTGAAAATAGACTTGATACATTTATTCCTCCAAACCAACTCTGAGAGACAATTTGGACTATTCACATGAATTAGAAGAGGATGCTGGTGAGCCAGAAATGATTTTATTTTGCCTGTGTACTTGGTGACCACATTTATAGACACCTCTACTCTAACCACCAAATAGCAATGTTTATTAAATAAGTATCACATTATACAATACTTAATTTGTCAATTCACACACAAAATATTTGAGTATTTGACATGCAAGATATTAGGACCTGGAATACAACTTTGCTGTTCTCAGTGAAGTTTGTGGTTTAATTAGTGTGTTAGTCAGCTTTCTGCCACTGTGACAAAATACCCAAGTTAATCAGCTAAACATAAAGGCTTGTTTTGGATCATAGTTTTGGAGGTTTCAGTCCATGAATGGTTTGCTTTGGGCTCAGTACAACAAAGTGGCCCAGGAGTTGCTGGTAGAGGGGGCTGGGCTGCTCACCTGTGCTGCTGGAAATTTAAGAAGAGAGAAGAAATGGCTAGGGTTCCAATATCCTCTCTCAGAATTGTTACATTTGGGTCTGCATGTTTGGCCTATTAAAATTTCAATACCTTGGGCCAGGAAGGTGGCTCAGTGGTAGAATGCTTGCCTTGCATGCCTGAGGCCCTGGGTTTGATTCCTCAACACTACATAAGCAAAAAGAAAAAAGCCAGAAGTGGCGCTGTGGCTCAAGTGATAGAGTGCTAGCTTTGAGCTGAAGAGCTGAGGGACAACACCCAGGCCCAGAGTTCAGGCCCCATGACCAGACTCCCCCCCAAAAAATTTCAATACCTTCCACTTGCCTTTTAAAAAATTATTATCAAGTAGTTGTACAAAGGGGTTATAATTCTATAAATCAGACTATAAGTAGAATATTTCTTGGTCAATGTCACCCCTTTCTTCATTCTCCTCTATTTTCTCTCCTCCCAACCCTTGTCTAAGTACTGTCAGACATTCCTAGTTCTTCACAGGAAGGTGAGACCAGCCAAAATGTACCCTGGGCCTGTCCACTTTGCATAAGAGGAAGATGGGCAGAAGTTGAGGAGCTTTGCCAAGATCATAGGACTGCTCATACCAGGAGCACAGATGGCCCCAGTTCAGGGCCACATTCATGTACTTCTCACACTCCCAGCTTGGGGTTATTAGCCCCATCCCACATTGGAGACCCTATTAGTCAAGAGCCTAGGGAACCTGCTAGCTTGTAACCACTTCTTAAGAGCCTACTTGAGACACTTGCCTGAGACATAAAAGAAAAATAGCATAAACACTGAGGTGCTCTCATTCCAATTTGACTTGTAAATAGGCTAAGGACTCATTCAAAGCATGTGTCCTTTGCTTCCCAGCCCCTCTCACACCACTCTCTAGCAGATGGCTGAAGTCACTTCTTTGAATAAGAACAATGACATTCTTGATATATAAAATGTAATTTGCCTTCCTTTCATTAACAAACACCTTCCCAGCAAGATCTTATAGCTCAAGTGAAGAGGAAAGTATTGCTTTTCTGTCTGTGGATTGCATAAATCTACAGTGTCCTCTAGCAGGAAGAGATAAGAATTGATGATTATAAAGTGGCACAAGATTAGTAGCACATTATCAATAAAGCTAACACTTTTCATCTTATAAGTCAAAAGTCAGGAAACACAACACAGGAAAAAGTTTTATTCTGCCCTTAGAGAAAACAAATGCATATTTGAAAAAGCAGGGAGTAGTTCCCCCAATCATTGGTTTTTACAAAGCAATGGGAGAGGCAGTTGCAAGGGTGAGGGTTGGGGGTGGGGGGTTCATTTTAGGTCCTGGGACTCATATTTAGGTTAAATTGAAGAATCAATAAATTTAAGACTATTTTACTAAACATCAAAGTTTACATTGAATTAAAGAAGTTTGTGAGGAGTAGAGGCCATTTACGGGACTAAGAAGACAAAATCAGACCAAATTTCCTTGAATCTGCTTATTGCCAATGTTTCCATTCATTCATTCATTGACATAGTCACTGTGTGACTACTATGCTCTAGGCACCATTGTATGTCCTGAGCAAGAAAATAAACAAAATACCTGGAGGTTTGTTGCTACTGTTGTCTTGTTTATTGAGACAGACTGGCCTTGGACTCAACTATCTTCCTGCCTTAGTCTTCCAAGTGCTGGGATTTGAGGCATGTGCCATCATGCCTGGCTAATACCTGAAGTTTTGTTTTGTTCTTTAAGGGAAATTGGTGAGAAAATGTGTTCAGCTGTGGAAAACTAAAACCAAAATAGAATGAAGAAAATTCTAGACTCTATTCCATTGTATAAGGCCTTTTATTGGAGCAAAAAATGCCTCTCAAAGAGAGGTAATGGCCAGCACCCCGGGGTTACAACTCCACTGCTTTTATAAGAGGGAAACACTGCTCCCTCTCTTTCCTGACCCTCCCAAGTTGGTATTTAAAAAAAAAAAAGACCCATTTCCCTGGCTAGTTATGTTCACAGAAAATGATGTTAGGATAAATATCAGTTTACATAATGTAGAGAAAGGGAGACATGACTTAAATACTGGAATCGAAATGCTGTGTGCTGGCTAAAATGTGTGAGTACTTGCGTGTTCACATGGCTGTCTTCAAGGGTACAGGAGCCTAGTTACCTCTGCAAGGATTTTTCAATTGCCTAATAATTTAGGAACATAAAAAGCCCACAGTTCTCCTACTTTCTTTCTAAATAAACATGAAAATATTCTCTTTAGCATCTTATAGTGCCTGGCTTTGGAATGTCTTGCAAATCCTTAGTTATAAAAAGGGAATGCTCTTAGCATGTTTTTTCAAGGATTTAAAGTTGCATTATTTCAACAATGAAAGAATGTCTTAAATTCAATAGAAGATACACATTAGGGAAAACCTAACTAGTGCCAGAAAGCAAACAGATTTCTTTCCTGAGCACTGAGTTTAATGGCAGTTATGACATACAGTCATCCTTTGGTATTCACCGAGGATCAGCTCCAGATCTGAAGACGGTCAAGTCCCTCATATAAAATGATGTAGTATTTACATGTAACCTACAGGCATCCTTCCATACATTTTCAATCATCTCTAGATTACTTACAGTACCTAATATAATGCAAATGTGATGTAAGTCATAGTTATACTGTATTCCTTTGGAAATGATGGTGTACATCTTTAGTATTTACGCAATTTCAAAAACAGACTTTTCTATCTTCATTTGGTTGAACTCTCAGCTGCAGGTACAGAGGTTAGAGTGCTCTGTGCTCTTCTGTGTTTAGGCAATTTTCATTCTTGTTAGATATAGAAAATTTTCTATATGAAAGCTTTAACTGTTAGTTTGCTTCAGGAACTGCTTGATTGGATTCTCTTTCTACACTCGTTTGTGCTCTACTCTCTAGGCAAAATGAAACTCTTTGGGCTCCCTCTTACAAGCTTCACTAGGTAGTGCTAGGTCTTCTTTGATCCCCTTCTCTCTCCATGTGGCTGAGCTAGAGTGTTTCAGCGAGCCCTCCTCACTTTCTCTCATTGCCTGTCCCTTGATTCTATAGGTCACATCCTTCCCCAGCCAAGAGTTTACCAACTTTGTGCTAGGTTGTAAGTTCTCTGCAGGGTGTAATTAGGTCTGTCTTATTCACTATTACTTCCTCCCTGCCATCTACACAAACTTGTCAACAGTTGGTAAATTAGCTAACGAAGGCCTCTCCTAGTCATTTAAAATATGTTGCTCTGATTTTTTTCTCTTTGCAAGGCAGGCACTCTGCCACTTGAGATATATCCTCAGCCAGTTTTGCTTTACTCATTTTTCAAATGAGGTCTCATATTTGTGCTTGGCTCAGGACCTGGGTCCTCCGATGTACACTTTCCACGCAGCTGGGATGACAAGTGCATGCCACTAGGTCCAGCTTTTTATTGATAAAATGGAATCTTGAAAATTGTTGCCAGGGCTGGCACTGAAATCATGATTCTCCTAGTCTCCACCTCTCAAGTCACTAAGATTGCAGGCAAGAGCTACCACACCTGGCTGCATTGGTTTTTCTGACAAAGCCCTTTAGCTCTAATCTAGTGCTCAGATTTAAAGGCTTGAACAAATACTACCTCAGCTGCTCAATCCCTCCTTTCTATGTACTCGTTCCTCCCTATTGGAATTTTGTTCTGTGCCATTGTATCTTGGCAGAATGTAATCTTTTTCATTTTACAGGGTCATACAGCTAGGAGTTTGCCTTGAGTCTCAGAACAGACTTTGCATTTGAACCTTTGAGCAATACTGGAATGTTAAGATTATGGTGATTCTTGGAGATGGAGGGAAAACACTTGCATAATGAGATGGGTATCTCATCTTTTGGGGGCCAGGAGCAGAATATTATAGTTTAGAAATAAAGTATCCCCTTGAAAGATAGTTACTGGGGGCATGGTTCTTAGATGGTGGCACTATTTTAGGAAGCTCTGCAAGTTTTATGGGATAAGACCTAGCTTGAAGAAGTAGATCACTAGGGCCAGCACCTTGGTGGTGTCTCCTCCCTGGCCCCTTCCTGTCCTGTTCTCTGCTTCATGTCCATCATGAGGGAACAGTGCTCCCCATCCCATTCCCCACCACCATGATGTTCCACCTTACAATGGCCCAAAAACACAGGCTGAGTGACCCTGGACTACATCTTCTAGATCTGTGAACCAAAATAAATTGTTACCCCCCAATGTTGTGTCTGACTGCTATTTGGTCACATCAATGAGAAAGCAGCATGGGATAAGAAGGGGAAGATTGGACAGAATGGGTAGGAGAGGATAGGAAATGACTCTAGGAACAGAAATGAACTGTTAGGGTTCCTCAAGGAGCAATAGAACAAGTAGATTTTATTTAAAAAGAAAAAGACTATATTAAGACAGAGCTAATACTTGAAGCACATTGCTGAGTTTCAGTGTTTGAAGTACAAGTATTTAAAGTAAAGTTCCTGACTCACAGAAGATAACAGACCCTATGAGGGCAATGCCAAGTCCCCAGGGTAAGGAGTAAATCCTACTCATGGTTCCTTAACCTGGGAGCATCATTCGCTGTCAGAGAAAAAAGGAACAGGGACCACATATAAAGAGCAAAGTCCTGGAACAAGGCAATGCTGAAATGTCCCATCTGGAAGGATCTCTTGAGTGCTCTCCTGGTCTTTCGGACCCTCTTTCAGTCATCTTTTCAGTCAAATGGCCTCCCCATATTTAACATCTGCAGCTTCCGCATAGATTGTCTTCTGCCCTCTACATGGGGTTCTAGATTCCAGTTGGGTCTCAAATGTATCACCATTTCAAATTGCAAGCAAGCCTGGAGCCTAGTGTCATCAACTCTGTCTTGCATTTTCAGCACTGAGGTTATTCCACAATGTTCTAAAACTAGGCCTAGATAGGTGAATGATGATTCTTTAAAATCCAGCTCAAATAAGCTTTCTCAGAGTTAGTAGCTCTGCTTTCCCACACAATGATAGCTTACCTCTATCAGCCTCTAGCAATGGTATGGACCAATGTGTTTATGTTTCTGCCTTACAGCATACACTCACAAATAGAAGATTGTTTTTCCTTTCCTTAAATCCCCAGTATCCTGAACTAAGCTTGCCACAAAATTAATAAATGCCTTTGGGTAAAAAATATTTTTGTGTAAATAAATGAGCAACATGGAGGAGTATGAACAGAGCAAAGAGAGCTCTCATTGGCAAGTTGGGTCCCTTGCAGTGCCTGGAGCCCAAGGACAAGGAATTATGAGACATTTCCATATTCATTCACAAATAGAAGGGATCTAGGGTGAAATGGACTCAGAATTCCATGAGTATCCAGGGTGCCAATGCCTCAAACCTGCAATCCTAGCTATTCAAGAGGCTGAGATCTAAAGGATCACAGTTCAAGGCCAGCTTGAGAAGAAAAGTTCACTAGACGCCATCTCCAAAATAACTAGCAAAAAGCTGGGTTAGAGGCATGGCTAAAGTGGCAGAGCACCAGACACGAGCCAGCAAACTAAAAAGATATGAGGGCCCTGATTTCAAAACTAGTACTGTGAAAAAATAAAAGTAAAACAAATCTCATGGGGGGTGGGGGTTAAGCTGTTTGGATACTTTGTACAAGCTAACAAAAATCAGCAGAATATAGATGAGCACTCCTGAGCAGCCTGTGTGTAAGCAGTGTCATGATTCTGGAATTCAGTAAGTGAACATGCCTCATTAGCACTGAAAGATCATGAACAGTAAATCCATTTTCTCAAAAGCAGACATGGACACAGACAGACAATGGATCTAGATAACCACCTAGCTCTTATATTGCCAGCATCTAGAGCAATCTTGGTATAAAATCAGAGAGACAGACAGACAGACAAAAAGATACAGAAAGACAAAGACAGAAATCAAAAACACATAGAGATAGGAGGTGTATTTTTGCTTTAAAAAATGATTCTATAAACACATTCTGAACATTGTGTCATACCCAGTGACTGTGGGGGAAGGGCTGGCATGTGCCCTGGGGCTGTTAGCACTCAGAACAATCTAGAAGGCAGAAAGTTCCAAGAACAAGAAAGCTGGACCTGATGGACAATCTGGAAGCAAGGATGTTGCATAGTAATAAATACTACTTTGCTGGCTTGTTTTCCTGAACCATTTTCCCTTCTCTGGTATTTTCTGGCTTTGTACAATTCCTAACAATGAGAACAATATTGTGAACCAAAACAGATCCATGAAGCACCAAACATGAGGACTGCTCAGTGAGGTCAGGCCCCATGGTTGCCTCGAAACAAAACACACAGCTAAGTGGAGACCGTGAGTCATCACTGTTAACAAAAAGACCACCCATCTGTGCACAATTGGGGAAAAAGCGGTTACTGCACAGCGCTGACTGGGGCAGATGCTTTGTCATGGGGCTTTCTCTGCAAGCAAGCCTGGAGCCTAGTGTCATCAACTCTGTCTTGCATTTTCAGCACTGAGGTTATTCCACAATGTTCTAAAACCAGGCCTAGATAGGTGAATGATGCCATTGCTTGTATTCACTCTAAAAGCCATCCA
Source organism: Dipodomys merriami (assembly GCF_024711535.1). NCBI lineage: Eukaryota > Metazoa > Chordata > Mammalia > Rodentia > Heteromyidae > Dipodomys > Dipodomys merriami. Next base: position 40,985,555 of record NW_027202270.1, on the reverse strand, counting down.
TCCAGGAATAGTAATGATGATCCTGTTGGCCAGGAAGCTCAGGTATTCAAAGTTTGATGATCACAGCATGATCCATCTAGCATTACAGGAATTCCAATAATGTCTATTACTCATGCAGAAATTGCAGTGGTGTTTAAATAAGTAATAATACATAGTATATAGTGAATACTTGCTTTCTGCCTAAGAGGGCCTTACATGTTCAACCTCAATTCTAAGAGCAATATTTTTTAATGATGCCTTTGCTATTATACCCAATTTAGAGAATGGAAAACTAAGGATTGAAAGGCTTAATTGATCAATTATTACCTACGCTTAGCCAGGGTCATCCCTCTTACTCAAGGTCACATAGTTAATAAGGGGAGGAAGAGGGATTTGAACACCAGAGCTCACACACTTAACCTTCATATCATTGGTAAAGTGCAATTCAACCTGGGCTTGTGGTGTTGATAGTTTTACCACCCAATTAATGGGGTGGACGCAAGTGCATTAAGCTCCAGCCCACAGCAATGTGTAACTAGGCTCACTATACCATGCCATTCTGAAAGGCAAGACACATTAGCAAATTGGGTTTGGAGTTCAAGTTGGGCAATGTAGCCATGAGAGCTTAAACAAAATGAAATTATCTCTAGCTCACTACATTTTGGTCCCACATTAAAAGCAATGTTGCCTGCTAAGAAAAACATTATCCACGTGTTTCTGATTCATTAACTCTCAGCTCATCCCAGTCTTGTTCTGAATACATTGACAAAATTATATCCAAAATGACTTATAAAAGCTTCCCCAAAGCCTTTTAACTCTGCCGTTCTTCAAGCTATGCCAAGAGTAAATGGAACTACATCATCTTAAACTGTTACACTAAGAAACCAAAATGTCTGCAGAGGCCAAAAGGACATTATCAGCTCTAGAAGGACTGCAAAGTGTGGGAGTATTGGGAGTTTAACCCATAAATGAGCCTTTACCACAGTTCAGAATCAGTGAAGACTGCTATGCAAACCTTTCTTTACAGATCAGATTTGAGCCCTTTTCCTTCTACACAACTACCATGAATACTTCACAGCATATAGAAGTAATGACTGACCGACACTCGTCAGGATTTCCATAACCTATCCAGTCTGTTGAATATACAACCTCTATATTGAGAGAGTCAAAGAGGGGTAATGGGACTCCCATAGGAGCATGTCCTCATGACATGTCACCTTCAAAGCATCCCAACCTCTACATCATGCAGTGTGTGTTCCTGTCTGCACTTAACCAGGGGCCGTCAGGTTGGCTGTGGCTCTGTGCTTAGGGAAACAGATCTGTCCAGGCTACCCGAGGAAACTGAGCAACCTGAGAAAGACTTTGTGATCTTAGAAGGCCAAAGCAACTTAAATCCTTAGTGGCTGTAGAAATCCTGCTGAGGTTTTCTCAACAGGATTTGAGGGAGTTAGAGAGTTGCTGAGGTTAAGGACATCTTTAATTCGTCCTTTTGGATAGAAGCACAATCCAAATATCACTGTCATTTACAGCAGGGTGCTCTCCAGAAATGAAGGCCTCCTCAGAGATTTGGGTTTCACTTTTTTTATGAGAAAGGTTCCATATGTGTTTTATAACCAACTGGCAACTTGTTTGGTGATTGTGGCAATGGCCTCTCAAGGGTCCTGACATCTTGTAAACACAGAGTGTGACATAAACAAGGCAGAGAGGGCTAATGCATTGACCTTTGTTTTGATTTTTGAAATAGAGTCTTGCTACATAGTACAGGCTGTCCTAGAACAAGTGATCTGCCTGTCTCTACCTCCTGAGTGCTGGTATTGCAGGAATGAACCCCTAGCATTGTTGATCTTCATGTTGATGTGAATTGTTCCCCAGAAATTTCAAAGTAGATGAAGTCTCTAATTTTTTGTTTGTACCAGTGGAGGGGCATAATGTTAGGGAACATTCTCATGTGGCACAACTCTTGGAGATATTTCTACATGTGATGATCATGAAGAGGGAATCTATAGCCCATAGCCAGAGTGACATGGCTTTAAACAAACTGCTTTACCTCTCCTGTATGAATTACCTATAGCTGTGTAACAACTTTTGCAAGATTAGCAGCTTAAAATAACACACATTACTGCCTCACAGTTTCTGCGGGTGAAGAGCTCACTGTAGTTAAGCTGCGTCCTCTGTTCAGGGTCTCTCTCAAGACTCTATAAGCTAGGATTTCATTTGAGGGCTCAATTGGGCAAGTACTTCATGGTCGACAGAATTTTAGGTCTTCACGGGCTGTTAAAGGTCTTGGTTTCCAAGTATACATTGACAACTTTATAAGCTTTACATATAAAGCTTATTGTGGGGATCCTAAGAGATTATCTTGTGGATGATGATGGTTTAAAGTCTCTAACGTGTTCTATATGGAGAAAGGAGTTCTATTCCTTTACACATGGACCTCTCAAAACAGTGAATGAAGCCAGCAAGAGAATCTGCTAGCTAGACAGGAGCAATAATATTAGGTAATCTAATCACAGGAGTGACATCTGTTTACATATATATATATATATATATATATATATATATATATATATATATATTTGTTGGTGGTGGTGGTCATGGGGCTTGAACTCTGGGCTTGGGCGCTGTCCTTGAGCTCTTCAGCCCAAGGCGAGCGCTCTACCACTTGAGCCATAGCGCCACTTCCGGTTTTTCTAGTGCTTTAATGGAGATAAGAGTCTCACGAACTTTCCTGCCCGGGGTGGCTTTGAACCGTGATCCTCAGATCTCAGCCTCCTGAGTAGCTAGGATTACAGGCATGAGCCACCAACGCCTGGCTACCTTTGCCATATTTTGCTGTGAACAAATCACCAGGACAGTGCATACTCAAGGGGAGAGAAAACACAGAAAATTGCCACATCTCTAAACTTGGATTTTTTTTCCCTCTGTAAGATGTCAATGATCATGTTCTCTAACCCATTAGATAGGTGAAAAATTTTGAAATACTTTTTTTAATGGTATTCTCAAATTCTTTTATTGTAAAGATGATGTAAGTCAGGTAATGAGTACATTTCTTTTTGAACAGTGTCAACTCCTCCCTCTTTTTCTCCGAGTCTTTCCCATTCTAACCCCCTTGCCCCCCAAGTTGTATAGTTCATTTCCAACATAGTCTCTAGTGAGTATCACTGCTGAATTGGTTCATCCTTTATCCCATTGTTTCTCTTTCATGCAACATTAGAAGAGTGCCTGGTACATAGTAAGTGCTTAATATACATTAGCTGCCATCATCATTTGATTTATTTTTCTTACTATTTTATTGTTATGTTCTACTTTCCCATTAAACATGAGTAAACAAGGTGTGGAAGTTACCAAGGTCAGGCATGAAACCCAAACTGACTAGCATAAATGTCACACAAAGTGGAATCCATCTGCCTCTATGGAATCCGGTCTTAGTCTACTGAAAGTTGGGGAGGAGGGGATTTTCTGGTTTAGACATGAAGAATAATGACCTCATGATCTAAATCTAGATCCCTGATAACTATAGAAATCCTCTCAAAAGCCAAGCCATTTATTGACTAATATTTGAATGATTCATCCAGATTCTATATTATTCAGATCCTAAGTTAATTTTAAAAAATAACCAGAAGCACATTGTCTGTGAGCCCCAATCCTGCCTTTACCCTGAGTGTACTTAAATGTTGTTGTCCAGCCTCCATGTGAGAAGAGAGGAGAGGCTAGAGTAGTTGTACCTCCTTTTAAGCAAGTTCACAGTACCAAAGCCCAAATCTTAAACCTGGCAGTGTTTACACATAACACATATTTATTTCCCTGAGCAGAGGATTCATGACCGGCTTTCCTCACAGAGTGTACTCCTCTAAGCATTTATGGTTTCAGAGATTAGATCAATGACCTGGCACAAAGAAACCAGTGAAAGAGTCGGGCACTCATACAAGTGATGATTAGATATTAAATAAAGAATCTCTGATGTCATCACATAAACAAAAGGCAAACATCTTCCCCTGTACACAGATGGATATGGTAAATTTGTTCCACTCTTTCCCTGTACAGATCATGAACTCCTGAAGGAAAACTACCGGGCTCCACGCACTTTGGAAACCTTGGCATTTTGCCTAATGCCAGACACAAGGCAGGTCCTCCATAAATGTTTGTTGAGTACCTTAAGAATGGGATGCTTAACTGACTGATTGTCAGAATGACTTATTGACCAATTGAGTGATGCTGTCTGAAAGGTCAAAAGTGCCGGTTTTAAATATGATCACTGTTCTCAAAATATAAACCTATTTGTTAGCTGATCAATAAAGCAAGGTTTCAAAAACAGCTGGTCAGTCATCTACATGCAAACAAATATCAAGCTAAACCTTCCCCCTCGTACAAGCATTAACTCCAAATGTACCCTGGATCATGACTTGGATGAGTTGAAGAATTCTCAGACATTTAAAAAAATTACCTATATAAGTGAAAAAAATGGATGAATGTACTATTGAGAATTCTAGGCAAATGTTCTACCACTGAGCCACCTTCCCAGCCCTATTGAGAATTCTTTTCATTTTCTCACTGAAACCTACTGTCAAAATGCAAAGAAAAGATTTGCAAATAACATATCTGACAAAGGACTTACAAGGATTTACAACCATGTATAAAGGATTCTTTAAAAAAATAACAATATGAACAAAATGCTGAAATAAGGATACAGGTTGGCCCATTGTAACAATGAGATGTACAAGACACTATGTTGAAAACAAACTTTACAACTTTCAGGGCAAGGGTGGGGATGGGAGAGAGGAGTTGGGGATGTGTGGAGGGAAGGGATGGTGGGGGAAAAACAAAGGAGGAGATAACTAAGTTTGATAGGAAATGTAGTCATTACCTTACTCATGTAATTCTAATCCCTCTGTTTAGTACTTTTACAATATAAAATATAAAAAATAGCAATATTAAAACAAAACAATTAAAGACTGGGAAAAGCTGTATCCATTTGCAAAATGGCATAAAAAGTCTGAAGCCCTTAAGAGATGGCGTACTTAGTGAGCCAATGATAACTTTGTATCACATTTTTTTGTCAGTCCTGAGGCTTGAACTCTGGGCCTGGGTGCTGACACTTACTCAGCCCTTCAGCTCAAGGTGAGCGTTCTACCACTTGCACCACAGCGCCACTTCCGAGCCAATGATAACTTTGTGTGTGTGTGTGTGTGTGTGTATGTGTGTGTGTGTGTGTGTGTGTGTGTGTGTGTGTGTGTGCATGACAATACTGGGGCTTGAAGTCAAGGCCTGGGTATTGTCCTTTAGCTTTTTTTTTTCCTCTCAAAGATGGTGCTCTATCACTTGAGCCATAGCTTTACTTCTGGCTTTTGGGTGGTTAGAGATAAGTGTGTCATGATCTTTCTTGCCTGATCTAGTTTCAAATCTCAAGCTTTATATTTCAGTCTCCTGAGTAGCTTGGATTACAGGTGTGAGCCACCAGTGCCCAGCATTGTTTTAGAAATTTTTTACAAGTGTTAATGCTCATCCAGAAAGAAATGGACAATGGACTTGAGCAGACACTTCACTGAAGATGTTAAGTACATGAAACAAGGTCAATATAAGTCAATAACAAGGTCAGCCACTAAGAAACACAAAATAAACCCATGAGGAGGCACTGATGCACATCTACCAAGATGGTTGCACAGAAAAGTATCAGCATTACTGGGTGCTGGTGAAGACACAAAATGATTGGGACATTTCTACATTGATGGTAGGAGGGCAACATATTGAACAACATCTAAGTGCTCTTCAAAAAGTTACATATACACTTGCCATGTAGGCCAACAAGCACCAACAAATAAAAACTTATGTTCAAGTATACAACGTATACAAGTATATAAATGTTTGAAGTAGCATTATTTGTAATTGTCAAAACCTGGAAACAACCCAAACACCCTTGAAGTGAGGAAGATGAAATAACTGGAATATCCAGACAATAAAATAATCCTTAGCAATAATAAAAAATAGAAACCAGCCTGTAATTCAAGCACTTGGAACTACAGGTTGCAGCAAGAGGCTGAGGCAGAAAGGTACACAAGTTTGAGGACAGACTAAGCTACAAAAGGAAATCGTAGTTGATACAAGCAACAACTTGTTAATCTTAAAGGCATTAGACAGTGTGAAATTATTCCAGGAATTCAGACACTGGGATAACTCAAATAGTAGAGTGTTTGCCTAACAAGCTCAAATTCCCAAGTTCAAATCCTAGTACTTCCAGGAGCTATCCAGAATTAAAAAGTTTCATACTGAGTTCATTTATACGACATTCTTAAAATGACACAGCCAAGGTCAAGGAGAAGAGCTCGGCATTTGCTAAGGGGTGGGATGTGATGAGGGTGTGTCTACAGCCTAACGGAATTTTTAGTAGACGGAGCTGTTCTTTAATTGCCTGAGAGGTAGGATAAGTTTATTTGTATATTAAACTCATAGAACTGTATGTCAAAGAGGAATAGAGTTGATATTGTTATATGATTAATTCAAAATAGAAAAATAAATAGAGGTATGTATCAGGTTTTACACAAATAAATTACCTTATGATAATTTCCTACATGAAATGAAGAGGTTTTCAGTTTGAAAAAAATCATGTGATGAATCAGACTCTCTAAAATATATAAATAAATAAACCTTCTTCCCTATGAGAAGGACTAGCAGCACTGGTGTCAGAAAGGATTCTCCCATGACATGGGGAACTGAGTTGAGAATGAAATTTAGAGCCCCTCTGAATGAGACAAATCTCAAAATAGGTGGAAAGACTTTAGCCCAATCCCAGTGTCTTGTGGTCATGTCTGTGCAGACAGGAAAAGTGAACAGTAATTTCTTAGCTGTGTCCCATAGTATGACAATTGCCTCTCGTTGGCTAAATAGCATCCTGCACAATGGTAATCTTTTTTGAAAGTCCTATGACCTTTAACAAACATTCAGTCAGGGGAAAAAATAATGGGCAAAACACTTAAGTTGTTCCCACATCCTCATTGCCAGTGAGTTACATCACTTTCAAAAACCAATTACAAACCAGGCATGGGTGGCTATGCCTATAATCCTAGCTACTCAGGAGGGTGAAAGCTGAGGACTGCAATGCGGAACCAATCTGGGTAGAAAGATTTGTGGGATTTTTATCTCCATGTGACCAGTAAAAAGCCAGAAGTAGAACTGTGGCTCAAGTGGTAGAGTGCCAGCCTTGAATGAAAAAGGTAAGGAACAGCACCAGGACCTGAGTTCAAACCTGAGTAGCAACACACACACACACACCACACCACACACACACACACACACACACACACACACACACACACACACTCTCACACACACACCACAGAAAAAGATCAGCTACATGGGAATAAGGAAGTCATCAGGACAGCACTGCCTGTAGACGCAAGGTTATGAGCAGGAAAAATGCCCTAGAAGTTCAGCTGGCAAAGGCATAATATTGATCAAGATGTATTGTATTCATAAACTGCTTTGTTAAATGAAAACTCCTTTGTACAACTACTTAAAGATAACTTTTTTTAAAATTATGAAAAGTTCATCCTGGAGATTCTAACATTCTTTATACTCTCTTTTTTTTCTCTGCAGATGGTAGGGTGTCAGGCAGAGCTGAGAAGGAAGCCCCTCTTGTTTAGGAGGGCTGGAAATTACTCTGCCAGTATATCTTGGATCTCAGATCCTTGATAGGGGACTGAAAGGTATGTAGGTACAATATTCCTACTAAGAGAAGGAGGAAGTTTGGGCTACTAAGTTGATGTCATTGGTTTTACCACTTATTGGATGCCTGACTGAGAAAAGTTATTTAGCCATTCTAGCTTCCTATATACAAAGAGAATAATAGTGCCTGTCTCATGGAGAGTTCATATACTGAAGCCAGTAGCACTGAATTTGCCTCTATAGTATCTATGTTTTCCTACCTACTCATCTTTACATGAGAAGCAATAAGGGGAGTTTGGTAATAATCCCTAGAATTTATATGGCAGAGTGCTATACCAAGGTGCTTTAACAGTTAAATTACAAAAAAAAAATATACTAAAAAGAAAACCTCAAAATCAGCCTTTACGAAAAGGACACAATTCACACAGAGGAACACACTTAAGAACTATCATAGAGCAAAGTCTTTAAAGTGATGGGGGAAAGAAACTGTCAACCTTGAATTCTTGAAACAGCAAAGATATCTTCAAATTTTAGGGCATAATAGACATTTTTAGGCTAATAAAGTTAGAATTTATTGTCAGCAGATCTGTAAGGTCCACAGAACTTCCTTTAATTTTAGCAAGGAATATTCTTTAGGCAGAATTAAATTATACCAGTGGAAATTTGGCTTTACAAAAATCTAAAGAATGTTAGAAGGGATAGTGAGAGAATAAGGGAGGGGGTAACAATTCTCAACAAGAAATGTACTCATTGCTTTACTCATGGAACTGTAACCCTCTGTACAGCATCTTTGAAATAAAATTAAAGTTAAAAAAATGTTAAAATGGTCAATTGTGACCAAATATGTAACACATTTTCCAAACTTTAACCTCTTTAGAAGATAATTTATGAGTCAAAAATTGGCAATGCTTTGTGGGGTTTAAAATACATAGACCATTAAGGCAGATGGCAATAATGGCACTAGAGAAAGGAAGCATACTGTTGTAGGATCATTACACCACATGTGTAAACATAACTTGTAGATGGACTCTGATAAGCTGAACATATATTATAAACCTTAAAACAACCACTACAAAAATAAAGAGAAAGGATTTAGTTAATAAAGCAGTTATAGAGATAAAATGATTAAAAGTAATCCAAAGAAAAACAGAAAAAGAGAAAAGAAAGGTCTAAGAAAAATAGAAAATGGTAGCTTTAAACCCAACCACATCAATAACTATGTGAAATGTTAATGGTCAAAAAACATTACTACTAAAAAGTGGGAGTTGGATAAAAAGCAAGATCAACTTTATACTACCTAAAATTTTATATCTAAAAATACAGATTAAAATTATGACAGCCAAGCCAGATGTGATAGTGGGCAATTGTTATCCCAACTACTCAAGAGGCAAGCCAGAAAAGAAGTTGCAAGATCCCCATTTCAAAAAAGAAAAAGAAAAACAAGGGATGGTAGGGGAAAAACAAAGAAGGAGACAACAATTCTTGCTAAGAAATGTACTCATTACCTTGCTCATGTAATTGTAACCCCTCTGTACGTATTCTCACAATAATTTACTAAAAAATAGAAAAACAAAATGGCTAGGGGCATTACTCCAGTATAGAAGGCTTGCCTGTATGTAAATATCAAATGGATAGATAAGTTACTGTATTAATATCAGCTAAAGTAGAGTTTTGAAAAATGCATATTAGAAGAGGCTTTCTTTTAAAAGGCCCGGAGCATTTCATAAACATGAAGGGATCAATATGCCAAACTCATGTAACAATCCTAAATGCATGTTCACTAATAGCCAAGCTTCAAAATGCAAGAACCAAAATGACTGATAGAAGGAGAAAGAGACAAGAGCATAATTGCAGCATGTGGGTAGTACAAGCAGCTGATGTTCAGGTTATCATCAGCATCTCTGTCACTCCACAAACAAGATGCAAGACAGAGATGTCTGTCATGTCCCCATTACTTGCCAGTGTTCTGAAAATCCTGAGCAAAATATTATAAGAAAAACAAACTAAAGGAAGATGCCTTAACCATGAGAATACAAACCATCTCTTACGAAGTGTGCTTAGCTATCATTCTACTCTCAGTCATACTAATCAGCGGCTCATTCTCAATAATATCCCTATCTATATCCCAAGAACAAATATGAATAATCCTCCAAGCATGACCACTAGTGAGAGGGACAAGATTATTATTTCTACATGATATGATTGTACACTTAAAAACAAACCAAAACACTCAGTTATTAGAATAGGGTCCAATGAGGAAGATTTTGAAAATAATTACAGTCCATAAACTTTCATGTATAGTGTCAGCAGTCAATTATAAAATATAAATGAAGAGAAGATTCAACTCATAAAACCAGTCATTTTTGAATTCCCAGAAAAAATCAGAAAGTCTTCACTAAAAATAACTTTCCTAAAAATTGGTTTTTCCCCTGTTTTCTTGGAGAGGAGGTTAGGTTTTTTTGATGGTGGGTAAAATGATGACTCTTCAGTCTCCTTACAGACCTGATTCAAGTCTGTATCTTCAATCCTTATGAAACACTATGATCTCATACCTCTCTTAGGTCCTTGCAGGAAAATTTTAGCATCTGAAGAGAGAAGCATAAAAGCTCATTCATGAAAGGATTCAGTACTTTAATCCTGATACACAGTAACCATGGAACAATGTTTAATGGACAAATGGGCAGATAGGTCAAAGAAATGAATCTCTAAACAACTTTCCAGATCTCTCAGAACTGCTCAAGATCCAGAGCAAACATTCCAAGTTTAAGGCATCAAGTTCCTCAGAATTGACAAATTCCAGGCCAAGCAGCATTGGCTCATGCCTGTAATGCCAGCTCCTCAGGAGGCTGAGATCTGAGGAACATGGGTCAAAGCCAGCCCAGGCAGAGAAATTCAAGTGAGATTTTTATCTCCAATCAGTCACCAAAAGGCCAGAAATAGCTATGGCTCAAGTGGTAGAACATCAGCCTTGAAGAAAAAGCCAAATGAGAGCCAGAAACCCTGAGCTCAGGTTCCAGTATAAACACACACAAAATAACAGGGACGAGTTCCATCTTGCACTTGATTCAAGGTTCCCTCTGGCAAAGGAATAATGGAAATAGGTAGAGAATTTTCCTTGTTGCAAGAGAGACATGTATTCCATTAAGTCTTTATTTTTCTTCAACTCTGAGAAGGAAAGTTATATCTTTCAGGCTTCATAGTTTTCTAAGTTCAACTATGGAGCTTTGGTTTTCAGTAAGGTAACTTGAAGGTACAAATCAAGCTCTGAGCTGTGCCTAAAATGTAGGGGTAGAGGAGAGACGGCAATAGTTTCTAATAGTTACTCAACACCACTTTTATTGAGAACTTATTTTGTTATTAGATGCTGTAAATGCAGCAGGGAAGTCTCCTAACCTCTTGGATTTTCCATTCCAGCACGGAGAAATAAGCAACCAATTAGCAAGTAAATAACTGAAGCAAATATTTACAGATAGTGTTGTGCATTGTATAAACACTAATAGGGTAATGAAATCTAACTAGTGATTTCATTCATGACATGTTCCCCTCTCCAGTAGCTCTTCAAGCTTATGCCTATAACCATTGTGCAATTCTCCTTTGCTTTCTCATTTCTGGGAAACTTACAGCTATTTTTATGTTGGGACCCCTAGTTGCAGACAACTCAGACTATCATTTTTCTTCTTTGTGAATATCATTCAATGATTCTCAAAACTTATGAAGGCACTTTAAGTTACTGCTATTTCAACAAGAATATATGGAAACTCTCCCCATTTGCAGGAGTACGTGAACTTCAAAGTTAGGAAACAGGAGGAATGTTTCTTGTTCACTTGGTACATTCAGAATCATTGGATGGTCAAAAGCAGTATGCTGTATCAACTGTCCAGAAACCTCACTAAACATTTTCAGCAACGTCTGGCTAAGATGGCAATATTAATCTTCTCTAGAGGGAATTACTCTTGGTGGGAGGAAGGATACTGGGACTTGAACTTAGGGCATTGCAGTCTTGCTTGGCTTTTACATTCAAGGCTGGTGTTCTACCTCTTGATCCACACTTTCACTTGTGGCTTTTTACTGGGGAATTGCAGGTAAGAGTCTCATGGGACTTTTCTGCCCAGGCCCACTTCAAACAGCAATCCTCAGATCAGCTTCCTCACTAGCTAGGATTACAGCCACCTGTGCCTGGCATTGAAGAAAATTATTCTTAAATAAACAAAAACAAAAAAAACAACTTTCTTCTAGGTCAAAAGCTATGTATATATGACCATATAACCTGATGCTAAGCAAAATGAGCCCCAAGATAAGGGAGATTTTATCTTTGTTGCTGTTCTTCTTAATGTACTTATAATGTACTATGTGATTTTTTTTTTGTTTCTTTTGTATGTTCTTTCCCCATGGTACAAACCCTGTTGTCATTGTATTTGATTCCGGTGTCCTGTATCTTGTATATACATTTTTCTAATTTCGGGAGGGGAAGAGAAATAACAAAATGCTGAAATGAGTATACAGGATGACCCATTGTAACAATGAGATGTACAAGACAGTATGTTGAAAATGAACTTTACAACTTAAGGGGGGGTAGGAGAGGGGAGGGAGGAGTTGGGGAGGTGGGAAGGAAAGGGATGGTAGGGGAAATATAAAGGAGGGTATAACAATGCTCGATAGGAAATGGACTCATTACCTTGCTAATGTAACTGTAACCCCTCTGTACAGTATCTTTACAATAATATATATATATATATATAAAGAAGATAAATCACTGAAAGATGCTACCTTATTTAACCAAATAGTGTTGATTAAAAGATTGAAATGGATGGTTAGCTAGCTGCTTTGCTTACTTGTAGAAACAATTATGTTCTCAGACTTAGGCTTCATCTCCAGAAATTAATGCTCTTTTCCCTGTGCTTCATTGATGGCTGATGAGTTTTGCAAATATTTTTTTCTATAAGAGATTAGATAATGGTTTCACTACTTCTTCTAATGAAACATTATAAATGAAAGCAAGTTACAATTCCATCTAAAAATGTCCTCAATCTAGGTCACCTAAATTCAGATGTTTTAACCTTTAAATCAACTCTATAGAATCAAATTACATTTAGAAGTACATGATTTTCTAGAGAAATTAAGTCATTTGGCATCACCTTTAGTAAGAAAGTGGTTTTAGGCCATTCTAGAAATGCCATTTCAGCAGTCATCTTCTTATCTGTAGCTGATAGATCCACTTTGTCCTAACATTGTAAATGAAAATTAACACAATTTCACAAAATCTGTTTACTTCACAGTCAGGATACATGCACATGAATACAGTTTTAATGTCAGGTTTATGTAGCTATTTTTTTTAAAAATCAAGGAAAACGAAATGATTTAAAGTAGTTTATAATTAATTCCAAAAACTTGCTCGCACCCTTTCTCCCACAAAAGGCACATTTAAAAAATACAAATTCTTCAATACTTTATTCCAAAAGCATTTTTGATTACCCTCTTAATAACTGTTAGTGCCTTCTCATCCCAATTCCCAGAATTGAGCCTGTATGACTCAAGAGACAGCTCAAACACTGGTCCCACCGGATAGATCAACTGGAGACTGTAATGGAGTGGATCTCAGCTCTAGGCCATCCCAGCTCACTTGACCCCTGTCTACCCAGAGCCAGAAAGCAGCTAGGCTGGGCCCAGCAGTGAGGGAATGAAGTGCATCGATTGCTTGTGATTATTAGCTGGAGTGGGATGAGCCTCCTCCTTATTATGCAGATTAGCGGAGCTCTCAGTCCCAGCATATTGTGCAGATGCGGGCTAGCAGCTGCTCCTACAGATGGCAAGTACACAACTCCATTAGGATGGATCTATTGTCTGCTCCTGGCTGGCGCAGAGGCTGCGCTCAGACTCGGCAAAGAGAAATCGTTTCACGGCGAGATGTAAAGGCGCACTCGCGCTCTTAAAAATCTGCACCCAGGAGACTCTTTACACAGCAGGGCCCACAGTGTTCAAATTAGAAATCTACCCTAAATAAGGATTTTCATATGTCACAATTAAGCTTGTGTATTTTTTAAAGCAGATTAACCATTAAAACTGAGTAGGATAATTCAAATTTTGCAATGCCACACTATTAAATATTCAGATTAAATCCAAATCCTAAGAGATTCATTCAGAAATCTGCATGATGCTTAGTTCTCTTGGGACCTTGTGTTTTGTCAGTACCCTATTAAAGAGGCAAGTTTATCTTCCATAACCTCAAAATGCAATAAGGTACCCAGTTCCCCTATTAAGATGCTTGTTTAGGATATTGTTTATCCTAAAGAGCATCAAAGCAGTTAATTCAAGCTAGTCTGGTGTGAAAGTATGTATTCAAGAATCCCCTCTTTTAAAAAATAATCTTAGAATCATTAGTAACTAAATAGCATCACATACTGTATAATTTAATTACTAATTGAAAATGTTAAACTGGGTAAAGGGCAGTTCAGGTTTGATTTTTACCCTATGTTTGCCTAAATCTTCCTGCCATGTTTAACCAAGGAAAAGAACCTTGGTCAAATGAAGCCACAGGAACTGGAATGTTCAGAATTGGAGGGGACTGCCCAGGATGTTAGAGACCATAATTTAAACTTCTTATCAAAATAACCACGCTCAGCTGGGAGTCCATGGCTCACACCTATAATCTTAGCTACTTAGGAGGCTGAGATCCGAGAGTCACGATCCAAAGCCAGCCCAGGTAGGAAAGTCTGTAAGATTCTTATCTCCCCAATTAGCCACCAAGAAGCTGGAGTGGAGCTGTGGTTCAAGTGGTAGAGAATCAGCCTTGAGTGAAAAAGCTAAGAGACAGAACCCACACCCTGAGTTGAACCCCTCCCCACACATATATGCATATACATGATGCTATGTTAAGTATAAAGGTTTAAAAAAGTCAAGTATAGAAAGTAAAGTGAAGTTAGAAGAGTCAAGTGTAGAAAGGAAAATGGTGACCTACTCATTACTCAGTCTAATCAATGCAGAAGTGCCATGAAATAATTTAAAAGCGTACTTAAGAAATGCCCATAATAGATACCCATAATATGAGAAGAGAGATGATAAAGTAGATTGCTCTATAATCATGTTTTTCAAGGTCTTTTAGATCCTCAACTATATAAATATATGTCCTATCATAAACCAAAGCACACATACATATGCATATCCATGTGTGTATGTGTATATACCTACACAAATTTTGTAAACTTTTCAACTCATTATATATGCTGGTATTTTCTATTTTATTACTCTTCTTGTTGGTCTTGACATTAAGTGTATTTCATGGCTACATTTATAAAGTTACTATTTTAGTAACTAAGCTGGTGATATAAGAAGAAAATGAACTGTGGACATATCAACATCAGTGAGAAAAGTGAAAAGGACCCTACTTCAATTTGCCAGAGTGGAACAACACGAATGCTTTTCAGGGTTTGACAGAAAGACAATCACAGAAAAACTGCCTTCTTCCTCCAGAATGAGTCATGTAGAAGGGCAATGGCTGAAAGCAGCATCAGGCCTGTCCTAAACAGATATCAGGATGATCTGGTGAGAATTATGTCCCTGAAATTCATACTCAGTGTCCGTTAAATCAAAAATAACTTCCTCACGTGTCTGCTAGAAAACCGCAATGGAGAGTTAGGTAAACAGAACCCCTGAACCCAGGGCTGAAAATTGATTGCTATTCTGAAGAGGATCCAGAAAGACAGCCCAATTATAACCAAGATCTCCAAAATCATGAAATTTCTAGAAGCCCAACCACTACTAAGTAAGTGAATGCAGCAGGTGTAAGCTCTGTGACAGCATCAGTCAGGAATTCAAGAGCAATATACTTACACAGCAGATTTTAACCCCTGTTTTCACTGTATTTGATATTGGTATAATTTGGGGAGGGAAGGGGAAAAAAACAAATTGTTTAAATAGGGATACAGGTGGACCCATTGCAACAATGAGATGTACAAGCTGCTATGTCAAAAAAAAAGAACTTTACGACTTTGGCAGGGGGTGGAGGGGGTAATAGTCTTGGAGATGGAGATGGGAGGGCAGGGATGGTAGAGGAAAAACAAAGGAGGAGGCAACAATGCTTGATAAGAAATGTACTCATTACCTTGCTCATGTAATTGTAACCCCTCTCTACAGTATTTTCACAATTTAAAAACTTATTAAAAAAAAGAAATTACAATTATGCAAAGTAAATGTCATCAATACATGAACATCAGAGCTAGAGTGCAACTTGCCCTGTGACCCCATTTCAGTTCAGCACACATTGTTTATTAAAACCCAATACATTTTCCATCCATAGCACATTGTGCACTATCTGACATGGAGCAGGCAGTCAATGCACATCTGATGAGTGGATGTGTCAGCCCCTGAAAGAATGCATGTGGCATGGCATGTAAATGAACGATTACATCACAAGTTAAAAATTGAACTATATAGTCAGCCAAACATATACTGGAAAGTTAAGAGTTAAACATTTTTGATATGTGTGTGTGTGCGCACATGTGTGCACGTGCTTGAACTATGGCTTGAAGTTAGAACTTTGCATTCTTACTTGGCCTTTTTGCTCAAGACTGGCACTCTACCAGTTGAGCCACAACTTCACTCTGGATTTTTGCTGGTTAATTAGAGATAAGAGTCTCAGGAACTTCTCTGCCTGGATTGGCCTCCCAAATAGCTAGGAATCTAGGTGTAAGCCACTAGTGCCCATCTTTGAAATGATTTTAAAGAGTAAACAGCAGAAGGATGAACATCCTAAGGAAAAAGCTGAATGTACAAAGACATGGATATGTAAAACATCAATATAACAGCAAGTAGTGCCTTGTGACCAGAAAAGTGTCTCATAGCTGAAGACAGTGGGGCCAAGGATAGACAGCAGGGTAGAGAGGAAATCCAGGGTCAGGTTATAGGGGGTCTTGATTATGTCATGCCAAAGAGGAGCATAAACTTAAAGTTGCAAAAGAGTTTTCAACAAAAAGGAGACATTAGATTTGTTTCAAATTCTCTAAGTTACGTAAATAGAGCCCATTGAGTTACATACTATAACTTCTTTAAGTACACTTACTCTCCTTTCTGGCAATCGTCAGCCCTTGTGTCTGTTGTCTGACCTTTTATAAGATACCATTAAAGCTAAGAGCACTTGTTTCCCCTCTGGGGATATGGGGCTATGCTTTCTGGATCTTGAATTCCAGAGTCCATGAAGCAAAGATTTGCTTCTAAGTGATAGCAGTGTTATTCAACCTACCTTCCTAGCAAACAGGCTACGCAAGGCAGGCCATGGCTTGACCAACACGTTGCTGTTGAGGCAGGATGAAGAGTCATCCATTTCAAGCATTTGCAAATGAATTTCCAATGTCTGTGTGATGACCCACTAGTGCCTAGCTTCTTCAGTGTCTTAACAATACAGTTGCCACTGATTGGCTCTATTTAGCAACTGTACCTCCAAATTTTTGGTGCCTCTACTCACACACATTTTCTATCTCTTGGTACCCTTCTTCTTTCTATTTGTTGAAATTCTTTCTTCTTTGACTCATAATACTCAAGCACATTCTTGTGTGTGTGTGTGTGTGTGTGTGTGTGTGTGTGTGTGTGTGTGTGTGTGTGTGTGTGTGTGTCTGCTGGTCCTCAGGCTTGAACACAGGACCTAGGCACTGTCCTTGACATTTTTTGATCAAGGCTAATGGTCTACAACTTAAGTCACAGCTCCACTTCTGGATTTTGTGGTTAGTTGGAAATGAGTCTCAACAGATTTTCCTGCCTAGGCTAGTTTAGATCACAATCCTCAAATCCCAGCTTCCTGAATAGCTAGCATGACAAGTGTGAGCCACTAGTGCCCAGCTCCATCATTCTTATTTTTGCTTTGATTTGAGCACATTGGTCACCCCCTTGGATTGTAATCTTTTTTTCCCCCCGGTCATGGGGCTTGAACTCTGGTTCTGGGTGCTATCTCTCAGCTCTTCAGCTCAAGGCTAATGCTCTCACTTGAGCCACAGCATCACTTCCGGCTTTTTCTGTTTATGTGGTGCTGAGGAATTGAATCCATGCATGCAAGGCAAGCACTCCAACACTGAGCTACCTTCCCAGCCCTGGATTGTAATCTTTGAGGGCAGAAATAGGAGTGATTCAGGTCAAAACTTCCTAAGATCCAGAATCACAACAAATCAGAGAAAGGCTGGATACATGGCAAAGAACATATCTAGAAAGATAAATAGAAAGCCTAAAGAATGGAGAAGATATTTAATAGCTATACATCAGACAAGGGCCCCATATCTAAAAATATAATTAGAGCTCAAAAAATTAACCCCCCCCAAAAAAATCCTCAAACAACCCAATTAATAAATGGGCTAAAGATGTAAAGAGAGACTTCTCAGAAGAAGAATAACCAATAGACACCTGAAGAAATGTTCAACATCATTGGCCATAAAAGAAGTGCAAATCAAAACAACATTGAAATTTCACCTCACCCCAGTTAGAATAGCCATTATCAAGAAAGCTAACACTAACAGATGCTGTCAGGGATGTGGCCAAAACAGAATGCTACTACACTGTTGGTAGAAATGTAAACCACTCTGGAAAGCAGTATGGAGGTTCCTCAAAAGCTGAACATAGAGCTTCCCTATGACCCAGCAATCATACTCCTAGGCATTTATCCCATTGACCACAAACCAGGCTACACTAAAGCTACCAGCACAACCATGTTCATTGCAGTATTGTTTACCATAGCCAAGATATGAAATCAACCCAGATGCCCCTCAGTGGATGAATGGATCAAGAAAATAAAGAATATATGCATATATATATGGAATATATGTATATGTGTGTATGTTATGTATATATGTATATACATACATACACACACATATATATGGAATATATGTATATGTGTGTATGTTATGTATATATGTATATACATACACACACACACATATATATATATATATATATACAGAGAGAGAGAGAGAGAGAGAGAGAGAGAGAGAGAGAATGATATTACCCCATCTGTAAGGAAATGGAAAGACTTGGAAAAAATTCTATTATGTGAAGTAAGCCAGACCCAAAGAACCAGGTTTCATGGTTTCTCCCATTTGTAGTAATTAGAATGTGCCTATAAATCTATAAGTAAACTAAAGATGTTTATTTTATTCAAGATAAATTCTTAGATGGCATTATGCACACCTATTTTTATATTTGATTTCTTTTTTTAGTATTGCTCATCAAGAAAATTCATATGACTTTTGAGAATATTTTGGTTATTTGAAGAAATGAAGATCTACTTTTCCAGCTAATAATCTTTCATTTTCTAATTTTCACTATTTTCCAGAAATTTGCAAAATACTTGATGCATATATCTGCTGTGGATGAAATAGAGTTAATCCCCATAGAAGATTTATTAATTCTTGTTTTGTGGTATTGGGATTTGAACATAGGACCTCATACTTGTTAAACAGGCCTCTCCACCAGCCTTTTGCTATGCCCCTGTGACTATTTTCAAAAATTTTCTGCCTATACCTATAAGTTTCAGTGTTTTTCCTACTCCCTTTTGCAGTAATTTCAAAGATACAGGTCTGACACTGAGGTCTTTGATCCACTTTGAGTTGGTATTAGTGTATGGTATACATATCAGCCTTGAAGTTGAAAATACATGCTTCTTTATGTGAAGAATATTCCATCCATGTAAACATGGTTAAACAGCATATACTTTGCATACTTCCTTACTTATTGAATAAATGGGTGGACTTTTGCACCCAAACTGTGTACCTATACATGTATAATGAAAACCTACCTTCAATTGCTTTAAAACTCTATTCTAGGTCTTTTATGAAAGATTCTTAAGCCCCATTTATTATTCTAGCTTTCAAAACCCATCACTGAGCCCTCACACATGGAAATAAATTCAACTTTAGAGTAAGCTACAGCTAGGAAAGATGACAGCACAAAGAGAAAACTCCTTGCATCTCCCAGAACTTTGTGTTCTGGGTAAGAAACTGAAACGATGTGAATAGAGTTTCCCAGTTTGGGGAACTATAGTGAGAATAAATTATTACAGAGAGAACTGGTGACTATTTCATATGCTGATAAGCCCATATTCCATTTCAGTGTCATGCTTAGGAAATAAATGAGATTAATACATTTGTTTACTGGCATGTATGCAACTGTTTATAAAATATATGTATAAAATGCTGTTTACAAAACACAAATGAGAAGCAATTGTATAGTGGTGTTATTTGGATAGTTTTAGTGCTTGCTAATGAATAGCTCACCAAGTACTGCCAAGGTACTATAGGTAGTAGAGACAAAGGCTAAGGCTCCAGATGCCCAGCTCTTCTATAAACTCACTCAACGTAGTATCATGTACATGAGTGGAGAAGTTAATTCAGGATTTGGGGATGTGTGAAATACACAAGGATCACTTGAAAGTTCATTAAGATCCTCTTCCTCATTCTCTGTATCAGTCTCCCTGCTTCTCCTTACCTCTCTCTCTCTCTCTCTCTCTCTCTCTCTCTCTCTCTCTCTCTCTCTCTCTCTCTCTCTCTCTCTCTCTCTCTCTCTCTCTCTCTCACACACACACACACAGCTTTCAGACAATCAATATGTCCTCCATATGAGCACCAACTTCAAGCATGACTTGATGACTTAGTGCCTGCTCTGGAGAAGCAGGTGCTCCACTTCCCCCATCTTTGCTCTGTGACAGTTTCTATGTCTCATGTGTCATCGCCAGCCTGACACATGTATACCATCCCCCTTAATAACCCAGGGAGCTTTTGGGTCAGAGGTTCCCTTCAAATGACTGACAGCCAGGGAGGCGCCATACCTGCAATAGAACCATCAGTTGCAGTGAGAAGACAGGGCCCCATGGGGAATTTTTTCTCTCCCAACAAAGAACCTTTGCTCAGCATGACCTGCCTTGAAGAAAGCTTCCAACAAGGTCCTTCCTTTTCCACTGCAAATTCTGCCTTGAATCAAGCTCTCTCAGCCACTTGCAATTGCTGTAAATCAATTTCCAAGCAGAAATTCACTATGTAAATTATGCATAAGCCAAGATGAGTAAGGAGATGACAGGCTGCCCTTCCTGCCTCCTGTCATGTGGGGTCTCCTCTTTCTTCTTCCACAAAGCCCCAAGAGGTTAAAAGATGACTCAGACTCACAGAATTCTAAGATTGGAGGTGACCTCAAAAGATTATCCAAGCCCTCTCTCTGCCATTACCTACAACTACAACTCCTCTTACACTCTTGGTAGATTGGGATGTTACAATCTTGGTAGATTGGTTTTAATATAACCAAAATGTCAGTGTAACCATTTGCAATGAGAAATACAATTATCCAAGGAATCAGATATTTTAATTCTAATTACCAACCCACTCTGGATAAACACCCCATCTTACGATTTCTTTTGATAGGTTACAGTTTGGTATGTATTGTTCTTTTTCAGAAAAATATCTTGGTATGGAGAATTTAGCTTCAGCCTGTGAATTATTTATTCCTTTCTCCCAGCCCCCTGCTTGGTTGGGACATCCAGGTTCTTCATTTCCAGGTAAAATGAAGTGGTACGTGGGCTGGCCTGGGCTTTTACATAGATCATGAGCAGGGCAGGGTTAAAGCTCTGCCTTAAGTGAGATATCTTGAATCATGTCAGTCTAAAAAGATCAGCAACCTGCTGCTGGAAGAAAACACTCAGCCTGTAGAAACAAGAATCACAAAGGGTCAAAGCTCATGGGCCTTCCTGTGGCATTCAGATTCCCTGTCTTTGATGATTTCCAGGAAGGTTCCACAGCAGCAGCTAAATGTGTCATAAAGAACCTGTTTGGCCACCATGGTCATTAGAGTCAATGGACAAGAAGTCTTACTGGAAAAAAAAAGAAAGAAATTTTTCCTCATTGCCCGCCTAGAGCTAGTGGAAGAAATGGAGACAAGGCTTGTTATACTAAGTGAAAGAAGCCAGACACCAAATGCCACATGGTGCATGTTCCATTTTTATGGAATATTCAGAAGAGGCAAATCCACAGAGATAAAAACAGGTTTGTGGGCTATACTAGACCTCAAATATATATAACAGAAATTTACATAGATGTATATATAGAAAATCATGAAACTAGCTGTGGGATTGTTTAGGGGGACAATGAAGAGAGGAAGAGGGAATGAGAATGGTAGGAGACAAATATACCAAAATACATAGGAAGATGGTATAATGAAAGTCATTAGTAAGGAAATAGTATAGACTGGAAAAGAGCAATAGATGAGGTTAATTTGTATAAATTATAATGAATACACATGTGAATTATCATGGTGAAAACCCTTTGTACAACTAATATATGCTGGAAGGGGGGGAAATCACAAGAAATAAAACTGGCTATGTTAGAAGTGAGCCAGTAGAGTGAAGGAGAGTTAAGTAGAGTCAATGTACTCTATACATTTGCATGAAAAGAGAACAATGAGACCTGCTGACAAGGTTTTAATAAGTTTAAAAAAAAACACTAAGCTCTCTCTTTTCTAGCTCTCTCTCAGCTCTTTCCTTCTCAGCTTTTTCATAGCTCTTTCTCTCTCTCTCTCTCCCAGCTCTTTCCCAGGCCTTTCCCCACCGCGTGGAGGACCAAGATGGCCTGGTGCCAGCCGGAATGATGAATAAACCTACCCCTTGCCTGAATACCACATGCATGCTGCTGTTCTTACTCGACTACCTCTTTTTAAAAACCTAACATAAATAGTGCCATGACTTGGATAAAGGACTTAAAGTCAGGATAGGTGGGATTCCTCTCCGGTTTTTTCCTCTTTTTTCTTTTTTGTTTGTTTTTCCTTTTTTGCTCTGAGGAATACCCACAGTTCTGACGGCCTTTTGCAATGGTCTGTCTGCTGCGGACACAGGGCATCGATACCATTACTGGTCTTCACGTCCACGTCCACACCATTTCTCTACTCTGGTGAGTGAAGCTACTCTCTATGGCTCTCTGTCACTCAGTCTCTGTCCAGACGTGGCGCCACGCCAGAGAGCTCCTACAGCCTTAGCTGAAAGGCTGGTCACCTCTGAAGCCGAGGACGCTTGGCTTTGGGAGCTTGGCCATTTCTCTCTAGAGGGCTCTGGGGGAAGTCGGGACACTGCTCCTGCCTGGTCAGCTCTCCTTCACTCACCAGACTGACTCTCCTACACATTTAAAGGGGTACTACAAGTCTATTTTTATGCCATTCAGTTTTAGACAGTTTTTGCCTCTGCAATGGTACATGGGCAGAAGTCTGTTTACTTTTAGGCTCTCTTTGCTCTCTGCTAATCATCTCCAACTTTCTCTCTGTTTTTTTCTACAGCTTTTTGGCTTGTGCCCTGAAGAGTGTGAGGCAGGCTGGGTCCCGGGGACCCCCCTCTAGGTTCCCTCTCAAAGGCTAGCCAATGTAGGCTTGATCTATTTGTTCAGGGTTTCTTTGCATTTTTTCAGAAATTCACCATCTTGAATTCTCCATCTTGGCCACATGGTGGGTTAAGGGTTTGGCCCCATCTGACCCTTAACCTTCCACCAAGCTTACTACTCCATCCAGCTATTCTAAGGAGCCTTGCTCTTTTCACAGGCCCTGGTAACTGAGGCCCAACCATGTGATGTGCTTTGTTAGCAAAGATGTCTAAACGTTGTCAAACTTTAGGTTTTGAGTTTTGCCTTTTTTGTTTTGTGTTGTGTATTCTACTGACTACATGGTTCTAAAATACTGGGCATATCTGTGCTAAAATTCTCATCACATCTAATGAGTTTTGTCATTTCAGAATATTTGTTGACAATTCTTGATAAAGACCAGGTAAGCTCTACTTATTCTATTTGATCTCCTTGTTGCTTTAATTGGAAATAATAAAGGGCTTTTGTGGCAAAGATTTCAGTTCAAAGCCAACCCGGGCTGAAAAATCCCTAAGACTCCATCTTCCAACTAACCTGCAAAGAGCCAGGCTGGAAGCATGGCTCAAGACTCTTATCTCTGGGGGGGGGGCACGGGGAGGATTGGGTGGAGGGGTGGGGGGAGGATGAGAAGGGATGGGAAGGGGAAACAAAGGAGGAGGCTACAATGCTTGATAAGAAATGTACTCATTATCTTGCCCATGTAATTGTAACCCCTCTGTACAGTATTTTCACAATAAAAAATAAATAAAAATTAAAAAAATAAATTAACATGCTACAAGTAAAAATAAAAAAACATTGTAGCATTAACAATTATGTGCCCTGTAAAAAAAAAAAAAGACTCTTATCTCTAACCAGCCAAACACTGGAAGTGCTATTGTAACTCAACATGGTAGAGCACTAGCCTTGAGCAGAAGTGCTCAGGGACAATGCCCAGGTCTTGAGTTCAATCCTCCTTGAATACCAACTGGGACAAGCCATCCTAGCAACAAGCACCTAGACTCAGCCAGTCTGGGGAACAAGGGAACATGACAGGAGTAAGAGGAGATGATGTCACATCAGCTACTTTGTGCCTGCCCTTTCAAAGTTAACCAGAGCCGGGAGTCAGTGGAAGTAAGAAGCCTGCCCATCCAATGTCTATACCTGTCTACCTATAAACTGAACAGGAATTTATACCTTGCCTTAGTCACCTGACTTCTCTACCTAGTCGCCAGATGTCAGAAGTAGCTAGGGACATTTCTACCAACATTTTCAGCCCCAAATCCTTCCTCTTGCCTTTATTTGCTCTCTAGTATTTTTTTTCCAGCCCTTCAATGCTCATGAGACTTCTCCAGACTTCATCTAAGAGCTCACACAACCAAGGGACAGCTGCTGCTCACTGTCTTCTCTGGGAAGGAACCAAATTCCAGCCTTTTACCCCTATTGTCGATGCCCCTTGTCAGCAGGAAGTAGCCAAAGAGAATCCACGCCCTATTTCATGATTATTAAAAGGCTGGAATGTAAGGTCTGCTCCTGGATGGCTAGCAGACTCCACCCTCCTCGCAGCAAAGTCTCCACCCAGTACCTGTGTTACCTAGGCAACTGGGACACCTGGAAGAGGTCACATCTGCATCTGCTGAGGTCACATCTGAATTTGATGTGGCCACATCTTTCTCCACTCATCCCCTAGATAAGGCCTAGCCCAGGCCCAGAGGCCCTTTCTCTGCTCTTTTTTAGCTCTCTCTCAGCTCTTTTCTTCTCAGCTCTTTCACAGCTCTTTCTCTCTCTCTCTCTCCCAGCTCTCTTTCCCAGGCCTTTCCCCACCACGTGGAGGACCAAGATGGCCTGGTGCCAGCGGGAACGATAAATAAACCTACCCCTTACCTGAAAAAAAAAAAAAACACTAAAACACGAGGGGGAAGAAAGCATATTAGTAACTACCAGAGGACGGAGCAGGGGAAGAATGAAAATTTCTATGTGTATAAAGTTTCTTTCTGGGGTGATAAAAATATTCCAAAACTAGAGATAGCTAAATACCATTATTCATTCACTAATTGCTATTCATGGTAAATGTAATGCTATATGTATTTTATCACAATTTTTAGAAGGATATGACTATGTATTTTAAGACAGAAATTCTCTCCACTGCCTGTTCTCCTCTTATATAGCCAGTGGAGTTCAGGAGAGAAGATAACAGGGATAGAAGTGAAAAAGGAGCCTCAGCAGCTCTGAGCCTCTCCCATGTCCAGGATAATACCAAGCAGGTATCTAACTCAACTATCTAACACCATCCAAGGGCCTACTCATTAGTTTTGAAAAGTTAAATAGGGACTAAAATCCAGCTCCATATCCCCTACTACACAACTTTTGAGCACCATGTCAATAACATTGCCAGTATGTGTGTCAGTGTCAGGAGTCCCCCATGTATCCTCTGCTTCCATCATTACAAGTCTGCGCATCAGAAGCCATTCTCTTCCTTAATTTCCAGGTGAGGGGCCCTAAACTGAGAAGGGCTCATGAAGCTGTCTCAAATAACACAGGCATTAAGCACACAGTGAAGACTCTATAGCTCCTGTTTCCTCATTTTTAAGATAAGGAGACTAGTAACTGCCTTGCAAGATCTTCACTAGGATTATAGATGCATTATAGAATGTCACTATGTACCACTGTGAAGGGCGCTGAGCGATGCTCCCTAAATGGCAGCTGAAATGAGTGATTAACCTCACAAGACCCCTATGAGGGAGGTCCAGTGGCTGCTTAGCAATAGGACTATAACTGTAACTCAGCTGAGAAGCTTCCAATCAAAGGCCATCTGATGCTGTTCAGAAGGAAATACCTGTTGACAATTTATCACCACAAAAATAATCAGAACATCATATACAAGTACAGAGCAGAAGGTAAATGTCTTATTGGAAAGCAGGGCTCCAAATAGAGAAGAAAATATGAAAGACAGTTGTTCTCCTCTGATTGGTTAGAAATGCTTCCTTATGTTGTTACCTACTACTACAGAAGAGTTCTAGAGAAATAATGGTCCAACAGCCCAGGTGCTACCACAGTAGCACAAAACTTGGTAGTGATAAGATGGTGATGGTAATGAGAACCAGTGTTGTGCACTTAACACAACCACATAGTAGACTAAGTATTTCTCACATACTTACAAATAGGTATGAAGTAGTTATTCAGGTCCCTATTTGCTGGTGATAACATTGGAACCCTGGATCACACAGCAGAGATTGGAACTCAAGCCTACCAGAGTACAAAACGCTCTTAAAGAATATGTTACTTCCAATGAGGGAGATTATTAGTAGTTGCCATGGCTGCTTCTAGCACCAAGAAAAGTAGGCTCAGGAAACATCAATATCTACCCGTGTATTAGTATTTGTCAAAGAAAAACAATAGGATAAAGTGCCCTAGGCAGAATATTAAGCAGAAAATTCCTCTAAAGGCTGAGTGCTGGTGGCTCATGCCTATAATCTTAACTACTCAGGAAGCTGAGTTTATAAGGGTTATGATTCAAAGCCAACCAGGATGGGAAAGTCTGTGAGACTCATCTCCAGTTAATCACCACAACACTAGAAGGGGAGCTGTGACTCAAGTGATTAGAGCACCAGCCTAAATAAAAATGTTAAGGGTCAGCATCCACACCCTGAGTTCAAGCCCCAATATCATCACACACATGCAAAAATTCCTCTGTAGCCGGGCACTGGTGGCTCACGCCTGTAATCCTAGCTACTCAGGAGGCTGAGATCTGAGGATCACGGTTCAAAGCCAGCCCGGGCAGGAGAGACCGAGAGACTCCTATCTCCAATAAACCACCAGAAAACCGGAAGTGGCGCTGTAGCTCAAGTGGTAGAGCGCTTGCCTTGAGCTGAAGAGCTGAGGGACAGCGCCCAGGCCCAGAGTTCAAGCCCCACGGCCGACAAAAATAAAAATAAAAAAATAAAAATAAAAAAAATAAAAAAAATTCCTCTGTAATAGACTTTACTCATTTCATCCCATCACCAAAAGCAAAGACTTAAAGTCCATGTCAGGCCCAAAGGTGCAAATCTTACTTGTTGACAATTCTACTCTGACACTCACCTTAGGGTGAATCTTCAGCTTTCTAGATTTAGGAATAGCTAGAGAAAAACTTTGTATACTCATAGGCCATGGTGGTGCTCTGGATATGACTGAAAACCTAAAGAGCCACAGGTAGAATACAGTTCTTAAAAACTGTATAGGCCACTTTTAGCAACAAGTATACAAAAACTCTTCTGTATCCAAAGATGTCTAGTGAAGGGAATTCATGTTTTCTAATCAGATTCACTGTTTAGTCAACACACCATCAACAGCTTGTCTGCAAACACAGCTATGAAAAAATATTTGTGACCACATGGCATCTTAATAGGCTGGAAGTAGTTACTGGATTTAACTACCTGAAAACAGTATAACACTACATATATCTGGATAATGACAGAAAAACCAATAGGTATGTTAACCTATTTCATGGATCTAAAAGGTTTTTTTTGCATAACATCTCAAATGCAGTCCTACCAAAGCTAGGCTGCTCCTGTGAGAACAGTACAAGCACCAGCATTCATAATCCATGCCACTCATAAGAAAATCTGGGATGACAGTGGAACACTTCTTAAAGTGTTATCATCAATGTTCTTAGTAGCCCAGAAGAAAGTGCTATTTAGAAAAACATAACTGCAGACAGCTCTGAATAATTCTTAATAGTTAGATGTCAAATGGGAAATTTTAACCACTTTATTTCTCTTATTTTTCACATATATAGGATTCACATGCTTTTTAAAAACAATGTCTAAATACGTATTTTTAAGAACTTTTTAAAGTTAACTTTAATTGATTGTCATAATTTAGCTATCAGCATTTAATCATTAACATCTTAGACTCAATGGAACATAAAATTTATTTTCAAAAATAAAACAACTCAGACCAGGCACTGGTGGCTCACACCTGTAATTCTAGCTACTCAGGGAACTGAGATCTGAGGATTGCAGTTCAAAGCCAGCTTGGGCAGGAAAGATTATGAAACTCTTTATTTCCAATTAACTACAAAAACCAAAACCAGAAGTGTTGAAGTGAAAAAAAGAAAGAAAAGGAAAAGAAAAGGAGGGAAAGAACCCAGACCTGTAGTTATTAAAGCAGATATAATTTTCTCTTGTACTACAAATATCAAAGTTAAAATTCACAGTAATACTTTGTTATAATGTACACTAGCTGAAAATAGCATAAAATTCAGAAAATGATACAGAGTGAATTATTTGTTGCTTCTCAAACTCTATACTTTAAATTGAAAGAAAAAAACTAAAAAAAATCCTCAAAATGGGTAATATTGCAAACTATTAAGCACTAAAATAGACATTGTATCTTGTTTTACTCCCATGAACTCACTAAGCTTTGGTTTCTTGTTTGAAAATAGATTGAAAGCATTGAGAATATGAGAGTGAGAATATGAGAATTGAATGGTTGACATATAAAATGCTAAGTAAAAAGACCCCCATGGTAGGAATAAAATAATTTATAAATGTACTATTCTGAACATAGCTTTATGATCCTTTTACATTCTGGCTGGACACTCAATAAATATTTGTTAGTAAAAGTTTTAAAATAAAAATACTACTAAAGTATCATACTTCCATCATTTAAAAAACAATCTTTTCCCAGAAACTAATTCTATTAAAATATTATTTTAAAACCCACAGAATGAAAAGTAGATCATTTTCAGAGGTTTGAACCAGGAACAGGAATGAAATAGGAAGACTGTTTTCTTTGATGCTGTAGCAGTTTGAAGGTCTAATGGTTCAGAGCTACGAACAAAAAGATGCAGCCTGGGAGATTTTCTTCATGATCAGGGTGTTAAGGTAGGGGTGGAAGGGCAGAGAAAAAGGAAAAGACTGCAGTTAACTTTAATTCACGGCCCAACTTCAGCTTTTCAGGAAGCAAATTCTGTCTTCCTATACACATGCACAAATACATTTTTTTAAGATCTTGGAAATATTTAGTCAAATGGGTCTTAAATATCAGTCCTCTGGTGGGGAAGAAAAAGGGCACCATATACAATCCTTTTTCTGCTTTGGTTCAGACTTGTGTAAGAAAATAAGCTTAAAAATAAAAGATAATATAATTGTAATCTACTCTCCAAAGGAAAAAAAATGTTAAAATCTTTCCCTTACATCAAAATGTGAAACGTCTTAAGACATAGTTTGGGTTTCAGAAGCTTGAAGCCAACTTTTTACAAATCACCAAAATATAGTATGCTCGGTGCATGTTACTTCATAAACATACGTTTTTGTGGTGGGAGCACTTTTTGCAAATATTCCACATTTACATTACAACATGCCTTGAGGAAGTAGGTACTAAACACTAAATCACAGATCGAATCCCATAGATTTTAAGGACACAGCAAGGTCAAGTGAAGAGCACTAGGGAGAATAGAAGTCTACGTCTTCTTCCAGCCATTTCCTGAACCAGCTGGATAGCCCTAAACAAGGACTTGCCTTGTCTGAATCTGTTTCTTCATTTGGACTTAAGAATCTCTAAGTCCTTTCCAACTCTAATGTTTTGGCCATAATTTGGATTTTACCCAAGGTGACCTTAATGTTGATGACAAGAACAGGGAATAGTCTTTAGGATTCCTGTCATTTCATTGTTACCTCCTTTTACACTTGAAAATATACAAAAGCCCAGTATGCACTGAGCATACACATCCACATATGTGCACACACACTTCAGAAAATGAGTTGCAAAGAACCATGCTGTGAGAATTACATACAGCATTTCATGTGACACATTGGTTAGAGCCATGTTTTCAATGCTAATTATGAAAGAGCACATGAAAGCTTGTATCATCCCTGCAATCTGCTGGACCCACATTCCATTTCCTTCTAAGGTCAGTATGGTTTCCATACAAAGCCCTTCTCCTCTGCCCTCTGCTGACCAGAGAACAGTGACCCCCTTAAGCTCCTCAACATCACAACCCCAAAGAAAAGGTGCAATTTAATTCTAACTCTGAAACACAGCCCATTTGGAAGGACCCCAGTCACTAGGGTATTGTTAGTGCCTTGAAATGGCCAAGAGGGATTGCTGACTCTGCAAATCTCACTGGAAAGGCAGGAATTCTATTTGAATTACTAACATAACAGATGTTTGCTAGGGTCCACCATGCAGTCTGCATACAGTTATGCTAATTTGGCAGTGCTTCTCTTCCAGTTAGCTCTGAGCCATTAGAGCACGCAGCTAGTAGGTCCTTCTGTCTAACTAATAATTGCCTATTATTGATATTAATTAACATTTTTTGCACCTTTCCTCCATTTTGACCTAGTATCTGTTGGTAGTCTAATCACTGTGGCCTATTAAAAGTCAAAATACAGGAGCCTAAAGTAGTAACGAGCCATTTATCAAAAAGCAAACAAGGCCAATTAAACAGGCAGCCAGACAGTTGTCTTGATTTGCCGCTGACTGTTTCTTGATCACCATTATAAATTGCTAATAGGGCAGAAAGCACTAAGCAGGGAGCATCTGTGGGGGGCTAGTTATTGCTCACTCCCCGCCTGGTGACAGGTGAGAGAGAGGCTAGTGATGGTCTTATTGATGTGAACTGCCCATCAGTTGGTAGTTATTGTTAAAGTTCATGATGCTACAGCTGATCCCGTCCTGCTGAGAGTCAATCAAATTAATTAGAGCTAGAAATTCTTTATTATTTTAGAACACGGGTATAGAAAAGTCCTGTGATTTGGATCCAAAGGCAATGAAAGAAAAAAAAAGATCTTCATGTAGTATAGTGTGGAAAAAAATCAGATATTGCTTCTTCCATTATTTATAATAAGGGCTGCGGCTAAAGGTTTTTATAGGCACAGATCAAGAGATCATAATAGAA
This sequence comes from Dipodomys merriami, assembly GCF_024711535.1. Classification (NCBI taxonomy): domain Eukaryota; kingdom Metazoa; phylum Chordata; class Mammalia; order Rodentia; family Heteromyidae; genus Dipodomys; species Dipodomys merriami. Next base: position 40,954,697 of record NW_027202270.1, on the reverse strand, counting down.
GCATATTGACAGATTTTTTTTCTGCAATACTCCAAGGAACTGGCTGTAGCAGGAAAATATATCAAAACCTTATCATCAGAGCTGAGATCTTCTGTGGAAAATCAATAAAGAGTTATACATGGTTTGAGTTTAAACAGTTCTCTGTAGTCATTTAAACATAGTGCATCTGTACAGCTTTTTACCTCTGGAGACGAGGTAACCTAGCAACTGCAGGGCTTAAACCGATTAACTACAAATGAAGTACTGTACGCCTATCAAAGCAATTGTTCATCGTTGCCTTTGTTGCAGAGACTAAGCTAATTGAACATGATACAGTATGAAGATAATTAACACCCATGAGTTTGTTAATTGCCTGTTAGCATTACAACAGTCTCTTGGTTTCTTTTTAACTGTCTCCTTTGTAGCCTCTTACTTCCCTTAAAATGGTGCAAGACCTGTTTAACTGGCAATGATATCTTCAAGCTTATTAACCCTTTTTAAATTGGCAAAAAAAAAAAGCTGTCTTAATGAAGCATATTGCATGTGCTTGTTAAATGCAAGCTCCCACTTTGTCTCTCTTATTTTCCCAAGATTAGAAATTTGTTTTACAGATACTGTACAAACTATGTTTATTTTTCTTGCTAATTTATTTCAAAGAATTTAGCCATTACAAATGCTCTTAGAAAAAAATGCTTTAGTGGTTCCCTTTATTACTCATTCAGATACTCTGCTTTGGAGAGTGAGCGATAAATGTCTTTGAGGGCTGGAATATTAATTGAAGGTAGCATCTGGTCAGCAGCTGACCAACTCTAGTTGTCCTGCTCCTATTTGCCAGGCTTGTGCTTTCCCTCAGAGCTGTAGATTCGATGAACCCCCATTTTATCTCTGCTGGATCTCTGCATCGGTGCCAGAAAGGCAATTGGGCAGGAAAATCTGTTCATCTAAAGTGAATTCAATCTAAGGAATCACTTAAAATAAAAATTTCAACCATTACCTTTTTCATTAAAAGCATTTTTAATCACTTCAAGTTTGTATGTATGTATTATGACAATATCTTGAAAGGACACAAGGATTTCAAAGTCAAGATTTGTCTAACAAAGAACAATTTGCTTTGGGAAGAAAAACAGCATGTCTGATTACGAGCTTAAGAGGAAATGGAAAAACCCTAAGGGTTTATGTCTCAAACCACTAACACACTCGGACCCACAACACACGTGGACACTGTCTTCTATTGAGAAGTAACACCTTGGCTATGTCACAATTGTTTGATTTTGATTTTCCTAGATGATCCTATGTTTGTCATTACTGTGTTGTACCTAATACTTGCTGGTAAGCCAGTCCCAGAGGACCACTTCTGGTGCCCAATTACAAGTTTGATCATCAATCATAAGCATTATTTATTCAACAAAATGAATTGCTAATTAATAACTGATGAGCATTATGGCCTTGAAGACTGTAATACTATTAATTATGGTTGGCATGAAAGAGTTCTACCTGGCACATTTTCACTACAATTAGCCCCTGAAGCTTTCATGTGATATGTCTATGAAGCTAACCAGAAAAAAGGCTGGGCTTCCTGGTGCTCCTGTATAAGGACTGGCAAGTACAGCCTTGCCTCTGGGTGGGACTTCACCACTCTAAGTCAAGTATCTCAACCACGGTTTCCCTGCAGCCATGCTGTGACTTGCATGAGAAAGAATACATGAGAAGAGAGGAAGTTCCCACTGAGGCCTGCAGGTACAAAACATGGCAACACTCCCAGGCCTGCTAATGCTGCACAGGACAGAGGCGCACTGGGCCACAGCAGGACAGTTGGATTGTGGCCATGGGCTTATTTTTAGACCCAGTTGCTGCCGAGCTCATATTCCCAGCTCTGGGTACAGGCACATGTGGCAGCTAAATCACTGATCAGGCAGCTGGTGAGCCAGAACTGCTCACATTTACCCAGTCAAGCTAGGTTACGTCATTTTCACCTTGAAGACCTGGTGATCAGAGAACTAAAGAAAATAAACTAAGAAATGCCCTCTACTCACTACAGGAAGAAGGAGAAAACAGTAGTTGTTGCAGAATATATATAAATATAGTAATGGCATGAAGCTCTTTGAAATCACAACAAGTCTACTTCCTCTTCCAGTCTCCACATTTATCACCCTGTAGGATAAATATATAGATCTAATGCCCTACAGGAGAAAAATATGGTGGCAAAGACTTTTTTTTAAGTCATAGGAATATTAAATATTAAAAGGGAAAACTCTCCATGCCTCCTCTGCCTGCATGCTGGAAAGGGTGAAAAGTTGTTAAAAAAATGTTCTGAGTCTGGTGCTGGGGGCTCATGTCTGTAATCCTATCTATTCAGGATTCTGAGAATCACAGTACAGTTTGCAGTCATCCTAGACTAGGTAGTCTGTGAGACTCTGATCTCCAATTAACCACCAAAAAGCTGGAAGGGGAGCTGAGATTCAAGTGATAGAATGCCAGCCTTGGGGGAAAAAAATCTAATGGACAGTGCCCATGACCTCATTTCAATCCCCAGGACTGGAGAAGAGGAAAAATGTTCCTGAATAATCCTGTTTAGACAGTGATGCCATCACTTAGATAGATTTTGGAGAAGCTATTTGCATTGATCTGTTTAACTGTAGGATTAGAAAACCATTTTCTTTGTGCTGGATATGCAGAACAGTAACTCATTATTTTGATTAAGAAATGTTTGATGGTTCAATTGATGTAAACATCTTCCCGGACCATCCTGCATACGACCCAGGCTTCTCTGTTGGTGTGCACATGTGCCCTGAGGGGAAAAATAAGAAAAAAAATTAAAACCGTGAATGCCAACTTCCAGGTGTCACTTGTTGTTTAACATTATTTTTAGCTTTAGAAAAATCGAGTTAGAAAGGTTGGAATGGCAGAAGAAATATTCACAAAGCAGCTTAATTAGGCAAAACATTCCTCTATGCTTCACCCACAGTATCTTTCTGTAAAGATATTGACAAGGGAGTACACATGGTTAGTGAGAGTTTGCCAGCACTCAGGCTGGTGGCATGTGTAAAGTGTTACGTGATTAAAAAGGAAGTACCCAGCTCTGCAAGGGTCATGAGGAAAGGGCACAAAGAAGCTACTTGGTTGGCACTGATCAGTAGAAATAGCAATGAAAACTTTAAGGAAGGCAGGAAGAGAAAAGGAATAAGGAGAGGAAAAGGGAAGGGTGAATAAGCAAGAAAGCTTGGCTTGAAAACTGACTCCATTATTTTCTACACTCACAAGCTAAAACAAATCAGTGCACCTGAGCCTCCTTTCCTTCTGGGACTAGTATTGGGAGTAGTAATAGCAGAAAAAGAGCCAATGAATGAAATGTTAATGACTTACATTTTTCAGGCAGAGGATACTGGAGTTTGAATGCAGGACCTCTCATTTGCTAGGCAGGTGCTCTACCACTTGAGCCATGTCCCCACTTTTTTGCTTTAATTTTTCATGTAGGGTCTCATGTTTTTGATTGAGGCTAGTACAGATCCTCCTACTTTTTACTCTCACAATTACAGGCATACATCACATAGCTGACCCATGGCTTTACTTTTGAAAGCATTTTGAAAGAACAATATCTTTCTTAGTTTGCTCCTAGCCTACATTCCAACCCAATTATTTGAAACAAAGTGGCTGAGAATACTCCAAAAGCTGTAGAAAGGAGTATGTCATCCAAACACTAAGTTTGAGGGTCAAAGAATAAGCATGCAGTTGAGACAGAATACTGAAGTTTGCATGCATGAGTATTTTATTTCCTTAAACTCAGAATTAAGCACAAATAGGTATGTCTAGTGATCACACATGATACTCTATCTATAGATCACTAAGGCCCTAAATATACACAGAATTGCAAATTCAAGGCTAACATGGGTTACCCAGAAACCTATCTCAAAAGAAAAAAAAATACTTTTTTCCCTGTGGTATGGGAAAAAGAACTTCAAAGCTCCTTCACAGTGATAATCAAGAAAATTGAGAGAGTCCTCATTAAAACTCCTAGGAAAAAGAACTAAAGAACCTAAACCAATCCAGATGCCAGTGGTTCACACCTATACTCCTAGTTACTTAGGAGTTACTTAGGCTGAGATCTGAAGATCATAGTTCAAAGCCAGCCTAGGAAGGAAATTCCATGAGACTCGTGTCTCCAATTAGCCAGCAAAAATGAAAAGCCAAAAGTGGAGCTGTAGCTCAAGTGGTAGAACACTAACCTTAAGCTTTTAAAAAAGCTCAGGGGAAGCACCCAAGGACTTGAGTTCAAGCCCCATGACAAGCGCGCGTGCACGCGCACGCGCATACACACACACACACACACACACACACACACACACACACACACACACACTTACCTAAACCAAGTTTACTGCAAGTAGACATAGTTGTCTTCCTCTGGTAGGAAACTGTTCTGTGTCCTCATGTCCCAGAATCCTGTTAGATAATAGAAATAATAGAAAATGAGTACAGGGTTGTATGGTGACATTCTCTTTTGAGACATGACCACTTGGAGTCACAACCTCAAGGTAAATCTGAATGCACTGTAGATGCTCTGCTGCCTGGACCTCCGAGGAACTGCTCTCTGCTATAAGAAGGCCTTCAGACTCAAACTCATCTCCACATTAAGCATATTTTTTTCAGAAGGAACTACTGTCACTTTGTTAAACTAGAAGCTTCTCTTAAGCCAGTCCTTGAATCCAAACAATGCTTGAGGGAGAAAGAGGCACTGTCCTTCACCCAGGAAAACAACTTCACATATGATGAAGATTGAACAAGGAAGGCTTCATACACTCATGTATCCCTCTCTCCACGTCCTTCCACAAGGTTTGTGGCAATCTAGATAAAGTCCTCTATTAACCACTATTTTTTCCTGATCTGTCCTTTTCTGGTGTTTGTCTTAACATAAAATCCTAGGCGGTTTGTGAGGGAAATACTCTTAATAAAATGAAACTATTGTCTTTACTAAGCACAGCATGGATGCATGACCTGTGAAGAAACAAAGCTGACAAAGACAATTCTATGACATAAGGACACTTCTCTGGGACTTCAGCTCTCATGATGCTGATAAGATTTATGACTCTCAAAATAAACCAGCACTTACAAGGTCTAGTTGATCACAGAATCCCAAGGCAGCCCAGACAGAGAAGATACCCAGTTTAGTGAAATGTTACAAAGGAAATTCTGCCAGCTAGTAAATACCTATGAAAAGTCTCGTTGAATACTTTCAGAAAGCTCAGTGAAACAGATTATCATCGTCATCATTTTATGGAAGTGAAAAGGTTCCAAGGATTTCCATCTTTAGCAGTATGATGGACCAGTTGTCCTGAGCAACTTCTCTACAGTCAGCTAAAAATGCAAGTTATAATATATAATCTTGCCAGGCCCTGGTGGCCCATACCTGCAATCCAAGCTACTCAGAAGGCTGAGATCTGAGGATTATGGTTCAAAGCCAGCCCAGGCTGGAAAGTCAATGAGATACTTATTGCCAATTAATCACCAGAAAACTGGAATTGATACTGTGGCTCAAAGTCGTAGAGCAGTAGCCTTGAGTGGAAAGAGCTCACGACAGTGCCTAGACCTTGAGTTCAAGCCCCACTACTGACAAAAATAACACCTTGCTTAAATACATCAATGAGTTGGCAAGTGGGGAAGGAGTACTCAGTGGCCAAAAGCTAAGTAAAAAAATCCAGGAACAGTGATGATTTTCAGAAGCCTGTGCCAATCACTACCAGTTTTTTTATTTTTTCAAGTGTTTGTCAAAACTAGGAAACTGAGCTTTGGGTTTCCAGAACCTGGACAGAATTGGAAGAGAGTGAAGTAGGAAGAAAGCCAAAACTTAAAGCTTATTGTCTATTTTGGCAGTCTAGGTGGTCCAAAAACACTTTCCACCCTGAACTCATTTGAAATAGCCTGAGGCTGGTAGTGACCCAGATATTGGCAGATACGAATTCTCTCTAGAGTACACACTCAACCCATTCTCAAATAATTCTTGTGGGTAAAGTTTCACAAATTGTGTGTCTACCATCAAAAAATGTTAACACACACACAAATAAAATACAATAGGTTCCCCAAAGCAAGAGCCAAGGGCTCCAAAGCATCTTCAGACACTGAAATAGAAAATATACTTAATATAGTTAAAGAATTTTTGAAAGTGTTGAAAAAGTGAAGACTTGGAGACAAAAAAATAAGATTTGGAAAAAGCACATAGAATTTTAAGAAACAATAGTTGAAATTAAAAACTCATAAGCTTTCTTAACACCCTAGAAAGCTGAACAAAGTATTAGTCTGCTGGAAGTTAGTTATGAAGAAAGTATATCTATAACTATATCTCTCTGTATGCATATATGTAGATATAAATATATATATACATATAAGAGAAGATGTAGTAAAAACTGATAGATTCAGAAAAATCTAGACATTTAGATACATCTAATCAAAATGGTGAAATGAAAAAAGAGATATGGTGGTAGAAAATTTCTGAAAACTGATGAAGAACACCAATACACAATTCAGAAAATGCAATGGATCCTGGGTCAGCAAAATAAAATAGAGCCTCTTAGACATTCTGTAATGTATCTGCAAATTAAAGACAAAAAGATTTAAAGTCTGCCAAAGGAGGGTAAGTTCATTAGGCCTTTATATTGATAATGACAACAATGGAAATACTAGAGTAATATCTTCAATGAGCTGCAAGAAAATGATTGGTAATCTGAAACTGTGTATTAAAACTGTTAGAACCAAAAAAGATATTGACAGTAGATTTTATCTAAATAAATTCTAAAGGCAAAAGAAAATTGATACCAGATGCAAAGGAAAGTACCAGCAAATAAAATGGAAAATATGCGGGTAAGTTTAAACAAACATTAACTGTGACCTAAATTTGCTTCTTGACCTAAAAGGAATTCCCTAGAAAATGATGAGTCTCAGATTTGCATGCAACAGGTACTTAGGAGAGGCAGCTCTAGAAAGCAAAGGAACAAAATTATTAGAGGAGTTGAATTGTGAGTCATATAGTTACAACAAAGGCATTTTCCAATCCCACAGAACACTCTGGAAGCAAATGCTCAGAGTTGAACCATCTTAGGGAGGATCATTGTCTCCCCACACATTTACAGTGACCAAGCTTAAATATGGGCTGTCACTGAGAAAGAGGCAGGATACTGGCAGACAATTCATCTACTGAGGACAATCCCAGTGAGGAAATGGTTAATAGTTGTCAGCCACCATATGCCAGCATGTGGTAGAATAAGTGTCCAGTCCTAAAAGGGAAACGGAGGCAGAGCATACAGCATTGAGCACAATCCTCAGCACTCAAAAGGTAGAAAATAAATATCATACTGTGTAGGCTAGAAAAGATAGTGGAGCTTCAAATGTTCTCAGGTTCCTGTACTATTTGGGGACAAAAGTAAAGATGATGATTCTTTATACATCAGTAGAACTGAATTTAAATATAATTTTTAAAACAGTATTTGTTGATTACCAGAAATGCAATAAGATATAAGGATACTAAGAGGAAAAAAATAAAGAGATTATAGTTATATTTTTAATCTGGTGAAAGACAAATCCACAATTTTAGAAAGCTCAATAAATCTCAAGTCATCAAAATAAAAATAAACCCTTCCTTAACACAAAGGTTAAAAGTAAAAGGATGGGGCCAGGCACCAGTGGCTCACACCTGTAATCCTAGCTACTCAGGAGGCTGAGGTCTGAGGATCATGGTTCAAAGCCAGCCAGGGCAGGAAAGTCCATGAGACTCTTATCTCCAATAAACCACTAGAAAACTGGAAATGGTGCTGTGGTAAAGCGCTCGCTTTGAGCTGAAGAGCGCAAGGACAGCACCCAAGCCCAGGGTCCAAGCCCCAGGACTGACAAAAGAAAAAGTAAAAGGATAGAAATTGATATGCAATACACAAGGATCTTGAAAAGCTCTTTTAATATCAGACAAAACAGACATTAAGTAGTGGTAACTGTAATTCACCATGAGGCTATTAACAGATCTGAACTTAAACACACTTTTAACATAGCCTCATAATATGGTAGGCAAAAATAAAATATCAGAAGCACAAAGTATAACCAAATCATAATAAATGAAAGGATCAATAAATCAGTAAGTACACTAATGATGGAGATTGTGGTATGTGACAGAATATGAAGACCTAAGTCTTCCTCTGTCCCAACACAGAAAATCTCCCATTATGCCCTACAGGGGAGGTGGTAAACACCAAAGAATCCAGGGACAAGAAGAGATACAATACTGATGTCAGACTATATGTGGAAAACCTAACTTCTTATTTCTCTCATTAACATGTAATGAAAGTATTGAAAATAGGCTAATAGGAACAAAAGCAACATGGTAGGGTTTTCCTAGATCTGATTCCCAATTCCTTGCTCTTTATTGTTAAATATGGTGGTAGAAAATATATATACATACACATATACATACACAAAACTTGCTCAGGAGCTGTGACAATATTTGTGGGGGGGGGGGGGTCTGGTCGTAGGGCTTGAACTCTGGGCCTGCGCTGTCCCTCAGCTCTTCAGCTCAAGGCTAGCACTCTACCACTTGAGCCACAGTGCCACTTCTGGCTTTTTTCTTTTTGCTTATGTGGTGCTGAGGAATCGAACCCAGGGCCTCAGGCATGCAAGGCAAGCGCTCTACCACTGAGCCACCTTCCCAGCCCCCTGTGACAATATTTTTATAGAAAGAACCACTGCTTAGTCCAAATTGTCTGAGAAAACTGATTAATATAAAATCTTATCTGAAAATAAGAATTATGCCCCTCTTCATAACCCCCCAAGGTATCATAGATAAGAGAGATTTGTCATAAAGTTTGATAAACTATAATCAACATCACCAGAAAATTGGGAAATGTTTGCCTGGAAAATATCAGGCTTTGCTTCTCTTTTCCACCCAGAGATGTCATCATGGATAAATTAACACTTAGAGAAAAATGTTCCAGCATGGTGACCATTTTTCTATTTTAAGAGACTTCATATTCTAGTAAATACACTGTGAGCCATACCTGGCAAAGGAAATGCTTACCAGGAGATGAACCCTGGTAGAGTTCCCATGAGGACAAACAGCTGAGGCCCTGGAAACGTGCTTCCTGGGAGATCCAGTTGTAGAAACAGGCAGTCTGCCTGACACCACAGATCAGCCTCAGCCCTGCATAGAACAGGCTGCCAGATGCCCAGTCTTATTTAGAAGGTAAGGATCCAGGGATTACCACTAACCCTTGGATATTCTTACTGGTTTGGGGCACAGATTTCTCTGGAAAAGGAGCTAATAACATTTTTGTTTTTAAAAAGCATTTACCAGTTGGGCTTATACCTGTAAAACCACCTCCCGCCACCGATAGTTCACACCTGTAAAACCTAGCAACTCAGAAGGGCTGAGATCTAAGGATCTTGGTTCAAAGTCAGCCAGCATGGGTAGGCAAGTCCATGAATCTCTTGTCTTCAATTAAGCACCAAAAAGCTGAAAGTGGAGCTGTGGTTCAAGTGATAGAGTATTAGCCTTGGGCATAAAAGCTCAAATAGCATCCAGGCCCTGATTTCAAGCCCCAAGACTGGAACAAAAAGAAAAAAAAAAGCAATGGAGACTTTTCAGATAAAGATTTTCTCAGGGAGCAAGATCGGGCAGAAGACAATGTCCACTCCATTTCCCCATCAGACTGTCCTGTCACAGATCAAGCACAACTCTAAGCACGCTGTTCTAAATAAATCTATTGAAGTAGAACTAGCAAAGGAAATGGTTCTCTTGTACCTTGGCACAGTTGCAGACACACAGCTTAGTATGCTTCAGGGAAGAGAACTCATCAGTGTAAGAGGGCCTTCATTTAATCTTTTATACAATCTTCTGGGCATGTAGTATTAACAGCAAAGTACTTCCAAGAGCTTTGATAACTTAAAAAGCCATGACAGTGTGAAACGCAATGGGATATTGGCCTTGTTTTAACTTCAGCTTTTGTCCTCATAAATCCTTAGTTAAGAAACATGAGAGAATTTTCCTCATAGCAAGAATTGGGGCCTATAAGCCAATTCACCCACATCCCCTTCTCTGAAAGTACAAATGTAAATCCTTGGCTTCAAAGCTAGACATACCTGCCCCTGACTCCCAGACCCACACCCGCACGTAAGCAAGGACTTGAAACCTCTACTTTCTGTTCATCCGTCTACACAGGACAAGGTAGTTCTGATGACTGCTTGGTGCAAGTTGTGCCTGAAGTGTACACACAGATGGTGTTGAGCCAACGGTGGCCACGTGACTGTTCACAATTGAACACGAGCAACTGCTAGCTCAGCCTCAGCACCAGGCTCCTAATTAGAACAAAGAGCAAGGGCATAGGATCCGAGAACAAACCAGTTTAGAAGCAAACATGAAATGCTGGGAAGAAAAAGTAAAACCACTAGCAAAGCAGAAAGTTTACCAAGGGCAGCACTGCACCCCTCACTCACAGATTTCTGGATTCCTCCATGTCAGTTCCAGCCACCACCAACTCAACCACGTGGGAGGGGGACACATCAGTGAGGAGCAGTGAAAATCACATGACGGGCAGAGCACCAGGTAACTTGTGTTAAAACAGTTAAGAATGCATAGATTCTGAAATTTCTTTCCATCTATTTTGAGGTTTCCTTTTGCCTGTGTGATGTGAAATTTTAAATATTGCGTAATAAATGTTAAAACAAACAAAAATGCACTAGGAACATTGAAATCAGTTTGAAAATAATTTTCTATTAAAGCCTCATCACCAAACTGTCAAAACATAATTCTAAAAGGAAGAAAGATATGCTCTTTTGCTCACTGCAGCAGCTTACCCTCATATTGAACTACAGAGAACAGACAGTATGGCAGATATAGGGTGTCTTTATATCCCATCTAACAATAAGCTCCCCACATCTTTTCTATGCCCGGCTCTGTCGCTACCGCCTCGACCACCAAGGAAGAGGCGACACCGAACTCTTCTCTCTGCAGTTTATTCAGGACCTTTGAGTAATCTTCTGACCCCAACCCCGGGGAGAATTCCCCACAGCCTTAAGTACCCGCTGGGTAGCCAACCCCGATACGCCACGTGGGAACCACCAATAGGTTCAGGTGCGTGGAAGCAAGCCAGATTCTTTGCCTTAGCCATATAAGGAGTTGTTTACCACAGAGAGCACTCGCCATCGGGAAGGCGGAGGGCGGAAGCCCCGGCGCCATCTTCCAGGTGCGGCTGCACGCAGCTCTCTACACGGCTCCACTGCACAGAACTGAGTGGGACGCAAAATGCCCTATCTGTTGCTGTTGCCAATGCTGGCAAAGCATCTGGTCCAGCTAGCGTGGCCTGCAGGAGCCAGCGTTGATTCAGTGGTGGCACAAGGTTCCCCAACTTGATCTCAGTGACAGAAAAAATGGTAAAGAGGCACATCCTCAGATTATTACTCCGGACATCAAATCTGAAGCAAATAGAAAGAAAAAAAAAATCAAACTGATTCAGGCCAATTTCCAAGCAATAGGCTTTCCTAGGAAGATACTTCAAGACTTAAGTAGCTCAGAATCCATGATTTCTTAAGGTATAATTTTAAGTAACTTCATAAGGAACTAATACTGCCCTAATTTCTATTTTTCTTTACTAAGAACTGTCAAGTGGTAGCCATTAATGAGGTTTTTCAGGTGTAACTCAAGACCCAGATTCATGTAGAAGGAAAATGGTTTTAGAGTTGAGCTGACCTTCTGCACAAAGTATATTCAAATATTCCCCTTCTCCCCACAAATGCCCTTTGCATTTCATTGTGGGAAACAGAATGTCTCCTGACCAGAATGTCTACATCCAACTTTCCAAAACTTAGTATGTTCTTTACATGGCCAAAAGGACTTTGCAGGTACAGTGACATTAAGAATTTTAAGGCAAGCTGGGAGTTAGTGGCTCACGCCTGTAATCCTAGCTACTCAGGAGGCTTAGCTCTGAGGATCGCACTTCAAAGCCAGCCTGCTCAGGAAATTCCGTGAGACTCTTATCTCCAATAAACCACTAGAAAACTGGAAGTGTGCTGTGGCTCAAGTGGTACAGCTCTCACCCTGAGCTGAGGAGCTCAGGGACAGAGCCCAGGCCCAGAGTTCAAGTCCATGACTGACCAAAAAAAAAAAATTAAGGCAAATAAATTGGGGGACAGGGAGTTGATGTCATCAAAAAGTTCTAGAAGTAAAGGAGCAGAAACTTCAGAGTTGAAAATATGATGAAGAAAGCAGAAATCCGAGTAATTTCTAGCACCAAAGCTGGAGAGAGAAACCACAATTAAAGGGTTGCAATTTTCTTTAGAAAATTCAAGATAAAGATTCTTGTCTCCAGCTTCCAGAAGTGGTGCAGCCCCACCAGCACCTTGATTTTAGCCCATGAGAGCCATTTCTCACATCTGACCCTGTGTAACTGTGAAATGCCAAGTGTATGTTCCTCTGAGCTACTAAATGCCTGAAAATTTGTTAGAGCAGAATTTAATAGTAAACTCATCCATTTAAGTTCCCCTCCTTCCATTGCACAGATGTCCTACTTGCATGTGACTGTCCAAGTTAAGGCAGGAAGTCTTCCAGTTCTGACCATACACAAACTAGAGACAGTAGGGAGGAGAGAGAAGTGGGGAGGGAAGGGGGTAGAGGGAGAGGGGGAAGGGAGGAGAAAGAGGATGGGGGAGGGAATAAAGGAGGAGGGAAGGGGGAGAGGTAAGAGGGGGAGAGGTAAGAGGGGAAGAGATGAGAGGGGGCGGGGAGGGGGAGGGGGAAGAAGGGTCAACAGGGGGGGAAGAGGGAACAGGCAGGATTCCCCTCTCCATTCCAACTGCTCTGGGAGCTTTGAGCACACAGAGATACTTGCATCTTGGAATTTTGTTTCACTGTTCTCAGCAGACAATCTAGTATAATAAGAATCTTCAAAACTCCTTCTTAGAGGAGGCTGGGTACTGTTGGCTCATGCCTGATATCCTAGCTATGTGAGAGGCAATGATCATAAGGCTCATACCCCAAGGCTAGCCTGACCAGAAAGTCTGGCAAGACTCCATTCTCAATAAATAGTTGGTTGTAGTGATGCAGCCTGTCATCTGGGCAGCAGTAGGAAGCATAAATAGGAGGTTCACAGTCCAGACAAGCTCTGATACAAACATGAGACCTAATATCAAAAATAACAGAGCATTGTCTAGTTTTATCACTCTTCTTTACCTTATACACAGTGTGTTCATGTGGGTTGAAGGCACAGAATCAGAGGAAAAACAGAGAAAAGGGGCAACAGTGGAGCACACTAGCTACACTGGTCATTGATGAAAGTGAACTATGCACTCATGGGTGGAGAGGGGAGGGAGGGAGGAAACGGAAGATAATGAGGGAACAGATGACACTATGCAAAAGGAAACGTACTTAATACCTGATGTATTTAAAGTTAACCCCACTGAATATCACCTCTAAAACAATAAATTAAAAAAAAAACAGAGCAAAAAAGTTAGAGGTATCTAGAGGTATAGTAGTAGAGTACCTAGTGAACACAAAACTCTGAGCTCAAACCACAGTACTCCCCAAAAAAGTTAAATACATGATGTCTATCTCAAGATTTTTAAGCATTTTACCTATGATATAGTATCCATTTTGCCTGAGATCGTAAATATGTACCAAGTGAATGAACAAATGAAAAATGCTACTGATACAAAGTGCATTTATGCATCCTATTAGAGTGGTAACACCAGGCTGCCCCACACATTCCCACCAGTACATCCAGGTCATCCTTTAGGATCCCTCAAGGGATAATGAGGGAAAAACAAAGGAGGAGGTAACAATGCTGGATAGGAAATGGACTCATTGCCTTGCTCATGTAACTGTAACCCCTCTGTACAGTATTTTCACAATAAAAAACTTAATTAAAGAAAAAAAAAACTTCAGCCTCTCTCAGAAGTGCCTGCTGGGGATTCCAGCAGTTATTTCTGGGGCTGAGAAAGATTAACAAATGTTCACTATGCTCAGACAACTCTGTCTTAGGATATTTCGCACACAGAATTGGTACTTATATTAGTTATTTTTTGAAATATGAAAATTTTATCTACATTAGGAAAAAGAGTTACCAAAGCAATGTGGCTATTTTTCTGAATGGAGGTGGAAAATGCCTCATTGAGGGATAGAAAATTCTGAAGGGAACAGAAGCAAGATTTTACAAGACTATTGGAGATAATGTCAAGTACAAGAACAAAAGAACATAAACTAAGGCTCAGAAAGGGTCAGACCCTCAAGGAATTTAGGCGGAATTTCTTTAGACATAGAGAAACAAGTTTATACAGAAAAAAAAAAATCAGAGGGCTAGAATGAGAAAAGACTGTTGTGAATCTATCTGAAGCTGTTAGGCCAGAATCATTCCTTCAGTTATGCTCAAGTCATAGATCAGAGATTTTAATTCTTAGAACAAAGCAACTTGACTTGAGTAATAGTCTCTCTTTGGGTATGTCATATTTATCTTAACTTCCTTTAAATTAGTTCAATTTTGTCACTTGGCAGGGCCTTAAAAATATGTAATGCAGGAAAGTGCTTTCCAAGTTTACCAGTGTTGCTCTCAGATGAGAAAGCAGAACTGTCTAGATTAATCTGTATGTCACAAGATGGGTGGTAAGACCATCCTAGACTAGGAAGATAAGAATTCACGTTCTGCTTATTAAAATTCCTTTTTTCCCCATCTCAGAAAGAAAGCTACAGCATTGAAAATCCCACTGACTCCACTGTTATTTCCCTCTTGCGTGCATAAATTCTTACTACGAAAGCCTCTCTGCCCTTTACTTGATACAAAAGTAGATTGGTCAATGTATGAGTGTATTCAATGGGGAAAGAATTCATCAGAAGAAGAAAGCGGCACTTGAGCTGGTGGCTGTAGGATGGGTGGAAGCTGTCCACGTGTGCAGGAAAGGTAGAAGAGGATAGGAAGAGGATACACGTACACAAACCCTGTAGCTTCAGCCAATGGCTTTTGCAAGCCAGAAGGGAGCAACCCTAGTATAGGACATGTCTGAATTGGAACAAGGCTCGGGAACAATCCCACATTAGGCCTGAACAGATCAAAATGACAAGTCTTTGAAGGAGCACCCTTGTTAAATAAGCCCAGCTTAGTGGAATGGCTAGCACAAAGAAGAAGGAAAGAAGAAAGGAGGAAGAAGGAAGGAAGGAAGAAGGAAGAAAGAAGAAATCATGATGACATTAGGGTTGTATGGGCTGAAGTGATAGGAGTCAAGGCACGGAACAAGAGTGAGCTAGTTTTCCCTGTCCTGTTGCTCTGTAAAATGAAAAGATTAGCACTTGGGTTTTTAATGCTCATTAAAATAACGTATTATTCTATCAAATTGGCATTAAAATGTGAAATATTATAGTACTAAAGTATTATTAGTGCTAAAATACAATAGTAGTTTCTGGATAGCATCTAAGCAATAAAAGTTAGCCAGACGTGGTAGTGACGCATATAATCCCAGCCACTCTGAAGGCTAAGTTAAACTCGAGTTTTAAGACCACTATGATCAACATAGAAAGACCCATCTGAAAGAAAGAGAGGACAGGAAAATGGAGAATGGAAAGGCGTTATTTCTCACTGTTCTGAGGCATGACAAGTCCAAGATCGAAACGGTAAGATTCAGTTCCTAGTGAGAGCCTGTTTCTCGGTGCATAGCTCTTGCACAGTCTTCTTGCTTCATCCTTACCGCAGCCTCCGTGGAGTCATTTTTATAAAAGCATCCATCCCAAGCATGAGGACTCAACCCTCATGACTTGATCTCCTTCCAATGTTCCCACCTCTTAATACCATCAATTTGGGGGTTAAGATTTTAATGTATCAATTTGGGGAAGGAAGCAAATATTTAAGACCATAGCTGGCAGTTAATTCTAGTAAAGGTACTGTGAAGCAAACATTTTTACTTGTTGCCTGGGGTGGGGGTGTAAGTTTGAACAAACATTCTACAAATAGACAAAATAAATTTACAGTTATTTGTTAAATAATAGTATTTACTAGGTGGGTGCCTTTAGGAACATCTTTATTTTTTTCTTGTTACTCGGGCTTCCCAGAGCACCCCACTATGATTAGAGTATTTGAGTCCACTAATTTAATGTTAAAATGCTAATCCACAAGTGATGGCCTCGGGAAACCGCTTACATCATGAAGGCCGAGCTGTCAGGAATTGGATTGATACTCTCTTAAGAGACTGTGCAGAGTAAGCTGGATCCCTCGATGATGTGAGGACACAGTCAGCCAGTGCCTTCATCTTGGGCTGTCCAGTCTCCAGAACTATGAGAAATAACTGTTTATAAATGGCTCTCTAGGTCATTTTAGTCAAGGCTAAGACACCTCCCAGGGCCACCTTCTCTAGACCATGGATTTTTTTCCCCCTTGACCTTGCTTCCCTTTCAGTTCATTCTTCATTCCATTGGGGCCCTGTAGTAATAACAGCTCAGAGCATCATGAAGTATAGTGTTTGACACCAAACACAAATTAAGTTAGATAAGATTCAACTCTATACCTTCAAGAAAAAATATTTTGCATATTACCTGAATCCTAAGAACAAGTACACTTCACCTAGTACTCACCCCTAAATGGTGATATATTCCAACACTGGGGTGAAATTGTAACTCATTACATTATTGGCAATAGTAATTTTGATTACATTGAATAACTCCCTTGTGGTTATTATTTCATCCTATCCTTATGATATTCCTTTAACGAATTCAAACCAAATAATTCCAAACAGCTGATGGCTAATACCTATGGATTTCTTACTCAGATATTTGCACAGATCAAGAATATATTTGGAGAGGAATTCTTTTTCCAAGAGTAACATGGATGTAACTATATTTATTGGGGTGAACAGAGGGAGAATGGCTTTCAGCCAGCTTCCTCAATACAAAAGGTCCTAAAAGTCTGTATTTAATAAGCATGTAACAAGCCCCTACCTTGTTACATATTCTATTTATTTTCTCTTAACACTGTGACTCTTAAGTAGCTATGGTAATTTTTATAGATAAGGAATCTGCATGCCAATAAAGCAGAAGATTTAACTTGAGTTTGACTGACCACCAAAGCCTAGTCTGGTGTGACTGTACTCCCAATGACCAGCCAGAACATTGGATGTCACTTTGCACCTTTCTATTTAGACTAGAACATTCTAAGTTCCTTGTAAAAAAAAAAAAATGTTACCAGGACTATGAGGACGATATCCCTCCATCACTGAGAAATTTAAATAGTACTTTTAGATATAATGGCTAAAACTTCATGAGGCAGTAAAGCAAATATAACTCTTGTCTTATTTTAAAAAAACAAACAAACAACTATTGACCAGAGAGATTAGAACTCAGGACATGTGGTTGTAAAAGATGGGATCACTTGTAGCTGGGTCACAAAGGGACATGGACACCGCCTCATTCTGAGTTCACCCTATGCACCAAAATCAGACGTGATGCATAGGAAGTCAACTTTGAGGAGTCTTCATCTTCCTCCTTAGGAAAACTATTTCTAGCTTATGCTGAACAGATTAGAGCATTCCAAACTCATACCACAACTTGAAGTCAGCAATATTTCTCAATTACTGTAATGTTTTTCTTCTTTCTAAAACACTGTTCACTTTTAGTCCTGCCTGTTCCTATTCCTTTCTCATTTACTTTCCAAAGTACAAAACTTCCATCATGCAAAATTTTATGTGCTTGTTCTCCAAAATGCAGCATGCTGCACATCCTGTCCCAATTTTAGATCCCTCTAGTATGTCTGGTTTTTAAAGCTTTATTCGTGGTTAAGGAGAAATTAGATGGCATTTGGCTAGTGATCCAGGAATATACAAATTCCATCTTTTCCACTGGGAGCCTAAGGCAGAAAACACACAAGGAGAAATGGTAAGAGTGAAACAAAATACCACTTTATTACCCAGATGTGAATGTCTTAGATGAATCCTATTTCCCATACACTACTGTGGGCCAGAGGGAAATCCCACAGGCCATTATCCTATATCCTATTTATGTTCCAGAAGTAGTGAAACCTTGGATTCTATCCCTGGAAATTTTCTGTTAACTTGCCAGCATATCCCAAATCACAGAGACCACAAAAACAAATTCTACATATGACATTCAGCTTAGATAACCACAGAGCTAACATTCTTCTAGACCACTGCACCCTATGGGCAGCTTTAAAGTTATCAACCAAGTTAGCCGAGGAAAACTTACCCCAAGATGGAAATGGGTATGCACAATTGCAGATTTCTTCAAATAAAATGCAAAGCCAGGTGTTTGAGACCTGAAAACCTCCCAGTACCTCAGTGCTAGATATACCGATCTACAACTTACATAGATGAAGTGTCTCCTCTCACTTTGAAAGGACAGAAAAACATAAGAAGTGTGATACTGGTTTAATTTTCTCTTTTCACTCACTTCTCAGCCATCATTTCCTAAATGTTATAAGAATTTAATGCTACAATAATTCAATATGCAAAAAGATGTAGTCCTGCCTGAATACCACAGGTTCAGTAATTAAAGCATATACCAATGAGATTTTTAGTTACAGGTTTGAATATTCTTTTGTGGCCACTCTTCACAGAAATTTGACATTTTTCCAACCCCATCTTGCTAATACTCTGCATTAAAACCAGAAATGCATCCAAAATTCCATTTCCAGAGAAATATGTGATACCCAATGATATTAAAACCTGGACACAGATAATCTTGAGCCTGTGATGTTTAAATTACATTAAAAAAATTATACAGCAAGATGCCAGATACTGGTGTCTCATGCCTATAATCCTAGCTACTCAGGATGTTGAGATCTGGGGATCATAGTACAAAGCCAGCCAAGTCAGGAAGCCCCAACACTCACCTTGACGCTACTCAACAAAAATTAAAACAAACACTCTGGCCCAGAAGTCAAGTCAGATTTTACCCCTAATGTGTTAACTACCCTTTGTTCTGATGGGTCAAAACTTTAAATTCACACTCTTGTGTGATTGGCTAATTTATGCAGAATGTTTACATGAGCAATCAAATCTGTAGAAAGCAGAGACTCAGAGAAACTATTGTAACTCAGCTCTATCACTGTCTTACCTTGTTTGTCCCAATATTTTTCTTGTTTCGTAGAAATGGGAGTTGTGTTTATAGGAGGAACTGCTGGTGTGGGAGAATTTATGACTTCACATTTTGAGTCTACCCTGAATTTTGGCTTTTCCGTTGAGGCCCCAATCCTGTATCATCTCGAAAATCTGTTTAGTCCTTTGAACCAAGACATTATAACCTGGGCATTATGAAACTGGAACATTAACCAGAGGCACCCCTCTAGTAGGTTTTAGAGTTGGGGTCTGAGACTACAGTACATTGTTCCTTCTCTTAGGAAGGCGGAGCAACCTTGATTTAAGTGTAAAGAGACCAATGTTGTTTCACTGTTCTAATAGTTTTGTCTCAGTTGTGAAGATTGACTTTCTTTCCCAAATGGAATTAAATACATCTTCCTTCCAGGCTTATCAGGACTGAGTCTCTAGTGAGGAGAGGGTGAGGAAACTCAAGGGCTTTGCAACCTGAGAGAAAGCTATGTAGAGGAAGAGATCCAGCACACAGTCCACTTTCCAGGACTTGAATGATCAACTTTTATCTTTCCCTTTGCTGTTGATCAAACCTCACTTTAATAACTTGGCAGATCTGAACTGATGAACTAAGAAATCATCACAAGTGCAATCTACTGGGGGCTCATTGTCACTTTTCAGAACATCTACCCCAGGCACTGTCAGGTAGCTCCTCATCTGTTACCAAATATCCACTATGTTTTCCTCCATTACCCAGAAAAACTATCAACAAAAATTTCATCATCTGAGAGGATTTCTCATAGGTTTGGTCCACAGGTTTCTCATTGACCTTATATTCTGTCAGGTTCAGACAGTCATGCTGGATAGGATTTGGCGATCACCTTCCTATTCAAAGTTCAGCTGGATTTAGACAGTCTTAAGTTATTCCTCCCATTTTTCTGTTTTCTCCCTTTGCCCTACGCCAATGGGAATGATCTTAACTATCTTGTTACTTAATGACAAAAACATGTCCTCATACCTTCCCATTTTTCTTTTCAGTTTTTCCTCCTAACATTGATGAGAACTTTCTGTGCAATAACAATTAAACACACTTGTTAAGATCCATACTTTGTAAATAATCAAATTTCAAAATCTTGGTTGTCACCCAGGTTTAAAACCACCTTTTTTCTCCCACTTAAAGACAGTTAATTTCTGAAGTATACATCATGAGACCTGATGGATAACTTTTTTATATTTTTATTGTAAAGATACTGTACAGAGGGGTTTACAGTTACATGAGTAAAGTAACAAGTACATTTCCTATCGAGCATTGTTACACCCTCCTTTTGTTTATCCCCTACCATCCCTTCCTTCCCCACTGCCCCAACTCCTTCCTTTCCCTCCAAGGTGTAAAGTTCATTTTCAACAAAGTGTCTTGTACCTTCATTGTTACAATGGGTCAACCTGTATCCTTATTTCAACATTTTGTTATTTCCCTTCCCCTCCCCAAATTAGAAAAATGTATATACAAGATGCAGGGCACCTGAATCAAGTCCAGTGAAAACAAGGGTTGGACCATGGGGGAAGAACATACAAAAGAAACAAAAAAAATCACATAGTACATTGTAAGTACATTAAAAACAGCAAGAAAAGTAAAACCTCTTGTGTCTCTACCTTAGGGTTCATTTTTGCTTAGCCTCATTTTGTAGATCATAAGTACATAGCTTTCTGCTTGTCTGGTAAGATTATCCTAGATGTATACTAGTTATTGCAAATAAGGGAAACCATGGGACCCATGTTCTTTTGGGTCTGGCTTACTTCACTTAATATAATTTTCCTAAGTCTTCCACTTTCCTAACAAATGGGGCAGTGTCATTCTTTCTGATGGAGGCATAGAATGCCATTATACATACATATATATATATATACATATACATATACATATACATATATAACATTTTCTTGATCCATTCATCTATTGAGGGGAATCTGGATTGGCTCCATATCTTAGCTATGGTGAATAATGCTATGATAAACATAGTTGTGCTGACAGCTTTAGTATGGCCTTATGATTGTCTGGGTAAATGCCCCAAAAGTGGGATTGCTGGGTCATAGGGGAGCTCTATGCAGAGTCTTTTGAGGAACCTCCATACTGCTTTCCAAAGTTTATACTCCCTTCCAGCATCTGTTGTTATTAGATTTCTTGATTATAGCCATTCTAACTGGGATGAAGTGGAATCTCAACGTTGTTTTGATTTACATTTCTTTTATGGCTAGAGAACTTGAGCATCTCTTCATGTATCTATTGGCTATTCTTATTTCCTCATCAGAGAAGTTTCTCTTTAAGTCTTTAGCCCACTTATTAATGAGGTGGTTGTTTCTTTGAGAATTTGTTCTTAGGGGATTGAATTTTTTGAGTTTTAAGTATACTTTAGATATGAGACCCTTGTCTGTTGTACGGCTAGTGAAGATCTTCTCTCAATCTGTGGGCCTTCTATTGATCTTGTTAGCTATGTCCTTTGCCATGCAGAAGCTCTGCAGTTTCATGCAATCCCATTTGTCCAACCTTTCTTTGATTTGTTGTGTTTCTGGGTCTTTTTTTAAATTTTTTTATTTTTATTTATTTATTTTTTTTATTTTTTGTGAACACACTGTACAGAGGGGTTACAATTACATGGGCAGGTTAATGCGTACATTTCTTATCAAGCACTGCAGCCTCCTCCTTTGTTTACCCTTCACATCCCTTCCCAGCCTCCCCCCCCCACCCCCCCCCCCCCGCACCAACATTGTAAAGCTTGTTTTCGACATGACAACTTGTACTTCTCATTGTTGCAACAGGTCCACCTGTATCCTTAAACGACTTGTATGTCCCTCCCCCACAGTATAACCCCTGCTTTCACTATATTTGATGTCAGTATAACTTGTAGAGGAGATGGGGAAAAACAAGTCGTGTTTCTGGGTCTTTATTAAGAAAATTTCAGCCTGTGCCAAGGAGACCTAGGGTTTCTTCTATTCCTTCCTGTAATGTTTTTAGGATGTCTGCTTTGACTCTGAGGTCTTTGATCCATTTGGAGTTGATTCTGGTGCAGGGTGATATATAAGAATCTAGCTTTAGTTTTCTACAGGTGATTAACCAATTTTGCCAGCACCATTTACTGAAGAGGCTGTCTTTCTTCCATTCTATTTTTTTTAGCTCCCTTATCGAAGATTAGATGGCTATAGGTCTGTGGATTCATTTCTGGATCTTCAGTTTTATTCCATTGGTCCTGAGGTCTGTTCTTGTGCCAGTACCAAGCTGTTTTGATTACTATGGCTTTGTAGTAGAGTTTGAAATTTGGTATTGATATTCCTCCAGCACTGTTCTTTCTGCTAAGGATTGTTTTTGCTATCCAGGGTCTTTTATTGTTCCATATGAATTTTTGGGTTGCTCTTCTATTTCCTTGAAGAGTGAGATTGGGATATTGATAGGTATCGCATTGAATTTGTAGATAGCCTTTGGCACTGTTGCCATTTTCATGATGTTAATCCTCCCAATCCAGGAGCATGGGAGGTTTTTCCACTTCCTTAGTTCTGCTTTAATTTCCATTTTCAGGTTTTTAAAGTTTTCATCATAGAGGTCCTTCACTTCTTTATTTAACTCCTGGGTATTTTATTTTTGTGGGGTTATACAAAAGGGGTTGCTCTCCTGATTTCAGCCACATTCTTCTCATTATTGACATACAGAAAAGCCGTTGATTTTTGAGGGTTAATTTTATACCCTGCCACTTTGCCAAAGTTTTAGATCAGCTCAAGTAACTTGGGAGTGGAGTCCATGGGGTTCTTTAAATACAAGATCATTTCATCTGCAAAGAGAGAGTTTTACTTCATCTTTCCCTATTTGATCCCCTTTATGTTTGCATCTTGTCTTATTGCTGTAGCTAGGCATTCTAATACTAAATTGAAGTGGAGAGAGCGGACATCCTTGTCCTGATGGATAACTTCTATGTATTAAGAACAGACCACTGTTGTCACTTTATTTGATTCCAGTGCCCTGCATCTTGTTTATACATTTTTCTAATTGGGGGAGGGAAAGGGAACAACAAAATGCTGAAACAAGGATACAGGCTGACCCTGTGTTGAAAATGAACTTTACAACTTCAGGTGGGGGTGGGGAGGAGTTAATAAGGTGGGAAAGGAAGGGATCCTAGGGGAAAAACAAAGGAGAGGGTAACAATGCTTGATAGGAAATGTACTCATTACCTTGCTCATGTAACTGTAACCCCTCTGTACAGTATCTTTACAATAAAAATGTATTTAAAAAAGGACAGACTATTCTGAAGATATTTACAAACATCAGTGCACAGTAAGTTTTAGTTTGGACATGTAAAGCACATGTAAAAATTGAGCTTAAAAAGGAAAGTTGGCACTACTAATTGAGTACTTAGAGATAGACTTTTCCCTCAACATTGTCCCCAACACACTGCTAGGAGTCCAATGGAGCCTTCGCAGCTTAACTTCCCTTGGACTCCCTGGTCCTAGAATTCTGGTTCCTCATTGTCAGCAGGTCTCTGTGCATTAAACCCCCCCATATTGGAAGCTTCTTATGCACCCTTTTGTACAACACACACACACACACACACACACACACACACACACACACACACACACACACACACAGAGGAAATTTCTTGCACAATCTGAGATTGCTTCCTCTGTCAACCATGGATTAAGATTCTGCTCTAGTGCTGTGCCTTGGACACACCTCAGCCACACACACACACACACACACACACACACACACACACACACACACACACACACACACACACACACACACACTTAACCCTCAAAATACCCAACAAGCAAGGCAGTACTTATAGCCCAGTTTTTCCCACCTCATCCAGTGCATGAGTTCACCCAATTCTCAGGATGGATGCTTTGCCTATTAGCTTTCTATTTCAAGTCTGTTGTCAGCCTTGAAGGAGTATAGGTTGAGTACTATCTGGAGGCTGCCACAACAGGGTAGAAGGATGTGTCTTCTCCTAAGGCCCAGGGCCTATTTGGAGGATATAAAATATCCCAGACAAGTCCTCAAATTACTAGAAATGTCTCAGGATACTAGGGTGTCACATAGGAAGGCCACCAAGTTGAAAGAAACTGACAGGGCAAAGCTTTTCTCTGCAGAATGGTGTGCTACTGAGAAGCTAAGGAAGCAAGTGCACAGGACAGGCAGTTCATCCAGGTTTTATCCCTAATGTGTTACCGCCTTTTATCTTAATTGGTCAGAACATAGGTACACAATCTTGTGTGATTGGCTAGTTTGTAAGAAGTTAAAGGTTATATAAGCAATCAACCAAAACCAGGACACCTGGCGAAAGCAGGCACTTAGGAAAACAACTCTTACTCAGATGGTATTCCACACTTGAACCACACCTCCCATCCGTAGAAAAACAAAACAGTTCTTACAACAGGATGTGGCTTAACTAAAATAGTTTCTTTTTATTATTTCTTCACGGACTTATTGACATATAATTCACATGCAATACAATTCACCCACATAAGTGTACAATTCTATGGCTTTTAATATCTACACAGATTTGTATTTGTCACCCAATCAATTTCAGAGCACTTTTTAAACTTCAGATCATCTCTATATTCACTAGGAGTCTTTTCTTGATCCTCACCCAAGTCCTGGCAACCATTAATCCACTTTCTGTGTCTGTGACCTTATGTCTATTCTGAAGTCATATACTATGTATATTTTGTTATAATGTAGCATGAATCAGTACTTCATTTTAATTTTTGAATAATTTCTCATTGTTTATGTGTTTGTTTACCACATTTTGTTTAAACAGTTATTGATTGATGATCATTTTAATAGTTCCTACTTTTGAATATTATGAATAATTCCGTTGTGAAATTTTGTGTATAAGTTTGTATGGAAGGGTGTATTTCTTTTCAAGAGTCAAATTGCTGTGTAATATTGGTAACAATTTGTAGTGTGTTTAACTATTTAAGGAACTGTCCTGTTTCTTTCCAAATAATTTTTGCTATTTGCATTTATTTTGTAAAATGGCTTCTTGTAAGATGGTAGTGCTTATGTCAAACAGCAACTTCAACAGAAAAGATTCTCTTATAAGCCCAAAGAAGGAAATTTATCATCGAGATACAAGAGCCCACAACTGAGGTAGACTCCCAGATTATCAGCTTCTGCCACACAAGCTCTATCTGTAGCAAACTGGGTTCAAGAAATGAAGGCCATCTTAACAGAAAACATTCTAAGGCCCTTGTGGTAACCTAGGATACTCACCTAGAGACTGTGACTTTAATAATCAGCTGCACTAATCAATGAATGATGGTTTCTAGATCTTGAACATGTTACCAAATAACCCTGCTTCCAGATACACAATGAGCTCCACTGAGATCATGCCCTTAGAAGTGGGAGTTGAAAGAACTGACTTTTGAGGAGAGGAGGGAAAAGCTCCAGAGCTCCTGGTAACTCCTAAATTCAAGAAGCCTGACTCAGCCCACTGTGGCTGAGTCAGCTCCTGGAAGATATGGGAGGATGTGGGCAATGACTGAATTGAAATTGAACAAGAAGTTTTGGGAAGTGGGAAGGACAATGAAGAAGATATAAGAATTAGAATCTTTTCTGTCAAAGTGATTGCTTGACATAAAGCACTGCCATTTGAAGAGTAACCAGTGTTGTACAAGAAACTATTTTAGATAAGCTACATTAGTCAAAAGAATTGTTTTTCTAGGGCCAGAGGTATGGCTCAAGGGATGGAGCTCCAGCTGAGTAAGAATTGTTTTTCTGGCAATTTGGCCAACTGTTCTGGTTTTGGTTGATTTCTTGAATGAACTTTTAACCACTTTTCAAACTAGCCAATCATACAAGATCGTAAACCTGAGTTCTGACTAACGAAAGCAGGTAGACTGCCTGCCCAGCCGGATTGCTTACCTGTCTCCCATCAGTAGTGTGGCCTTCAGAAGTAAGCGTTGTCCTGCCAGTTCCTTTTGACTTGTCTTGGTCCTAGGCAACGCTCCAATATTTCAAAACATTTCCAACAATTTGGGGAATCATTCAGGATTTTTCATATTACCCCAGGAGGTCCTGGGGGCTCATCTTTAGGAGTTCTGTCTTGCTGCCCAGTTGTAGCAGCCTCCAGATTAGGCTAAACCTGTGCTCCTTTCTGACCAACAATGGACCCTAAGTCAAAACTTAATCAGCAAAGTGGGAAAGGGGTCCCAGAAGGCACCATGATAACCAAGTAACCTGTACATAGACCAAGACAGGAAAAGTTGGGGTTATAAACACTACCCTAAATGGCTGGGTATTTTCAGGAGTTGAGTGTGTGTGTGACAGAGAAGTGTCCTCAATACATAGTGAGGGCAGAGACCCAGTCCATGGTTTCTTCCTGCTAGTGAGGAAAAGATGTTGGAGGGGGAGGGGTGGTAATCTCAATCTCAGGTTGTGCAGGGAAGGGGGAGGAACCCCAATAGGGGGTATTGAGTACAAAAGAGGTTCACAAGAAACCTCCACTACAGAGAGCTTAGTGCACAGGAAAACAGTCATAGAGACCTGTTAAAAGGGGGAATAAGAATTCTAGGTCTAGGGAACCCAAGGAAAGTAGAGCTAAGGAGGCACCCTTCCCCATTTCCCCCAATAGCACACTGGGGAGAATAATCGAAGGTGCATCTGAGAGTGCGCTAAATCAGTATGGCCAATTTTCTTTTTTTTTTTTTAGGTCAATTTTTATGTACATTTTACATGCCCAAACTCTGTGTGTGTGTGTGTGTGTGTGTGTGTGTGTGTGTGTGTGTGTGTGTGTGTGTGTGTGTGTAAATATCTTCAGAATATTCGGTTGAAGGCATTCAGGCATTAACTGGATCATGCCAAAGGCAAAAGAAGAGTTGTTTGAAACTCAAATTGCAACAGGGTCTTCAATTTTGATTATTTACTATGCATGGGTTCTAATGATTATTTCTTCATTTTTGCAGAGAAAAAGCATTTAAGATTGCTTTTCTTCCCAGATATTTTATTAAAAGCAATGTTGTCTAAGTTCAAAGGTTTAAAAAAGTAAGAGGAAAACATCAATAAATAGGGAAGATATAGGTAAGTAGGAGGACATGTTTTTGGAGATGTACTTTAAGTAACAAGGTAGTCAAAACTGTTACCAATGTCAGGAATCTGATAAACGCTTATAAGAGAGATAAATTTGATCCCACCTGGGAAATACCATAGCAGCTCCTGCTCATGACCCAAACAGATGATCAAGCAAGGAGTGAGGCTAGACTCATCACACCTGAGTCAAGGTCACTCCAGCTTCCTATCCAAAGGAACAGTGAGTGGTAATCTCACACCCTGACCTTACCAAATTGACTCTAATAGTTTCCTTGCTCCTCTATAAAAGCTGTAGAGAAGTGGCCCTGGTTAAGCATCAACCAGTCTCATAAAAGCCAGGTGATGAGTTTGTTACTTGTCAGGTACTGCCTTTGGGGAGCTAACTAATCAAGTGTCAAGTAAAGATAAATACCTATGCCCTGGGTAGTAAACAAACCAATGGAAAGGGCCTCTGCCATGAGTGATGTCTGGTGGTCTACCCACTATCAGAGCTGGACTGCAGACCCAAAACCAGCTACTTATCTAAAGCCAAAACTCTTACTCATTAATCTCTTGAAGGTGACCATCCTTGGTTCTGAGACTTGGACAGACTCTCAAGTTGATTGTAATGTATGTAGAATTGGACCCTTGTTTTCAGGACCCAATCCTCTGGATAGACTCAAAATTCACATTGTAAATCTTTCCACTCCAACAGGTCCTGCTATAAATCCCAATGCTCTCTCAAAGGACTGCACTAAGGTAAAGATAGTAGAGGTAAAGGTTTGAAACAGACCTTAGAAATTGAGACCAGATACAGGTAAACTAATTGCTTGATGGGATGGATTAAATATTCTGTCTGTGCAAATAAAAATGTCTGTTATACCTGAGTTAAGGTCAGGACGGAAGAAAGGACGAGAGAAAGGGAGGAAGGGAGGGAGGGAGGCTGGCAGGCAGGCAGGCTAGCAGGCAGGCTCAATGATCCTATTGGCACTGGAATGGATCTCAGATCACATGGATATAGAGTGCATGATATCTCTGAGAAAGACACAGCCTGAGGAAATTTGTCTTGTAAAATAAAAGTCTAAGACAAAAACACCCTAAACCTGTCTAAGTAGAGAACTGAGTACAAGGACTTCTCATGTAAAATGCTTTCTTGGGGCTGCAGGCATAACTCAAGTGGCAGAGCACTTGCCTAACATATCAATTCCCAGTACCACAAGTAAATAAATTACCTTCTTGTTCCAGCACAGGAAAGCCTGTAAATATGTGTTCAGTAACAATTCCAAGGGAGAAGCCAGTGATCATGGTCCACACGTTTCCCCTGTGCACCATGTACAATCATCTCCCTGATGATATACACATCATGTAATGCACATGTGTTCCTTTATTAAATATTTAATGCCAAATATCAGAAGGCAAAGTCCCTGATCTTGGGGTGCTTAGGCGCAATTATTTCCTCTCCTTTAGACTACATGTAGCCTAAAGTCCATTCCAGTATACCATCAAGAATGATTGCAAATCTCAGCCACCAACCAATAAATCCGACCTTGGAGATTATAGGACCTTAAGGCAGGATCTACCAGCTATGAGGGCCCATGTCTTTATCTCTGGCATAATAGAGTTAGGCCTAATGATCTCCACATTGCTTTCAAATTTGAATACTATCAGTAACAATGACAGCACCAATGATAGGAGCTAATATTTATTCACCATTGATTACACGCTAGACACATAGTTTGGACTACTGCATCAACTCTACAGGGTAGAAATTAAGAACTCTACAGGGTAGAAACAAATTCCCATCTTTCAAGTGAGTAAAATGAGACTCAAAGAGGTAAAGAGACTTGTCCACAATCATAGAGCTAGTATGTGTTACAGCTGTGATCTGAAGGGAAGGCTGACCAATCCTGAGCTCACAAAATGTCTTTCACTGCGGCCAAAATGTTTTAACATTCTCTTAGCGATATTAATATGACATCCCCTTCAATCCCAAAAAGAGTCCTAAAAGACAGAAGGTGACTACTGCAAATAATCCATCTACAAAGATCATTTTTCACCTCCTCTAGGAAATGAAGCCCTTTGGTTTGGGCTGTATATTGTTCCTGCTCTGTGTTGATCTGCTTGTCTCCCTTAGTCAAATGAGAAAGAACAATACAAGTCTTATCCCTGGACCTCATCTATCTTTCTCAACTCCTGTGACAACCTGGACAAACTTCTCTCCCTCCATTTTCCCTCTCAGACCACTTGGATCCCAGCGATTTGCAGGCTCAGCTTCCTTCACTCCACAAGGCCAGGCATACCTCACTTGATGTACCTTCACCCATCACTCTTCATTTCAGCCAGGGTTGGTTACTTGTGTTCCTGTCTGTCCTTAAAACTAAATAAGAAAGTAAGCCAACAAACAGGTACAGACATTTTTCTCTAGGCTTGTAATGGAACTTCAGGCTTACCAGATATTCGATGAATCTTGGCGATCTAACTTTTTAATTAAAAGCTGTTTCAAAAGAACACTTGAGTAGAAATTCAAAGTAAACTGCCTGCCAGCTCCACCTACAATGCCTAGGAGCACAGCAACAAGGAGAATGAAAAGCAGAGGAAACAAGATTGTGACTGACATCTTACTGGGAAAGAAATTCCTTGTAACACATAGGCCTGGGGTGGGGGTGGGAGTGGAATGCATTAGGATAGAGTGAAATTCAACAATTTTGTTTTGGTTGGGTATGGAGCCTTATACTCTTACAGGTAAGGCACCATACACCTGTGAGAGGCTAAAATTGTGAGGATTGTGGTTCAAGGCCTGGGGGAAAAAATTCACAACATCCCACCTCAGACAATAAAAAGCTGATCATAGTGGTATTTGCCTTCCTGTCATCTCAGCTACATGGGAAGTATAAACAAGAAGATGGAAATCCAGGTTATTCCAAGCATAAATGTTAAGTTCTTATTCAGTAAATTAAGCAAAAGGGCTTTAGGCATGGCTCAAACAGTAATGTACCTCTATGGAAAACACAAGGTCCTGAGTTCAAACCCCATAGCATGTTTTACTACTTTGGGGGGTTTTTTGGTGGAACTCTGGGCCTCATACTTGTTAGATGTTTTACCAGTTGAGCCATGCCACAACACTTTTTTTAAATTTTCAGTTTTGGTTCTACAATTTTTCCTACGGCCTGCCTCAAACTGCTACTATTTTTGCATCTGGGACATA
Organism: Dipodomys merriami; assembly: GCF_024711535.1. Lineage (NCBI taxonomy): Eukaryota > Metazoa > Chordata > Mammalia > Rodentia > Heteromyidae > Dipodomys > Dipodomys merriami. The sequence goes on along the minus strand of NW_027202270.1, from coordinate 40,924,410 downwards.
TTTATGAATATGCCCCTCCATACCTGGCTTATTGCAAGAGATAGAAGCCTCACTAACTCTACACAGAATGGCCTTGAATTGCAATCCTCCTGATCTTTGCCTCCGAAGTAATTAGGATTAAAAATGTGAGCCACTGTACCTGGCTATTAATATTTTAAGAAATCAAAAACAAGATCTCATGGAGAATTCAGACTTCAGACTTGTCTTAAAGGATCTTGGAAAACACTGAGCATGCCTCTCCTTCCACCCAAGATTAACCTGGCAGGTGTGGAATACGTAGCAGCTGCCCTCTTTGGAGCTTGCCTAAGCTCTCTGGCTCTCTACAGCCTCTGCCATTCCCTGATGTCTCACATACAGGCTCGGGTTACTGCAAGCCATTTGTTGAGTCTGTTTAACCCATAGTACTTGGTAACTAAGGAGAGCAAGGAGATTATGAACAGGCTATAGGTGAGAATATATGTGTTGAAGGTGTTGTCTAACTCCTGACCAGGTGACTCCTCTCTGGCTGATTAACTCCAGGTGACATTGCTACTTTTGATGTAGGAAAGTAAGGTCACCAAGATGTGAGTATGAGCTAGAATCCCTCTCCCAAATGGTAAACTGCTGGTTATCTACATGGGATCCTCACTTCTGAGTTCCAGAATTCAAAGTAGGGCCAAAAAAAAAAAATTGGATAGATAAATGGTTGTTACTGTGAGGGCTTGAAAGTCACAAAAGGACTTGAATTAAAAGTCTAAGTGGAAAGGGAAGCCAATAGAGATTTTTATGAATAGAAGTGAAATGACCTAAGCTAAATCTTAAAAGAATTGTTCTAATATGTCCACATGACTTGTACATGAATATTCAAAACATTGTTTCCTATAGATAGGTTTGAAGGGCTTGACATGGTAGGACATACTTGTTTCACCACTGCAAGGGAGGCCTCTCTAGGAAGATCATTGTTGATTTTGGCCTCAAGCAAAAACCTGAGACTCTCTGGAGGAAAAAAAAAAACTAAAGCAAGAAAAAAGAAAAAAAAGGCTGTGGGCATGACTCAAGTGGAAAGCCATATAAGTGAAAATGTTAAATGTGCATATGTCCAGAACCACTGATTTCACTTCTAGAAACTATGTAAAGATGATTTTGAAAAAAATCAATTTCATACTTTTATTCTATTACCACTAGTATAAAATAGGATAGTACTAATAAGATAAATTAGGCCTTTTAGATAGATATACTATGCCCTGTAAATACTATTCACTCATAAAAATATTGTGCCTCTATTTATTAATATAAAGAAAAAATTAAGGCACATTGTTTGATTTTTAAAAAACTGTTGACAGGGTGTTATTGGCTCAACCTAACCACCCTGGGGGCTGAGATTTGAAGATCGTGATTTGAAGGCAGCCCAGGCAAGAAAGTCCAGAAAGTTATCTCTAGTTCACCATCAAAAAGCCAGAAGTGATGTTGTTAAAGTGATAGAATACCAGCCTTGAGCAAAAAAAGGAAGAGTCAGCTGCCCAGGCCTTGAATTTAAGCCTCTACCAACATACACACACACACACACACACACACACACACACACACAGAGCTTATATTGGGGGAGAAAAACGTTATATTGTTTAGTGAATAATGACAAGAAAAATGTTCAGTATGTGTATAATTTTTCAGATATTTTCAATCTATAATTGCCTGCGTTCAAGATACAGTAGTCATGGATACTGAATGGAGGTCAACTACATTTTCTTTTCTCTTATTAAAGATGAGTTATGCTTTGTGGTGGCTCCTTCTCTGTGGACCAGAGTGGGCACTACCTGAACCAAAGTGCAGGAATACCTTGGGCCCTTCTTTACGGGGTTTGTAATTGAACGAAAAGTCTTACAGAACAGGAAAATTGCACAATCAGCATTGAACAGGCCCTGCCCATAGTTGACATGTCACCAAACCATACCTGTGCAGGGTCAAAAATGAGTTTCATTTTCAGTGTCATATTCGCTGGAGTAAGCAAAGAAACCCCTGGGCCGGCATCCGGAGTCCTGGCGGCTGAGGCCTGGGAAGGAAAGCAGAGCCCCGGGAAAATGTAGAGCAGAAAGAGCAGATCAGGCCCCGGCTGGTTCCCAGGACTCCTTTTGGCTAAATGATTTGTGATCCGCAGGTTTGCAGGAGCCTTGGGCCTGGGCGGCTGATTTCTAAGAAAGGTGGGCACAAACAGGGAGGGCTGTAACTCTGCCTAAAACCATTTCAAACTGGGTTACAAGCCAGCCCCGCCACACAGAGGGCCTCTATTTTGCTCTCTACATGGTTCTGAAGTCTCTTCAAAGCATTCAATTAAAAAATGTTGCTTCTATAAAACTCAGGGCAGACTATTACAGAGCAAACAGCTGCTGCGTGATTAGAAACACAGGAAATGTTCTGAGCAAGGGATGCTTGCTGCTATTAATTTCTTCCTTTGTGTTCCAAGTATGGTTCCCACAAAATGGAGCAATGTGATAGTGTTACTGATTTTACTTTGAAGGAAAAAATCTTTTTAAGAGATTAGTATTCATTGCTTGAATGTGCTAAAAATTAGAGGAAAAAAATCAGACTTTTTGTAATCTTAGCACACAGACATAACTTTCAGTGTTTTATGCTATATTTTGGTACCATATTTCTTCTACTTTGTAAAGTCATAATAGAGATCATATTGTACATAAAACTTTTTAATCTGCTTTTATGCATAGCATTGACTATTTCACATGCTATTTTTTAAGCCTTATAATTCAAATGGTTATGAGATGCCCAATTGTATGAATGTGAGATCATTAGTGAATAAATTCCTAGAATATAATTCTGTGACAAATATCTTTGAGTCTCTTCAAATAATCTCTTGAAAATAATTTTTAGTAATCACAAGTGAAAAGTGTTGCGTTAACTAAAGGACAACATAATAGTGGTCCTTATTTAAATTTATATAATAGCTTGTTAGTGTAGCTTACTTATCCGTATATATTATTAGTATTAATATACTAGCAGAGAAATTACTTCTTATAGTTTTTAAATCCTGTAAGACCTTTCTGACTTATAAAACTGATTTTTTGAGAATTGTAAACTACAAAAAATTACATACAAAATATTCATTGTGATTTATTTAGAAAATAGAACTTAAATCTATTTTCTTCCTATTTTTTACTGGATTTGTCAGATTTTCTAATATACATTATGCAACTTTAACAATATTTAATTAAAAAATTAAAAGGATACATATTCTCTTTTATTGCATTTCTAGAACAAGCAACTATAGATTACAAATAATAATCAACTTCCTTCCTGGTTACCCACACAGTTAAGAAAGGAAGTTGAGTTCCAGATTTCATTTTTTCCAGAAAATAGATTATGAATGATTTAAATAGATTTACATAATGAAAACTCAAATCATTTATAAATGTGAAATCATTTCCTTAATTACCCCTGTATGAGCTGAATGGATTTAGGACTACTAAAAACAAAGATCATTTTTCCAAAAACCACACACACACACACACACACACACACACACACACACACACACACACTTAACATTCAATTTGGAAACACTTCTAGACTTGAAAAAAATGAAACTAAACAATGTTTGGAGAAGGTATTAACATGTTTATTATCATCATCCTCATTGTTATTGTTGATAAATAACAGGATTTTATAAAGCTTCATTCATATAAAGTTTGGGAATAAGAATTGACTCAGACAAGAGGATTTTCTGACAGGAGAAAAGAAAATTACATAACACTAAGAAAATTCTGTGTAATAAATAAATGTTTGTATTGAAAGAAGAAAAAAGGTTATTATAAAACAAGAAAAATATGCAGAAGAAATTGCATATATTCTATTAATATGGACATTTCTCTATGAAAAGGCTATAACATTATAAAAGTCTTTTGACTCCTGAAGTTTTAAGAAAAGTGTGTGTATTACCAAAACCTCAAAGAAAAAAAGATTTTGAGAACAAGTGTAGCAGAAAATTTTGGCTCTCTACATGAAGTCAGATGTATTTGCCTTCTAGTTTAATTTTAGTAAGGAATATCAGACTTAAACTATAATTTACAAATCATTGAGGGTTAGTAAGCAACATTCTTAAATTTGTACCTAGACATTTGACTTTATGTCTTGTTTTATATTTTATTCCATTGTTTATATGTACAATTAGATTTGTTGTTTTCATATGCCATTATTTTTAATGGTATGAACCTCTAGAGAAAAAGTTTTATTGACTTGGATTCTAATATGATTTTATGTGTGTTTTGTAAAAGCCTACATAAGAATCTATAACCAAAACATGACTGTTCACGTGGAGGCAGCTACCCAAATCTTAGGCATGGGCCAAGGAGAAAATATTCATTAAAGGGATATAATGACAAATGCAAATCTAGTAATTAAAAGCAAACTCACATTAACCTAAAAACTTCACGCCACAGTTAGTGCCTGCTTCTTCTTCCTTTGTTGCCATGGAGATAAGAGCAGCTGATAGGACCTTTATGGGTGGTTCCCCAGCTAGCCCTGAGTGCACATCAGAATTATGTGGGGACAGCTTAAAAGTCCTGACTCTACTTCCATATCTATCCCCCTGGTTCTGGTTCAGTGTACACAATTGATAGATCATGAATCTGTCTGGGCATATTCAACTCCTCTTTTCTTATTTCGTAAGAATTGGCCTTCTCCAAATTATTTTCCAGTTTATAATGCCTTCAAGAAATAAAAAAAAGTATGAAAGATTTAGTCTCTTACATTTCATAAAAATATTATAGATATGTTTGCCCAGATGTTTAAACTGATTCAAATATTTTCCAAAAAATTTGGCTTTTGATGAGATTTGTTATAATAGATCCTGTGTCAGCATATTCCCTGGAAAAATATTGCTTCTACATCCTTTTCTGGTTCAACCTTTTAAGCAACTAATATCAATGATTACTAAGATTCCCTGAGCAATTTATAACATTAAAAATGTGATTGCTTATTAATTAACTTGTTTTTCTGGCTGTCTGACCAAAATGGAAGGATCTATAAAGATATTTTCCCTGCAATTCTTTCTATTTCTTGTTCTCATTTGTAAACAAATAAAATGAAGTCCCGGGAGAGCATGTATATGTGGGGGAAGAGAGACTAGGAGAAAAGTGGGGAGAGTGTAGAAAAGGGAAAATGGAACTAGATTGCTCTCTGGAAGAGCAGCCAACCCTCCTGATATCTCTGTTTTACCATATTGGGAATTTTTCCATTAATGCTTTGGATTGGATCTGAAAATATAAGAAAAGTAAATGCCTACTGAAGATTGAATACTTTCTCCAGCAGATGAGAACACATTGAGACTTTATAACTTGTATTGCAGATTTAGCAACTCATTGCATTTGTTGATTTGTCTGCCAGGCTAAGTAACCAGCTCCTAAGAGACTAACAGTATTAACATTACACAAAGGCCTATGGAGCACAATTAAGTAAAAGAATGAGCCTTAAGTCTATAAAAGTTGTGTGCCCACAGAGGTGCCACAACTACTTTTCTGAGTGAGTTAACATTTTGTCTACAGATCGGGCTATAAAGGCACATCCATCTCAAGTCTTTACTCAAAGGATCAGTCTTGGCAGACAAGATGGTGCCAGTTCTACCAACAGATTGAGGCTCCACTGAGCTGAACAGCTGGAGTACAACAACAAGATAGGAAGTGAGTTCATCCAGAGTAGTGTCCTAATGGGTAGCATCATCTTCTTCTTCCTTCCTCTCTCCAATGTAGTTAGAATTTAAGGAGTATTTGGGGGGAAGGGAGCCCCCATCCAAAGAGTGGGTTTTGAGATCTCTCTTCATACTTCCCATTATCATCAATACTCCACTCACAAGCTTCCCTTCTCCTAAAACTAGATATCTCTTGACTCCTATTGAACCCTAAGCTAGGCTGCCTTCCTGCAGCTTGCCCATCTATGTAAAATGCTGCAAAGAGGATATAAGCAGTATAAAATCTTGATAGAACAAAATAAAATGTGCACCAATGTGCATCTGATAGATGTAGCAATTGATTTGTGGATTAGGTTTTTATTTTCAGCCCATTGAAAAGAAATAATGTATGGAGGCAATCTAGTACTAAGCATTTTAGAAAATCTATTTGAGATCATTTCAGCAGAAGCTCTGGCAGTTTGTCATAAGAGGGGAGGAGAGCAAAGGATAATTGTCTCCAGTCTAGTAAAACACAGAATAACTGCCATCACACTTGAGTGAGCTTATAGCCAGCCAGTCCCAGGGCCTCCAGAAGATAGAGCAGTTAATGTTCCCTTTTATTTCAGAGGTTATGTCACTTGTATCACAGATTTATACCATGATACAGCAATTTCATCCAAACAGATGGATAATGATGTCAAAGGCAGAAACCCTGTTTTTATTGAGTTTTGCAAAGATTGCTCAGATAGCTGCTTCAATTGAAAAGCCCCAGCAGTACTTCAGCTCTTAATCTTTGTAATCTCTGTGGTATTAAATTTCATCATTTTTGTTTGAAGGAGGAAAATTCTGCAGTAATGGCTTCCTAATAGGAAACACAGAGGCTGCAAAGCTGGGGGCTCTCGATGCGGCTGCTCCATAAGCACTGCTGATTTATAGGGCTGTTTATGACAGAAAGGAAAATTATCTTCTGCAGGTATAAATCAGGTAAAGAGTAGGAAATTGAACTTAGATATCATCTTGTCAGATGCTTAATGTTCTTCCTCCTGTCACTTTGGATAGGCCCAATTTGTAGAATACTGCAGAGGTAAAAGAAGACAATTAACAGTGACAGGATAGTAATAGATGAAGCTATAAAACCAACCTGCTGGTGCTGGATGCTATGTATGATTTTAAGATGAAGTGGTGCCAAAAGTATATATTAGCTCAAACCAACCATTTCCTGTGTTCAGCAATACCCAGTGTGGCACTTGTTTGTCACTTTCATTGAGATCTACATACTACAGTTTACATATTAATGAACCCATAACATCTCACCTTTCCTGAAAGTCAAAGGCATTCCACAGTGGCTTATTTGTTGTTTACTTATCAAAAACACAAGGATTATTTGCTTAAGGATCAAATAAGGAGATTTCTCATTACGATCATCACATTTCTGGCAAACACCCAGAGGAGAGAAGGGAATATAAACTGTCCAGCCCATGCAAGGCATAAAAAGTGTGGTGAGGCTAGTGCCAGTTTTGGGGAAATGACAATATGGTCCCCAAACTTTTCTAGGTAAGAATTCCAAAATCACACCCCCCCCCATAAGCCAGAGCAGAACCCATATGACCATTGTCACACAAAGGTTGGAAAGGTTACTGCAGAGTTAGGTGGAGAAGCTGGCTGACCTTGGGGCTCAGGTCACTGGTGGCAATTATCTGAAGAAACTATAAACAACATAACAGGGATATGAATGCAAGGAGGATGGCTGTTCTTGCAGTTTTGTTAAAGCAAGCTGAGGCTCTGGCTGTCAGGAACGGGAGACTTCTTATTGTGGACTCTGTCTTGTTTTTTTTGTTTGTTTGTTTCATCAAAGCTTTACTGAATATTTGGCATGACAGGAAGATTCTATTTAGAGATAGAGAGCGAGGCACCGCACTCCAAGGATCCTCTGTCTCCTGATTAAGTTTCCACAGCTGGCAGAAGAGATTCAGTTACACATTGGAGCCTGGTCAGTAACTTGGCAGGTCCGAGGCAAAGAACATCTTCAGGGTTAGAAAATCTACCTCAATTTTAATAAGTAGTAATTAACAATAACAACACGATAATGTTTAAGACAAAAAATGAGTTGCCTGTGTACAACTTTCCCTAGAAGAGACACAAGTAAGAAGGATTCCAGAGAAAAACACAGGCATGAGGAGGCACAAACCACAGTTCTAATAGGTGTCATTTCCAGAGAGCTCTTGGCGCCTGTTGCAATGTACAGGGAAAGCATTTCAACTAAAGTTCAAGTAAGGCCTCGGTCTAAGAAGACACGGCTCTAGATTCCCTGCCCAAACGGGCTGCCTATGAGATGTAACATGTAAATCTAAAGAGTGACAGAGTTTATACTACAAAGACTAAATTTTAACCAGCCCAAATCTGGAATTTATATTTCTTAAGAGATAATAGTCTGCTGCTTAAATTCTCAATCATTCTTCTCTGGTAAAGAAAGATTAAGGACAAATGTCAATGGATTTGATATGTGGTTTTAAATCTATACATTTGTCATTTTGTATTGTTTTCTGACCATTTGTCTGATATGTGCACATTTGGTTCTGCTCCTGATAGCAGGGCGCTATCAGGTGGGAGGAGTTACAGTGGGCAAGTACTTCAGCCAGAAAAGACACAAGTGGAGGGGGATCTGGAGGGCTAGAGGTTAGTGCCAGTTTGTATCCTCACCACAGAAAGGGTACGTTATTCACCAGTAAACTGAAGCAAGAAGACCAAAAGCAATGTAAGCACACAGAAGAAAGTGAGCCATTAGAGGAGAGTGAAAAAAGAATGCCAGAGCTAGAAATAATCCTAAACAGAGAGAATAAGTTTGCAGACAGAGCTGATAGGAGATAACACTGCCTATACTGAGAGAGGGAATAGCTAAAGAACATTGACCCCAAATTAGCCAGCCATTGGTCACTTTTTTGATAGTAGGTGAAATTAACAGTAAAGGCAGAAGTCAGATCTAGGGGAAACGGAAGATGCAAGAATAAGCTTCTATGTCGGCTACTTTCCTGGGAAGAGGAAGGAGAAAAATAGTAAAAGAGAAATAAGATGAAGGATTCTCTGGAGAGATTGAAAGCCTGGGCCTATAGGCTAATGGGACAGTGGAGAGGGTGAGTGGAGTGGAGAAGGAATTAGGAAGAGGGACTCAAGCCACAAGGTCTTAGGATAGGCGCTAGAAGAGAAAATCAGACGAAAAGTTCAGCTCTACATTTCCATATCACTGGGATGAAGGATTAGCACAGTAAAATTTTTAGTACTAAAAATACCAAAAAGAAACATGCCATGCCTCCATTTAAAAAATACAACTTATCCTATTGTACTGCTGAGCCCTAGCAGTAGTGGTCTGTTAAGAAGCTACCCAATAGAAAGTGTTGTAAAATATTTTTGTTTGCTTTTAAGTAAATCATTCTAGGAAACATCAGCATACTTAAAAGAGACCTGTCTCCTACCTTTTCTTAATTTAAAAATTTTAATGTAAACATTGAGGTATTAAAAAGACAATTGTTTTAAACACTTAAATAAAATATTGCATGAACAAGTGTTCGCTACTTTGGTGAATGAGAAAATAAAGGCTTACCCACAGTTAAACAGGAAAGTTGGGCCACTTTTTAAGGACACTGTGCCTCCAGGTATTCACTCATGCCTTTGATCTTAACCAAGACAGAGGGACAGAACTAGAGCCAACTCCAGGTTTTTCCATATCTGTCAAATATATGTCATCTATTGGGAAAAAAATCCACCTGTGCTAGAAAATAAGGGTTTTTATGTAGCCTGAGATTGTGTGTTCTTCTATCCATAACCCTTCATAATTAAGAGCGCCTGGGACATTGGTTATCATCAGTTATAATTCACATTTCCATAGACTTCTCACACACTTTTTTCTTTTGGCAAATTATCGCGGCTTTATAATATTTTTCGGCTTTTATTCTTAACATTTTGAGTTAAACATAACAGAGTCAGGGACCAGAGTTTCCAGTTTATCTTTTAAGATAAATCTATCAATAGGTCCAATCTTTTTACCAAGAATATGACAAGTTTTAAAATTAAGTATAAGAATTTAAAAAATAAAAGGATTCTGATGTATGTAAGCCAAAGAGAAATATTTTAAACTACGTTAAGGTGATTATATTATAGACGGAATTATTAACACATCTTCTACCTACATTCAAGCAAAATCAAAAATTTGAACTTAACCAGGTTTCTTTGTAAAAACAATAAGGACAAATATCTTTATTTTTAGGTAAACCACCATCTGTAATACCTCACAGTGCCACATAACTGTGAAGTATGATAAGATTACAGACACCTGGCTGAATATTCTGAGGATTCCTAATTATAAAAAAATACCGGATTGGAGCCGGGCTTTGAGGGGCTTTTAGATGTCAGTAAGGGAAAGATTATGGGAAGGAACCACAAGAAGAATATCAGAGGCAATATCAATATGACAAAATTGAAATGCTTATGTTGTTGGTCATCCCAACAAAACTTGATCCACTTTGCTACATTCTGTGGCATATGGGAAAAGGAGCATCAACAATTCAATGAATATCATGTTATGCTACCTAAAGGTAACAGGTCTACCTTTAAAATGTTTTGAGGAACCAGCTTGAAGCAAAATGAGAACTTTGCACATGAATAGGGTAGGAGAAGGACCTCCCAGCAAAAGGATTGACAAATGCAAAAACACATAGACTTTTTCTTCTGTAGTGCTTCTTTCGTATGGGTAATTATGATACTAACAATTTTAAAAAATAGCTAACATTTATAAACTCAGGATGGATGGCTGTTGTGCCTATACTAATTCAAATTTTACCACAGATAATGTATTGGGTAAGGTTATGGAAGTGTGGGAGATTTGCTCCTACTAATTTTGGAGAATGGTTTTCAGGCCCTGAAATTAAATAAATTAGTCAGTCTCAAACATGCACTAAGTATCCAGTATGTTGTACTTGAGATGCTGCTGACTATGCCTGAGGAAGTTACACTTCCAGATGGAAAACTACGGGCTTCTGTTATCTGTTCAAAACCTTTCTTTTCTTAAAAACTTCTCTCCCTAAATGGTGAAAAAGCACAGCAATGGAACTCACTGGACACAGAAGAAAGTGAACTATACAACTTGTGAGTGGAGACGGGAGAGAGGGAATGAGAGAAACTGAGGAAAACAGAAGACACTGTGCCTAAGAAAATGTACTCATTACCTGATTCATGTAATTGCACTCCCTCTGTACATCATCTCTACAATACCAATGAAGTAAATTAATAATTAAAAAAGAAACTTCTCCCCCTAATCACCTTCCTTGTCATCTATGTGGTCCCAATAGAGACTACCAAGTTTATGTCTGACCTCGTTAGCCATGGTTAATGAATCTATCTGGGCTTCAATGAACTAGGACTAGGGGTATAGTTGTTGATAATTTAGTTGTAGATATTATAACATAGTAAGCTTGGCATTATTGGCTGTATGTCCTCCACTATATAGAAAACATTGCTCTATTGTTGTTGGGGTTAAAAATCAACAGGCAGAGAAAAATACAGGAAAAGTTGCAGAGAACAGTTCCGAGGATATTTGAATGCCAAGATCTTGTTGGCTCTCAAGTCTAGCCACATGCACTCCCTGTATGGATTTAGGTCACATAAGATAAGCCTGAAGCTTTCCAAAGTAATATCCTTTTTATTAAGCTGGTTGACATGCTGACATTTGGAGTTGAAAAGGTCCGGACTAACACGAACACCAAGGATTTATATCCACATACAAAAATACTAAAAAAGAAAAATAAACCTTTATCAAATAGCATACAAATGAAGACTGCAGTTCTTGGGAATATCACTATTCTCTGCCCTCAGAACTTTCATAGCTACCAACCAAAGATTCTTAATCAAAATGGTATATACCTGTAACTCCATGTGTCCTTCTCCTTCAAAGCCATCTGTCTAAGACAATACATTTTGTCTTAGGAGCCTAACATTTCTCAGAGAAACATCAGAACTGTATCTGACATACCATCTCATCTTCTACATATTCTTAGGAGCAGCAAATATTTTTATTACTAGAGACCACTCTAGACTTTGGAATGAGCCAAAATATTTGGAGCCAAAGTTCTTGATTAAAGTGAGTAATCAAGCTTAGAAAACCATTTGAGTCTAAAATATTATTTGAATATAAATATGAAGATAGATTTTTCTTTCATTATTTACAAACTGCCTGTGACAGGTGGTTTTGCTCAATTATAGCAGTGTAAGATACTCTTACATTTTATAGTACAGTTTATCTGCAAAGTAAAAATTTAAATGTTATTGACATGACTTATCTAACTTATCTAATCAGATTCATAAATAACGACAAAGTAAATTTCTCTGTAAGTTTAACTTTTTATGATAAAAGCAAAATATACTCACCAATGTATTTGGATATATTACATAAGCTTTATATTGAAAAAAAACCTCAAGTTTTGATTTAATGAAATTTTCACTTGTAATCTCAGCAATAGCAAATTTTCTAGACCATCGTCTAGGAATGAGATAATTTATTACATGAGAAATAGAGATGACAATATAGAGATTCTTTAAATGTAATTATTTTCTCTTAAATAAGAGTAATTAAAACATGAACAACAACAAAAATTAAAAAAACATACAGTCTGGGAAGGTGGCTCAGTGGTAGAGTGCTTACTTTGTATGCATGAGGCCCTGGGTTCAGTTCTTTAGCACCACATAAGCAGAAAAAGCCAGAGGTGGAGCTTATGGCTCAAGTGGTAGAGCACTAGCCTTGAGTTGAAGAGCTGAGGGACAGCGCCCAGGCCCTGAGTTCAGGCCCTATGACCAACAAAAATAAAAAAAAATAAAACACACACTTTTTTTTCCACTTTTTGCCTTTTAAAAAGTTTTCTTTGCCAGGCACCAGTGGCTCACGCCTGCAATCCTAGCTACTCAGGAGGCTGAGATCTGAGCATCGCGGTTCAAAGCCAGCCCAGGCAAGTCCGTAAGACTTTTATTTCCAATGAACCACCAAAAAAACAGAAGTGGTACTGTGGCTCAAGTGGTAGAGCACTCGCCTTGAGCTGAAGAGCCCAGGAACAGAGCCCAGGCCCAGAGCTCAAGACCACAGCCAAAAAAAAAAAAAAAAAAGTTTTCTTCCTCGTCAAGGTATTCTATTTTCCTCTAAGACTAAGGATTCCACTGAGGGCACTTTAAGAGTTTAGGACCGGGAGTGGCGCTGTAGCTCAAGTGGTAGAGCGCTCGCTTTGAGCTGAAGAGCTGAGGGACAGCGCCCAGGCCCAGAGTTCAAGCCCCACGACCGACAAAAAAAAAAAAAAAAAAGAGTTTAGGACATAAGGATGTTGGTGGGTACTCTTAACATTGTCAGAAGGATTAAGTGATAGAGCAAGCTTCCCAGAAAATAAATACATCTAATTTGAAAAATCTTGCATCTACAAGATTGTACAAATATTATCTTCACTGGTTATTTCTTAAATAAATCAAACCTAAAAAATATTTTTAAAATAAAACCTAAAAAAAAATTAAGACATCATTTCAAAGGTTACAAATAGAAATGTCACATGCACAGCACGGCTGGCTGTTTTTCTGGTATTGTTTCACAGTTTTACATTCTGAGCAAACAGAGAGGCTATTTTCCCCAAAGGGTTCAGAAGGGCATACAATTTCATTTCTCCAGAAAATTGTTTCTCAGGATTTCAATCTTCTTAGCTGGAGATGACAAAATATAATATCAGAAACACTTATGCTTCTTATCTGCTATATTTTCAAAGCATAAATAAAAGCTCAGTATACATTTAAGACAGGTGGATTCAAACTTAGGGACAAATCACCTACTTACTGCAAAATAGTTTTATAATATAAGAACATTTAATTCAAAAAGTGTTTAAGATCAATAAAAAAAACTAACCCCCTTTAAAATATTTTGGCATTGTCACTGTTATTTTACTCAAGTAGCATTCAATTTTCTAAATCTTGGGGTTAATGAGACAAGTAATAAAAAAATCAAATTGGATTTTTAGAAAACAGGATTCAAATGGGCACCATTCAACTAAAGCTTCTTTTTTTTTTCTGTCTATGCATAGCAGCAAGCACTATTTTGGTTTTCAACCTCATTACACTTCTATTCATAAAGCATGGCATAAAAACTCTAAACCTCAAATGTTTTTAGAATAAAACAAATCATGCATTTATGAAAAGATGAGCATAATGGCTTTTTTGTAGCTTGCCTAGTGAACCTCTCAACTGGCCTTGCGTGGCATTAGCTGAGCAATTCCCATTAGCATTAATATGCTCTTAAGTTTCTACTGTCCTATCATTTAGGCAATAATTTGAAGATCAGTTCAATTTCATGGGAATTTCACTATTCCAGGCTGGCATCATGGCTTTGTGACATAAAAAAATTTAGTTGTGCTAGGCATGGTGATTCACACCTATAATACCAGCAGTAGTACCAGTACCAAAAACAGAAAGGTTGTAAGTTCAAGGTCAGTCTGGGCCACAATCTCAAAGTAACAAACAAAAAGGAATTTAGTTGAGATCACTTAAGAGTTCTTGATCTTTTCTTGAGTAAACATATGCATACACACACACACACACACACACACACACACACACACACACACACACACACACACCTACAACATACCTGTCATTAAACAAGTTACATCCTGGTTACAAGGTGACACCATTGAGGAAAACTCATAAAGGTCTGGGATGCGTGGAATTTCATACTGTATTACAGATACAGATTCATTTTTCCCACAATGCCCCAACTTTCATTATAAACATTACCTTTCAATAATTCAAAAATTTTCACTTCATCATCTTAAGTATATTCACTTTTACCTTGTTTGGGGAGTATCATTTGTTTTTGGAGATGTATTTTCACAAAGTTAAGCAGATCACTCTATTTAAACACAACTGACAATAAGGCAGGAGTGACTTGCATCTCTGCAGCTACTGAGCTGTGTAATGTACGCAAAGCATGGGTATTTAACATTTTTGTTTTAAAATACCTTTTGAAATTTGTAACACATCTGTAAATAAGAAAGGCTTACTAAGTTCTCATTTATTGGAGGTGGGGGAAGCCTGAGGAATTCCCTTAAGAATTTCAGGCTGGGAAGCTTTTGAACTTATACACACAAACTTAACAAAAGTTTGAAAAAATCTCAGGGTCTATGCTGGGCACTGTGGCTTACACATGTAATTCTAGCTACCCAGGTGGGTGAGATCTGAGATTTAATTTTCAATGCCATCCCAGATAGGAAAATCTGTGACACTCTAACCTCCAGTTAACCACCAAAAAGCCAGAAGTGGAGCTGTGGTTCAAATGGTTGATCACTAGCCTTGAGTACAAAACCTAAGGGACAGCATAAAAGCCCTAAGTCCAAGCTTCAGTACCAATACACTCACACAAAAAGTCTCAGGGCTAGGTTTTCTAACTTCTCTATGGACAATTCCACTCCAAACTTAGTTTAGATTTCTAGGACAGGTTCTGAAGATGGCCAGTTTTAACTAACAATTATATTTCAAATATAAGAGATATATACATTTCAAGAAATACCTTGTACAAAATTTCAGGGCTTACTGGGAAAAGATCAGAGCAGACCACTGAAAACATAAACAACTTTGCCATAAAAAAAATGCCAATAAGGGTTGGGAAGGTGGCTTAGTGGTAGAGTGCTTGCCTTGCATGCATGAAGCCCTCGGTTCAATTCCTCAGCACCACATAAGCAGAAAAAGCCAGAAGTGGCACTTGGCTCAAATAGTAGAGCGCTAGCCTTGAGCTGAAGAGTTCAGGGACAGCACCCAGGCCCAGATTTCAGGACCCACAACCGAAAAAAAAATGCCAGTGAAACTAAACCAAGAAAAATATTCTCTCAAAAAAGTTAACTGCCTAGTTTAAAAGGAATTACACAAAATTTTGCCTTAAAAATGGTGAATATTTTGCCATTAGTAAGAGGTGTGTGATAGAGGTAACATGATGGAAAGGACAAAATCAAGAATTTGGGCTTGGAGATAAGAACAAAATACCCAAAGATCAGGAAGAAGAGACAAAGCTTATGACTATATACTACTGCAACATGATCTCTCTTAGTTTAACTACACTTTCTAAATTCTATACTCTTCTGCAGTTGGCTGTTTTCAGTTGCATTGTCATATAAAACAAACGAGCTGAGAAAAAAATCATGTGTAATCAACAGATAACATCTAAGTTATATTGCTCCCTTCTAGTTACTCGTTACATATAAGCTAATTGGATATAGAATCATTTTTTCTACTGGAAAAGGTGTTGCCCAATGTAGATATGGTATTCTTGGAAAAGAGAAGGTATGTAAGTATCCTATATGTATTTGTCCTTTAAAAGCCTAAAAGCAGAATCCTGATCGAAAGAACCAATATCTATCTATTTCTTTCAATTCAGGAATATTTAATTAGGGAGACCTCAATGCAATTTAATTTTGAGATGATAAGAGTAACAATGTAGATACTATTTGGTAAGAGGCTATTACCTATTTTCTAAAGTAGAAGCAGCATTTTCCATAAAAGGGGCCAAAAGAAACTCAGTCAAACAAGACAGTGGCTAATCAAGTCATCCATCAGGAGTTACCCATATTTCTTTAAGACACATATGCCAAGGTCTATGGTGATTTATAGATCCAAGAAGATTTCTTTATTTACAGCCATTTAAAGATACAGTCATAGTAGTCAACCTTTTCTACCTTTTGGATATCGTTCAATTAATACATGGCTAACAGGCTATGTTGTATTCTGCTTTTCATTTAGAAAGAATGTTCTCTAGGCTTCTGAGGTCCTTCTTGATTTTAAAAAGCTAGTCATATAATCTATTATGTGCTGAAAAATGAAGCACAAAATAAAAGCAGTGGTTGACTTCCATAACTGCCTTTTGTTCTACCTTGTTGGCCCCTCTTTGCCCTATTTGAATAGCACTGTATTTCCTACACATTCATTCTTAATGAGGTTATTTACCTTGCATACCCAATGAGATTATACTTTATGTAATAAATTCTTTGCTCTGAAATGTGTCTGAGAGGGCAGCCTATTCAGCTATTAAAAGGTATAACCTTTTAACTGAGTCGTCTTGAGGCTGGACACACAACTTCTATACTGAGCTTTCAATTACTTAAACATATCACCATCCCATACAGAGGTGTTTACATTTACATAAACTAGTAGATCAGCCTTACAAACACCCACTCACTACCTTTATAAAATGGCTAGCAAAGAAAGCTCATTTGTTACTACATGTATATTTCTCTTGCTTATGTATGTTAATGAAATACATGTGTGCTAATAATGCAAGCTGGGCATTAAAGAATAATCATTTTTACTGTATTAGCATTGCTATTAATTATGTGTACTAATTAAATGCAAGGGGTTACAATGCATTTGGATTCCCTAAATTTCCCTTCAGTCACTAATTGTCCTTTTTTCCCACTCAACTTTTTAATAGAGTAGTAACTATGTTAATTTTATCTCTTATTATTACCCAAATGGGAAGTAATAACCACCAAGAAAATGTTCACAATCTAGAAGCAGAAAATGGGTAAGAAAGATGACTGGATAATCCACCTTTCAAACAGTAAGGTTGGTTTTATCTCATTGGTGGGACAGTGACAGAGATGGTTGGTGATTTGAGGCTAGGGGAAATGTGAAAAAGGTTTTGGTTGCTTGTTTAGGCCTACATAGGTCATTTCATTTGATGTTACTATTGAAGTATTTTAATATCTGTAAATTACAATAAATTTATGATCCAATTATAATACATTTATCAAATTTTCCCAGGAAATTATCTTTTTATATATCTTAATCTCAAATTCTCATGGACATATCAGTCTTCTTAATTAAATGCTGTGCTGACCTAAAAAAGCATCTGTTTATAGTGATATCCAAGGCATCAGAAAACAACTCTCTTTGTGTGTGTGTGTATGTGTGTGTGTGGCCTGAACTCTGGGCCTAGGCGCTGTCCCTCAGCTCTTCAGCTCAAGGCTAGCGCTCTACCACTTGAGCCACAACGCCACTTCCGGCTTTTTTCCTTTTGCTTATGTGGTGCTGAGGAATTGAACCCAGGGCCTCATGCATGCAAGGCAAGCACTCTACCACTGAGCCTCCTTTCCAGCCCTAGAAAACAACTCTCATATGTCAAAATGGTTTGGTTATAATTTTCAGGAAAGGACTAATCCATTTGTCCTTCTTCCCTGTAGAAGTCCCAAAAACATCCAGCCTATTTACTAGTGTTTAGAGGCTAATAGATTGTTTCTGGAAAATTCAAGTATTTATTGATAACCTAATACCTTTCCAAGTACCAGAAACATAACAGGGAACAAAATATCCACAGATTATCTAGGTGATGGTGGCTCACACCTACAATCCTAGCTACTCAGGAGGCTGAGATCTGAGGATTGCAGTTCAAAGCCAGCCCAGGCAGGAAAGTCCATGAGACTCATCTCCAATTAACTACCAGAAAACCAGAAGTGGCGCTGTGATTCAAGTGGTAGAACTGAAGAGCTCAGGGACAGCACCCAAGCCCAGAGTTCAAGCCCCAGGACCAAAAAAAAAAAAAAAAAAATCCACAGATTTCTGGCAGCAGGGATTTTAGTATCTACTGTGGGGAGGGAGTAGAGGCTATAATAAACACAATTAGTAACATAACTTGTATGTTAGTGATAACACCAAAGTTTAACAATTTTAATTGAGTTTTAAAAAACAGGAAAGTGGAAGAATGGAATAATTTAAAGAGATTATGATCAGGTCAGTGAAGGCAAAATTGATATCTAAATATGGCCTGGGGTAAAAGCCAAGCAGATGGGTTTAAGGCCAAGGAACCAACAAGAGAAAAGATTCTAGGCAAGAATGTGCTTGGTCGGAAAAGGTCAGATAATGTGATGTCAGGAAAATGAACCCTTGGATATGTATTTTAATGTTTTTTTCTTTCATGCATGTGTTTCTAACACATTTATAAGATTATCTCTTTGTTGCTTTGTATGTCCCTCCCCCACACTATAACCCCTGCTTTCACTATATTTGATGTCAGTATAACTTGTGGAGGAGATGGGGAAAAACCAGTTGTTTAAGGATACAGGTGGACCTGTTGCAACAATGAGAAGTACAAGTTGTCATGTCCAAAACGAGCTTTACAACGTTGGTGCGGGGGGGGGGGGGGGTAGGGGGAAGGGGGGGAAGGAGAAGGATTCGGATTGGGTGGTGAGGGGGGAGGGGGGGAGGCTGGGAAGGGATGTGAAGGGTAAACAAAGGAGGAGGCTGCAATGCTTGGTAAGAAATGTACGCATTATCCTGCCCATGTAATTGTAACCCCTCTGTACAGTATGTTCACAAATAAAATTAAATTAAATTAAAAAAAAAAGAATGTGCTTGGTGTGTTAGAAGAATAACAAGGGGACTAATGAGGCTAAAGCGAGTTGAAATAGTAAAAACCAGAACTGCAAGCAGGCAGTGAGGGTGAGCAGTAACCTTGTAGACCATTGCAGTGACAAACTTATACTCAAAGTACTGTAAAGGCAACTATTGGAGGGCTTGTGATTAGGAGGACACTATGATCAGGCCTGGGAACAAGATTGCTCTGACTGCTCTTGAGAAATGCTTACTGTAATAATTCAGATGCAAGAGTGGAGGGCCTTGGATTTGAAAGAAAAGCTACTGCTCACATTTGGACAGCATGGAGTGAAACTAGAGGTTGTGTACAGAGATAGTCAATGCCTAGGTTGGAAGAAATTTTATTTCACAAATTCTAATTAATAACATTTATGTATTATGAAATACTTCCATCTGTGAGAACACAAATTAGTGGCCATGGTGTCAACACTTGCTATAAAATACATTTGTGCTAGCATTATTTAAGGCTGCTGCAAAATCACACTAAAAATTGAGCTCAATATCCAAGAAACAATAGAAAGATCCATGAGAATCTGGGAGTTTGTGATGGACTGCTTTTTGAAAACTAGAGTTTCCTCTCCTTACTAGAAGGATATTATACATCCAAAAACGATTATGATGGCCCCAGATTGTTCTTAAGAGTTGTCAGCAAATGGAAAATGTATGAAAGGTGGAAGCAAGAGGAAAACCCACTTCTTCACTCCTGACATTCCCGGAAGGGTCAGTTTTATAACATTGAACATTCCGTCTCTACCTTATCAAACATCTGACAATACTCTTAGACAAAAAAAGATGCATTTGTGCAAGTTGGTAGAAAGTGTGCTATTTGTGAATAATACCATCACAATCAGGGTGCTTTCTACATACAATGTGTGTGTGTGTGTGTGTGTGTGTGTGTGTGTGTGTGTGTGTGTGTGTATGAGTCATAGAAGTACACTGAAAAGCTATAAGGAACTAGGGAAATGTTGATACCCAAATTCAGCAGAGGAACATGTGAAGTCTCCTGGAGAAGTTGCTAAGCCAGCACAGGATGATCCCACAAGGAACGACTGTGAAGAAGGAAGCTAGTTAGTAGATGTCCTTCGTGGGGCCAGTACTTATAATTAAAGAGTAATAGGAAAAAAGGTAGTCGGTCATCAACGCCTGTTCCTCTAGGTAAAACTCAAGGAAATGGGATCCATCCATTTCCATTCATGATTTCTAGTAAGTTCTATGACACAGTAAAGACCTAACAGCACACAGAAACTCAAAATTAAGACTTTTCCATTACAGCCAAGAAGTCTAAATCTCTGAGGAGGTAAGTATCTGATATTAGGCCACAGTGTCCTTCTAAGAAACAATTTGACAAACATGCATGCAGAACTACTGTTTGCCAAACACTATTCTAAGTAGAAAGTTGAAGATATCTAAGCATCAGTTAGTAAAACAGAGTCAAGGCAGAGGCTTGCAACCTTTGTATAAGCCAAACCAACATTTACTGTAAATTTGAGAAAAGAACACTTTTATGAAACAAGAAATATTAAATTATTTTCAGTGCTTTCAGGTAAAATCTTCCCTGGCTTTTGTCCCCCCTGAAAAAAGACA
Organism: Dipodomys merriami; assembly: GCF_024711535.1. Taxonomy (NCBI): domain Eukaryota; kingdom Metazoa; phylum Chordata; class Mammalia; order Rodentia; family Heteromyidae; genus Dipodomys; species Dipodomys merriami. The sequence goes on along the minus strand of NW_027202270.1, from coordinate 40,903,742 downwards.
TGGTTTTACTATGTATCCAAGGATAGCCTGGACTCACAATCCTCCTGCCCCAGCCTCCTGGTTGCTGGGATTGTAAGTATGTACCACCAGTCCAGCTAATAACTTTTTAGATAACACAGAATCAAAGAATTTAGATATTTAAAGATTTAGATTACTATTTCACTTAGTACTAAGAAATCTCCAACAGTATTTCATGAAAATCAGGTAAACCTAAAAAGTAGGTATCTTACTAAATTAATTCTTCAGAATATTCTTTGCTTTTTCAAAATACTGAACAAAAATATTAGTATCAATTATTAGAATATTTTAGTTCATAAGGTAAAGAGAAGGAAAATGTGTATTAACAGTGAAACATTTATAGGCTTGATAAGCAAGAATCTTGATCAGTCTAAGTTCAAGTCCTGCCTTTGCCACTTACTGAGTAACCTTAGATAAATTACTAAACTTTGAACTTCAGTTTCCTTCTTCCTTTGCAAGATAAAAATGAAATTCCTATATTTCAAAATATCCATATATAGATAGATATACAGTCTTACAGTAATCTGGGTAAATTAAACATTCAGTCAATTGTAGTTTCCTCTGTACAGGATGAGCAGAGAAAACTCTACCTAAACGGCTATACAGACATTTAAGAACTAACTCAAATATTTTTGTAACATTTTATACATGGTATAAATCTACTTAAATTGCAATCTAATGGAATCCATTCTCTTCTGTCACAAAAATCCTAATTTGTGAAGCTTCTATCTTTGCTATAATTGCTGCTTGTCCAAGGCAACTCTAGATACAACCATACTAGTATATATTACTGCATAGTAAATTGTGATCATTTCTAATGTGTATCAGAAGCTAGGTGTTGGAAATTATTTGAATATATATAAGTAATATGAACTCAGTTGTATGACTTCCAAAGAAAGGGAAGATCAAAGATTATTGTGCCATGAGTAGAACAAAGCAAGTACTTATTAGAAGACAAAGGCTTTGATTGATTTCTCTTAACTGATGGAATCAATGTGTTGTGCATGTCTGGAAGAAAAAAAAATGATCTGAGCTTCTCAGATTCCTTCCTTATTTTTAAGACCATATAATTCATAAAACATTTATTCCTCTTTATTATTTCTAAGGTAACAAGGGTCCCTATACTTATTGCTCAGATAAAATCCTTCTTTCTCCTCAGACTTTGATTCCCACTTTCAAAGCTGTTAAACTCTTTTCCAGAAGCTTTAGGCATGTAAAAATGTTAATTTGGAACAAGCTGACCTACTAATTTTAGAAATCTTATACTGATAAGAACAGATACTACACTTGATCTTAGCCAAAATGCAGAAAAGCAATATGCGTACTATGTGATTTTTTTTGTTTCTTTTGTATGTTCTTTCCCCACAGTATAACCCCTGTTTTCACTGTATTTGAGGTCAGTGCCCTGCATCTTGAATATACATTTGTCTAATTTGGGAAGGGAAGGGAAATAACAAACTGCTGAAATAAGGATATAGGTTTGCCCATTGTAACAATGAGATGTACAAGACACTATGTTAAAAACGAACTTTACAACTTGGGGGGAGGGGGAGGAGGGAGTTCAGGAGGTGGGAAGGAAAGGGATGGTAGGGGAAAAACAAAGGAGGGGTAACAATGCTCGATAGGAAATGTACTCACTACCTTACTCATGTAACTGTAACTCCTCTCTACACAATTTTTACAATAAAAAAAATAAAAAAGAAACCTTCCTGTTTTCAATTATTTATTTAAAATAGTAGATTTAGGGGCTGGGAAGGTGGCTCAGTGGTAGAGCGCTTGCCTTGCATGCCTGAGGCCCTGGGTTCAATTCCTCAGCACCACATCAGCAAAAAGAAAAAAGCCGGAAGTGGCGCTGTGGCTCAAGTGGTAGAGCGCTAGCCTTGAGCTGAAGAGCTGAGGGATAGCGCCCAGGCCCAGAGTTCAGGACCCACGACTGGACTCCCCCCCCCAAAAAAAAATAAAAATAAAATAGTAGATTTAGATAGCTAATTAGAAATAAGTTGATAAATAGAAATTTTCATAATTAATTTAGAAAACAGGAGAAAAAGTTAAGAAAAATGTATGTCCTACAATTGAAATAATAATGTTAAAACACTTTTATTTTTCACTTCTTTACACATTATTTTTCACTTGATTACACATATATGTATATACAAGCCTATATTCTCACCCATAAGATCAGACTGTATACACTTGTAACCTAATCTACTTTCAATAATCATGACCATTTTCTCACATTATTTTAACACATTATTATTTAACCACTCTCTCCCATCCATTCCTGCACATTTTGACCCCTACTTTTTCACTATAATAACTCTATAAACCTCATTTTACAAACAACAGGATTTGACCTACAAGACAAACATATACTCAAAAATATATATTCAGAGAAAAACAATTAGAGATGACAGGGGAAGGAGTGAGACCAGGCATCCATGCCCGCAACCTGCTTGTGTATAAGGAGGAAATTCATTACCATTTGACAGCTGCTCTGTGCATGTAAAATGTTAAGTCAAAGGATTCAAATCTCTTTCTAATGGCAAATGTCTACATACTTTCGCTGATACCAAATGGGCAGTAATAGACTCAAGTCCATGTGACAGGAGCTACAATAAGCAAAAATGAGGTATTCTCTAACAGAATATCTCAGTCAGATAGTTTTGGTTTAAAAATGATAGATGAAGACAAGCACCAGTATCCCTAAGCTACTCAGAGGACTGAAATCTGAGGATCACCATTAGAAGCCAGCCCAAGCAAAAAGAAAGAAGAAAGTAAGAGAGAAAGAAAAGAGAGAGAGAGAAGAAAGGAGGAAGGAAGAAAGAAGGAAAGAAAGAAGAATGAAGAAAGGAAGGAAAGAGAAAGAAAAGAAGGAAAAAAGAAAGAGAGAGAGGAAAGAAGGAAGGAAGGAAGGAAGGAAGGAACAAGACTGTTGAAAATGAACTTTACAACTTTGGGTGGGGAGGTGCGGAGGGGGGCAGAGAACAGCGTGAAGAGAGGAGTTAGGGAGGTGGAGAGGGAAGGGATGGTAGGGGAAAAACAAAGGAGGGGGTAACAATGCTGGATAGGAAATGTACTCATTACTCATGTAACTGTAACCCCTCTGGACAGTATCTTTACAACAAAAAGATATATTAAAAAAAAAAAAGAAAGGAAAGCCGGGTGCCCGTGGCTCACGCCTATAATCCTAGCTACTCAGGAAGCTGAGATCTGAGGATCACGGTTCAAAGCCAGCCAGGGCAAGAAAGTCCCTGAAACTCTAATCTCCTATAAACCACCAGAAAACTAGAAGTGGCACTGTGGCTCAAGTGGTAGAGTGCTAGCTTTGAGCTGAAGAGCTGAGGGACAGCGCTCAGGCCCAGAGTTCAAGCCCCACGACCGACAAAAAGAAAAGAATGAAGAGAGAGAGAGAGAGAGAGAGAGAGAGAGAGAGAGAGAGAGAGAGAGAGAGAGAGAGAGAGAGAGAGAGAGAGAGAGAGAGAGAAAGAGAGAAAGAAAGGAAGGGGGTGGGAAGGTGGCTCAGTGGTAGAGCACTTGCCTTGCATGCATGAAGCCCTGGGTTCGATTCCTCAGCACCACATAAGCAAAAAGAAAAAAGCCGGAATGGCATTGTGGCTCAAGTGGTAGAGCGCTAGCCTTGAGCTGAAGAGCTGAGGGACAGCACCCAGGCCTGGAGTTCAGGCCCCACAACTGGACCCCCCCCAAAAAAAAGGAAGGAAGGAAGATCCATGAAACTCTTACCTCCAATTAACCACGAAAAATCCAGAAGAGGAAGTATGGCTTAAGCAGTAGAGTACCTGCCTTGAGCACAAGTGAGAACACAAGGCCCTGAGTTCAAGCCTGCACCCAAAATGTAAAGATAGGTAAGTAGATAGAAGATAAGCAGATACATAGATAATTAGACAGAATCTGAATACAAGAGAAATCAATGTGTTACAATTTTAGAATGCAGTAACATAGCTGTTCAAAAATTGTGCCATTATGTCTTAGATTTCTAGTATTCAAAAAACAAGAGATAAAAATGGGCAGGCATTGGTGAATAAAATTAATTTTACGATATCATTGCATCATAATCAGGAACTTCCTAGGAGGGGAAGACCTGAGGACAATCAAAGAAACTAAGAAGAGGGGCAGTAGATATATTTATATGAAATCCAATATGACACCTATAATTCCCTTACAATACTCTGAACTTATTTCCAAATTCATTGTCAAAAGCAGACAAATTTTAAGCTGTCCTCACCTCTGAAAATCATCATTGATGAAGTTATCAAAGATCTAAAAACAGTCAAAACACTGAATACATTTTTATACTAATTTTATCACTGATGTATGGCACTACATGCTTTGCACCTGGCAGCAGAGCTTCTGCTCATGAAGATAGTTTGAAGGATATTTGTAAGCAGAAGAAAGACTGTGGAAATACAATTGATTTTTTATCATCAATCCAAATATCAGAGTAATGCTAAGTAATATCTTTTATATTTAGCTTTTTTCCTATTTAAAAAAACACTAGAATTATTCCTACTCTGTTGACTCATAGTCCTCTTGGAAAATTAGATCTATATATTCTCTTCCAAGAGCAATGCGCATGTACATACACAAAATTTTATGGAAAATATCCAGAGAACTCCTTGAATCTATACCAGAAAAAGGAATTTACAGAGTAATAGTAAACTAGAAAATGGAGTTACAGACAAATGGAGGAGCCACACTTGGCCTAGATGTTCCTTTTCTTCTTAGCTGTTCTTTGCAGTAAACATTCTACATATTCAAACGTTCTGTAACTTCTCTATAACAACTTCTCTGTTGTTGAGAGTCAAAATGAACACTTGATCTCCTGGCTTTAAGTCAAATTCACTGAGGACTTACTAAGTAAGGTTATATTTGCATCTATGTATTTAAGATCGACCCAAACTATTAAATACATGCACTATGAACTCCCTGAGAATAGAGCCCATGCCTTCATTCATTACATATCTCCAGTGCCTGCCACACAGGAGGTATTCATTAAGGGACAAATGAATGACTAAATAACCTTGCACAGTAGCAGAAGCTATATACAGCTGTGTGTTGCTGTAACATAAAGGTCCTTGTCATTAAACATTCTTTAGATGACCATGGGCACAAATATTTAAAATGCACAAAGGTAAACTCCTGTTGTATTGAAAGTGTTTAATCCTCTTGAAAACTAACCTATTCATAAAACACAAAGTAGCTCTCTATCAAACTTCCCCAATGTCATCAGATATTAATATCTTTGTTTAGTGAACAACTAGAATGTATGAAAACTAAACTTGTGTTGAAAATAAATGTATAAATTAGGACTATTTCCAAAGATACTTAACTTTCCAAATTTTATTTTTTTTCATTTTTGTTTTTGCAAGAATTGCATTGAAGATGAAAACGAAAGCTCCATTCCAATGTAGTAAAGGTAATTGCTGCATTTACTGCTCGTGTCATGTTGATGTATGACCATGTATCAAAGGTCATCCTGCTGCACTCATACATTATCAAATTTGAAAGCACAATATTTGATTCTGACCAACCTTTAAACTGCCCACAATGTGTGTGAAAAATAGATGGGGTTTTACCTTGTGTGTATTTTTATATATATATATAAAAAATGAACCCATGTTTCGGAAGCAGAAGGGTCAAGAAGCCAGTAGCAAGGTTAGATGTCAGCACTATGAATCTCATACTGTCTTAGCTTATCAATGAGGTCTAGTGCAATGATTAGAAGCAAAAATTGCTGTACTAATGAAGACAAACATACAAAAAATTAAATAGTGCAGGCTGTCTGACAGAGGGCAGTATACCTTGAGTACAATAATGCAAAACTAAGACTATAAATCACTCTCTAAAGACAATAAAACCTATAACACATAAACTGAATTGTTAAATGACTATGAAAGGCACTGTTAGAAAGAGTTGTCAACTAGCGTACCTCTTGCTCCACAGCTAGAATGCAGAAGCTTGAAGTTCAGTGTCTTTATCTAAAAGAAAGTCATCTACTTCCACTCCCCTTCCAATTAATTCCATATACTCAGCACTACTGTGCTGACAGACAATTTAGAACTTGTGTACCATCCTGACCTAAAAGGAGTGCTGGACAGTCATGCTGGAATCAAACTATTGCTTACAATTCTTTGCTGGCTTGAGGGCGTTGGGGATAAATTGGTCTTATCAGGATCCACTAAAACCTTAACAATTGCTGCTTTCCTCTTTGGTAGTTATAGAGTGGGTGGATGAGAGGACAGCAGAAAAAAGAAAATCCTCATTTTTTTTCAGTAGGATTATGGTTCTAAACTCAAATATAAGGTAAATTCATTAAGCTGAATTACAAGAAACTGCCTTATCAAAAAGAATGTCATACATGCAAAAAAGAATCCAGATGTCCAAAACATGTCTTAAGCATCTCACTTTTATTTCATTCTGTACTATTTTATATTTTAGCTATATGGAAACATCATTGAGAATACAAATGCATTCCAAATATGTTTGATTCTTTTTTATGCTAGAAAAATCAAAGATTTTTTACAAAGTAAACCACTATGTTTTTTTTTTTTAATGTGTCAGCTTGTAGTAGATGGGCAAAACCTTTAGAATTCTTGCTCTAGACAGTAAGAAAATGCATTTTAGGGGGAAAAACATGAATAATAATTCATACAATATCACATTAGCATTTCGTAATTATACTTGCTATGTATAGGATATATTCTTTTTTGAGGTAAGTGTCCAACATTAAACTTGAATATTTAGGCTTATATACTGCAAAAAAAAAAAAAGACATATTCTTAAATTACATTGTTTGCTTGTAGCTATCCAAGTCCCACCAGATGCAGATAATAAAAAAAAAAAAGGAGCAATTTAAACCAGAAGGATCCCAAAGCTGAGTTTGGTTATCACATCAAATGGGTTATAAATTAGATAATGAGGGGAAAACAATATAAAAAGAGGTATTTTTAAATACCCCATATATCATGGGAGCAATATAGGCGCAAGGACAGGGAGTATTGATATCTTAAAGAGAGTTTGTTAAATACACATTATTTCCTGTGCAGACTCTACCCAAATGCTAAACTCTGTGAGCAGGATTAAGCTCCTACAACTGTTAGGTCATCTCCACCTTAAATCATGTTATTGAGCATCTCCTGCTAGGCACAAGAGCATTAAAAACAAAATACACATGGCTCCCTTCCATTATGCTCCACTCTATTATAACCACAATTCTATATTCTTGAGTTCTGAGCTAGTCATCCTTTCTAGTCTGTTATTTGTACGAGTTTCAAGTAGAAGTAGCACATGAAGCAGTTTGCTGACTAAAGCCAAGCCCACCACTTATTCATGCACACGTAGCACATCCCATAACAGGTTTTGGTTTAGTTTGAGTTGGTCTTCTTTTGTTTGAGATGAAAAGGAAGAAAATGATTAAGAAATATGTCCTTTGCATAGCTAGCAAGATCAATAGAAAGCCCACGGATTGGGAGAAGATCTTTACTAGCCATACAACGGACAAGGGTCTCATATCTAAAATATACTTGGAACTCAAAAAATTAAATCCCCCAACAACAAATCCTCAAAGAAACAACTGCCCAATAAACAAGTGGGCGAAAGACTTAAAGAGAAACTTCTCTGAAGAAGAAAGAAGGATGGCCAATAGACACATGAAGAAATGCTCAACCTCCCTAGCCATAAAAGAAATGCAAAAACAACATTGAGATACCACCTCACTCCAGTTAGAATGGCAAAAAACAAGAACTCTAACAACAACAGATGCTGGAGGGGATGTGGACAGAAGGGAACCTTACTTCATTGTTGGTGAGAATGTAAACTTGTTCAACCACTTTGGAAATCAGTATGGAGGTTCCTCAAAAGACTTCATATAGAGCTCCCCTATGACCCAGCAATCCCACTTTGGGGCATTTACCCAAATGTTTACAAACAAGACCACACTAAAGCTACCAGCACAACTATGTTTATTGCAGCATTATTTACCATAGCTAAGATACGGAACCAACCCAGATGCCCCTCAGTAGATGAATGGATCAAGAAAATGTGGTATATATACACAATGGAATTCTATGCCTCCATCAGAAAGAATGACATTGCCCCATTTGTTAGGAAATGGAAAAACTTGGAAAAAATTATATTAAGTGAAGTTAGCCAGGCCCAAAGAAACACAGGTCCCATGGTTTCCCTTATTTGCAATATCTAGTATATGTATGAGTCAAGCGGAAAAGGTCAGATAATGTGATGTCAGGAAAATGAACCCTTAGATATGTATTTTAATGTTTTTTTCTTTCATGCATGTGTTTCTAACGCATTTATAAGATTATTTCTTTGTTGCTTTGTATGTCCCTCCCCCACAGTATAACCCCCGCTTTCACTATACTTGATGTCAGTATAACTTGTGGAGGAGATGGGGAAAAACAAGTCGTTTAAGGATTCAGGTGGACCTGTTGCAACAATGAGAAGTACAAGTTGTCATGTCAAAAACGAGTTTTACAACGTCGGTGGGGGGGGGGAGGATTGGGTGGGGGGAAGGGGGGGAGGCTGGGAAGGGATGTGAAGGGTAAACAAAGGAGGAGGCTGCAATGCTTGGTAAGAAATGTATGCATTATCCTGCCCATGTAATTGTAACCCCTCTGTACAGTATGTTCTCAAATAAAATAAAATTAAAAAAAAAAAAAGAAATATGTCCTTTGTAGAGTGTTTACAGAGAAATCTGGGAGATAGACACAACAAAACACAAAAGACCAAGAGACTACATTACATAAGTGTATAAAACACACAAGTTTATAAACAACACAAAATTTCTTAGGAAAACTAAGGAAGATATTACCTCAGATTACAGATGGAGCCAGGTCAAAATGAGAATTTAAACTGAGGAGCATCATAGAAAGTATGAAATGCTTGTCTGTGGACAGGGAGAATGGGAGAAATAGCCTGTAAAAGTAATTAAAATTCCAAAAGGCGTCTGTGTAAACTGTCTATGGAATTTGTTATACTCAAATGAGTATTTTTAAAGATTTGTATTTTAGATAGCTCCAACATCAATGTGGACAGCTGATCCTCAATGAGAAACTGGTAGAATTTAAATAAATTGTTGACAACAAGTTCCCTGGGCCTTCCTTTCCCTACTCAGTAACTCAAAACTTTTAGGCTTACAAAATTCTCCATAGCACAAAATTTTCATATATATTAATGTTTGTATGTACTGAATGTGTGCATGGCAAACCGGTATTGTTTCTTCTATATATGAGGCACCAGGAATATGACAATGAACAAAATCAAGACATGATCCTGACTTCAAGAAATTCATAGCGCTGTGGGAAGATAATATTATGAAGGAATTTCAAGTGGAGGGTGTGTGAATGGAAAGTCTGAGAAGTCTAAGCTTAAGAAAACTATCCTTAAAAAAGTAACATTTACAATATCACAGAAGTATGAGAAACCAAAAGGAACAAAAGTAAATTTCTTTCCGTTACCAGGATAGTGTTCCATAGATAGTGAAAAGCACAGAACATGGAGGCTAGATTCAGATTCCATTCAGATTTCATTTATACCATCCGTAAATCAGTCCTGGGAAATAAATTTAATCTCTGCTTGATGAGAATCTCTCCTCCTCAGTCACTGGGAGAATTGTAAACTATATAATAATACACAGTTTATGAGCAAGAGTAAGTATTCAAAATATGTTCATTGAATTCTCCACTTTTTTCGCCCTTCAAAATTAGAGTACAATAAAAATATTTATTCATAAAAACAAATGATTTCTTCCAGATTTCCTAAGTCAAGTGCCAGAGATCTGGTAAAAAGGCTTTGGCAGCTAGAATTTTGGCCTATTCTCACAGAATCCTGGACTAAAGATTTAAAAATCTAACTTATAAGAGATTTTTTAGAACACTTCTTGATCTTCCCAGAGTACTTCCAAATTCTATTTTGATGCCAAAGAAAAGAGGGAACATATAAATATTTCTAAATGCATAAAGCAGATAATTTGTTTTAAGAAATATGAAATAATACATAATAATGAAGTAATAATAATAATATCTTGGTATTTTCTTCTCTGAAGGCCTACCAGCAGTATAGATTTAACCCCATATAATAGGCACTCTGGAGAAAGAATAGAAAATTAAATGAAATAAAAGCTTCATGCAAAGGTAAAATGATCAAGAGCAATTGAAAGACATTTATCCAATAAATTCAATTTTTTAAAGTATATATAAGTACTGTAAAAGTTTAAATTGTAAATTTCTGAAGAGAAAAAAGTTTATAAAGTTTTAATTCTGTACTCATTTGCATTTTTGTTTCCTAACACATAAATTTATATTTTTGTCTAAATTCAGAGCAAGAATTTTATTGACCAATAGTATTAACATCTTTAGAAATTTAATAAACTTCAGACAAGTCAAATTAAAAAATTGTTAAGATTTAGCAAATCATCTACTTACTGCCATCTCTCCCATGGCTCACCTTTACTTAGTACCTGAGTTATTCTTAATGGCTCATTAGGCATTTACAACAGTATTTAAATCTTTGTTATAATTTTTACAATAAATAGAAGTTGTGACAGATTGTAACTCACTTCATTATTTTCTCCCAATTTTCTAGCAGTTCCATTATCCATGATCATTTCAAACTACCAATCCTCCCCATTCTTTGACCCTTCCACTGTTTTGCACACAATTCCAATAGATAAAAAAAATTAGGATATCTAGAAATAGAAGCAATCATGGTAAATATTAATCTTTGTAACTCCCAACATTGAGAAGCAGTAGAAAATAGTTTAAATGATCCAGCATTGAGATCTGAGTTCTGGTTTAGTTCAGATATCCACTATGACTTAAAATGACAAAGACACTGAACATATCTGAAACCCAATAGACAATAGTCAATGGAAGTGTACAGTCAGAATCACCCTCCCTTCCCTCCTGATTCATTCCCCATAACAATATTCCCCCAACTACATACAATGGCTTCATGATGAAAAATACTAATGTCAAGGAAAGGTCCAGGTATGGTATTATAAGCCTGTAGTTCCAGCTACATGGGAGGCAGACATAGGATTGAGATATGAGCCTTGTCAGAGCAAAAGAAAAAGTTAGTGAGACCTTATCAAAAAATGAACTAGACGTGATGGCACACCTCTGAAACCCTAACTACAGAAGCAGCAGAGGCAAGAGGATCTAGGTCTAGGACTGACCCCAGGAGGAAAAAGTGAGGCCTTTAAAAAAGAAAGAAAGAAAGAGTACAAAATGGGTATGGTCATGGCTGAGGTACTAGTGTGCTAGCCCATCCAAGGCAAGGCCCGGTTCAAACCACAGTACCATATAAAGAACAAAGGGCCTATCTTAACAAGTACCCAAATTCCCAAACTTGGGTTTAACTGGAACTATTTCAGCAGCTACTTATTCAATGCCCTTGCTATCTACATGAACAGGCTGCCCTTAGGCAAAAGAAGGGCTTGAAAAAATTTAGGGGAAAACTTGCACATACAGCACAATCTTAGTATAGCTACACTGATAATGTGTATAGTGATACAAGTGTATAAAAAGATGCCAACAAGAAGTAAGAGCAAATTTATCTAGGGCTTTACAGGCCAATATTCATAAGTTTGAACCTTATTCCAAGAACAATAAGGAATCATTAAAGGGGTAAGCAATGATATGCTACTGCAATGCACAGAAAAAACAGTACATGGGCAAAGTGGAGACAGGGAAACTTGTTAAAAGGAATCTTTAAGTAACCTGAGGTGATCAAGGCATGAATTAGAAGGTAGCACAGTAATAATTGAGAGTAAAGCCTCTAGAGAATGGGGATGTAGCTCAGTGGTAGAGTATATGCTCAGCATAGATGAGGCTCTGGGCTCTATCTACAGAGTATTCTCTCTATAATGAAGGACTCTCCTATAATCCTGAAATAAAAAATTTCACAGAACTGTTGTCAAAGAACAAAATTATATATATGCATATATATATATATATATATATATATATATATATATATATAACTTTTAGGATGTTGTCTGGCAGAATAAGAAAGCAGATGTTTTTATCATTACTAAAACAATGCATATGAGACAGAGAAATGAGAATATATGTAAAATACATTAGGGAAAGTCAGGCCTAGTGGCATATACCTGCAGTCCCAGCATACAGGAACATAAAGCATAAAGATCTCTAGTTTAAGGCAAGCCTGGGATACAACAAAAAGTTTGAGGCCAGCCTAACTAATGTCTCTCTCCTGTTTCCCTCCTTTGTCCCCTCCCTCTTTTCTTTGCTTTTACACACACACACACACACACACACACAGCTCCACTGCTAGCTTTTTGGTTAATTGGAGCTGTCCAGGCTAGATAGCTTTAAAGTACTATCCTCAGATCTCAGCCTCCTGAGTAGCTAGGTTTACAGTGAGCCATTGGTGCCTGGGGAGCATTTTTAATATACAGATTGTGAGACATGGCAAGAAGTGGATGAATATATAGCTATGTAGAGAAGGAAACAAACCAAGATTGAAGATCTAACATTCAGATAGACAGTTGAGAACAGATAACAGATAACAACTAAAGAATATGCAGAGGAAGAACTGACACGAGATAACAGGAGCTGCCCATAGAACACCAACATATAAAGGATGGGCAGAGAGAGAGGAAGAGTCTTGCAAAGGGTAGCAAGAAGGCAGAGAAGAGAACCGTAGTATATTAAGAAAAAGAAAAGCCATTTCAAAGAAGGAGTACTCAGCAATGTCAATCTGCCAAGCAGTGAATAAGAACTCAAAGTTTTCACTGGGTATAGCAAGTTATTCATTCACATATAAATGTGTCAGGCATTGTGCTCGCTCCTCAAGATGTAGAAGAAAACCTTTGAAGAGAGTTAATGACAAGCAAATAAAACACTTAGGAATTGTGATAAGGATGGTAAAGAAAGATAGGTCACATGATGTTTGAGTAAAGGGCACTGGCCTTTTACTGATAGGAGGATGAGGGCATCTCTCTAAGGAAAATAAAATAAGCCAAGACCTAAGGCAGGAAAGGACTGAGTATGGCCAAAGAATTAAAAGGAGGTTTGTATGGCTATACTACAAGAATAAAGATGGGAAGGAGGGAGAAACTCTCAAGTCTATAGATCACACTAAGGAGCACAGTTAAGAAGGATTTAGATGATGACCAGCCAGTGAACTGAAGATGGCTCTAACCATTAGTACTGAATAGATGGGTTTTCTTCTTTTACACTAGTTTTAATCATTAGGAATGGGGCATTTTACTATTCTTCCAATCATTGTTTATTATCAAGATAAACTTTTCTATTTTATATACTATCAGGATAAACTTTTCTATATTAATAGATACTATAAAATCACAAGCACATTATTTTTATATTAATTTTGCTATCCTTTTAACCATGATCCTTTTTTAAATTTCTTTCAAATATATCCATATCTCTTCATTCTACCAGTTTTTTTTTTCCAAGATACTTGTTTTCAAGTAATGGACATCAGAATTTAAATGTTTTATAACAGGATGCTACAGGGTACTGCTAAGACAAATATGGGTTAATAACCCATCAAAAACTGATGAAAATTGCTTTCTAGAAAGGTTATATTTGAGTTTTATTTAATCTTCATATTTATACACATACATATGACAAAGAAAAAGTGGTGAAGAAAACTTTGGTTTTGTCCTGAGCAGTTGACTGAATGCTGATTTGTTTTTCATCTACCAGAGAAAGATTTTGTATTTCACAGAGATATCAATAATAATGCATGCTCCCATTTTCTTAGTAGCTATTATCAGGTAAGTGAACTAGGCACATTACAGAAATTTTCCTAATTACCCCAATATCTCTGAAAAACAGGTAGCAATCTTCCCATTTTACAGATGAGAAATATTTACAGAGAGGTTAGGTGAGACTGCTCAAGACTCTAAGTCCAGGACTGGAGCCATTATACCAAGTTGCCTGAGACCATTAACAGTTCTTTAGAAATAATTGTTAAATGATAACAAATCATAATGAATTTTAAATAATATAAAGTTATATTCAATTCTAACTGAAATATTAGCCAGAGACACCACTGTTGCATAACAATGTTAATGTGTTTTTTGTTTGTTTGGTTTTTTTTTCGAATTGGAGGATAGCCAGAGATCAGTGGCTCATGCTTGCAATCCTAACTACTCAGGAGACTAAAACCCAAGGATAGCAGTTTGAAGCCAGGCCAGGCAGGAAGGAACATCCATGAGACTCTCTAATTAACCACAAAAGGCCAGAAATAGAGATGTGATTAGCCTTGAGCTAAAAAAGTACAGGAGAGCATTCTGGCCCTGAGTTCAAGTCTCAATACTGGTGTGTGTGTACACACATGCACATGCACATGCACACACACACACACACACACACAAATGGAGAAGTACAAGGAAGCTAAAGCAAATTATACTGTATTTCTATACCAATCTATACCAAGATTTCTATTCTAGGTCCACTTTCCCCCATTTGATTAGCATACATATTTTATCCAACAAAGTATTAGCACTTAGCTGTCTGTTTTTACAAAACATTCATCTCTCAAGAACTACAAATGGCTTAAGGTGTTTCCAAATGAGAAAAATAACTAATTTTTTTTTAATTTGAAAAGCAACAAGTCAGAACAAAGGCATTATGATCTGTTCTCAGCAGAAGCTATAGATTTATCATATGTGAGGTCTGTTTCTACATACCCAAGTCATCAACCAATATATGATTTAAAGAAATCTAGATATTTAACAGAAAGGAATTGCTGCCAGGTCATATTTATTTTCCTTAACAAAACACACACAAGAGCACAAAATTCACTTTTATGTCATCATTATTATTTTACAAGTATAAATAATACTAAGAATTCAAGTACAGTCAAGTGCAGGTATATTTCCTATATGTTAATATGTAAACATAAACTAATTATATACAACATATGCCTTTGGCCCAGCTGCAAAATAAAAGACATCAAGAGAAACGCTGCACTTGACTTCTCAATTACATTCTTACTGAGAATTCGTACCAATGCCTATATAGTTACAATTATAACTTTAATATCAATGTAAACACCTAAACAGATATTTCCACCCCACTGGCAAATATCTCGAGTTAAAATTCTAGGTTTTAATGATGAAATATTCAAAAATCTTAATTGTGTTTTATTTCCTTAAAACAAACACAACTAGAGAATTATTCCTAACCAAAAGTATTCCTATGTCAAAATAAGGATTATTTACAAGTGATACATATAGAAAACAAAAGTGCTATCCATTTTTGTTAGGATAGACAAAATATCTAAAAGCTATCTAAATTTGTGAATCATTGTACATTAGAAGTATCTCATTTCACTGGTATTGCTTGCTTTTAACTTCAATAACCTCTAGTTTAGTGATATACTGAAATTTCTAGGCAATCTGAATTTAAATGGTTATCAAGAATATACATGTAGGGGCAAAAAATATTTTTAAGTACCATCAAAAAAAGCAATAACTGACATCAACAAGGCTACAAATATCCAGTTGAAGGCACATGGAAATATTTACTACTTTGTCATCAAAGATTCTCCACTTAGTTCAAGATTAGTAATAGAATCAGCTCTGAAAATGGTTGATTTGGCTTCATTTGTTGAGTTTTCCTCATTCTCTGTTTCTTCTACTTTCTCCTCTTGTTCCTCTGAGCCAGATGCCTTTTCTGTCATTTGGTTTGTCGGCTCTGTAGCTGGTATTTTGTCATCTGTCTGTTCTGTGCTGTTTTCAAGGACATCTTGTTCTTCTAAAGATTCTGGAAAGATTCAAGATTTCAGGAAAACAGAAATGTTAAAACTGTTAAATACAGCAAAATACACAAACACACACGTGGCAGGAACGGATTAAGAAACAATACAATTTTTATTGTGACTCTAAAATCTTTTAAAATTAGTACTTTCTATAAGAATATATATGATGTAGTATCACTGAAGAAAAATTAGGATATAAGCCAAAATTATATTTGAATGTTTTCAAAACTACTAGCTTCTAAAGACACATTTATCAGTTGGATACCCAACTCCCAAGTCTAACAAACAGAATTAGGTGCTATAAGACTTACTGTGCAGCCAATAAACTCCTAGATTATACTGTAAGAAGAAACTGTTCCCTCTTATACCTGAGCAATCCTGTAAGCAATGTGTAAATTTTTACTTTTATGTGTACGTATGCATGTGTGTGTTTAGGTGATTTCCCATCTTATGTTCATCTTGATTATTCAAGGAATGAGGAAGTCAGAATTCATCTTTTTCAAAAGTATGGCAAAATTCCCTCTACCCCAGAGCAAGGCAAATTCTCACTCTTTAAAACTCTAGATCAGTTATAATCCTAGCTACTTAGGAAGCAGAGATGGGGAGGATCACAGTTTGAGGCCAACCCAGGCAAAAACATTTATGAGAATCTCATCTCAACCAAAAGCTGAGAGGGTTGTCATGAGCCTATAATCCTAGATGTGGTGGGAGGCAATAATAGGAGGTTCATGGTTCCAGGCCAGCTGGGACAAAAAGCAAGATCCTATCTCAAAAATGTCCAGAGCAAAGTGGGGATGGAGGCATGAGTGGAGTGATAGAGCACTGCCCAGCAAGCACAAAGCCCCAAGTTTAAACCCCAAGTTCACCAGAAAAATGTTCATATTTTTGAAGATTATTAAAATTTGTAGTTTTCTTGTAAAAAAAAACCACAAAACTCTAGGTCAGAATATGTTATATCTCTAGTGTGCTATTGAAAGAAAAGGGTCTTTTTCCTGTCTTCATAGCAAAAGTTAAAGTATAGATCTCAGTCTCTACCTGAAAACTATTCCCTTAAACTCTCTAAGTTTTATTAAATTTAAATACCTTAATAACAATTTTATTAAATAAACTGTACTTAATATTTCAAATTTTAAAGAATGACATAAAGGAGGGACTAATAGGAGCAAAGAAGCTTTGAGCCTTCCAATTTCCAAGTGAAAGATAAAATCTAGCCTTGAGGTAATAATCTTGCTAGAAAAAAAATAGTTAAATCATGTCAGCTAGGCAAAAAAGCAGATTTTCTTTTTTCTATTTTTTGTGTACAGTTGTGGATCCTGAACTCTGGGCCTGGGCGCTGTCCCTTAGCTCTTCAGCTCAAGGCTAGCATGCTACCACTTGAGCCATAGCACCACTTCTGGCTTTTTCCCCCCTGCTTATGTGGTGCTGAGGAATCGAACCCAGGGCCTCATGCATGCAAGGCAAGCACTCTACCACTGAGCCACCTTCTCAGCCCCCAGATTTTCCTACTGTCATAGAAGATCCCTTATGATAAATTACAAGTATTATTGATTCAAAAAATTTGGAAAGACAACGCACTTAGGGTAAAGTTCTAGTTAAATTCCTTGCCTAGTATGAGCCCAAGTTTTGCAAAATAAACATAGTTTTGCAAACATATTATCTGTTATAGGTATATATTCACCTGAAATTTTAAGACATTCATGGTTTTACCATACCAATTATAATAAATGTATTTATTTCTCCCACATTCTTTGCCAGGCCTTTGAAAATACTGAAGAATTTTTATTTCCTTAAATAGATGTTAGCCCTGGGTTTACAGTGAATTACAAATTACAATTGATAACACCTTTGTATAGGAAAATTTCGTATTATAATAAATATTAGTGGGTAACATTCATAAATCACATTTGTGACAAATGTCATAAAATCCTTCTTGTATCTCAATAATGAACTTAAAATAGCATTGTGTATGACTTGGGCTCTTAACAAAAATCCAAAAAGCAGGTCATGAGTTTTGTTCTTCAAATGTTCCAAGGTAGAAAGGATAAAGCAGATAAAGGCAAATGAAACAAGTCATTCCTGCTGCAAAATCAAACAAGTTCTGCAAAAAATGTTAGGAGCTGCCAACCATTTGTAATTTTACCCTCACAGAATTTATCTATGGTAGAATTTTAGGAGTCATAATTTTTCATAACTCTCTAGCCATAAAGCAATACTTACTTGGCAGGAACTTTATAATTTGTTTACCCAAATCTTCTGAAACAAGCCAATAAAGCCACACAACATGAAAAAAAAAAGTTCAGAATCTAGGACACAACCCACAAATGTCCATGTTTAAGAGAACACAGACCCACATAGTTTATCATACTTTATCTGACAGATTGTCTCAAACCTATATTGACACAAAATGGGTATCAAAATTTAAGGTTTATTATATTGAAGTTTTTGTGGTTGTTGCTGGTTTGGATTGGGGGGAGGGGGTTGTTTTTTTGTGCCAGTCTTGGAACTTGAACTGAGGGCCTGAGTGAACTCCCTGAGCTTCTTTGCTCAAGTCTCATGCTCTAACACTTGAGCCATAGTCAAACTTCTGGCTTTTTGGTAGTTAAGTGGAGTTAAAAGTTTCATGGGCTTTTGTGCCCAGGCTGGCTTCAAGTTGTAATCCTCAGATTTCAGCCTCCTAAGTAGCTAGGGTTACAGGTGTAAGCCACCAGTTCCTCATTATTAAAGTTTTGTGCCATTACTAGGTTCAGAATTACTTTACTAGTCAAAGCCAATTTTAAAATTCTGAGTTCATAAAAAAGCTATTAATATAGGAACTGTAATTCTGAAAGGTTTAAATATCTGTAATAAAGTCAAAGAAATATCATATGCTACAATAATTAGAAAATATGTTACACAAAGTTCCTAATCAATATTGTAATTTTAGATACTAAATAGAAAACTAAAAAAACTGGTGAAATGATAGCAAGGGCTGAAAAATAATCAGAATCTCTTACTAACTACTTTTCTTCCTTTGGGTTGATTTGCAGAAAACAAATCTTAATAGCAGTTACACTACAAAAAAATAATGTGACTTTTATAATGCAGACATTAGATAGTCTAAATGAGACAGTATTTGATGTTTAGGAGCTAATTTCATTTTGTAAGAAATTACACAAACAAAATATAAGTGACAGGTACAAATAAAAATATCCTATAACAAAATCTCAGGGCTTTTTAATAAGACTAATGTACTATTTTTAAAGTACTTCCATGAGAAAATCATATGCCTATTCTGTGTAGTTGTGAGATGAGAGGGGAGGATAGGGGAAAAACAAAGGAGGAGGCAACAATGCTAGGTAAGAAATGTACTCATTACCTTGCTCATGTAATTGTAACCCCTCTGTACAGTATTTTCACAATAAAAAACATTAAAAAAAATTTTTTTCTGTGTAACTGTAGGTTAAAACAGCTTGGTGATATCAAATAGATTTTAGAAGATAGGAATACTTAGCCACATAATATTAAAAAAAGAAACCAAGCTGGGTGCACATGGCTCATGTCTGTAACCCTAGCTACTCAGGAGGCTGAGATCTGAGGATTGCAGTTGAAAGCCAGGATGGGAAGAAAAATCCATGAGATTCTTATATCCAATAAACCACCCAGAAAAAGGCAGAAGTGGCACTGTGGCTCAAGTGTAGAGCTCTAGCCCTAACCACAAAGAGGCTCAAGGACAGCACCCAGGACTGGCAAAAAGAAAAAAAAAAAAATCAGCCTTTTTGTTCACAATAAGCAAACCTATTATGCTCTGTATGGTCCAATTTATGAGCCAAAACAGTTATCTGGAAAACCTATGTTAACCAGGTGTAAAAAAAAATTATATTAACTGTAGCATCTATAATCCCAATACAATTTTACCACACAATCTGACAAAAATGGTCCATCATTTTTTTTTTTTTTTTTTTTTGGATCCGGTCGTGGGGCCTGAACTCTGGGCCTGGGCGCTGTCCCTCAGCTCTTCAGCTCAAAGCTAGCGCTCTACCACTTGAGCCACAGCACACTTCCGGCTTTTTTCTTTTTGCGTATGTGGTGCTGAGGAATTGAACCCAGGGCCCTAGGCATGCAAGGCAAGCGCTTTGCCACTGAGCCAACTTCCCAGCCCTCCATCATTTTTTTTATTTCCAACTTTTACTTCTCTCACACTTCATCCCAATGAAAGACAAGTTTTTCCCTCACCAAATAATGAATTGGTATACAGTTAGTAGAGCAAAGCCTCAACTCAGATAGACAACTCCAACTCATAAAACTGAGGTAACAATATAATGAATACCACTGCTCCAAATATAAACCACACATAGAAAACATACAAGAACTTTACCTTACCTGTAGGTTTTTATAGTAGCTCTTGAAAGAATAATTTTGTAAGAAAATTAAAGAATAATCTAGAAACAATTTCATTTACCCAGTATATGTGTTCACTATTTGTATACCCAAAGAACATCATATTAAGTTGACAATTTGTCTTTGAACTCATAGATTTTTTTTAAAAGCAATTTTAAAAGACTTTCCTGCCTTACAAACAATAGTCAATTTACTGTTAAGGAACAATGGAACAAACCAGATAACCCAAAGAATAAAGTATTATAACCACTTATGAGGAAATATCTAGAATTCAACAAGAGTATCACTGAATTAATTACTACTGGCAAATAAAGTATGAATTTTACTATTAAGCAGTGGTCAAGATGAAAGTGGCTTAGAAAACTGAAGGTGGTTTAGAAGGCTGAAGATGGTTTAGAAAATAGTTTCTGATGGTCAAAAGATATCTATATCTGCCAGGTGCTTGTGGCTCATACCAGTAATCCTGGCTACTCAGGAGGCTGGGATCTGAGGATCACAGGTCAAAGCTAGCCAGGGCAGGAAAATCCGTAAGACTCTTATCTCCAACAAACCACCAGAAAACTAAAGTGGTAGAGCACTCGCCTTGAGCTGAAGAGCTCAGAGACAGTGCCCAGGCCCAGAGTTCAAGCTCTATGACCAAAAAGAAAAAAAAAGAAAAAATCTATAGCTAAAGTAAGCATGAAACAACATGCTACAGAGCATCTTGAAAAAGCTGAACATTAAGTGCCTATGCATTTTGGATATAATAATTTTCATGATCAATAACAAATATACTAAAAGCCAAATTTCCTCCCTTTCACCTTAACCTAAATATAACAGTATTTTGCATAAAAGGGTAGATGGAAATCATATCACCAAGATAAGTTTTATCTTATATAAGCTTTACTATTTTTACTAGTATTAGATGCCATGAGTTTTATTATTGAGTTATTCATTCACTAAAAGCTATTATCTATTAAAATATATTACATGAGTCCTAAACAAAATTAGAGTAATGAAGACATAATATTAACATTTTTTTAAACATGGTAGTCAAAAAACCAACCACAGTCCTAGAGTAAAATAACAATGTAGAGACCTAGAAGTTATTAATTAGGTTACTAAATTTAATTAAAAATGGTACATCTCAGGTATTTTTTAAAGTTTTATTTCTCCTTTTGTAACAGTCTCATTATGTAGGGCTCAAGCTGCTCTTGAACTCAGAAGCCTTCTGATGCAATCATCCAAGTGCTAGGATTACAGGTGTGCACTAATATCAATGTTCATTTTTATTTTATTTTTTGAGGCAAACTCGGGGCCTAGTGGGAACTGTTCCTCAACATTTTTGCTCAAAGGCTACCACTATACCATCTCTGGCTTTTTCAGTGGTTAATTGGAAATCAGAGTCTCACAGATTTTCTTGCCCAGGCTGGCTTTGAAACTTGATCCTCAGATCTTAGCCTCCAGAGTAGCAGAATTACAGGCATGAACTACCCGTGCCCAGCTTAGGACTTTTCTGAGGGTAAAATAGACTTTATTGTCACTTGTCAGAGATTCAAGTATTACTATTATTACTATTTATTGCTATTATTTATTCAAGTACTATTATTTAACAACAAAGTGAGGATCTCAAAGCAATTCACTTTTTAGTATTCCATATCCAGTGTGATTTCAAATATGAGGTAATCCATTCCGTATCCCTTATTTCTGTTTTTTTTCCCTTAATTATTTGTCACCAAAGCATATAGATAGATACACAGTGGAGGAAGGAGAATGCTGAGAATTTAAATTTTAATGAGAGAAATTTCTTCAAGGTCTCTGATGAAATCTGTACAAGATTCCATGTTACTCCAAAGAGTAAAGCCTGATTTCTCAACCTAAACGTAAAATCTTCTAATATCAGAATCCAGACAAACTTGAATTTAAAAATTCTTGTGTCATAAACTAGAAAAAAGAAGCTACTGACATTGGCTGAAAGAAAACTTCAGGTGAAAGTTAACTTTTGAGTACATCTGTAAATTCAATACCCTAATCTATACAATTCTTGCTGATACCAATAAGCTATTTCAATGTTAAAAAAATACAAAAAATGAAGCAAGAATGTTTTTGTTCATTCCTCAATTTTCTGCATCATTGAAGAATTTAGAAACCAGAAACCTACATTCCCAGCGGCATCGCCTGTTAGCTGAGCAGATGATTAAGATGATCTGGTCTTATTTAATAGTTCAATTTAATTGTAAGGGTGCACTACTGGCATCCAAATCATATCCAGCTTCATCAGTTCATCAGAAATACTTCCCCATTGTTCATTGAAGGAATCCAGATTTGAATTGAAAACTGTATTATAGTGTGGTAATAGGAATCTTGGAGAAAAGTTTCAGTCTTCTGGAGAGCCAAAGGACAGAAAGTTGTTCATGGCCAATTTGATGAATCCAAAAAGAATTATGAAAAAGTTACTATTCTAGAAACAGCCTTAACCAAACAGAATTGTTGCTTCCGCTTTTAGTACTATGGAGTCTGCAGACCCTGCCTCAAGGTTTGCCTTTGCCTATTAACATTACCTTACTGGGGTTGAGTTTGAGCCAGTTAGACTTCATTCCAGAGATTTCAGACAGAAAATGAGACATCTGGGGTATTGCTCCGCCTAGATTAGATGAGAAGGAAAGGTACAGCTGGGTGTTGTTTGCTAACTATCCATCTTGACCTTAGCAAAAGAAATAAAGCACAGGACCCATTATCAAGATTTTTATTTTGCTGGCTTTTTTCTTTTCTTTTGCTTTTATTTTTTTAATCCCACCTATTGGCTTCCGAATATTCACTTTAGCTTTCATAAACAAGGTTACTCATGGCAAAGACTTCAATTTTTCCTCTAGGCATCTTCAGTATGAAATCCTTTAATTCTCAGCTTGGAGATGCTGCAATGCCAACGCAGGTGGTTTGCATGTGAAAGCATGCAGCTCAGAACAATGACTTAAGCAAAAGAAAAAATATGACACGGTTTGAAGTTGATGTTGCAGACTTGGAGAAGATGAATGCATTCATTCTGTGCTGGAAGTACATAGGCCTCTGTCATAGCTATGTATATTCAATTTTATTTTGATGTTAGTAAGCCAAAAGCGAAGCCCAATTCAGCATACATATTTTAGGTTCATTTCAAAGTCCAAAAAAAAAAAAATATTCCTGAAATCTCACACTAAATTTCTGATTTCTAAAAGTTCACTGCCTCACAGAATATACAAAAAAAAAAGAAATTTTATTTGCAATTGTTATCTTTTTTGAGGGGTTGGTTAAGGGAGAATGCTAATACTAAAGCTTGAACTCAGGGCCTGGACACTGTCTTTGATCTTTTGTTCTCAAGGTTAGTGATCTACCACTTAAGCCACAACTCCACTTCCAGCTTTTGCTGGAAATCAAATGTATATAAATAATTTGTAGAAAT
This sequence comes from Dipodomys merriami, assembly GCF_024711535.1. Lineage (NCBI taxonomy): Eukaryota > Metazoa > Chordata > Mammalia > Rodentia > Heteromyidae > Dipodomys > Dipodomys merriami. Next base: position 40,880,140 of record NW_027202270.1, on the reverse strand, counting down.
TAAAAAGTGGAATACTGACTGTTAGATAAATTAAATATAGGGTTCTGGTGGCTCATGCCTATACTCCTAGCTACTCAGGAGGCTGAGATCTGAGGTCCAAGGTTCAAATCCAGCCCATAAGAATCTTATCTGCAATTAACCAACAAACAAAGCTGGGGCTAAAGCTATGTCTCAAGTGGTAGAGTGCTAACCTTGAGCAAAAATGCTCAGGGGTAGCACCCATGCCCTGAGTTCAAGCCCCAGAACCAACACAAAATAACTAATTAAATGGACTAAACTTCCAATATAAATATTTTCCTACACCAAGAATACCACCAAAATATCATGGACTCTGTCATAATTTTAGCAATTATTATTTCAGTATTTTAGTATTATTTTAATATTTCTTCAAAATTTAGCAAAGAACTCCTGACTGAATTTTAATTGCAAGAAATAGTTGGCAGTTAATAGTCAGGTCTATCTCATCTTCTCATAAACATCCTCAAGAATTCCTAAAATAGAATTGCAAGATGAATTCTAAATTACAAATTCTAGGAAATTGTTTCTGCAAAGGTAGGTTGGTTTTATGTAAATGACAATGTTAAACTCATATATAGCTATTGTTTTGTTTCAATGAAACACAGTCCTTATTATATAACCACCCCAAAACTGTAAAGATGATTTTCCAATTCCAAAAATTTTCTGATAATTTCTACCAATTCAAGTGAAGACACATACCTATTGTATTAATATTAATCACAATTTTTCTAATTACTTCTTCATTAATGGCTGTTTCATAGTGAAATAACGTTTCATTAAGATACACTTTTTTTAAAAAAATGACTCAAGTTTTCAGAAGAGCTCACTCCACAAACAATGTTTACCTGGCTGGTGTTAAATGCTGCTCATGACAACATAACCTGCATTTTAAAACATGAACACATCTTACCAATCACACAGGAAGACCACCAAGAGCAATAGCTGACGTGCATACTGCAAATATTGATAAAGCTAATCTACTGTTATCTGTAGGCATTACGCTTTTATTATTGTTAAACAGCGCACAATTTTAAGAGAAAAACAATTAACATACTCATACCTTCACTAAATCGATTCTCTGATGAAAGCATACTTTCTGACGTCAAGTCATCAACTAAACTTGATCCTTCAACTACCTGCCTCTTCTCAAAATTAAACTCTGGAAGTCTTGGAGCCTGGGGTCTAGTTTTTCTTGCAGGATTCAAGAAAAAACAGTAGGCACATCGAAAGGCTGTGGAGAATTGTTTTAATAAAGAAAATCACAAATCAAAGAGAATTTTAAGACTAATCAGATAACTTAATAATTACAAAGTCAAAGAACCTCTCAAAGGTTATTTTGTGAAATTCATTTTATTATATTATGGTATGTGTTTTAACTAAAGTTAATTTCAAAGTATACTTTCTAGTTATTAAAATTAGGATATTAATTCTAAATAAAAGATATAACAAGTTTAATAGTGGTTAACTAATACCATATTAATAATAATTTAAATTTATTACTAAACTTGCAGTTGTCAACAGAATCATTATAAAATCCAGAAACTTGCTCATGTCATATTTCCAAAGTACTATTTAACAAATAATAATAATTTAATAATGTGTGCATGAGACAATCATCTGTGAGCTTAAAAGACAATGCTCATTCTTAAAATCCACTAAAAATTAGACTATTTGTAGATATGTCCTAGACATCATAATTTAAGTGCTTCAGGTGCTTTTGATGTGTAGTGAGTTTGGGTACAACTCACTGTGAAGGCAACCCAAGTTCTTCACAACTCACAATACTTCACAGCACATTTTAGGTAAGGGCAATATGCCTAGTCAATGTAGACAGGTTCTAAAAGAACTGGCATTACATAGAAAATGCATAGAATAAAGTATTTAAGAGTAAAATATTAAACCTAACTGTTCAATAATTCTTACCAATGTATTCAAATTCTTCCTTCAAAGCCATACCATTATGAGAAAAGCACTGTTGACAAATAAGGGCATACCTACATAAAAGGAAAAATAATTAACACAACAGATACAAATGTTGACAAAGTTCATAGAAGAGGTTACTAGGACACCAAGGCTAATTTATATTTCAACATAGCTCAATATGCAATAATAGATGATACATTATTTGGAAAATCCTTAAACAAAATCTGAGGTTAACCAAAATCAAAATTTTAACCCATTTTTTTTTTGGGGGGGGGGGGTGCAGAGAGGAGGGGTTGGTTGTGGAGCTCAACTCAGGGTCTGGGCCCTGTTCCTGAGCTCTTTTGCTCAAGGCTAGCATTCTGCCACTTGGAGCCACAGCACCACTTTTGATTTTTTTTTTTTTTTTGGTTGGTGGTGGGGCTTGAACTCTGGGCTTGGGCGCTGTCCCTCAGCTCTTCAGCTCAAGGCCAGCGCTCTACCGCTTGAGCCACAGCGCCACTTCCGGTTTCCTAGTGGTTTATTGGAGATAAGAGTCCCACGGACTTCTCTGCAGGATTCAAGAAAAAACAGTAGGGCTGGCTTTGAACTACAATCCTCAGATCTCAGCATCCTGAGTAGCTAGGATCGTAAGTTAAGAACTACCAGCATTGGACCTAAACTATCTTGAAATACAATTTGTACATCATATTAAAAATAAACTAAGAAAAAGTTGAATATATCATTAAGCATATACAATACCAGAACACTTAAATTTAGGTTTCCCAATGTACATTCCTTGTGATGATAGCTCCCAAATCTGTGGTCAAATGTTTAGAAAAGATGTAACCCTTTTTGGAGATTCACAATGAATATTATTCAAACCTCTGAGAAATCTTGCAGTTAAAAAAAAAAAGATACTTAATTTAATTTCTATACATTGGGTTTCCTGTGCTTGTTTTCCCAGTTACACATTATCATCATCTTCTATTCTCTTTATAATAAAGCTGTCAAACATCTACTCTGCTACCCAATGAACTTTTTAAAATCTATACTTTGACAACTGCTCTACACTTACATACCTAACTTCCTAGAATGACAGCAAGGACATGTAAACTGTTCTCACTATTAAAAGTATTACTCTCATCAAGTTCAGAACTGACACCTGTCAAAGTTCTTTTCTTCCTATTTTTGTGTTCTCCAACTTTAAAAGTTTCAGTAACATACTTTAAGTTCTCTAAAATTAATCTTAGAACCAAACTAGTCTTATTTTTTCCAAATAGATTTTATCTAGATTGTTTTTTCCAACTTTTACCAAAAATGTGAATGTGTTACTTTTCAGTGGTTTACAACACTCCAGTATGTCCTAATAATTAGGAAACAAGAGCCATAAAAGTACAGAACATCTAGTATAGATATGGCTTTACACACCTGGGGACAGGGGTAAACATATACGTCCTGACTGATAAACATTTTCATTTTCCTTTATTTATCAACCTAGTAAACATTACCTGTTCTGTGGACCATCACCAACTAGATATTCAACAATTCTGTCCAGAGCACCTCGTTCTCGGGGAAGAATGGGTCTTGCTAAGGGTGGACCTGGAGGATGAAGACCTATTAAATAAATAAATCTATATAAGATTTATATAAAATATATAAACAGGAACAAGATAAATGTGTTGGAACTGTTAAAACATTTTAATGAAACAAATAAAATATTCTTATATTTCTAAAACATACGCATTTTCATTAAAAATACTGTGCAATAAAAAAACTATTTAAATGTCTACTACATCAAAACTACCAATGTAATTTATTAAGAAACAAACGTAAGTTAGGTTCTATACAAACTAAAAAAGACATTTCACTTTCTGAATCACTTTGAAAAATGTAACTTATGTTGGTTTAACATGTAGCACTAAAATGGATGGCAATGTCAAAGGAATAATAACACAAAGGGCAGAAGAGAAGAAATGTAAGTAGTCTTAGAACTACATTTAAAATGGTAATCACCAAAGGGAACTGTGGTAAATTAAAGATATAAACTACTACATCCCAACGTAACTATTAAAATAACTCAAAAATATTACAAACAATAAGGCACCAAAAGAGTGACATAATAATAAAAGATACTATAATAAATATATTATAATAAAAGATATCCAAAAGAAGGAAGAATGTAAGGGAAAGGGCCAGGCTTCTTTGCCTTACACCTGCAATCCTAGCTTCTCAGGAGCTAATAGCTGAGAACCAAGGTTCAAAACCAGCTCAAGCAGGAAAGTCCTGAGACTCTCATCTCTGATTAACCACCAAAAAGCTGGAAGTGCACCTATGGCTTAAGTGGTAGTGCTAGCTCAGAAACAGTGCCCAGGCCCTGAGTTCAAGTCCTAGAACCAGTGGTAACACAGGGAACACATACAACAAACAGGAAAGGAAAAAGCAAAAGCACTTAAAAATTTAAAATCAAACTCAAACATACAAATTATTACACTAAACTTTTGTGACATGAATATTCTTCACAATTAAGTAAGGACAGTTAGACTGGATTAAAAAAAAATTTAAACTAGACTTCAACATATGCTCCATAGTCCCTCTATCCTCCTCCCCCCCACCCAAAAAACAAAAACGCCAAAAGAATGGAGATACACTGGCTAAATAGAGTAAAATTAAAATAATAGATAAAAAAGACACTAAGAGTAATCAAAATATCTAAAGTAGTTATATTCAGAGCAAAATTATCATAATGGATAAAATGGCTTAACTTCCTAGTGACAAAAATGTTTATCAAGAAAAATTCAGCATTCTTTCTCAGTAATTTATAAAGTAAGCAGACACAAATCAGGAATAACTGAAAACTTTAACAATACTCTCTACTATCAAGTTTATAAAATTGCCTTTCATACATGCTCTATCCAACAGGAACAGAATATGTTCTTTTAAAGTGACATGCAAGAAGTACTAAAACATGACATACTTTATATGTGACTCCCTGTGTATGAAGATAATATATATTATTTGGTTTTTTCATCTACTTAAATAATAGATAACATTCACACTTCATAAATTGTTCATCTTTGACCTCTAAAAACTGAAAAGTAACTATATGTAGGAAATACTCTTAATTGAGAGACAACAAGGAGATGAAAAGAAAATGAGAGAATAAAATTTTAAAAGCATGATGTTTGCCTTTGTATAACAAGAGAAGGTAAAGAGTAGAGTGTATAGAAATGAAGATTTACACGGAGATTTTATTAAAAAAGAAAAACTGAACTAAAACGGGGCCCTGTTGGAATAAGTCTCAAAATTCAAAAATGGCTGTTACAAATACTTTCAAGGTATTAAAATGTTAAAGTCTAGCATTACAGTTACAATCTTTATTGTCTTAATACTGTCACAAAAGAAGGGGCAACTGATAATACAGTAATAATTATTTACTAATGAAATCTGGGTTTGTAGAACAAGTTCTTAGTATTTCAAATCAAGCATATTTTAAGATATCAGGAAAGTAAGTTATTAGTTACTTGTATTAATAACATTCAAATATCATTGAAAAATAATCTTTAATATTGATATTGTCATCCCTCTTATATTTTCAACTTGACGAAGCAACCCAAATTAGTTTTTGCTTAGCATGCTCTGAGGATTCAAAGAAGGGCATTTCACACACAGAGCAAGTTATATAACTGAGCCATGTCGCCAGTCCACAGATTTTGAAAGCATTTAAGCCAAAACTTTTGCTAGATTATTTTACTTCGACATATTTAAAGTTAACATTTCCACAAAGCAAACTAAATACATAAATAGATAAACCTATACATTTTATAAACCTATCTTAAACTTCCTTCACACTAACTTTTAAAATAATGCATCTTCATTCTCATCTGTTACGGACAACAGTAATTAGTGCAAACATCAAAAGCAATCATTGCAGGTAAACTGGTCATTTTTATACAACTTGGCAAATAATCAAGTACCTGCTGGCTATTAATTTTCAAACATATGGGAGCCCTGTGGTAATACACATTAAATTGATTCTCTTCCACAAATATGGTATAATGAAAAAATGAATTATTAATCTTCTTTATAATAAATCATATAACTCATTTATATTTTTGGCAATATACAATCTAAGCCATTTTCAAATTAATTAGTAACTTTACTAAAATATGTTTTATTTACACACACATGGAATTTAGGCCATTGTCAATTCTACAGCCCTGTCCTTACAAATACAATTCTTATAACTGTGTAAGTTACTAAACTTTTATATCTTCAAAACAAAATGCACAAGTGAAAAGTTATGTATTCTCACCAAATAAACAGAACTTTAAATTACAACTTAAAATTACAAATCAGTTATCTAAATAACAATTAAAAGATGATTAATTTTCAATCAACAAAGCTATTCTCAATTTCACTAAATACACAGTGTCTGTATAGTGGGAAATTTTAATGCATTTTTATAAATTATTTTAAAAGCATTAAGATTTATACAACATTGTATCTACAGTCAGCTTTGTTAGTGTTTATAAAAATTAATAGTTTTCTAGTTTTCTTGAACTTTATGCTGTGCTTTGTAAAGGAAAACATGTCAAAAATCTGCCAGAATAAGTAATATATAGGTTGCTTACTGATTTATTACAGAAATACTGGTTACTGGCCAGCAACTACTCCTTAGCCTCAAAATTATTGTAAGTTATATTTTTACATGTATCTAGTCATAAAAACAAAAAAATCCAAATTAGATTATCCTAAAATAATTTACTATCATATTTAATAAATCTGCCATAGAAATATATGTAAAATGATGTGATGTGCTAAAGCAGTGAACTACGATGCCTCAACTTCCAAAAGAAACAGAGCATTTTATGTTATGTGTTATACTCCAGAATGGAATCTCTTCCTAAGATCCATCACACTGAAAAGAGAGAATCCAAAAAATAAAATATCAAAAGGTCCACTAACAGGTCTTTATAAAGTATCTACTAGAAAATATTAAGATTCCATGACTTAGAAAAAAATAAAAAGATAAATCTACTAGCCTATATTAGCAAAATCAAGATTGGGTACAAAAATACAATCTTCCTAATATATGTTCATTGTCATGTTTAAAATCATTATATGAAGGGATTAGCAAAAAACATGAATACTTTGTAAAAGTATTCCTTTCAAGCTCTATTATATATGAATCTGGAACCATTCTGAAGTTAAATATAAAAAGATATATTATACTGTTGACTACAGAATACTACAAAGTTTTATTGCCATTTAAACAAAGAAGCCATAACAGTTAAATGAGCTCAAGAAATAGGTTTCAGTATCACAAGGTGCCAGCTGTAAAGAGTTATGGCTAATTGGATATGGAAGTCCTGCTTAATCAGATAACTGCAATGCTATTTCCAAATGAAATGCCATTTCCATACTGTCTGAAAATGGCCCGTTTTATTGGTAACTAGAGAAAACAATATAAACTGTAAATAACATTAAGTGCTCTGTTTACCCATTCCAGGCACTGAAGTAGCAGGGGATCCAAGACGTCTTGATAAAGCATTTGACGGTAGGGAGGAAGTAACAGTTCTTTCTGGTGGTCCACCAGGAGCTGAGGCATCCTTTGGTGGTCCAGGAGACACTGGAACTTGTGGAGGAGGAGGTCCCTGATTAGGAGTTGCAGGTGTTGGAGAAAGGTTTCTTTGAGCTGCAGTTCGCTGACGAATCTCTAAGAAGAATAAGTATATGCTATTCTTAATATCCAATATACATACCATATTAACGAATGTCCAATTGACATTTAAATTTTGTGGCACCAAAAGACACAATAGGGTCAAAATATCTTGTAATGAGAAATTTATAAAATCTAATGATGAAAACAGAGAATTCTTGTATCTGGAACCTATAATTTAACTGTACATGTTTACAGGACAAACCATACCTAATACCATTTTTTTCAGATAAATTCAATATCTACATAATAAAACCAAATAAACCTACTTAATTATGATAAATGAAGGAAAATTTATTGGAATTAGTATAATTTTTAAGATTCAAAGTGATCATTTTAAGAAATAAATGAATATATATATGTCCTCAAATTATGAAATTTATCATAGAAATGCTGAAACAGCATTCTTGACTATAGAGGTACCATTTCTATTGTCCTTTATACTATGACTATCTTTTTGGAAATTTTCTTTTTTATCAATATGTTCAATAGAGGAAAACTTCCTTTCTACATACACAATGTAGAAAACACAAGATTCTTTGGGACAATGATTGGCAAATAAACCAAATTCAGGCTGCTGTTTTATTGGAATACAATCCTGCTCTCGTGTTTACATATTGTCCGTGCCTGATTTTAAAAAGTTGAGACCATATGGCTATCATGGCCTGACAGAAAATATTTCTTGATTCCTCTCAGTAACATAAAATAAAAGTGTAACATCATCCCACTATAATCTCACTGAATGTCAATAGGAAGAGTTCAAATAAAGAAGTCCTTGATAACTTGTTTTTTGGTCAGTCGTAGGACTCTGGGCCTGGGCACTGTCCCTGAGCTCTTCAGCTCAAAGCAAGTGCTCTACCACTTGAGCAACAATGCCACTTCCGGTTTTCTGGTGGTTAATTCTCATAGACTTTCCTTGCATGGGCTGGCTTTGAACCACAATCCCCAGATCTCAGCTTCCTGAGTAGCCAGGATTACAGGTGAGCCACTGGCACCCAGCCTTCATAATAGTAATACATACAAAATTAAATTTTCAAAATTTCTGAATTAGTGGGATGAAACTAAAAATTATATTTTAACAGGCATAAGGAGTAAAACTGTTTCTTATAGAAGAATAAAACACTTCAGATTTTGACTGTTTTAAGTTAAAATTTTTTATTAAAGTTCACTGGAAGCTAGGTAATCCTAGCTATTCCAGAGGATGAGATTTGAGGTCCAATCCAAGCAAGGCAAGAAAGTCCACAAAAAAAAAAAAAAAAGGGAGAGCTGTGGCTCAAGTGGTAGAGTGTGAGCCTTGACTACAAAAGGTGACATTCCAGCCCAAGTTCAAGCCCCAGAATACATGCATGAATGCACGGGCGGGTGGGCGGGGAGACACACACACACACACACACACACACACACACACACACACACACACACACACACACACACACACACACACACACACACACACACACACACACACACACACACACACACACACACACACACACACACACACACTTCATTGCAATTGAAGTTTTCACTCTATTGTCAGATCTCAGCTCATAACATGCATGCATGCACAGGCGGATGGACACATACACACACACATATACACACACACACAGTTCACTGCAATTGAAGTTTTCACTCTATTGTCAGATCTCAGCTCATCACAATCTAGCCTACAAGTTAAAGGCTGGAATTTATGGAAAGATTTTCTTGGACTCTTGTTAATAGCTATGTGACCTTGAGCTACTTTAAAATAAACTCGTTTTGTCTGTAAAATTAGGATAACTATTTTTTTTTAATTTTTATTTATTTTTTATTGTGAAAATACTGTACAGAGGGGTTACAATTACATGGGCAAGATAATGAGAACATTTCTTATCAAGCATTGTAGCCTCCTCCTTTGTTTCCCCTTCCCATCCTTCCCCCGCCCCCCCATCCAGTCGTTTCCCCCCCAACACCAAAGTTGTAAAGTTCGTTTTCGACATGACAACTTGTACTTCTCATTGTTGCAACGGGTCCACCTGTATCCTTATTTAAACGACTTATAACTATTCTTAATTTATAAAATTGTTTTGAGAATTAAATGTCTGTTCATTGATAGCTAACAAACTGAATATTTCAGATGATATTGTTTCAGTTTTTTTTATTGTTTTCTGTTTTGTTTTTCTGGTGCTAGAAATCAAGTATATCCGCAGTTCATACAAAGTCTTTTCAAACTGCTTCAGCTGTAATTACTGAGCCAACAAATTTTCTGATTCATAATTCAGTCACTTTAATAATAAATTACAAGCACAATATCATTGCATAAGTAAAACTTTTTATACTTTGCACTTTCCATATGATTTATGCAGAAAAAAATCAGATACTACCTGGCGTAATCAATCCTACCTTAACTTCTCCTAAATATATAGATGGACACTTGTTTGTTTGGGTTTCTTTTACTCATAAAGAATACCAGAATGGGTAGTTATGCATTAAAAGTACAAAAAGTAGTTGGTATAAGCCAGTAAAATACATTAAAATAATTATTTTTAAAAAGTAAATACCAGTGGTCCACACCTATAAACCTAGCTACTTAGGAGACTGAGATCTGAAGATCACAGTTTGAAGCCAGCCTAGGAAGGAAAATCTGTTAGACTCTTATCCCCAGTTAACCACCAAAGAGCCAGAAGTGGAGCTATGGCTCAGGTGGCAGAACACTAGCCTTGAGCAAAAAAGCTCAGGGACAATACCCAAGCAAGCATTGAGTTCAAGCCTTAGAACCAGCACAAACACACACACACACAAAAGATTGTACAAAAGGCACTAAAGTCAACATCATCATATTAAGTTTGGTCACCTAATTTACTAAAACATAAGTCATCAAATACTATAAACAATGTTTAGTACATTTTCCAGTAAAGCATGCCCCCCAAAATTACACTTTAACCTAAATGAATCATAGTCTATATTAGATTATATTAAAAGGAGCCATTATCTTGCATTTGTTGAACAAAGACTGAAGACTGCTTCCTCTGAATGTACATTTACTCTAAAAATTAACTGATATACTCCTTTAATATTATTCATTTGTTATGAAAAACGTGAGTTCTTTAACGAGTTAACATAGGACATCATATCTAGTGGTCCATACGAAATTAGCATAGTAATTCTAAATCTGGGCTGGGAAGGTAGCTCAGTGGTAGAACGCTTGCCTTGCATGCCTGAGGCCCTGGGTTCAATTCCTCAGCACCACATAAGAAAAAAAGAAAAAAAAAAAGCCGGAAGTGGCGCTGTGGCTCAAGTGGTAGAGCACTAGCCTTGAGCTGAAGAGCTGAGGGACAGCGCCCAGGCCCAGAGTTCAGGCCCCAAGACCGGACCCAAAAAAAAAAAAAAAAATTCTAAATCTAACTTTAGCAAAGAGAAAATATGTTATGGAAGAGATATAAATGGGACTGGAAAATACTGCATCATTTTCAAAGGAATATGTAGAGAAGGATTATAGTATCATTAATAGTTTTAATAGCTAGCAACATAGTACCAGTCTATATTTCATAAAACATTATGAAACATTCTGTAGTCTCACAAGTTAGAATGTAAGATTTATTTTTTATTCACTTGTTTTTTATTTTAATAATTTTTATTCAGTTCCTATATTTAACTGTATAATACTAGCCTCCAAAGAAGAATTTTAAGCATTTCCCATTAGTCTGGCAAAACATCATTTAGAGTAGTAATAGACAGGAGGAGGCTGAACATTCTCATTAATAATCATTTATCAATTTGACAAAATTTCCAGCTGGGTCTTTTGGCACATGCCTATAATCCCAGCATTCAGAGGATGAAGCAAAAAGATTGTAAATTTAAGGCCAGCTTCAGCTTCAAAGCAAGTCCCAAGCCAGTCTAAGTTGAAAAGGTGAGGCCCTGTCTCAAAACAACAAAAATTGAATAAAATTCACTGTCACCAACTATGAGAAATATACCTATGTTGGTTTTAAATTTAAAAAAGAAAAAGAAGCCAAGTAAGATTAAAAAACATTGTTATAGTAAAAAAAAAAAAAAAGAAAGAAAGAAAGAAAAAAATTACAATAAAACATCATAGTGGTAGGGGAAAAACAAAGGAGGAGGTAACAACACTAGATAGGAAATGAACTCATTACCTTACTCATGTAACTGCAACCCCTCTGTATGGTATCTTTACAATAAAAAATATATACTTAAAAAAATCATAGTTAGGTTCAAACTTTCTTAATTTTTCTGTTGCAAAATGATCCAAGTTTCTCATGAGAAACTCAGTTCCAATTTCTCATGAGAATATGAATGCCTTCTAGTTGTTGTAAAAATTAAAATGAGATAATCAGCAAAAGAGTTTAGCCAGTGCACATGAAAATCACTTAATAAATAACAGCTACTAGTATCAGTCATGTAAATATAAAGGCTGCAGAGAATGGTGGAGCACATCTCTAATCCAGAATTCAAGAGGTAGATTCTGGAGAATCATTGATTTGAGGCTAGCTTGAGTTACACAGTAAGATCCCATGGTTAAAAAACAACAAAAAACAAAAGGGTTGGTGATATATCTCAGTGATAAAGTACTTGATTAGCATGTATAAAGTCCTGGTTCCAACCCAGCAATGCCAGAAAGTTGTGTTTTTTTGTTTTTTTGTGTTTTTTTGTTTTTAATGTAAAGACTAAGAAATCTAGAATTTCTACAGCAATTATTTTTTTAATATAGATGCTCTATAATGCAAATAATTACCCTTTAAATTTTTCATCTGCAGTGAAGTGATGACTTGAACCTCAACTCAAGATCCAATAATGATGGAACTAATCTAACAATTCCAGAAGGATTCCTGCAAGTCAGTGGGTTGCTTGTAGAGATTGTTCTTTGGAAAGGAGATCCCAAATCTTACAACTATACCAACAATATATTTTTCTTGTAATGAATCTTAAAGACTTAATAGATGATAGTATTTTTAATTTATTTTGGGGGAAAGGCAATACTGGGAATTGAACTAAGGGCCTTGCACTTGGCTAGGTAGGTGTTTTCTTGTTGTGCCACATCTCTAGTCCTTTTTTATTGATTACTTTTGTTGCAGAATCTTGATTAACTCCTCCTACCCCCACTTTCCAAATCTAATTGCCATAAGGTCCAATCAATCTATTCCTGAATTATATTTTATATCTCTTCTTTTTCTTTCTTCAACTACATAGCTGTAACTCTATCTAGTATAGGCCTCTCTTATCTAAATTTATTAAGTGTTAACCTAATACCTCGGCATTATTCTCTATTCCATCCATTCTCCATGTGACCACAAAAAAAGTGTTCTTGCTCAAAATTTCAAATCTTTTAGTTGTTTACCATGTTTCATATAAGATCAAATCCTACTCTATGATGTTGTATACAAAGCCTTTCAAAATTTAATTCCACCTTCACATAAATACTACCTTCCCTTTTTCAGGACTAAGGCACTATTACAATCCCTCAAGGTACTAAGTTTGTCTTCCTGTCATTGCCCAAGGAGTAATCTCTTTACCTAAAGGGTATTTTCCCAAATTACCATGATTCATGTCCCCTTCTACCTAATTGTAGTCCTTAGTAGACCAAGTTGTTCATTTAGATATGTATACCCCTTTCACCATGAATAGGCAGAAATTGAATATAACCTCAGGATGTGGCAAGGTAACTAGCAAGGAGTCTGAGCTTAGTAAAAGTCTATAAAATGAATCTATTTCCTACTACATTTCAATTTTAAATGTCCAAATGCCTATTACCCAATTTACATGGTGTGATACACAGAATAATGGCTTCCCACAGATGTCTACAATCCCTTCCCCAGAGCCTATAAATATGCTATGTTACATACAAGGGGCATTAGCAGCACAGACAGAATTAAGGTTGAGTTTATGTTGCCTGCTACATTGAGAATCTCAACCTAACTTCAGATCATATAAAAAGCTATCTGCAAGCAGAAAATTTGTCCTGAGCTTACCTTTTCTTTCCTGGTGGCCATGAGGCTTGAACTCAGGGCCTGGGCTCTGTCCTGGGGATCATTTTGCTCAAAGCTAGTACTTAACCACTTTGAGCCACAGATCCCAATTCTAGTTTTCTGGTGGTTAATTGGAGGTAAGAGTCTCACAGGCTTTCCTGCTAAGGCTTAATTTGAACTGTGCACAATCCTCAGATCTCAGCCTCAGCTAAGATTACAGGCATGAGCCACCAGTGCCCGGCTGAACTTACCTTTTTGTTGTTACTCTACATCTCTAACTTGTAGTTATCTTAACATCTATTGTTTTGTCACCTTAGTGACTTACTTCAGGTATAGTTTGTCTTCTCTCTCTCTCCTTTAAACAGCCTGCACCTTAGCATTCACCTTGGGACTTTGCTATGGAAGTTTTCTGCGTTTGGGTTCTACTTTTGTGGCTCTGATGTCCCAGGCAGCTGCGGGCTGGGGCACTTTTCACGGCTTAGAGGCACAGAGCTGGTGAGGGCTGGGGGAGGGTCTTCCCGTTTTTCCACCTTTGTGCCAGTTTTGAGGTTTTTTTCTTTTCTTTATTCGGTCTCTGTATTTCTCTAGTTGTTCGCCTTTTTTGCTTTTGTCAGTCTCTTGGGGGAACTGTGTATTGGAACCCAAATTCTCTCTTTAGTTGGAGAGAACTGAGGTGTTTCCCTACTGGTTCATCACCCTCTATTTTTGAAATTTTAAATACTATTTTGAAATTTTAAATAAAAATCAAGAGTTTTAAAAGAAAAATTCAGTTTCCTCTTACTTTTTTCAACTCAATACATCAAGCAACTACTCTATGACTAAAATATTATATAAGAACCACTGCATAAGATTCAGAGTTGCATACAGAGGTGGTAATCAAGGACAAGACAAATCATTAACTCCAAAACAAAGTGCAAGTCATAAGGAAGCCAAGAAAATAGTATGGAGAGAGATTCCAAAAAAGGGCAATTAACTCAGTGATGGGATGGAGAAAGGATTCATGGCAATAGTGGCATTTAAGATGAAAATTTATGGAAAGATGATCCAAGATGTGATGAGCCAGTAGGGAAACACCACAGCTCACTCCAACTAACTAGAGGATTTGGGTTCCAATATGCAGTTCTCCCAAGAGACCGACAAAAGCAAAAAGGCGAACTAGAGAAATACGGAGACTGAAAAAAGGAAAGAAAAACCTCAAAACCGGTACAAAGGCGGAAAACGCGAAGACTCGCGGCCGGCCCTCACCAGCTCTGCGCCTCTAAGCCGCAAAAGTGGCCCAGCCCCACGGCTGCCTGGGACCTCAGCGCCACAAACGCAGAAAACTCCCATAGCAAAGGGCCCGGTACCGTGAAACCCAGACCCGGAGCTCCGACCGCCACCCGGCTCAGCCCACAGTCATCGCATCAACACGGTGGTGACCAGTGACTGCCAGCACATAGATACAGCAACCTGCCACAGCACCGCTGGACAGCCCCTAACCAGTTCCAGGATCAGTGAGTACCCCAGGGGAACACCTCTCCCCACCCCCGCCACGGGAACTGCACACGGGGCTCTAGCAGCATCACCTGTGTGCCCCCCACTCCGAGGCCGGAGGCGGGGATCGAGCAGCATCTGCCGTCCAGTCCCTGGCTAAGCGGATCTAGGAACTAGGAGCTAGGAGCTCTACTCCCCAACCAAGCAAGTGTACCCCAACTAGGACCCTAAGCAACGAGTACCGCGATGCTCCAGCAGCAACCCAGTAAAGAGAGAAGAAGAAATAGAGAACAAAAGATTAAATAAAGAAATTATGCCAGAATTAGCCAAAGAAATAAAAACAGCAATTTCAAGAATACAAAGAAGTATCAAAGGAATTCCAAGACCTAAGACGCAATTAAAAATAGACATAGTACATACCTCCTTAAAAGATGAAATTAACACTGTGAGAATCCATATAGAAACCATAAATAGATCAATTTCTGCAATGTAAACCACAATGGAAGCCATAGGTAACTGAAAAATAGACTGTCAGGAGTTAAAGATAAAACAGAGAAGCTAGAGAAGAAAGTCATAGATATGGAAAAAAACACTCAAAATATCAAAGGGAAGTCTAAGAACTGGCGGACAATGCCAAGAAATCTCATCTTCAAATAACTGAGATTGATGAAGGAGAGGAATACCAGAATAGAGGGACACAACACTTATTCAATAAGATTATTACAGAAAATTCCCTCAATCTCAAAAGAGAAAACCTCACCCACATAACAGAAGCAAACAGAACACCTAGAAGACAGGATCCTAGAACAATGTGTCTAGAAGTTAGACACATTGTAGTAAAGACACTAGGCCTGAATTGCAAAGAGCTGATTTTTAAATGCTGTAAAATCAAAGGAGGAGCAATACTACAATGGAAATTAGTATTACTGCCGACCTCTCCATACAAACCCTCACAAGGAGAGCCTGGAAAAGTACCATCCAAGCCCTGAAAACCAACCCACACTGGTATTATCCAGGGAAACTAGCATTCACATTCGATGGAGAAACTAAAATTTTTAATAATAATGAAAAATTAAAGGAATTCATGAACAAGAAGCTAGCATTACCAAAAAAAAAATACTAAATGGAGGAACATAGCCTTTAGAACATAATCAAGACCAGGGAATTACATCAGACAGAAATCTAATAGAGAATTCACTTTATTAATATGAAATGTCCCTCCTTGTTTTTTCTAATTGTAATTTGAAATATATTTTACTTGATATTATTACTACTACCCTGGCCTGTTTATGAGGGCTATTTTCTTGGAAGACTGTTCCAGCCTTTCATCTGAATAGTTGGAAGCCTCAAGGCCATAGTTAATGCAAGACAAGGAAAGATATCAGAATTGCTGTAGATTGGGTAAGCTAAGTAGACAGGATAACTAAGCAGGCTAGATTAGATTTTGTGATGAATATAGAGTATTAGTGAAAAATGTTGGTGAGTACTAATAAAGCCAATGAACTAAAGCAGTTTAGTTTAAAGCATTACATCTCTTGGTAATTATACTAAGGTTCTGTGAGTTTTCAGCCTTAGGAGATGCTGATAAATGACAAGTAGCTCTGAAATATTTTTGTAATTATTCTATCAATCTAAAATTATCTGAAAATACAAAGTCAAGGTACTGTGTTTCACCGAAGTCCCTTAAATAGACTATAGGAAACTTTAGTGGTTTGAGAGGGCACAAACATGTCACAAATTGACATTGAAATTAGTAGTTATGATCTGTACAGAAATCCTTTTACTCTCTTACCGTACATTCTTCAAAGTACACCTATGCCTCAAACTTAGAACAAGCCAGTTAGTGGTTGATGGCCTTTGTGTCTTGGCAGATACTTATTTAGTATCTGGGGACAATTTATCACAACAAGCATACCTTCAGGTTGTTGTTTTGCTTCTTATATTTATTGAATTTGCATTTTTGTTATCTTTGTATTATAGCACATTCTTTTCACAACCATGAATCAATAGTTTTAGAGATTTGTAGGGGTATAAAATTTGAGACAGAAATGTTAATGAATTAGCTCAGAATTGCTAACACAAATATAAAATGAGAAGAGTAACCCATTAAAAGGAAAAATTGCAAAAAGTATGCATTATTGAAAAGTTGAGTTTTAACAATTTGTTGCATCAGTATGTTGTCTGAGATGAAACCCTGTAAAGAGTAGCTTCAAGAACTATGGTGTTTTCTCGAGCTTTACAATGTCAGTGCGGGGGGGGGGGGGGGGGGGGGGGAGGAGAAGGATTGGGATTGGGGGGGAGGGGGGAGGCTGGGAAGGGATGTGAAGGGTAAACACAGGAGGAGGCTGCAATGCTTGGTAAGAAATGTACGCATTATCCTGCCCATGTAATTGTAACTCCTCTGTACAGTATGTTCACAAATTAAATTAAATTAAATTTAAAAAAAAAAGAACTATGGTGTTTTCTTTAATGACATTTCCACAGAATGTTTCAAGACATATTTAGTAAATTAAGGGTATGTATAAAAAATTACAACCACAGACTTTGTGTCCAGAAACCTAGACTTAGTTGTAAATTTGGAAAATAGATTAAGTTCTAAAAGTCTTAACTTGCTCATAATAAGGTGGGGGTAATGTAATACTTAAATCCAGCAGTAGTGAAAATTAAATAATACTTAGGACAAATATGAAAGTTTCAATAAGCATCTTACAACAAATATTGTTATTGCTTTCGTTGTTATTGCCACTGTATTATTGTGAGATATTGGAAAAATTACCTGTAACAATGTGCCAAAATAAAAATGAAAATGCAAAAAAAAGGTGAGAATTTAGAAATGAATGGGGATGCAAATGTCATTGTAAATGTTGTAATATAGATAATAAAGAAATGTCTTTGTTATCTACCTTAAGGAACATGTGGTAATTTTAAAATAAAATTTCAAAATTTGATTTGGCACCCAACATATGGAAGCAGAGTATGTCTGCGGTCTTCCCTTGAATCTGTTTTGTAATTGCTTGACCAAAAAAAAAACCTGCATCTATGAATTTCCAGGATTAAAGTCTCTCAGGATGCTTGGTCTGAGAACCTAGCTACCATATGGAAAAGTCCAAGGACTCCACAGAGAGGACCATGTTGTGAGAAATTAACCACTAGAATAACCAACAATCCCATAAAATAGCCACAAAATAGCCAAGATGAGTTACCTCGCCTAAACTATGACCAAACTGTAAACTCATGAGCAAATTAAAACATTAAGTTTGAGGCGAGGCGCTGGTGGCTCACACTTGTAATCTTAGCTACTCAGGCCACTGAGACCCAAGGATCATGGTTCAAAGGCTAGCCTTGGGCAAGAAAGCCTTTAAGACTCTTATCTCCATTAGTAAGCACTAACCTCAAGAAAAAACAAAACAAAAACAAAAACAAAAAACCCTCAGGAATAACACTCAGGCCTGAATTCAAGCCCAAAATTGGGGAGGGGGGGGGGGAGAACCACTAAGTTTGGGAATAGTTTGTTACATGATTTAAATATATATATAGATATATAAAATTATATATCTATATATATAATGCTCATTTGTCACTTAAGTGAAAAACAACCCAAACATGAATTTATGAGATAATCCCAGACTCTCATATTTCACACATATATCAATGAAGCAGTAAAATATAAATATTGTACTCACTATGAAGAGCAGAAAAGGCATGACTTCTATCATTTTTTAAATTTTAATTTACTTTATATGCCAGTTGAACACAATTCAGTAAACTCTAAAAGTCTACTTTTATTATAAGAAGTTGTAATTCATTCTAAAACCATTAAACTTTTCTACAACAATAAATTGAGATGTCAGGATACAACTGACTTCTGTTAATCTCATTAGTAATAGTACAAGTTTGTATGTATAGGTAAAAGTTGGTGACATCCTTTAAAAAAAAATATAGGTGTCTTAGGATTAATTTTTAGCTATGAGATGGCATTTTCCAGTAATGTGACCGTATTCCCCACTTTACTTACTTCTATGGTCATCATCTAGTCCTAGGAACCTTGGAATTAACAAGAACTTATCACTCCCAAGTTTCAGCATCCCATTTTCAAACCTCATTTGCTTTGCCAATTATTCTAACCACAATGGAGTCTATAATTAATTAATAATTATAAAGGGTTAGCAAACTTCATTTAGAAGGACCAAATGGGAAACATTTGGTAGACCATACAAGGTCTCTATTGTATATTTGTATTTGCTATTTTTAAAACTGCTTAAAAATATAAAAATCTATTCTAAGCTAAAAAGCCATAAAAAAAAAAATAGGTCATGGCCCACATTTGCAGGCTGCAGGCTGCAGTTTGCAGGCTCCTATATTAACACTACCAACTTTCAGGTCCTAATTTTCCTAATGATCATCTCAAGATTCCACAATCCATTGTTACACTCTCTCCCTTGTATACTAACTTCATCTCCCAGTCCCATTATCACCTTACCAGATTCATTAGATAAAATTTCAACCGTTTGAAACCAACTATCCATGCCTGTGTGTACCCATACAGATGAATATTAAAGACACAAGCAGGCTCCGCACAGTAACTTATACCTGTAATCCCAGCTAAACAGGAGTTAGAAATCACAGGATCACAGTTCAAGGTCAGTCTGGGTAATAAATTACCTAGATGCATCTCTGTCAATAAGAGCACATGCCTGTGGGATGCCATAGGTAGTAGAATCATGGTCAAAAGCCAGCCCTGGAGCAAAAGTGTCAGCCCTTACCTATCTATAAAGAAACAAAGACTGGTGATGTGGCTCAAGTGGTAGAGCACCTGTTCAATAAGTGCGAGACTGACTTCAAACTCTAGTTCCACCAAGCTCCCACCAAATACTCTGGCATTCCTGCATTTCTTTTTTTTTTTTTTTTTGGTCAGTTGTGGGACCTGAACTCTGGGCCTGGGCACTGTTCCTCAGCTCTTCAGCTCAAGGTCAGTGCTTTACCACTTGAGCCACAGCGCCACTTCTGGTCTTTTCTGCTTATGTGATGCTGAGGAATTGAACCCAGGGACTCATGCATGCAAGGCAAGCACTCTACCACTAGGCCACCTTCCCAGCCCCACATTC
This sequence comes from Dipodomys merriami, assembly GCF_024711535.1. Taxonomy (NCBI): domain Eukaryota; kingdom Metazoa; phylum Chordata; class Mammalia; order Rodentia; family Heteromyidae; genus Dipodomys; species Dipodomys merriami. The sequence goes on along the minus strand of NW_027202270.1, from coordinate 40,859,957 downwards.
CTGCATTTCTATAATCTGTTTATTCTTTCATTTGCCTGAAGGATTATTTCACACCCATTCTTCAAATTTCAACTACATCTCCCTCAATCTCACCTTCACTATGAAATTGGATATAATCAGAAGATAATTCCCACTCTCTGCCTATATCTGACCATGTTCTCAGTCTCCCTTGTTACTAAAGAAACTGTCACACTTTTAACAAAAGCCAACTTTTTAACTTGAAAACTAAATCACATCCCTCTTAGCTAGTTATAGCCAGGTCTCAATTAATTGTCCCCACTGTCTCCTATATTATAAGCTATTTCATGTCTGCTAGGCCAGTCTATTGACACACAACATACTATTATTTCTTTCATATATTATGTTTGCAAATGTACACAAAATGTTTCCCTCTATAGCCACCCATTTATTCACTCCGTTTCCTAAAATTTCTTTTTTCTCATTGTCTTATACTTTTTTACTCCCTCCATTTGTAGTCAGACTTTTGCCCTTATCCCTCTACTAAAGCTATTCTTTTCACAAAGGACCTCTAAATTGCTAAAAATTAATTAACCTAGATAATTCCTAATGATTAGACTTGTGTTAAACTGTATCTAAGCAGCAAATAACTAATATTAATCTGCACACACACACACACACACACACACACACACACACACACACACACACACACACAGGGCCTGCTTATTCACAGTTGCTACTTTACCACTTGAGCCACACATCCAGTCTAACTTTTTTTTTTGTCGGTCGTGGGGCTTGAACTCTGGGCCTGGGTGCTGTCCCTCAGCTGTTCTGCTCAAGGCAAGCGCTCTACTACTTGAGCTACAGCGCCACTTCCGGTTTTCTGGTGGTTTATTGGAGATAGGAGTCTCACGGTCTCTCCTGCCCGGGCTGGCTTTGAACCGCAATCCTCAGATGTCAGCCTCCTGAGTAGCTAGGATTACAGGCATGAGCCACCAGCGCCTGGCTCCAGTCTAACTTTTTTGATGATTATTTTGGAGATGGAGCCTCAGACTTTTCTGCTTGGGTTGGCTTTGAACCACAATTTTCTAGATATCAGTCTCCTAAGTATCTAGGGATACAGATATAAACTACTTGTGCCTGCTTAGGATGCCTACTTTTCATGTTTATTTATTCCTTCATATAAAACAGGATTCCTGATTTTCTAAACCTAAGCACCAATAATAAAATTTTCAATATTAAAAAAGGCAACTCCTTTGTGCAAATACTTAAATATAATTTTAAAAAGGAAAAAGAAAACAAATTACCATTGACCAACTTAAAAAAAAAAAAGGGCAAACATACTGAATCAAAAACACCTTGAAATTTAAGGCAGGACAACTAAATGTAATATGTCATCCAGGTGAATCCCAGAACACAAAAGGGACATTAACCAAAAACGAAGGAAATAATAAACTACAGACTTGGTTAACAATAAAGTACATTGCAACAAATGTAGCACCTTAGTGTATAAATTAATAGGATATCTTAATATAAGATATTAATTAATAGGGAACTCTGTGTTTGGCAATGGGAAATCTGTATTATCTTTGCAATTGGTCTATAAATCTGTAACTCCCTATTTGAGGAGGAAGGAGAATTCAGGATAGATGAGTTTATTGTCCAGTAAACATAAGTAAAACCTTAAGCAAACATTTATAAATGGGTGCTTAATCTTAGAAAATCAAGACATCTTCAAAACATATCATCAATCAAAGCACAATATAAATTATTATACATTTATATTAACTACTCAGTAATGCAAAACTAAAACTCCAGGTTACCAGTGGTTCATACCTGTAATCCTAGCTACTCAGGAGGCTAAGATCTGAGGACTCCAATTTGAAGCCACTGAGGGCAGGAAAGCCCATGAGACTTTTATCTCCAATTAGGTACCAAAGAAGTCAGAAACTGAGCTGTTGCTCAAGTAGCAAAGTACTAGCCTTAAACAAAAAAGCTCAGGGACAGTGACCAAACATCCAAACCCCAGGACTAGCACAAAAAAAAGAAAAAAAAATGATGTCTACTATACATAAATCACAGTCTACTTCAACAATCTACAAGACAGCTATAGCGTATATGAAGATACCACAATTATATTCATTTTGAGAACAGATCTTTTCAAGGGCTATCATATGCACATACATACATATTTTAGAACTTTTTTCCACTTTCTGCTAAGCTCAGAAAGCTAATCTTAAAACACAAAATTAAGGAAAAAGGGAATTTGAGAGGAGATAGATACTATACAGCTAACACAGTTCAGCAAAGTAATAGACTTCGAACAGAAACACAAAACTAAAACAATCAATGATTAAGTCACCTATAAAAATGAAAGGAAATAAAGATACTGAACTAGTTTATCATCCCCAAAGTAGAATAAAATTGGGATAAAATTCAGAAATTTTTTAAAGAAAAATTCAAAACACCAATGAATTACACTATACTCTTGGAAGAATAAGGAATCCTAGGACAATATACTCACAAAAAATTTTGGGTTTTTTGGGGGGGTATATATGTGTGTGTTTTGGGGTTTGAACTCAGGGCCTCAAATTCTCACTCCATTATTTTGCTCATGGCTACTACTCTACCACTTGAACCATACCTCCAGTTCAGGCTTTTTGATAGTTAACTGGAGATGTTTTCTCAGATTTGTCTGTCAGGGCTGGCTTTAAACTGTTACCTTCAGATCTCAAAACTCTCAAGTAGTTAAGATAGTTGTAAGTCACTGGTACCCAGTTCAGAAGAAATGTTCTTTTAATTAAAAAAATCAGCAAATTTTAAAAAATTACTTAAGGCCAAAAAGCATTTTATATTCATTTATTTACTAGTGTGCCTGTACATTAGTCAATATCTATTTGTATAACTAATATTAGTTATAAAAGACAAGAATCCAAAGCAGAAACAAACAGTAGTCTTTTCTATATTGATGGTATAAAATCAGAAGAAAAAAATTTGGGTTCCTAAGAGCAATAAGTTCAGATTTTTTAAGATAAATTATGATGCCTAAACACTAAATAGTAATATTTAGGAATATTAATAAAAGAAACACAAAACTGTTCTCTTTTTTAGTGCAGATTTTTTTAAGTAACAGCAACAGTTTTCTGCAAAGGAGAACATTTTTTAAAACATATTCATTAGGTTATTTTTAATCAAAGTATCACTGTAAAATTCCTACCTTTTTTCTTGTACTTAGGGACAAACTTCAAGAATACATTTATCTATTCACAAATTTACCACATACAGTTTTGACCAAAGTGATCAAGTAATAATAAACAAATGCAAACATTTCAAAAACAATTTTTTTAATTTCTATGCACATATTACACAACTCAGCTGATTAAAAGAAGCCCTCAGTCAGCTTCAAGTGCTCATTTGATCTGCTGAGTGTTTCCCTGCCCTTAATTGTGTCAATATATGCCTCCCAAAAAGCAAATGGTACCCAAAAAGGCACGGAATCAATTTAAGTAATAAAATCAAAATTTTACACTAGTTGAAAGGCAACATGTCTTTAGCATAAGTTGGGCAGCATTATAAGGAAGATGAATTAATTACCCTCAAAATATAGTAGTGAACTCTACACATCATTTATAGCTTTTCCTTAGTAGTAGTCTCCTTGGAACCATATATTAGTGGATAACAAGTCTATTTTAGCCATTTATTTAGCCATATTTACAGGCTCACACCTGTAATCCTAGCTACTCAAGAGGCTGAGATCTGAGGATCATGGTTCAAAGCCAGCCCAGGCAAATCATCCATGAGACTCTGGTCTCCAATTAACCACCAGGAAACCAGAAGTGGAGCTGTGTCCCCAAGTGGCAGAACATTAGCCTTAAACAAAGGGAGCTCAGACACAGTGCTCAGACCCTGAGTTCAAGCTCTATCATTGACCCAAAAAATAGGGTCTAGCATCTATTGTATTATTAGTCTTAGTCACCAAGCTGTATCTTAGATCTCTACAAGTTACATACACATCTATAACTGAATCTTTGTATCCTTGGAAAAGTCTTCATTTCACTCATCATTCTTAGTCTACGGACTAAAACACTTTCTTAAATACCTCCTTGAGAAAGGTAAAAATTGTAGAATATTTACGGATGATGAAAATAGGGATTTCCCTACAAGCAGATATACGTAATTTATCTTAATCATGTAAATTTTTATTCAAAGAACAGTCTAAAAAGAAAGTATTTCTAGAAGCTAAAATCCTTTTGGAAGACCCCCACGATATAACCTCTGCTTTCACTGTATTTGTGGAGGAGAAGGGAAAAAACAAATCGTTTAAATAGGAATACAGGTGTACCCACTGCAACAATGAGATGTATAAGTCGTTATGTCGAAAAACGAACTTTACAACTTTGCGGGGGGGGGGGATATGGGGGGGATATGGGAAGGGATAGGAAGGGGAAACAAAGGAGGAAGCAACAATGCTTGATAAGAAATGTACTCATTATCTTGCACATGTAATTTTAACTCCTCTGTACGGTATTTCCATAATAAAAAAAAAATTTTAAATCCTTTTGGAAGTTTAAAAGGATGGAATTCTTCCCACACAGCCATGCCAATTAGAAAATCTTAAATTATGGCTTATTTCATATCCATGATCACGTGAATACTTATAAAAAGATTTGCATTTCAAAAATCAAAATGTCATTGTAACTTTACAAACCAGGCTATAATTCTAATGAATTATAAGAATGGAATTTAATTTGTTTAAGTACTATATTGTATATTGCAACAAGATGAAAACCAACACAAACTGAAAAAGTACTATTTATTCACATGCCAGTCTTGGAAATATTTGTGTAATGACTGAAATTGACTTCTAAAATTTAATATGGTATTTCTGACACAATACCGACAAATAATAATATGGTAATAAAGCCTCAAATGTATTACTACATAGAAGTAATTTAATTATTTTTTTCTCATTTCAAAATTTCTATCAATTTGATAGAAATTATGTTCCCAAAAATAAATCATAAAATTATAGACTTTCATAGCAAATAACCCAAGAAATTATTACTTCACAGGGAAAAATATTACAAATATTGTTATAATTATTTAAATTTCAAGAGATTAAAACCAGTTATATATTTTAATATCAATAGACATTCAATATCCTAACTTACCAGTATATTCCCATAAAATAAAAATTTCATCTACCCTAAGTCATATCTCAAATTACCAAGTATAAGTTAATACAGAAGCATTCTGCCTAAGTTTTTACACACCATCAACACACTCATGAACTCACTTGGGTAAAAATGGATCTTTCCAACAGCAGCAGCAGTTTCTACAAAGTTATTTACCTTGTCCAGGTCTTGCAGTTACAGCTGCTCCAGCAGATGGTGGCTCAAAATCCTGTCAATTACAATAATATTACAATAATATTGCAATAATATTACAATAATATTACAATAATTATAATGCTCTATTACAATGTGTAAGCTATAATAAAAACAATAGTCATAACAGGCTTACCTTTGCTTTCTTGGAGTCTGGATCAAACCTTTCAAGAATTAATTTAGCTGTTTTGTAAGTTTCCTTTTCCATGACTTCTTCAAGCTACAAACATAAATTTATTTCCATAAATTGTCACTTTTTAAAACACAAACTTACTTACAAGTCCTATTCAAAAAGTATTAAAGTATTAATATTTAAAAATACAAAGGGTTAGCTCTCCTCTTATTTTATTTAGAACATATATATTAATAGAAGGACTCCCTACAATCAGATAATTAAAATTCAGATTTTTTAAATGGCTTCTAACCTCTAATATGTTACTTGTATTTAACAGCTTTACTACAAGGAAATACCAAATATTGTTAATTGTTTACATATAATGAGGAGAATAATTACATGCACCAACTTCAATAATGGAATGTGCAAAAATCTATCAGCCATCATTATTGGAAGTTATTAGACATGACAAGCAAATGACAGGCAATTTCTGAGATTTATTTCCTCATAGCACTTAATGCTATTAATTTAAAGAAGGTCGTTAGCCAAGAGCTTTACAGAATAAAATCTCTGTGCCAATTAACTGCTGTCAGCATCGATTTTAGATTATTTATTAGCAGAAGCAATTAGCTTGCTGCAAATGCAGTGAAAACATATAACTAGGAGAACAGCCATGGAATTTGTTCAAATGACTTTTAATGCTAGTTCCCTCTTCCTCCCTTTTTTTACTTACACTCAAACAACATAGAGGAAAATTTTGAACAGAATTAAGTAAAAATTTTACTGAGTTCTATGTTCACACTAGGGACTATAATTAAAATACTTCATAATTATAGCACTCTATTTACAATGTACTCAAGTCACTTTATAGCTTAAGACATGAGTTTAATTTTAAAAGTAATCACTAATAAAGTATCATTTTAGCAATTATGGCAAAACAACTGAAAAGTTGAAGTTCAGTACAAGACAGTTACAGTATGAGAAATACCTAATAAGACCTTTTCCTTCTAAATGACTACTGATAAACCCAAGCCCTTCTGTTCATTAAATGTCATATTCAATCTAAAGGACATTATTTTAAAACACAACCCAGAGCACATTTATTAAGGTAAAACAGTTAAAAACATGCTGCTACAATAGAAGTTAATAGCTTCCTCGTTAAACACTCAATTCAACATTTAAAAAGTTAAGTGCTTAGAAGATTTACTAACTTCAATTTAGTAAAACTAAAAATTATCCTAATTATTTCAAAACTACAACCAATTCCCAAGTATAGCAAGTTGAATTTTCTGATCTCAAAGAAATGTTTGTAATTTCAATTTAGAGTTGAAAAAAAAAATTAGGGATGGAGGTAGAGAGAAGATATCATAGACTATAGCCCCAAGCAACAATCTACAAATTCCATGTAGAATTTCAAAGAATAGAAATCCGGATCTTTACCAATTTGGTGTTTGATTATTTCCAGACCCATGTGTGGAATGATAAAAACATGCAATGATAAAAAAAAAATGGCTCATATTGGAATAGAAACCATTAGGCTGAATGTGATTAATCATCACTTACAATGTTTTTTGTGTCACTGAAATAAATATAATTTTAACTCATTTTACATAATGTAAATTACTTACATTTACACATAGGCTAGTAGCTATTGATGTGGACAGCACAGATCTAAATTAAGACTACTGCTAAGCTTAAAAAAATTAGATACAAGTATGACCTTTAGGAAATACACAAAACGGGCTGGGAAGGTGGCTCAGTGGTAGAGCGCTTGCCTTGCATGCATGAGGCCCTGGGTTCAATTCATCAGCACCACATAAGCAAAAAGAAAAAAGCTGGAAGTGGAGCTGTGGCTCAAGTGGTACAGCACTATCCTTGAGCTGAATTGCTGAGGGACAGCGCCCAGGCCCAGAGTTCAGGCCCCATGACCGGACCCTCCCCCCCCCCAAAAAAAAGAAAGGAAATACACAGAACTCAAAATCAAAGTGCTATTTCAACAAATTATGGCAATACATAATAGATGATTCAGGGAGTATTCATGTGTGTGTCCATGTCTTATTTGTATTAAATAAGATAATTTATAAAAGCCCTAAAAGGTATAAGTCCATTATCCATTTATTCACATTTATTTCTAATAAAAAGTTTCTCACAATAGCTAAATTCACACAACTATGAATGTTTTAAATATGTATTTTGATCACTGTGGATAAGATAGAGTTGATCATAAACTGAATCTCTCAAATGCTATCACACTCAAGAGAATCTTAGGCTGGGTGCTAGCAGCTCATACCTATAATCCTAGCTACTCAGGAGGCTGAGATCTGAGGATCTTGGTTCCAAGCAAGCCTGGGCAGAACAGTCTCCCTGAGACTCATCTCCAATTAACCACTCAAAAACTGGAAGTTGAGCTATGGCTTAAAGTGGTAGAGCACTAGTTCTGAGCAAAAGAGTTCATGGACAGCACCCAAGTCCTGAATTCAAGCCCACAATTACCAAAGAAAAAGAATCTTCATGTCATGATTCCTTCAAGGGCTATTAAAGTAGTAGTGAATAGCTTAGCTTGCCTATTTAAGGAAATTTCCAAGTCTGCTCTGTTACTCTACTGAGCTATTCTTTTTTTTAACCAGCCTTGGGGCTTGAACTCCTGTCCTGGGCACTGACCCTGAGCTTCTTTTGCTCAAGGCTGGCACTCTACCACTTGAGTCACAGTGCTACTTCTGGCTCTTTCTGTTTATTTGTTACTGAGAAATCGAACCCAGGGCTTCATGAATGCCAAGCAAGCACTCTACCACTAAGCCACATTCCTAGCCCTCCTGCTTTCTTTTCTACATCAACCACTCCACTTATCCAGGAGATACAGTCCACAAGCTAGGTGACACCTCACATTTCAGACAGTATCGTATTTTACACATTGCTATAGATTTCCATATACACATACATATATGTAAATTTATAAATTACAGTAAGAGATTAAAAACCATAATGAAGGTCATAATATACTCAAATAAAAGCGATTTAAGACTTACAAATTACCTGTTAGCTTATATAATCCATTTTAAATAAAAGTTAACTTACAATTTTTTTCTTCTGTGATTTTAAATCATCCAGTGCTTCATCTAAAAAACAAAACTTAAGTCAAAACTAAGTCAGATGTTAAAATAGTTAAGCATCATGTCAAATGATATTCATTACAAAACCACAAAAAAACTTACTCAAAATCACCAAACAAGGGGCTGGGAATGTGGCTTAGTGGAAAAGTGCTTGCCTTGCATGCATGAAGCCCTGGGTTTGATTCCTCAGCACCACATACACAGAAAAAGCCAGAAGTGCTACTGAGGCTCAAATGGAAGGGTGCTAGCCTTGAGTAAAAAAAACTCAGGGACAATGTTCTGGCACTGAGTTCAAGCCCAGAAGTGTCCAAAAATAAATAAATAAATAAATAAATAAATAAATAAATAAATAAATAAATAAATAAATAAATAACAAAACCATCAAATAACAAGGTTCTAAAGACAGTAATCCATAAAAACATGATTTTAACTGAGCATTTAGAACATATTTATAAAAGCAGATAAGATTCTTCATGCTATTTAGCATGTCATTATATTGCAAATTAATCCCCTTCCTACAGAATATAAGAACTATCTCCTCAATGCCATGAGATCTGAAATATGCCAGTGGGACTGTAGTTTGAGCTTAGCTAAATGCATCTACTTCAAATTAGCACAGGAACACAAAGTTTACTTTTGAACTTTTCTAGCACTTTTTAAAATTATTTTTAAAAGTGGTTCTATTCATTCAGAAATGTGGCTGACAGCATGGTGAAACACACCTAGAATCACAGCACTCAGGAGATGATGGCAGGAAGACCAAGAGTTCAAGGCGTGAGCTACATGATGAGACTATTAAAAAAACTTTTAAAACAAGACAAAAAAAAAATCTGGTTCTAGGTTCAAAGTATCATAATAAAACTTTGCCACCATTATTCTATCAAACTGTTAGGCAACAAAGCAAGCCAAGATGTTCAGCCTCTATTTCTGATAAAGGTTGAAACTGGCGATGGTAAAGTCTATGACAGCAAATGGACTGTTAATTCAATGATGTTAAAAGATTCAAATAAGCTCTGCACAATACCTGCTATTAAGTAATAGAATGAATAAACAGTAAATAACTCATAGTTTCATAAACTTTGTTTAGCTAAACCTTTTTCTGCTTTACACATATTTTACCACCAATAATTACACATATCTTAGCAGATTCCACTCATGTTGAACTGAATTCAATTGTCTTCTCAACTTTGAAAATATTATCAGCGGTTGTTCCATAAATAATTTTAAGCTCAGAGTTGACAAATTTAAGTGAACAGTATCAATAACCATCAATTCACAAGAACCAAGAAAGACCACTTGAAATCATTTGCCTTATTAGTCACATTACTCTTGAATTTCTCAATTCTCCAAGCAAATATTCTCATTGAAAGACTACTCATGTTAAACAAATGTTTCCTCAGAATATCTTTCCTAGAGCTGCAATCAAATATAACTTAAATCCTAGCTACTCAAGAGACTGAGATATGAAGATCACAATTCAAAGCCAGCCCAGAGAAGGAAATTAAGCACCAAACAAAGCCAGAAATGGCACTGTGGTTCAAGTGGTAGAGCAACAGCATTGAGCACAGAAACTCAGGAACAGTGTTTAGGCCCTAAGTTAATGCTCCGGGATTGGCACAAAATACATACATACATACATACATACATACATACATACATACATACATACATACAATTCAACTCATCATTAGTTAAAGGCTTTCTTGCTTCATAAACAAGAAACCTAGAAACATTTCTGGGTTGAAGTCTCATTTTCACTTTTTAGCTTTATCTGCAATGGTGACGTATTCCACTTTAATTTAAATGGAACTTTTTTTCAGGTCATAGGGCTTGAACTCTGGATCTGGGCACTCTCTGAGCTCCTTTGCTCAAGGCTAGCATTCTATCACTTGAGCCACAGTGCCACTTCTGGCTTTTTCTGTGATTAACTGAAGAGTCTCAAGGGCTTTCCTGCCTGGGCTGGCTTCAAATTACAATCCTCAAATCTCAGCTGCCTGAGTAGCTAGGATTACAGGTGTGAGCCACCAGCGGCTAGGCCTAAAACAAACATTATATATATATATTTATATATTATATATTATATATAAAACTATATATATATAAAACAACCACATTCGGTCTTGGCTATTTACAAGTTAAAATACTCATACATCGGGCTGGGAAAGTGGCTCAGTGATAGAGCACTTGCCTTGCATGCTTGAGGCCCTGGGTTCGATTCCTCAGCACCACATAAGCAAAAAGAAAAAAGCCAGAAGTAGCGCTGTGGCTCAAGGGGTAGAGCGCTAGCCTTGGGCTGAAGAGCTGAGGGACAGCGCCCAAGCCCAGAGTTCAGGCCCCATGACCGGACCCAAAAAAACAAACAAACAAACAAACAAAATACTCATACATATAATTTCCTTAAGGAAGCATTTCTCAGGATTCCTTTGAAATAAGCTTTTACTATTTTATAATTCTTGGAAGTCAGAGAGCAGTTCTGTTTTAAATTTCTTCCTATTCTCTCTTTATCTAAATTAATTTCCTTAATCTGATTTTTTAAAGTTATCAGCAAATTTTAAAACTAGAGAAAGTATACTTCAGTCCTAAGTATTAAAAGTTTTTCCAGTGAAATTAGTAACCAGACAAAGATGCCTACTATTTATATTTCAAGTCCTAGGATACTAACCCACTTAAAGAAATAAAAATAAAAGCAAAGATTCGGAAAGAATAATACTATCAGTCATATTTGTCTAAAACTTAATAATATCTATGTACTTTAATTATAACTATACTTATTATTGTAATAGTCCTGTCAAATCCATTATTTCTGTTCTGTTTTATAAGAAAACTGAGTTCAGAGACTATGTTTGAATAACAAAAAAAATGGCTAGTGTGACTGAAGCAAAAATGGAGGAAAAAGAGGGACTGAAAGGAGAAGACAGAGAAAAAAGCATAAATTGAGCTGGGGGCTAGCTACTCAGCAGGCTGAGTTCTGAGGACTGTGGTTCAAAGCCAGCCCAGGCAGGAAAGGCTGTTAAGACTCATCTCCAATTAACCACCAAAAAACTGCAAGGGAAGCTATGGCTCAAAGTGGTAGAATGCCTTTAGCAAAGCTCAGGGACAGCACCCAGGCCCCGAATTCAAGTCCCATGACCAAATAAAAAGAGCTTAAATCAGAAAGCCAAAGTAACAATTCAGATTTTATTCTGGTTACAATGGGAAGCCATTAGAGAAGTTTAAGCAAAAGAGACATAAGGTATTAAATATATAGACTAAGAAACCACTGTAGTAGTTGATACAAGAAATGTTAATCACTTGAAGAACTAAAACTATAGTAAAAATAGAGGTGAGAACTGGAGGCAATAATGACATAACATTAAAGTGAATTAGTACAAAAAAATAAGAATGACTTTCAGATTTTTGGTCTTGTGATAATTTACATGTTAATTTCACCTGGGATACAATGTATCCAGACATTTAGTCAAACCTAATTTTAATGTTGGCATATATCGAACTGGCAGACTGAGTAAAGCCCACTGACTAAAGAAGTAGCCCTCATCTAATCAGCTGTAAATAAAACAAAAGGCTTAATAAGATGTAACTTCCCCTGAATAATTGCTTTTGTTTAGGATTTCCTCTTCCCTGTCTTCACAGTCAAACTTAAATTTCAGCTTTTCCTGGATCTTTCAAACAAGAACATATACCATTTGGCTCCTGTACTTCTCAGGAAGTGGAATTAAATCATCAGCTCTCCTGTGCCTGTGGCTAACTGTAAACCTCAGAAAATTTTCAGTCTCCATAATCACATGAGTAAATTCCTTAGACAGGTAAGCAAGTAATAGATACATACATACATACATACATACATACATACAATACATACATACATATATACATGCATACAGACAGACAGACAGACATAGGTAAATTTTCCATTGGTTCTGTTTCTCTGAAAACTGATAATGTAAATATTATAAATTATTTGAATAATATAATTATTTACTGTGAAAAACACAAAGAAAACTTATAAGAGTGGCATAAAGGAGAAATGCTATGAATAGTTCTGCTTTGGCTATTAAGTATTAAATGCCTAGGGGACTCTAAAGTAGACATTTCAGTTACACAGTTAGTATACACTTTCCTGTAATTGAAGGTAACCACAAATTTAGACTTGAGAATCATTAACAAATCTATGCACTGTCCATAAAGTAGCCTCTAGCCACACTGGACTATTTTAGTTGAAATTTAAATCCAAATTTCTGATGTTTAATAGTTAAAAAATGATAGTATATTGGCAAATACAGACCTTTTTTTTTTTCATATCATAGGTTAGGACAACATAGCTCTAAACAAATCCTCAAAAGAACACCCAGAGCAGAATTCTAATAGAAGGTGTACAAAGAAAACTATTTTTTAAGTCCAGTGAAATATGAAAGTTTAAAAATGCAAATGTTTCAAGAAGAAATGTTTTTATTATAGTTTTAGTTCTTCAAGTGATTAACATTTCTTGTATCCACTACTACAGTGGTTTCTTAGTCTATATATTTAATACCTTATGTCTCTTTTGCTTAAACTTCTCTAATGGCTTCCCATTGTAACCAGAATAAAATCAAGAACAGACAGCTGAATTAATTCCAATGTTATTAAGAAACCAAGCTTGGATGAGAATAAACTTACCACTAGTTTTACCAAGATCATTTAAAATGAGCCACTGCAGTAAAAAATGGTAGAAACAAATTTAAACAAAGCAAGCTAATAAGAAATGGATAGAAAAAGCAGAGGATGAAGTTGCAGGAGAAAAGATACTTTTGCTTTTTTTAAAAAATAAGTTTTTATTGTGAAAATACTGTACAGAGGGGTGACAATCACATGAGCAAGCTAATGAGTACATTTCTTATCAAGCATTGTTGCCTCCTCCTTGGTTTTTCCCCTACCAACCCTTCCTTCCCATCTTCACAATTACATTCCCCTCCCCGCCCCCATTGTAGAGCTTTAACTCAGGGCATGGTCACTGTCCCTGAGGCTCTGTGCTCAAGGCTAGCACTCTACCACTTGAGCCACAGTGCCACTTCCACTTTTTGAGTGGTTAATTGGAGATAACAGTCTTATGGGCTCCCAGGGTAAGCCCTGCTTTCACTGTATTTGATGTTGATATAATTTGTGGAGGGGAAGGGAAAAAACAAACTGTTTAAGTAGGGTTACAGGTGGACCCATTACAACAATGAGATGTACAAGACTGTCGAAAAACCAACTGCACAACTTTGGTGGGGTAGGAGGTAGGGGGGAAGATGGGGGGGCAGGGGAAGTGGGGGGTGGGGGTGGGGAAATAAAGAAAAATAAAGAAAAAAAGAGTCTCATGGGGACTTTTCTGCCCGGGTTGGCTTCAAACTGAGATCTTCAGATCTCAGCCTCCTGAGTAGCTAGCATAAGCGTGAGCCACAGGTACCCAGCTTTAGACAACTTTTTAAGTTTTAATTTAAAGGAGAAAGAGAAATCATTGCTAACTTTGAGAGAGTATAGAATTAGGTGTCCTCACCTTCTATGGTGTATTATGGCAAAATTACATGTCTGTAGGAATAATTCAATAGAAACAGATACAAAAGAAAAAGTTACTGGAGGAAGCAATTGTAAAAAACAAGTTCTTCAGATGGTCAGAGTATCCAAATCCACAGCATAAATGAAGGTTAGCCATAGATGGATCAACGCTAATCTTCCAGAATATCATTTTAAAAAAAAAAAAGGCATGCTAAGCACTGATGGAGCTAAATGACCTTTTTGGTGGTGGAGGTAGCGCTCATCTGTATAAAGTAAAGAGTAGCTAGGGGGGCTGGGAAGGTGGCTCAGTGGTAGAGTGCTTGCCTTGCATGCATGAGGCCCTGGGTTCAATTCCTCAGCATCACATAAGCAGAAAAGGCTGGAACTAGCACTGTGGCTCAAGTGGTAGAGCACTAGCCTTGATCTGAAGAGCTCAAGGACAGCATCCAGGCCCAGAGTTCAGGCCCCATGACCGGCAAAAAAAAAAAAAAAAAGAGCTAGATATATTTTGTTCATTTGTGACTTTTTTTAGTTAACTGGTTGACTTTAGTTTGACTTTTGATGCGGAGTCAGCTAATTACTGATGTGAGGCAAACAGAGTTAATGCTCTCTCAAAGAGAAAAAAGTTTCAAAAATGTCTAAGATAAGGTCATTAAACTTGACCACAAGCCCTAAAATGGATATAAGAGGTTATGATCAACGTTGTCAGTTTGAAAGACATGTATTTGTAATACAAACCTTATTTGGATCATAAGTCCGTCAAAACAAAAAGGCAAATGACACAAGACAGTTGGAAATATAATATTATATTTGATGTTATCATTGTAAGAATTCTAGGTAGAATAATGCATTGTGTTAATTTATTTTAAAATATCTATTGCTGTTGTAGATAGGTAACATCTGGAATATACTACAAAATACAGAAATAGGTGAAGGCGGGCTGGGAAGGTGGCTCAGTGGTAGAGCACTTGCCTTACATGCATGAGGCCCTGGGTTCGATTCCTCAGCACCACATAAACAAACAAACAAAAAGCCGGAAGTGGTGCTGTGGCTTAAGTGGTAGAGTGCTAGCCTTGAGCTGAAGAGCTGAGGGACAGCGCCCAGGCTCAGAGTTCAGGCCTATGACCGGACACCAAAAAAAAAAAGAAAAGAAATAGGTGAAGGTAAAAATCAAACAAGATGGGACTGGGACAGTAGCTCAGTAGTAGATTGCTTGCCTTACATACATGAGGCCCTGGGTTCAATTCCTCAGCACCACATAAACAGAAAAGGCCAGGAGTGGTGCTGTGGCTCAAGTGGTAGAGCACTAGCCTTGAGCTGAAGAGCTGAGAGAGAGTGCCTAGGCCCAGAGTTCAAGCCCCACGAGACTGACCAAAAAAAAAAAAAAAAAAAAATTAAACAAGATGGAATTGTTTAGGTTAGGAAATAGGTATATGACACTTCATTACACTTTTGTATAGTGATAAGTTAAAGCAAGAAAAAAGTGTGTCATATAGAAAGTTGTTAAAATGAAATGTATACATCTCTAGTTAATAAGAATTCACAATTATAAGACCCAAAACTCTTTAAAAACTTATATATGTATACATACAACACATACAGAAGTAGATTGTTATCATGATTTTCCTTTCCAAAAAAAGCCACGGTGTTAGGGAAGGTAAGGGGAACAACAGAATGGTGAGACAAAGGACAAGGAGGAAACCAATACAACAGTGATATTCACAAGACAGTATGTTGGAAATGATCTATACAACTTGGGGGAAGGGAACTGGAGGGGAGGAAAAGTAGGAGAAAAATAAGAAGGGATAACAAGTTTGACAAGAAATATACTTATTACCTTGTGAATAAATTAACAAAAACAACATTAAAAAATAAAAATAAAAGCCATGGAGCTATGAAGTTAAAGAAAGCTATTACAACTAGCAAAACAATCAAAAGATGTGTATTATATTTCCCTCTACATAATGTTCTGCATAAAGATAAATTTAGTAAATATGACATCTTAATTTAAACAAATGTTTTCATATGAAAAAGTTCTAAACAAGTCAGAAAAAACAAGTTAAAAATACGATCCTGTATTCATAACCCTTTACATATGCTTTATCATAAGAAAATCTTCATATTTACATTCTCATTTCAATACACCATGCCTCAAAAATACAAAGCTGTAAGATACTGTATTTTAGTATTGATATTTACTTTAAACTTGGAACTTACTATTTCTTTCTGTTCTCTTGGAAAAGAAGAAAATAAGCACTGTTCTTATGCTCCAGATGCTAAAGGGGAAGCAAAATTTAAAACAAACCATCATTACAATAGGTGAATTATTCGGTAGTATAAGACAAAATTAGAATCAAGCATATTGTTTTCTATTATATATTAAATATTTTAAACCCACTTCTTCCTGCCAGAAGACATCAGAAGTCTACCTGAACTCTTAAAGGAGAAGTTCTCCACTTAAAATCCATTAACGGGCTGGGAAGGTGGCTCAGTGGTAGAGGGCTTGCCTTGCATGCCTGAGGCCCTGGGTTCGATTCCTCAGCACCACATAAGCAGAAAAAAAAGCCGGAAGTGTCACTGTGGCTCAAGTGGTAGAGTGCTAGCCTTCAGCTGAAGAGCTGAGGGATTAAATATTTTATGAATTTGTTGAATAGAATTCCTTTGTTCAACTACTTAATAATAATTAAAATAGGGGCTGGAAAGGTGGCTCAGTGGTAGAGCGCTTGCCTTACATGCCTGAGGCCCTGGGTTCAATTCCTCAGCACCACATAAGCAAAAAGAAAAAAGCCAGAAGTGGCACTATGGCTCAAGTGGTAGAGCGCTAGCCTTGAGCTGAAGAGCTGAGAGGGACAGCACCCAGGCCCAGAGTTCAGGCCCCACAACCAGACCCAAAATAATAATAATAATAATAATAATAATAATAATAATATTTTTAGATATTTTTAAAAAAATTTTTAAAATATTTTATGGGAGATGAGATGGCGGCTCAGCAGTAGAAAGCTTGCCTCACATGTACGAGGCCCTGGGATCAATTCCTTAGCACCACATAAACAGAAAAAAAGCCAGAAGTGGTGCTGTGGCTCAAGTGGTAGAGTGCTAGCCTTGAGCAAAAGCAGCTCAAGAACACCCAGGCCCTGAGTTCAAGCACAAAAAAAAAAAAAAAAAGATTTTTATGAGAATAATTCTTTGTTTTTTATTAGTAAAACAGCAAATGATATTGAAAGAATTCAAGAAAACAAAGAATAATCCTAACTATAAGCTTATCAAAATCATCTCTTAAGTTCAATGTAAATATAACAATATATTTTCCCCCATAAAAAATGGCAAAAATACACAAACATTGCTCATGATTTTAAATAAAAACACATTGTATCTGGACATAAATTCAGAATATAAGCCTGAAAATTAATTCTTCATTGGAAACTAACATTGGTATTTTGGGGAGTCAGTCTGCAAGGCAGTCAGCCAACAATGCTTATCTCCTCATACAGACCTTTAAGTTTTCTTCTCCCACCAATATTAGTCTATAAGACCAATAATACAGACAGAAGTAATAGAATGGCACTTCAAAGTAATGTTGTAAAAGACTGCAGCTTCCATTTACAACCTCCTCTTTTATTCGCTGTCTTTCTCTTTGTTTTTTTCTTTTTTCTTTTTTTAAATATATTAGTGTCTTTCTCTTTCTTGGGTTACCCACTCTGAAAGAAGCTAGTTGGGATAATATGAGAACAACCAGAGAAGTCTATGGAAAGGTTTGTGTGGTAAGGAACAAAGAGCTAGTTTAAACACTCAGCAAAAAAAAAAAAAAATAAAAATAAAAAAACCTGAAACTTGTTAACAACTGTATACAGATAGGAGCTTAGAAAAAATATACATATAAATTATATATATATAATTATACAATACTAAGTCAGAGTTCATCTTTTTATTTGGATTCAGAACCCATTTTAGAGGTGGCAAACCAACTGGGTTTGGCAAATTTATGACTCTTTAGATTATATAAAGAAACATAAGTCCAACATAGACTTAAAAGACATAGTCTAATAAAAGAAATGAAGTATCTAACAGTAAACTGGAATTGGATAACAGCAGGGCTAGTAAAGGTTCTGCAGTTCTATGAGTGATTTAGTTAGGCCTTTGGATGATTATCTTAAAGCCAACCACTTATCTACAATTTACATAATAACAATAGCTCTAAGCCACTCAGCTAAGCACTTGTGAAGTCTCCTGCCTGTGAGCAAGAACAGTAAAGACATAACAAGGGGCTGGGAAGGTGGCTCAGTGGTAGAGCTCTTGCCTTGCATGCATGAGTCCCTGGCTTCGATTCCTCAGCACCACATAAGCAAAAAGAAAAAAAGCCAGAAGTGGCGCTGTGGCTCAAGTGGTAGAGTGCTAGCCTTGAGCTGAAGAGCTGAGGGACAGTGCCCAGGCCCAGAGTTCAGGCCCCACGACTAGACCCCCCCCCCCAAAAAAAAAGACATAACAAATATTTGTTGTTTTATGTTAAATTCTAGACAAATTTGTTGCATGGCAATAGCTGGCCACAGCACCACTTCTGGCTTTTTTTCTGTTTATGTGGTGCTGAGCCCCATTTTTTTAAGTCTGGTGCTTCATTTTGATACTATGAAAACAACAAATAAGATTCCTACATGGTATTTGGACAACTACTTAAGCAGTAAGGATAACCCTAGTCAAGGGAAAGGAAATAAAAAGTTAAACACAGTGTTTATCTTCCTCGAGATCATATATTAATGAAAAATTACATTAAGTTGTCCCCCTTAACTTATATGTTCCAAAAGATACACCAGCCCCACTCTTGCAATGGATCCTTGAAATCACAGATGTACTGAACTCTTTATATACTGTAATTTTTCTTTATATACTGTATTT
The DNA here is from genome assembly GCF_024711535.1 of Dipodomys merriami. Lineage (NCBI taxonomy): Eukaryota > Metazoa > Chordata > Mammalia > Rodentia > Heteromyidae > Dipodomys > Dipodomys merriami. The sequence continues at coordinate 40,840,983 of NW_027202270.1, read as the reverse complement.
TTTTCTTTATATACTGTATTTTCTTTATATACTGTATTTTTTCTTTATATACTGTAATTTTGTAGCAATGCTCTACAGCATTGCTACATATTACCAGTGTTAATCTTCCTTCCATGGTTTATGCCTTAATGTATCACTAATCTTCACTTTGGGGCCATTATTTAAGCAAACAAGAGTTACTTAAATACAAAGACTGTGATGCCTCCACAATGGATCTGATAATCAGAAGGACTACTAAGGGTTAGTTACCAAGTGTACAATGCTCTTGGACAAAGGGATAATTCACATCCTAGGCAGGATGGTTATATTACAGTACTCAGATCAACATGTAGTTTTAAAGTTACAAATTGTTTATTTCTGGAATTTTCCATTCAATATTATCTGTGTCTAACAACAGGTAACTGAAATATTACTTCTCAATGGTAAACCCACTGAATTAGCTAGCAATCTGAGACAGAAGATTTAGAAAAAGAGTACAGAGAAAGATGAGACAAAGAGAAGAAATCACAGATAATTCAAGTGGTAGAATGCCTACCTAATGTGGTGAATTTAAATCCTCAGTACTACCAAAAAACAAGGCAAAAACCTTAAGAATCTAATTAGAAAATTCAACAGACAATATATATACAAAATAATTAAACATAAGAAACATCATTAGCTATCAAGAAAATATAAATTAAAACCACAATAAGGCTGGGCACTGGTGGCTCATGCCTATGGTCCTAACTACTCAGGAGACTGAAGTCTGAGAATTATAGTTCAAAGCCAGCCAGGGCAGGAAATCCCATGAGAATCTATCTCAAATTAATCATCAAAAGGCCACAAGAGCCCAATGCTGTTGCTCATGCCTATAAGCCTAGCTACTTGGGAGGCTGAGACCTGAGGATAGTGGTTCAAAGCCATCCCAGACAGGAAAGTCCTGAGATACTTATCTTCAATTAATCTCCAGAAAACAGGAAGTGAAGCTATGTTTCAAAGTGGTACAGCACTAACTTCAAGTGAAAAAGCTCAAAGACAAACAGTGCCTAGGCTTTGAGGTCAAGCCCCAGGAAAAACACACACACACACACACACACACACACACACACACACACACACACACACACACACACACACACACACACACACACACACACACACACACACACACACACACACACACACACACACACACACACACACACACACACACACACACACACACACACACACACACACCACACAGAATAGTTAACAGGAACACACACACACACTATAACTACATACAGAATAGTTAACAGGAACCAGACAAATCATGCCTATGATCCTAGCTACTTAGAAAGCTGAGATATTGAGATATGAGGATCTGTTGAATCCAGCCCAGGCAAATAAAACTTGGACACTCCAATTAGCCAGTATAAACACAGAACTAGAGGTGTGGTTCAAGTGGTAGAGTACTAACTGAGAAAAAAAACAAGCAAGAGCTCAAGGTCCAGAGTTTAAGTCCCAGTACTAGCACACATAGAAAAACACACACAATCAAAATAGAAAATAGTGATAATACTAAATTCTTGCAGGGCTGAAAGAAACTAGTTCACTCATTTACACCTTAGGAAAAATGTAAAATGGTATACTTACTCTGAAAAAGTTTATCAATGTCTTAAAAAATTAAACATAGGGGCTGGGAAGGTGGCTCAGTGGTAGAGAGCTTGCCTTGCATGCCTGAGGCCCTGGGTTCGATTCTTCAACACCACATAAGCAAAAAGAAAAAAAGCCAGAAGTGGCGCTGTGGCTCAAGTGGTAGAGCGCTAGCCTTGAGCTGAAGAGCTGAGGGACAGCGCCCAGGCCCAGAGTTCAGGCCCCATGACCGGACCCAAAATAAATAAATAAATAAATAAACATGCACAGACTTTATGTCTCAGCATCTATACTTGTAATATGTCAGAGAAATGAAACCATTTTCATGCAAAAAACTACATACCAGCACCATCTAAAATAACAAGAAACGAAAGGAAAAAAGAAAAACTTAGGAAAACAGAATGGCAGGGACAACAATGCATCTCTCTATACTTTCTCTTAATATAAATGGGCTGAATTCGCCAATTAAAAGAAAACGAACTGAGGACTGGATAAGAAAACAAGACATCTGTTGCCTTCAGGAGACCCACCTCTCAGCCAAACATACAAACAAACTCAGAGTGAAGGGGTGGAAAAGGATCTACCAATCAAACGCCCCCAGTAAGAAAGCAGGTGTAGCTATCCTGATATCTGACAAAATAAACTTTTCATTAAAATCAGTACAGAAAGACAAGGACGGACACTACATATTAATAAAGGGAACAATCCAAGAGGAGGATATAACCATCATCAACTTATATGCCCCAAATATTGGTGCACCCAGATATGTCAAACAAATGCTCTCAAACTTACAGAATAAAATAGATCCCAATACAATAATACTAGGAGACTTTAACACACCACTCTCACCAAAGGACAGGTCTACCAACCAGAGGATTGGCAAAGAAGCTACCGAATTAAGAGAGGCCATACTTCAAGCGGAATTAACTGACATCTACCGAGTATTTTACCCTAAAACAACACAGTACACATTCTTCTCAGCAGCTCACGGAACTTTCTCCAAAATAGACCATATCATAGTTCATGCAAGGAACTTAAGCAAATACAAAGGGATCGACATAATCCCCTGTATCCTATCTGACCACAGTGGAATCAAGCTAGCTCTCAATAACAAAGCATACCGCAGAAATTTCTCCAATACATGGAAATTGAACAGCACACTCCTTAACAATGCCTGGATAACAGAAGAGATCAGAGAAGAAATAAAGCATTTCCTACAATTCAATGAAAATGAAAACACCTCACAAAGAAACTTGTGGGACACAGCAAAAGCAGTCCTGAGGGGCAAATTTATTGCCCTCAGTGCCCACATCAAGAGAATGGAGACAGACCAAGTAAATAATCTCATGTTGCAATTAAAACAGCTAGAAAAACAGGAAAAAATGGGACCTAAAGCTACTAGAAGAAGCCAGATAACCAAATTAAAAGCAGAGATTAACCAATTAGAAAATCAGAAAACCATAACCAAAATAAACCAAACAAAAAGCTGGTTCTTTGAAAAAATAAACAAAATTGATGGCCCATTGGCTAGATTAATTAAAAAAAGAAGAGAGGAAACCCATATTAATAGGATTAGGGATGCCACGGGAAACATCACCACACGTACCCAAGATATCCAAACAATTCTAACAGACTACTTTCAAAAGCTATACTCTCTAAAGGAAGAAAATCGGGCAGAAATGGATGCATTTTTAGAGAAATACAAGTTGCCCAAACTGAGCAAAGAAGAAGTTAACCAATTAAATAAGCCAATATCCTATAATGAGATACAGGAAGCTATCAAAAGTCTTCCAACAAAAAAAAGCCCAGGACCAGATGGATTCACAGCAGAATTCTATAAGACCTTTAAACAAGAACTAATACCCATACTCCTCAAGCTCTTCAGAGAAACAGTGAAGGAAGGAGCTATCCCAAACTCATTCTACGAAGCCAATATCACACTCATCCCCAAACCAGGCAAAGACCCAACCAAAAAGGAGAATTACAGGCCAATCTCCTTGATGAACACAGATGCAAAGATCCTTAACAAGATTCTAGCTAACAGAATCCAGAAACACATAAAAAAAAATAATTCATTATGACCAGGTAGGCTTCATCCCAGAGACACAGGGATGGTTTAACATACGTAAGTCAATAAATGTAATCCAACATATCAACAGAGCCAAAGTCAAGAATCACATGATTATCGCTACAGATGCAGAAAAGGCCTTTGACAAAATTCAACATTCATTCATGCTAAAAGCTCTGGAGAAAATAGGAATAGAAGGAACATTTCTAAAAACAATAAAAGCCATTTATGACAGACCAATAGCCAATATTATACTTAATGGGGAAAAGCTGCAACCAATTCTCCTAAAATCAGGAACAAGGCAAGGATGCCCACTGTCTCCACTCCTCTTCAATATAGTCCTAGAACCCTTAGCCAGGGCAATAAGGCAAGAAAAAGACATTAAAGGGATCCGCATAGGGAAAGAAGAAGTTAAACTATCCCTTTTTGCAGATGACATGATACTATACCTCCACGATCCCAAAAACTCCATCCCCAAACTCTTAGAAATCATAAATCACTTCGGCAAAATAGCAGGATACAAAATAAACCCACAAAAATCAGTTGCCTTCCTATACACTGATAATGTACAGGAAGAGAGGGAAATAAAGGGAGCAACCCCATTCACAATAACCTCCCGAAAAATAAAATATTTAGGAATTAACCTAACCAAAGATGTAAAAGAACTATTTAATGAGAACTATAAAAAGTTAAAGAAAGAAATTGCAGAAGACACTAGGAAATGGAAAGACCTCCCATGCTCCTGGATAGGCCGACTTAATATAGTAAAGATGGTAATACTTCCAAAACTAATATACAAATTCAACGCAATTCCTATTAAAATCCCAATGACGTACATCACTGAAATACAGAAAACAGTCCAAAAATTCATATGGAACAACAAAAGACCTAGAATAGCCAAAACAATTCTAGGGGATAAAGACAATATGGGAGGGCTATCCATGCCGAACTTCAAACTCTACTACAGAGCTATAATAACAAAGACAGCATGGTACTGGCACAAAAACAGACCCGAAGACCAATGGAACAGAATAGAAGATCCAGAAATAAACCCACAGGCCTACAGCCAGCTGATATTCGACAAAGGAGCCAAAGACATACAATGGAAGAAACACAGCCTCTTCAACCGCTGGTGCTGGGAAAACTGGGCAGCCACATGCAGAAAACTAAAAGTGGACCCCAGCCTATCACCATGCACCAACATCAACTCAAAATGGATTAAAGACCTTAACATTAAACCTGAATCTCTGAAACTACTGCAGGACAGAGTAGGAGAGACACTTGAACTAATAGGCACAGGAAGGAACTTCCTGAACAGAGTCCCAGGGTCACAACAAATTGGAGAGAGACTCGACAAATGGGACTACCTTAAAATAAAAAGCTTCTGCACAGATAAAGCTATCGCAACCAAGCTAGAAAGACAACCAATTAATTGGGAAAAAATATTTACCAGCAATATATCAGACAAGGGGTTAACATCCTGTATATACAGGGAACTCAAGAAACTAATCCCTCCCAATTACTAAATGGGCAAGGGAACTAAAGAGGGACTTCTCAAATGAAGAAATAAAAATGGCAAAGAAACACATGAGGAAATGTTCATCATCCCTGGTGGTGAAGGAAATGCAAATAAAGACAACCCTGAGATACCACCTTACCCCAGTCAGAATGTCCCACATCCACAAATCAGCCAACGACAAATGCTGGAGGGGATGTGGAGAACGAGGAACGCTATTACACTGCTGGTGGGAATGTACACTCATACAACCACTTTGGAAAGCAGTCTGGAGGGTCCTTAGAAAGCTAAAGATTGACCTCCCTTACGACCCAGTCATACTACTTCTAGGCATCTACCCTGAACAACAGGAACCAATATACAAGGACACGCGCACCTCCATGTTTATTGCAGCACTGTTCGCAATAGCTAGGATATGGAAACAACCTAGATGCCCCACCACAGATGAATGGATCCAAAAATTGTGGTATCTATACACAATGGAATATTATGCAGCCATTAGAAATGACAAAATAATGGCATTTGCAGGGAAATGGATGGAGCTAGAAGGAATCATGTTGAGCGAGGTAAGCCAAGAACGAAGAGACAAACAGTACATGCTCTCCCTGATAAGTGGATGATGAATCCAAAATGTTAGGTGATATGACAAAACTAACAGGACTTAAGAAACAAAGAACTCCCACTCATCTGGTTGAACCACTACTAAATATCCCCATGCTGCTGATCACATATATGGTATATAACATATGAGCACCGTTATATATTACAGACTGTGATAGACAATTTGCTCCAGGAAAGTTAGAATGAACTTGTGACTTTGAATGAGCATCATTATTCCACAATACTGTGAATTTCCGGAAATTAAGTAATCACTTAATCACAATCAAAAAAAAAAAAAAAAAAGAACCTTGGGGAAGGGAGGGAGGGAGGGGATGGTAGGGGGAAAACAATGGAGGGGGTAACAATGTTCAAGAGGAAGTGGAAGTGTACTCATTACCTCACTCATGTAACTGTAACCCTCTGTATAGTATCTTTACAATAAAAAAAAAAAGAAAAAAATAAAAAGAAAAAAATAAAATAACAAGAAACCAGAAACAATCCAATATCTTTCAGCAGGTAAGTGGCTAAATAAAGTGTGATACATTAATATCACAGAATACTATTCAGCAATAAAAAGGAAGATACTATTAATATACTGTACAATGTGGATGGATCTCACAAATATAATGATGCAGATACAATGACACCCACATGGACCACTCAGAAGTTCCCTCAAAATGTTTTCCAACCTTCTAGCTGGTCTGAGGAAATATCTAGTACATACTAGTCTATGATCAAAGTCATATCCTCAAAGGCTTAAATTTCTTTCCCACTCTAAGAGGAAAACAAAAAGGAATCAAAAGAAAAAATATATGGTTGACTTTAGGATGATAAACATTTTGTAACTGATTTCAGAAACTACAAAAAATGAAATGTCTACAAAATTATAATTACTCAAAAATGAGTGAAGTCTTGCCGGGCGCCGGTGACTCACACCTGTAATCCTAGCTACTCAGGAGGCTGAGCTCTGAGGATCATGGTTCAAAACCAGGCCAGGCAGGAAAGTCCGTGAGACTCAGTGCAGGGACAGCGCCCAGGCCCAGAGTTCAGGCCCCACGACCAACCAAAAAAAAAAAAAAATGAGTGAAGTCTAAAAATCTGCTTATACGGAAAAGGTCAGATAATGTGATGTTAGGAAAATGAACCCTTAAATATGTATTTTAATGTTTTCGTTTCTTCCATGCATGTGTTTCTAAAGCATTTATAAGATTATTTCTTTGTTGCTTTGTATGTCCCTCCCCCACAGTGTAACCCCCGCTTTCACTATATTTGATGTCAGTATAACATGTGGAGGAGATGGGGACAAACAAGTCGTTTTAGGATTCAGGTGGACCTGTTGCAACAATGAGAAGTACAAAATGTCATGTCAAAACCAGCTTTACAATGTCGGTGTGGGGGGGGGGTATAATTGGGTGGGGGGAGGGGGGTAAAATTGGGTGGGGGGAGGGGGGAGGCGGGGAAGGGAAGTGAAGGGTAAACAAAGGAGGAGGCTGCAATGCTTGGTAAGAAATGTATGCATTATCCTGCCCATGTAATTGTAGCCCCTCTGTACAGTATGTTCTCAAATAAAATAAAATACAATTAAAAAATAAATTAAAAAAAAATCTGCTTATAAAGTTAATCCTAGAATGGGATGGTAAAGTACTTGCCTAGTATGTATAAGGCCCTGAGTCCAACCCCTAGCACCACTGGGGGAAAAAAAAAGTTAATAATAGAGATAAAACTAAATGGTTGTTCAAGTAAAACAAAACAAACTAACAAAAAAAAAAAAAAAAACCAATAAACCAACTTAGTTCCTGGTGAAGCACACCTTTGGGAGGCAGAGGCCTAAGGCTCATGAGTTCAAGTCCAACCTGGAGAACGAGAGAGACCTTATCTCAAAATAAATTTTTAAAAAGAAAAAATTAAACCAACTCCCAAAGTAATGTCAGTATGATGCAGAAATACAAAATTGTTAAGTGTACCTTAGACTTTCCCTATGAAACAGTCTTAAGAATGCTTATGAAATATAATTAGCATTTGGACTACAATTTAAGTTTCATTTACATTTCAGTAAGAGTTGAAAGGTTAGATAAATATACTAGTGAACATTCAGGTTCTAGAAAAACAATTTGGAATGCCACCAAAGTATTTCATATTACATGGCAAAGAAAAGATAAAATCTCAAAGCATCTTCTGTGGAGCAGTAATAGTTTACAACAAAGGACTATTTTGGAATAGTCCTTTTTGGAATATAATAAATGCTTAGTCCATGGGCTGGGAAGGTGGTTCAGTGGTAGAGCATTTGCCTTGCATGCCTGAGGCCCTGGGTTCAATTCCTCAGCACCACATAAGCAAAAAGAAAAAAGCCGGAAGTGGTACTGTGGCTCAAGTGGTAGAGTGCTAGCCTTGAGCTGAAGAGCTGAGGGACAGCGCCCAGGCCCAGTGTTCAGGCCCCACAACCAGACCCAAAAAAATAAAAAAATAAATAAATGCTCAGTCCTGATCCATGACCTCTCTAGTAAATGCATTTAGGAAATGGGAATATATAGACAGCTGTCACATTTTAGAAATATCAGCCAGATTTCTAAGCTGTAAAATCAATGTAAACTGTGAAGAATAAAGCAATGCATTTTATCACTCTCTCTGCCTCTAACACTTTAATCCTAGTCATGTACTTATTTTCCAAAGATTTGTTGGATAACTGGTCTACGACTTCAAAAATATATAGCTTACTGAAATGAAAGTCGCAATAGCTGAGAACAAAGTCACAAATGTAAATAAGGCAAATTGAGAAATTGCTACAGCTTAACAAGTCAAGAAATACTAGATGCAGGTGACAAAAAATAGAAGGACACAGTAAGGTCAAAAAGCTCGAGGAATTATACATTTAAGGAAACAAAATTTTTCTTTTTCCCCTCAAGTAAATCATATTCTCATCAGGTTCATAGTATTTTCTGCTCTATTCTTGGAAGATCTTCCCTCAACTCCTGATACAAAGAATATGAAGAATGAACAGAAACAAAAATTTCAAATGCTGCCAAAAACATATGGAATGAAATATCTAATTTAAAAAACCATCCACTAGAGAGGATTGCCATTATTATTTTGAGGATTCTTTCATACAATATCTCATCTCTGTTTATATAAATGCCATTAAATACTGTATATATAATTTTCATCAATTCCAACTTTTGCCACACTGGTTCTTCCTTTTATTTCTCAATTCATAACTTTCTCAAAAGAGGTCTTCTAGGACGAACCTAAAGTAGCCTATTTTATGACATCATCTATTGAAAAAAAACACTAAAACTGTTTTCTTGTATCTACTTCTTTGTGTTTCTAATCCCAAGTTCCATGACAGTAAAATTTATTGTACATTGTTCTTTTAAGTCATTCAAAATATTGTTACATTCAAGATACATTGTTACAGAAAATCCCTCACCCTCTCAAAAGCCACTTCAGCCTTCTCCCTCTTAGGAAGCAGAGTGGCCTACCAGCTCGCCCTAACCAAGTTTACAGGGAAGAGACAACACTGCTTTCATGTACATGATGTAATATGAAACTTTTTAAATCCCCTTAATACTATTTTTTTGTTTTCTTTTGAATGGGCAGTCATGGTGACCCTCACCCTTTTTATTCCTCCCCCAACATGACATATATGAAGAAAGGCTTTAAATCTCCCTGGAAATGGATTGAGGTGTGACAGTGGCTGGAACTCCTTTGTGCACCAACTTGAGATCACTTCAATAAAAATGTACACCTTGAAAAAAAAACTCATATGAATACTTTCCCCATCATCAGTATCTAGGACAATATTTAGGCACCAATTGCAGGTGCTTAATCATAATCACTTAAAAGACTAGGGCTTCATTCTTAATATTTATAAGCTACAAAAGCTTAAATCTCTCTCATTCAAATTTTTTTTATTGTGAAAATACTGTACAGAGGGGTTACAATTACATGGGCAAGATAATGAGTACATTTTTTATCAAGCATTGTAGCCTCCTCCTTTGTTTCCCCTTCCCATTCCTTCCCATCCTTCCCCGCCCCCCCATTCAAATTTTTATCCTAAGCTTCATACTTCTACTTAACCATTCATTTGACTGATAAATCTGGAAAATGCATGAGTATTTTACTCTCAGTGGGTCACTAAACCTGCTCATGTTGTTCCTTCTCTATTTAAATGAATGTCTGAATATTCTAAGCCATAAACTTGAGCTTGATCCTTAATGTGATTCCTCCTTCTCACCCTATTTAACCAATCACCAAAAGCCTCTCCATATTACATCAATTCTATCTCCTAAATCTCTTCATTCTATCCGCTTCATTCATTTCACTTGTTCCTCTTAAACCTCAGCATTCCACATCACAGTTAATCATTTTTCTCATCAACTACACTAACCTCCTAACTTCCTGCTCTATATCCAATCTTATCCCCCGCCCCCTCTAATTTATTCTCATTCTGTTCCCTTAGTGGCCCCAATGGCTTCCCATAATTTTAGAATAAAGTCTAAAATCTTTACCATGGACCAACATCCACATAAAACATCATTAGCCTAGTTACCAGGACTCTTAACTTTTTAAATCCACCATGTTCTAGCCTATCTTAGGGCCTCTGAGTATGCTGTTTCTTTGGCCTAAAATACTCTTGTCATGTCACACAACTGTAGATGAACTTATTCTGCTGACACTTATTCTACAAACACTTTTTCAGGGATCTATAAAAAATAGAATTTTAAAGATATATTTCCTTTAGTCTCAAAGGGATTCCTGGCTTAACAGTTACAGTTATCTAGATACTGGAAGGAAAGTTGAAGATCTAATTAGTTATTAGATCTTATTAGTTATTATTGATTCTAAGATAAGATTCTCCTCGATTGTTTTGGAAGGTATAATATAACCACATAAACTCTTACAAAGCAGAACTTTCTATAGTCAAGGGCAAAGTAAGTCAGAGAGTTGCAGAAGTTAGCCAACAACCCTAAGGGTGAGGCAGATTCCCCAGATTCCAGAACATGGGCCAGTTGATTCTTGATTTAAGCAGCGAACTAGTCAAGCTGCCTATACTTCCAGCTTTCAGAATTCTAATATAATGTACGTTGTTTTAAGCTGCGTAAGTTTTAGCAGCAATGAAAAACTAACATCAAGGCTCTTCTTTGACCCCTTGCCTCACCCCAGACTGGGTTATGGTCCGTTAAATGCTCCCATAGCATTCTGTTCTTCCAATGACAGGACAGTCATCATATTTATTGCTTAATGTAGGTAGTCTAAGATCTCTAGACAGTGATTTTGTGTTTTTGTGTACTATACCCACCATAATGCAATATGTACAAAATTGATAACCATAAATGCCAAATGAATAAGCTTTTGTTCAATTGTCTCCCAAAATTCTCAAGTCATGAGATGCCTCCTATAAAGTGCTAAATTACAAAATACTTAAGGATCAACTGCCTATTGCAGTGACTAAAAAAGGGAAAACAAGAAACTTGCGATGAATACATATTCAGATCCATTTGCATAGTTATTTTGGTTTTACAAACTCTCCCCCACTTATTACTTCTCCCTACTCCAAGAGAACACCTTTAGGATATCATGGCCACCTACTAGAGACTAACAAAACATTGCCATATAAAACTATCATTATTAACACTAGGTGACACTTTTAGGTATATTGGAATCCAAATAAAGCTATAAAAGAATTTCTCCCCCTCTGTAAAGTATTTTCACAATAAAAAAACTTAATTAAAAAAAAAGAATTTCTCTAACTTTAAAAAATGCTTTCTTCAAGCTGCAAAAGCAAATCATATTTCTTCAATCTTAGATATTACTATTTCATAATATAAAAAGACTGAATATATTAAACCTATCTGGTCAGAAAAGGAAAACATCAGTAAGAAGAATAATTTACTTACATCAATGGAAAAGCAAAAAATGGAAGTGTCATGGCAAGTCTTGCTGTAAATTCATCAGGTAGATACCACAAGTACACAATTAAGCATGTAAACAGATATAGAACTGAAGAGTAGAGAATTAATCTTCCAACCCATAATTTTTGTAATCTCTGATTTTTTTCCCTAAATTCTTCCAATGCTTGAATTTCCTGTTAAAGAGAAAATCCCACATTATAAATCTCAAATTTCGGTAAAATTTAAAAAGTTAAAAAATGTTTTTTTGCATGATGGGAAAGCAATTGTAGAATTATGTAAAAGTCAATAAAATGTAATATACTAATATTTTAAAACAGAATATAAAATGAAAAGGAAGCTAAAAATGAAGCCAAAATTTTATAATGCCTACTCTAACAAAACACTTTTTTAAAACAAAAATTACTATTTGCTATCAAATTGGCAAAGATTAGCAAAATGAAATTGACATCAGGAAATATTTATTGAGTCAATCAAGTAATGTTTCATATATATGGCTTTTCAAAACTCTGGCAATTAAAAAATTAATTATTGGATGCCAGTGGCTCACACCTGTAATCCTAGCTATTCAAGAGGCTAAGATCTGAAGATTGCAGTTCAAAGCCAGTCCAAGCAGGGAAGTCCTGCAAACGCTAATCTCCAATTAAGCACCAAAAAGGCCAGAAGTGGAGCTGTGGCTAAAGTGATAGAGCACTAGCAAAATAAATAAATAAATAAATAAATAAATAAACAATAAAAAGCTCAAAGAAAACACCCAGACATAAGTTCAAGTCCCAGGATCAACACACAAAAAAATAAGCAACCTGTACTGCATCTCTTTCAGTCTCTTAACCACATCCAATATTCTCAGGAAAATAAAAGGGAACACTTTTTATAATAATAGGAAATACAAAAAGCTATAAATGCTCTACAGACTGATAAAAATTGTTACAGAATAGCCTATAACCTTCTGTATGCTATCAGTTACATTGACTTATGCCACACTGTTAGGTCTGCCTGGGAGAACAGCCCCTTCCCCCTTCTTCTTCACCTGCCTGAAACCAGTAATCACCTGTGAATCTGCATAGGGCCCCAAGCTCTGAGATCACTTCCACATCCTCTGTGGTCCCACCTCTTGCTTTTCCCTAAATAATCGGGCTCAACAGGAATCTCCTCCTCTTTCTCTCTTTTTCTCATTTTCCTTCCCTCTGTCTCTGCATGCTTCCATCTTCTGTAGGCTGGCAGTTGCTCTCCCCTCAATAAATTCTTTTCTGCCTAACCCATGTGGTGGGTTTCCTTTCCTGCAAACCTTACACACTGTAGGTCTGTTTTTGTTCTGAGGGTCTATTATTTGATAGACTTCTTAAACCATTGATAGACTGGATTTTTGTTAAGATCAGGTAACAATAAAGTTCTCAGGTATATTTCTATATCAACTCTAAATTCCCATATTACATCTGTTCATTAAAATAATGATTATTAAAATATTAACACACAAAATGAATTAAAATATCTGAGCCAAAAACATACCTTATCTATACTTTCTAGAACTTCTACAGTTGAAGGTTTTGCCTGTTATAGAAATAGAAATAAGATTTAAACTTGTTGCTGCAAACTTAGAAATATTTTAATTTATATAATCATAAAAAATTTCAATTCAAAATAAATTTTTATCAAATGTTGTCAAACTATATATTTCTATTTTTAACCGCAGATTTAATTACAATTTAATTACAAATGGAATGACATAGACTTAAAACATAAGCTTTTTTTCTACTTGACTTTATTCTTAGGATTTTATTACTCTTTTGCCATTCTTTGTTTTTGTTTTCTTTGTGCCAGTGCTTGAACTTAGGCTATCTCACTCTCCCTGAACTTGCATGCTTATAAAGGGCACTCTACCACTTGAGCCAGGCCTTCAATCAACATTTTGTTATTTAATTAGAGATGGAGTCTTGCAGACTTTTCTGCCCAGGCTGGGTTCAAGCCTCAATCCTTCAGGTCTCAGCCTCTTAAGGAGCTAGGATAACAGGTATGAGTCATCAATGGCCAGGTTAACTTTTACCATTCTCAGTCTCAAGAAAACATACTTTATAAGCAGAAACTAATTTTGCTCCGAGAAAAATTTTGAGACAAATATTTTAAAAAGAATTCGCATATAAAATATTCATGGACTAAATATGGTCTGAGTCAGTATTGCCTTGGAGACAAAAATCAACAGACTATCTTTATTCTAGATTCCTAAAATATGTTATTTTTTATGAATATCAGATTTTTAAGGTACATTTAAGAACATTATGGTATAGCTCATTTGCAAAAGGTAATTTTATACCACCTAGAATAAACATTAGCCAAAACAGCTCATAACAAGTGAAAAAATATTGACCAATTATATACTCAACAATACAAATAAGACTAGACATGGTGGCTCACGCATGTAATTCCATGTACATAAGAGACATAGGTAGGTAGATAGGAAGGTTCCAATCTCAGGCCAGCCAAAGTAAGACCCTATTTGAAAAGTAACTAAAGCAAAAATGGCTAGAAAGCATAGAGCCCTTGCATAGCAAGCACATGGCTCTGAATTTGAACCCCAAAAATGATAGCAAAAGGAAAAACTAAAAATCTAAGACTGTAAAAAAATATCAACTCATTATAGCTCCTTTAAGAGTTGTTAACAAGCCAGGCACTGGTAGCTCATGCCTGTAATCCTAGCTACTCAGAAGGCTGAGATCTGAGGATCATGGTTCAAAGCCAACCTGGGCAGGAAAGTCTGTGAGACTCTTATCTCCAATAAACCACTCAGAAAACCAGAAGAGGTCTGTGGCTCAAGTGGTAGAGCACTCACCTTGAGCTTAAGAGCTGAGGATAGTACCCAGCCACAGAGTTCAAGCCCCAACCGACAAAAAAGAAAAAAAAAAAATTGGGGTCATCTTATTCATGTCTGGTATCAAGACAACTGATCTCATACAAGTAGAAAGTAAAATGGTAGCCAAGGGTTGGTGCCTCACATTTGTAATGCTATTGATGCATACCAGCTGAGACAGCAAAGGTCCTGAGACTCACCTGCAATTAACTACAAAGAAAGCTAAAGGGGTGCTGTGACTGCAGTGGTAGAGAGCCAACCTTCAGAAAAAATGCTAAGACAGCAGCCAGATCTTGAGTTCAAGTCCCCATACCACCACAAAAGAAAAAAAAATGGTGGCTACCAGAATCTAGCAAAATTGAGTATGGCAGTTGTTGGGTTGGAGAATCAAAAAATACAGACGATAGGAGAAGTTCAACAGATCATTATATATACAGTTCTTATACAACATAGTAACTATAACTAATGATGCACTATATTTGTTGTTGTTGTTGTTATTGTTAGTCATGGGGCTTGAACTCAGGGCCTGGGCACTGTCCTTAAGCTTTCTCCACTCAAGGCTAACACTCTACCACTCTGAGCCACAGCTCTACTTACAAGTTTTCTGGTGGTTAATTGGAGATAAGAGTCTCACAGACTTTCCTACACAGGCTGGCTTCAAACCACAACCCTTAGACCTGGCGAAATACTGTATTTTTGACAAATGCTAAGAGAGTGTACATTAAGTGTTCTCACCATAAAAATGACAACTAAGTGATGTAACAAATATGAAATTATCTAGGTTTAACCATTCCACTTCAAAACCTCATATTATATACCATAAATACATTCAATGTTATCTGTTGACAAAAAATAAAGGAAATTAATACAATACCAATCTAAAATATGGATTATTTGATTAACAGCAAAAACTAAATTATGTACCAAGTAATGCTAGAGTTCAAGAGCCATGACCAACAAAAATAAATAAATAAATAAATAAATAGCAAAAAAGGTAAGGGACAACACATCTAGTCTGATTTCAAATCCTAGTAATGTCATGCATACACACACACACACACACACACACACACACACAAATTTAAGTAGTACTACAATAATATGTAAAGTAAAAAGTAGTTTTGATAGAAAAATGAAAAAATTAAAGAGAAATTAATAGATATCAAACTACAATAACAACAATAACAAAAAAGGCTATACTACAAAGGAGACTTTTACAAAAAGCTTTATGTAACATGATATAGAGTATTCCAATGATATAGAGTATTCCTTACCCTCCATCGAGAAAATAATCCTCCCATCTTTTATTTGTAGAAACTTGGCACAAGGATATAAATCATCAGTTGTTCAAAGAAAGTCACAGCTAGAAATAAAGTATTGAAAAAATTAATCTCCCAGTAAAATTTCTACATTGTAATCTACCTTAAAATACTTTAAAATATTAATTTCATTGGACTCCACTTACATGGAATTTGAATTAAGATAATCATTGGGATGGAGTCCACCTTTTTACAATCCTCTCTTTATATTTAAAATAAAATTGAAAAGGCTTTTTAAATGACAAAGAATATAGGCTTCTAAATGTTTTCCTATGTGTCCTTGCAACATAACTTTTACTATGCTACTTTCACTATACATACTTCAAACAATTTCTGTCATTCTACCATCTCCTATCTAACCTAGTTATCTGGAATGAGGAGAGTTCTATAATGCTCAGAATAACATCATCTTATACGGAGCCTTAGACAGCCAACTGGATTGTAAGTAGGAAAAAAAACACATTATTTAATGAACATATTATTTAATAACTTTAAGTCTTTATTTTTGTAAATTAAGAGTTAGTATCAATACTTTCTCACAGAATAGACTTTAGTATTACTAGTTTATAGATAAAGAAGCTTAATAAAAAGATATTTAGTGATCTACCCAATAGTATGGAAGATATTTGGCCTTGAGCCTTTCTACCTATCAAACACTACTATGCTCAACACTCCAAATTAACATTTCTAAGTTAACATTGTCTAAGTTTCTCAAGCTAGTTGATCTCCATGTCAACTAGCTAATTGTGTATCATTCTTTTGTTTATCCATGTTTCTCAATGTTTTATATAGATTAAGCAATGTTGTATGCTAGGTCATTTTATCAGTCAATACTACATAAATGTTGATCTTCTGTACTTCAAATGACAAAAGTATACTTTCAAACTAATCTATTTTTGCCAAGTTACAGGTATATACTTACCATTTGGTGAAACTGTTTCATTTATACACACACACACTTATTGATGGCATATTTCTCATATTTTTAGCCATAAATATAATCATTAAATAATATCAGTATTAAGAACTACAACACTATTAATATATTGGAATTAGTATAAGGAATATCTAGCTTAAGAGTTTCTTTGAAATTAAAAAGTCTAGTTATAAAATATTTATAATCTAGTCTGAAACACACTGAAGTTTATAAATATAATGTTTTATTTTTGTTTTTGGTAACACTAGAGTTTGAACTCAATGCCTTACATTGGTTACATTAAAGTGCTCTATCACTTGAGCCATACCTCCTTGTTTTGCTTTTGTTATTTTTCAGACAAGAACCCACACTTTTTCCAGGATTGGCTTCAGACCATGATTCTCCCATCTCTGACTCCCAGGTACCTGGGATTATTACAGACATGAACTGCCATACCAGGCTTGTTCTTTGAGATACCATTTTTTCCAAATTGGCCTTCAAACACAATCTCTGCCTCCCAAGTAGCTGGCATGAGCCACAAAACCTAGCAATATAACAAACATCATAAGCCACATTTCAGCTGAAAAGTAAATGTTATTAATCCAGCATTAACTCAGTATTTCAATTCCTAAAAAATAGTTGTAGGGTATCCAGGAACTCTAAAGAACAAAAATATAAATTTCTAGTCACAATATTAAGTAAATCTCAAATCCTTAAAGATGCTAAAAATAATCACCAAGTAAAGTCTGGAGATTCAGATGAACCATTTAACTTGGTATTCTCGAAGTTTGTATTATCCCACTATTTGTGATCTAATGCGTAGTATCTAGTAGAATATTTCATACACACAGCCTGCATATTTTCATGTGTAAGAGAACTTACATTTTTCCAAGTCAAGTTTTTGGCTATCACACCCTGAGACTGTGAATTTATCTGTTTGTTTCTTTGGGCTTAACCCAGGATGGTCTCAACTCAAGGAGTACTCAGGCTTAGACGGCTGAGTACTAAGATTATAGGTTTGGGCCACCACTTCCAGCTTATCTTGGCGAGCTTAAATTTTTAATATTTAAAATTAATCACTATATCATTTGGTAAACTGGTCCCTAAGACAAATGTTTCATGTGAATTTTATCATTTGGATACTATGCCTCCAGATTACCAATGATGATTCTCAAATGGAACTTAAGAACTATGCCAATTTAAGTAGCAGGAACAGATAAAGCCTTTTTTTAGGTTTTAGTGGTTTTGTTTTCTTTCCAGTACCAGAGACTAAATTCAAAGACTCGACTATTTTTTTTTAATTGTAAAGATGCTGTACATAGAGGTTACAGTTACCTGAGTAATGAGTACATTTCTTATCGAGCAATTACCCCCTCCTTTGTTATTCTCTCCCTATCCCTTCCCTCCCCCACAATCCCCATTTTCCCCCTGCCCGCCCCACCACAGAAGTTGTAAAGTTTGATTCCAACAGTGTCTTGTGTCATTGGTGCAATAGATCATCTTGTGTCTTTGTTTCAGCATTTTGTTATTTCCCTTCCCCTCCCTAAATTAGATAAATGCATATACAAGATGCAGAGTACCAAAATCAAGTACAGTGACAACAGGGGATATACCATAGGGGGAATAACATACAAAGGAAACAAAAAAAAAGATCAGAGTACATTAAAAACAACAACAAAGACTTGTGTCCATATCTTGGGGTTCATTTCACTTATATGGTCATAAGTGCATAGCTTTTGAGTTTTTCTATTCATCTTATAAAATTATCCTAGACGTATACTAATTACTGCAAATGAGGGAAACCATGCATTTCTTTGGGTCTGGCTTACTTCACTTAATATGATTTTTTTCCCAAGTCTTTCTATTTCCTAACAAATGGGGTGGTGTCATTCTTTCGGATGGAAGCATAGAATTCACACACACACACACACACACACACACACACACAAAATGTTGTCTTGATCCATTCATCTACTGAGGGCCATCTGGGTTGGTTCCATATCTTAGCTATAGTCAATAATGCTGCAATAAACATAGTTGTGCTGGTAGCTTTAATATGGCCTTGTTTGTAATCATTTGAGTACATTAATCATTTGAGTGGAATGCTGGGTCCTCGGGAAGCTCTATGTGGAGTCTTTTGAGGAACTTCCAGACTGCTTTACAAAATGGTTGAACAAGTTTACACTCCCACCAACAGTGCAGTAGGGTTCCCTTTTGGCCACATCCCATCCAGCATCTGTTGTTAATAGATCTATTGATTATAGCCATTCTAACTGGAGTGAGGTAGAATCTCAATGTTGTTTTGACTTGTATTTTTTTAATGTCCAGAGAAGTTGAGCATTTCTTCATGTATCTATTGGCCATTCTTATTTCCTTTTCAGAGAAGTCTCTCTAAGTCTTTAGCCCATGTATTAGTGAGGCGGTTGTTTCTTTGAGGATTTTTTTTGGGGGGGGGAGTTAATTTTTTGATTTCTAAGTGTATTTTAGATATGAGAGGACCTTTACTTTTGCTTGGCTTTTTCAAACTCAAAGCTGATGCTCTACCATTTAAGCCATATCTCTACTCTGGCTTTCTGTTGGTTAATTAGAGATAAGAGTCTCATAAACTTTTCTGTCCACACTAGCTTTGAACAGTGATCAGATCTCAGCCTCCAGAGTAGCTAGGATTACAGGCATGTGCCACCAGGATCCAGCAGCATCTTAGTTTTGATTTAAAAAAAAAAAACTGACATATTTCCCAACTTAAAGGCAGAAATTAAGCGTGCTTTTCATAATTTAGGCGGGAATACTTATAAATATATATACACGTATCTCTGACTCAAATAGCAAACAGGATAAAATGAAAAGTGAGCTATAAACACAAGAGTCAGCATTAATACAATGTCATCCTATAGTCCAAATTCTTTATTAGACTAAATTTAAATGCTTAAATCTGCATTAAAGAAATGCTAAATTATTCACTAAAATCATGCAACTCCAGCTAAAAGAACTGGCACTAGAAGTTGGAAACATAGCCTTTATTTTACCATGTATCACTTTTTTTAATGAATATCTGAAATATATGTATAGTTATTGTGATTAACACTAATTTTGACATCAATTATTTGCATGGAGAATGTTTTGGTATTAATAAAAAAAATATAGTTAAACCTCCAAGTTCCCTGAAACAGGGTATTTTGCTTTTAAATTTGTCCCCTAAAACATTAGAATGACAGTCATTAAATGCTATTTGTATGCTTTCATATTCACAATCAAAGAAATATCCGAACTTTGTTGTTGTAGTGACTTCTCTATCAAATTCTAGTATGAAAGGAGTTGATTTACTATAATCCACATGGATAGGTAATTCAAAACAGGCATAAAAGCACAACAAAATTAAATAAATAGCTTCTATAGCTTTAGTTTCATAGTTCTATTTTCAACCACTGGCTCCCCTTTCTATCTAACCATGTAATTCCAATTTTAGTGGCCCATCACTTACTATGAAATTACAAATTATATAACCTTTCTGTTCATAACTTCATTTACAAAAGTCTGATAGTTAAAAATCCTCTTAAATGTTGAAAGGTTTAAATGTTTCATTGCTGAAATATTGCCATTTTTTAATCTGTTTTCTTTCAAACACTTGAAAATACCTAGAAACCAAATAACCCCAACATTTCTTTCTGAAGCATAAAATTCGTTTGCCTTTGAATGAGCAAGTGGCTCATCCTCAAGTGGCTTCCACAAACATGTAAGGTCTCTTTCCACTCTGCTATTACAATGGGACTCACATGACCTTAAGAGCTGGGTATATTCTAATGTGTTTATAATGAACAATAATGTCCACTTGAATGCTACCCATTAAATGCTATTCACACTCAGGTCTGAGCATCAGAAATTAAAAGCATAGTTGGGCACTGGTGGCTCATGCCTGTAATCCTAGCTATTCAGGAGGCTGAGATCTGAGAATCACAGTCAGAGGCCAACCCGGGCAGGAAGTCTCTGAGACTCTTCTCTCCAATTAACCACCAAAAAAGCCAGAAATGGAGCTGTGTCTCAAGTGGTAGAGCACTAGTGTTGAGCAAAATAGTTGAGGGACAGCACTCAGGCCCATGAGTTCAAGCACCAGGAGCAGCACAGAAGAAAAAGGAGAACAAAGAAAGGAGAAGAAGGAAGGAAGAAGCAAGAAGGAAGGAGAGGAGGAGCAGCAGCAGCAGCAGCAGGAGGCAGTGGCAGAGGGAGGGGGAAAAGGAAGGAAGGAAGGAAGGAAGGAAGGAAGGAAGGAAGGAAGGAAGGAAGGAAGGAAGGAAGGAAGGAAGGAAGGAAGGAAGGGAGGAAGGGAGGGAGGGAGGGAGGGAGGGAGGGAGGGAGGGAGGGAGGGACTGAAGGAGGGAGGAAGTGAAGGAGGGAAGAAGGGAGGGAGAGAGGGAGGGAGGGAGAGAGGGAGGGAGAGAAGGAGGGAGGGAAAAAAAGAAATTAAAAGTTTAAGTATTTTCTTAAATTTTTAGCCCACCTAAAACCACACTGAAGCAAGTAAGTCAAGTTGATCTGAATTCAAAACATAGCTCAACCACATACTTGCTACATACTCTTGGCTACATTAAACTTTCTAAGCCTTAGTCTATAAAAAGTGGTAATTGATAATTTGGATTAAATTCAGATTGCTTGGATTAAATGAAATTATCATTTGGCACAGTGTGCAACAGATAATACATGCTTAATAAATTGTAGACATTGTTGTTGCTATCACCAGTAGTACTTAAATAAGCGTATTTCTTTAACTGCTTGTAAAAGATCTACATCATTATTTAAATTTTTAAAACTATACTTTGTGTTTTTGCTGATACTTTATTACTCTCATTTATGCTAGCATGAAAAAATATAGCAAAATATTCTGCAGATACTTACATTAAAAATAACCCTGTGATAGACAATTTGCCCCCGGAAAGTTAGAATGAACTTGTGACTTTAAATGAGCATCATTATTCCACAATACTATGAAATTTGGGGAATTATGTAATCACTTAATCACAATAAAAAAAAAAAAGAACCTCGGGCAAGGTAGGGAGGGAAGGGATGGATGGTAGGGGAAAAACAATGGAGGGGTAACAATGCTCAATAGGAAGTGTACTCATTACCTTGCTCATGTAACTGTAACCCTCTGTATAGTATCTTTACAATAAAAAATTTAAAAAAATAACCCTGTAGGTGTTTGGAGGAAATAACAAGGGAAGCTTAGTTTTATGTTTAATTTGTCAGGTTCCAAACTTAAACAAATCAGCCTTAACAGCTCCTTCAAAATAATATCACACTGTACAATTTAAGATTAACAGCAATTACTTGTAAAATTCTTAGTATCCAATGTCATAGTTGAGAAGACCCATTCAGAAATATGCCAAACCACATGTATTGCCCCAAAATAAAAGCAGCACACTTCTAAAGGCATACTTAATGTGTGATAATGAAGTGCTTGCTTTCAAAGTCAGTTTTCAAATGAAATAAATATTACCCCAAAACGACTAGTTCTACATTTAATATAGACTTTTTATATTTCATATAGAAATCTTTCATCTTTTTGGTAGCCATCTAACTTTTTTACATTCTTTGAAGTTAATACATGTTATATAAATACATGAAGTGCATTACTATAAACAGTGAACAGGGAAATTCAAAATTCTAAGTTTAAACGCACCATTCTTGTATTACCTGGCCCTCCTAAGTAAACACCATGGGCACTGCTGAGGACTAGGGAATAGCCTTCCTTGCCAGTCTAAACATGCGCCTGAAACTAGAGTGTTACATCCATCATACTCGCTGCTGAACAGTCAATTGTGTCGATAATGCGATCCAGGTCACAGAAAAAGGACAAAATAGTAGACTAAGGCCCACAAACTAGAAGCCAAGAGGGAAGAGCGGAACATGGAAAACTCAGTGAGTCACACAGAGGTCTTGCTTAGTACTGTTGAGAGAACAATTAGCAAAACTGAGTCACCAATCCCAGCTCACTCTCGGCCGGCCCGCACATCCAGTATTAAAGAATTAAAGCAGAGACGGTAGTTGAGATTGGTTTTTCTCCTAGCCAGCCTAGGACCCCCAACGCATCCCCACCCTATCCACTCCGCCTCTCCCGCGGACCACGGTCTCCGCACAAATAAAGACCATGGGCGTAGGGCAGCTTCCCGGGGCAGGGACCCACGCCCACTCGCGGGCTGAGCAGCGTGACACTGACAGTTTTCGGCCCCCCTTCCGAACTCTCACACTCGGGGCACCTCGAGCACGCAAGGGGGCGAGGGCAGCGCAAGATGGGCCAGTTTAGGGCCAATTCTTGCTCTTCTCCACACCCGTGGGCCAACAGGCGAGGCTCAAATCAGTCACTACCCGGAACCTCTTAAAAGGGAGCTTTGAAGAGTCCGGACTGGCTCCGGACCAGGCCGGCCCGGCCCCGCCCCGGCCCCGGCCCCGGCCCCGGCCCCGGCCCCGGGGAGCCGAGGTGGGGACAGGGGACTGCAGGTCGGCGCCCACCGCTGCGGGAGTCTAACAGGCGCCGCCGCAGGGCACCTAGGCCACTCAGCTAGGGTGTAGGCACTCGGGAAGCTGGCAGAGCCCAGCGCGCCGTCCCACCGCGGAGCCCTCCCGACCTCCGCCCGGAGAGCTCTACCTGCGTGAAGCGGGCACTGCCCGGCCGCGTCGTCAACCCCTGCCAGCCGCGGCGGCAGGCCGCGCAGCTCGCTTCACCTCAGAAGCAGACAGCAGCGGCCACTGACAGAGGGCCAGGCCTGGCCAATTCCTTCCCATCAAACCCCGCGCTCCTGTCGCCAGCCAACCAGCGCCGCAGCCGGCGCGCGCCGCTCCCTGGTCACGTGACGGGGCGGGGACGGGCCGGCGGTTGGGACGGGGGAGCTCCGCGTTTCTCCCGGGGAGCTTAGGCCCTGTTGGCCTCCGCGCCCTGGGTACTCTTCTCGTTCTCAGGTCGCGGGGGTGGACCACTACGATTAGGGCTCTTACCCAGGCCGTCTTTCTTACTCTTCCTCGACCTCGTTTCCTTTTAAAACTTCTTCCAAGTCTCATCGTAGACAGACCCTGACATGGATCTTGGTGGTCCCGCGCTGTGGCCAGAGGGGACAGGCCCGGGCACAAAGGAGTCGGGTGGCGCGTGTCTGGAGAGGAGGCTGCGCTCCGCGGTCCGGAGCCCCTGCCACGGCCGGCGACGGGGCGGTTCACATTACACAGCGCGCAAGAGCTCAGTTCCCAAGCTGGCCAGGGCAGACAGGCAGCCTGGAGCTAAGTGTGCTAGAAACTTCTATCTCTTGTGGACGTCATAAAGGGTTCTTTGATGATTGCGCACTCACCTCATTGAAGTGGTCATTTCAAACCGATGGTAAATAACGAAAACAGCTTTTCTCTTAAAACTCTCACCTCAAGAACATTCTCCACAGGCCCTGATTACTTCTGCGGGGGAGAGGGGACCACCTGGGCTTATTTGACTCAGATTTGAAACATTGCCTAAAGAGAGTTAAGTTTCCTGGTCAACTGGAGAAGACAAGTCTAAATAACAAGTGGTAGTTAAATGGGAGAGAAAAAATAACCTACTGGTATATATGATTAACTGAAGGGGTAGGGAAACTTCAGAGAAGGCTTTTATCGTATTTTACCTCTGTGACATTATGCCCAGTTAGCAAAGGTTTTTCATGGGTGTGTTGCATATATTTCTGAATAAAGAGTTTCTATGATTGTCAACGTGTTAGTATTTAATATGCTGTTTAAATTTCAAGAGCACCAGCAAGAAAAAAAACATAGTATCTAGTTGATACATATAATTTATTATACTAGAGGCTACCAGATGATTCACTGACAATTGCTTGCCCTAAAATCTTTAGTTACAGCTCTGTAAACTTGAATGACTCAAAGAGAATTGCGGGTCAAGAAAAAGGACAAACTCTTCACCTATTTTAATATGGAAATTTAACTTTTATTTTCATCATGTGCTGTTTCAAAGTGTTAAAAGTCCTGGGCTTCTGCACACCAACACTCACTTTGGGAAGGCCTTTCCTTAAAAGAAGAAAGGTTTTAACACTTGGTAATGTTGTGTCCTCTGTTTGTTAATTGACCCATCAAGGTCTATTTTAAAGGAGTGAGAACAGGATGGCGAGACTGAGAAGAGCTAATTGGATTAATTGGATGCAAGAGATTTAAAAAAAAATCCTCCTGAATTACAGTCCCTAAGAAATTAGTCTAGGAAAGGAAGAGAAAACCTGGCTAGGAACTAGAAAGAAGCATTGTCTTAATCATAAGGTAAATACCATTTTTCAAATGAAGTTGATAATACAAAGACTGTTAAAGATGACACTGTAAATCGAGAGGAGTCTGGCCTACCAGGTGTTAAGTCTCAGGATTCAAACCCCAGCACCAAAAGAAAAAACAAGAAGTAAAAATGGACTATGTGGCTGACTGTGGAGTACAGGGTGATTCTAAATACCTTGTGTTAAATTTTCAGGACATAAAACAGCTGTCCTAAAGCATCTGACAAGAGTGGGAGAAAACCTTTTTTTAAAAATTGTAGGATAATAAGTGCTATACTGGAAGCTAATGTTCAAGATATTAGAACACAGCAGCCATTAGGAGATGGAGGAAAGCCAATGAACATGCTGCTTTATTTGGCAGAATCCAAATAAGAATTATGCTCTTCTGATCTTAAAATAGCTAAGATCAGGCTTAAAGAATTGAAATATATGCATTAAACTGCTTCTGCACAGCAAAGGACATAGCAATATCAACTGAAAGCCCACAGATTAGGAGAAAATCTTCACAAGCCTTACTACAGACCAGGGCGTCATATTTAAATTATACAGAGAACTCAAAAATTAAATCCCCCAAGAACAAATCCTCAAAGAAACAATCACCCAATTCATAAGTGGGCTAAAGACTTTAAAGAGGAACTTCTCTGAAAAGGAAATAAGAATGGCCAACAGACACATGAAGAAATACTCAACTTCTCTGGCCATAAAAGAAATGCAAATTAAAACATTGAGATTCCACCTCACTCCAGTTAGAATGGCTATAATCAAGAACTCTATTAACAACAGATGCTGAAGGGGATATGGCCAAAAGGGAACCCTACTGCACTGTTGGTGGGAGTGTAAACTTGTTCAACCACTCTAGAAAGCAGTATGGAGGTTCCTCAATAGAACTCCTCTATGATCCAGCAATCCCACTTTTGGGCATTTACCCAAATGATCACAAGGCCATACTAAAGCTACCAGCACAACTATGTTTATTGCAGCATTATTCACCATAGCTAAGATATGGAACCAACCAGATGGCCCTCAGTAGATGAATGGACCAAGAAAATATGGTACATATATAGACATATATATATGTATATCTATAATGGAATTCTATGTTTCCATCAGAAACAATGACACCACCTCATTTGTTAGGAAATGGAAAGACTTGGGAAAAAAAATCATATTAAGTAAGCCAGACACAAGGAAATACAGGTCTCATGGTTTCCCTCATTTTCAATAATTAGTATGTCAGAAAAGCTCAAAAGCTATGTACATATGACAATATAAGATGATGCTAACTGAAATGAACCTCAAGATACGGACATGAGGTTTTTCTTTGTCTTTTTTGGGGGGTGAGGGGGTCTGGTCGTGGGGACTCTGGGCCTGAGCACTGTCCCTCAGCTCTTAAGCTTAAGGCTAGCGCTCTTCCACTTGAGCCACAGTGCCACTTTCTTTTTACTTATGTAGTGCTGAGGAATTGAACCCAGGGCCTCATGCATGCAAGGCAAGCACTCTTACCACTGAGCCACCTTCCCAGCCCCATCTTTGTCATTTTTTAATGTACTATGTGATTTTCTTTTGTATGTTCTTTTGTATGTTTTTGTATGTTCTTCCTCCTGTGGTATATCCTCTGTTGTCACTGTATTTGATTTTGGCACTCAGCATCTTGTGTATACATTTATCTAATTTGGGGAGGGGAAGGGGAATAACAATATGCTGAAACAAGGACACAGGATGATCCATTGCAACAATGATACAAGACAATATTTTGGAAACGAACTTTACAATTTTGGGGGGGAGAAGGAGTGAGGGAGGTTAGTGAGGGAAGGGATAGTAGAACAACAAAGGAGGGGTAACAAAGTTTGACAAGAAATGTACTCATTGCCTTTTTTTGTATTTTTTTATTTTGACAATACTGTACAGAGGGGTTACAATTATATGAGCAAGGTAATGAGTACATTTCTTATCAAGCATTGTTGCCTCCTCCTTTGTTTCCCCTTCCCATCCCTTCCCATCCCCCCCCCACCAAAGTTGTAAAATTCGTTTTTTTTTTTTACATCTCATTGTTGCTGTGGGTCCAACTGTATCCCTATTTAAACAATTTGTTTTTTCCCTTCCCCTCCACAAATTATACTGAAATAGGTCCTGAGAGGAGACTTGAGCTGGTACAACTTTCCAGGCTTTGCCTTTGTTTTAGGGATTTTAGAAAAAAAAACCTTTAAACAAGCCCAGTTCTTGGAATCGAAAGAATGCCTCTAGGTCCCCCTCCCCTTAACAACCTCACCCACCTTGATTGTTCAGTTAAGGACTGGCCCAAAAAACAGGTTGTAATCTGGCTCCAACTGGTGCCACTATATGCTTTTGGTAAACCCTGCCTTTTGCACATGTTTACAGTAAACTCTCCGTATTGGCCACCTGTGTTAGTTTGGTACGACCTTTGTGTGTGTTACGATCCCATTGGTCACCTGCATGTGACCAGGCTCAAACTTCATGGATTTTGCCTTTAAAAACCAAAGAATGGGGGCCACTTGGGGTTGCAGTATCAGCTCCCAATTCTGTGCTGCAACCCTGGCTAGTCAGTGTAGGAACCTTTTCAATAAAGTTGCTTCTTTATTCATAACTTTGTTGCGGTGGGCTCTGTCACTCTGGATGACTATGTGGGC
Organism: Dipodomys merriami; assembly: GCF_024711535.1. Taxonomy (NCBI): domain Eukaryota; kingdom Metazoa; phylum Chordata; class Mammalia; order Rodentia; family Heteromyidae; genus Dipodomys; species Dipodomys merriami. The sequence goes on along the minus strand of NW_027202270.1, from coordinate 40,813,266 downwards.
TTGCCTGCCTGAGTAGGGGGTCTTCCTACTACAATACCAACATCAAATACAGTGAAAACAACTCATTGCCTTTCTCATGTAACTGTAACTCCTCTGTTCAGCATCTTTACAATAAGAATTTTTTTTAATGAAATCCAAAAACACCAGAGAATACTTTGAGAGAGTAAAAAAGCACTCTAGCCACAGTAATCTTAAATGGTCTATTTCAACAAACTCATTTGATGTGGGTGTAATGAGAGCTTATAGGAAGACATTAATTGATCTGAGCCAGAGGGGTTAGGAAAAGCCTCCTTAATAAAGTCTCATTCAAATAGAGATCTGAATGTGAGAAAGGGAAACAGTATCTTGCAAAGGCCTTTTGTCAAGAGGAAAGGAAGACAAGCCTAAGGGACTGAAAGGAGGCCACTATGACCTAAGCAAAGATTGCAGGGAGAGGGCTGCAATGTGAAGCTGTAGCATAGACTAAGCAAGGTCTTCATTCACCGTATTGAAAAACTTAATCCTTCAGAGCAAGGGGTTGGAAAGGAAGTTAATGTTTTTTTCATTCTATCTATAATGTGAAAACACAATCATGGCCAGTGGTAGACCTAGATTGGATCTAAGACTGGTGATGTGTTGGATGTAGTTCAAGTGAATTGTTATAGGAGCAAGGAGTTTGAGAAAAGTAGGGGAAATAAAAACAATTTCAAAAGTAAAATGGGAGATATTGGTGATAGATTTCTAGATAATGGATTGAAGGAAAGAAATAAAGATGACAGGATTTCTGGTGGACAAAGTAGACAGGAACACTGGCTAGTTTTCGGGGGAAATGGTCACTTTAGCATGAATATATTGAGATTAAGATATTTTTATGACTTCAAAAGGAAGCGTAAACAGTTGAATTTATGGATCTCAAGCATTAAAAGTCTGCACTGGAGATAAAAGATGTTATGGACATTATAATCTGTCATATTCTACAAGATACTTATTTTGTCCAAATGTAACTAGCTTTATTATAAATAAGAACAGAAAACAAAAGATGGAAATTTCTAGAGCAATTTTCCAGACCTCCTTACCTCTGAGATTACCTGAGACCCTTATTAAAAAGATCCAAAGTCTCAGGTTCCTCCCCTAAAAACTTTGTCTTCTACGGGATCTATTGATTTGAATTGTTTAGCAGATGCCACAGGTGATTCTTATCACTTTCTTTTAGTCCAGCTTCTGAGGCTAGCTATATGAGAGTCACCATGGTGCTCATTAAGATGCTTATGCCTCACAGACTAAAAACTCTGAAGAATAAGAAGAGTTAGGAGGGATAGAGTAAGGAAGGTGGTTTCATACCAGGTGGCCCAAGATGTTGCCATTTATCATTGGCAAAAGTGTCCTAGGCCCTCCACATTAGGCAGCTCAGAAGGAAAGTATCCTTTGCTGGATATGTACTATATTTAAACAGCAGGCAGGGTTTCAGGCTGCATTGGTAACAGTTCACCTAGCTATTAGCTCAGACCTCCTGTCCTGTTCACTAAAATGACATTGAGCTCACTCATATATTCTCCTTACTACTTCCATTAAGGCCCATTCTTCCTTCCTTTACCTTTATGGTTATGCTGCAGCAATTGTCTTTCTAGTCTTCTCAGTACAGGTGTTTTTCAGCCTTCCTTGCTGGCCAAGAAAAAGAGGGAATGGAGTCTTATGCTATTTCACTGCTTCTTTTCTTTTTCTTTTTTTTTTTTTTTTTTTTCTTGCAATACTGAAGATTACCCCTAAGATCATGAGCATGGCAAGCAAGTGCACTGAGCTACATCCCTGGCCCAAAGTCTTTATATTCTTGAGAATCTTCTTGTAGTTTTTAAAGACTGAGCTGTATGTGGGAGAAAAACTTGTCTCTACCATTTTTAGGGGCCTGAAAATTAAATTGACAAAAGACAGGTTGGTGAGAGAAATAAACTTTAATTACATATACACAGAGAAAGTCACAAATATAACTCCAGAGGTGGTTAGAATGTGGGGTTTATATGCCATCTTCATAAAGCTTGGAATGAGATAGAGGAACATTTTGGGAGAACAAATGATTTCTTCAAAGGAATGGAGGAATAGAAATGGAACTTAGGAAGAGTGACTTTTTGAAAAAAGCATAATCTTGGAACAATGTCTACGTAAGATACCAAAGAAAAGAATGTTTGAGCAGTTCCCCAAAGGGAATTTAGGAGAACAATTAAGTTCTTTTAAGAAGCTTTACTTTTAGGCAGATAAGGCGTTTGAAGAACTCAAGTTTTTATGCCACAGTGGCTTATTCTGCGTCCCTTCACTTATTCTCATTGTAGTCTTGCTGTAACAACTCATAAATCTTCGGGAGGCCCTGTAGATGCTTACTAGGGGAAAAAATAGCATGAATACAGAAAGCAAATTAGAATTGTTACTTGTGGTAGCAAACATACAGAAAATTTCATAAAACAAGTGTGCTACTTGACATTGATGCTGACTAGGGATGTGAATTTGTTTCTCTTCCCATTCAAGAATTAAAAGGTAGGAAAGTGCGGTTGTTGTTGTTGATGTTGTTGTTTTAAGTGTTTAAATCAGACAGAGCAAGTTTATTTGAAAATGAAAAGAAAATTATGAGAAAGTAGACTCTCCAAAGAGAAGATTCGCCAAAAGGAGTCCAATGGAATCCTCTTGGAAAGCAGTTATTATAATATAGGTCTCCTTTCATTTGTCCTCCACTAGACTTTGCACTGATTGCTTGCTGGCTTGTGCATGTGCCACCTTGGCTCTCTTCATTAGTTGAGCAGGCAACCAGGCCATTACGGGAATAAGTATTTGAGGCAGAGTCTGAGACTCTGGGAACTAGAAGCACAATTAACGATTATCTGCCTTTTGTCTGCCCTGTGTTGTTCCTTCCACTTTTAATCCTTATCTATCTAGCAGTTCCTCTTACTTTCCCACAGCACTAGTCTACATTCATTAACCTATTTGGGTCAAAAAGTAGAACAAATCAGGTAATGGTGGCTCATACCTGTAATCCTTGCTATTAAGAAATTTGAGGATTGTAGTTCAAAACCATCCCAGGCAGAAAAGTCTTTGAGACTCTTTATCTCCAATTAACCAACAAAAAGCCAGAATGGAGGTATGGCTCAAAAATGGAATGAGAAAGCACAGACTGGAAGATTGGTATCTGAAGCTGGCCTTGGAAAAAATATGAGACCCCACCTGAAAAATGACTAGTATAAAAGGTTGAAGGTGTAGGTAAATACTAGAGGGCCTGTTTAGGAAGTACAGAGCTCTTAGTTCAAACCCCAGAACTACCTAAAAAAGCTAAAATGATAGATGATGATACAGTATGTATCTTTAGGTGAATTGATACAATGAATTGTACTGACTTTCAAATCTTTTTTGTTTTGTTCTGTTTTGTTTTGTTTTGTTTTGGGTCCGGTCGTGGGGCTGAACTCTGGGCCTGGGCGCTGTCCCTCACTCAGCTCTTCAGCTCAAGGCTAGCGCTCTACCACTTGAGCCACAGCGCCACTTCCAGCTTTTTTCTTTTTGCTTATGTGGTGCTGAGGAATCGAAGCCAGGGCCTCATGCATGCAAGGCAAGCACTCTACCACTGAGCCAACTTCCCAGCCCTGACTTTCAAATCTTAAGCTGGCATTGAGTAAGACAAATCCTAATTGGTTTATGTGATCATGACACAATATATTTTTTATAATGTTGGATTCTACTTTTGCATTCTTGTTCATTATTCTGTCGCTCTCATTCCCTTTTTTACAATGTTTTTATTTGATAAATGAGTTGGAAAATCTTCCCTGCTATTTTTTTTCCTGGAAGACAGTGTCAAGTATTGGTAATTGTGTTTAGTAGAGTTCATTGCAAAACCAAATCCATTATTGGAAAGTTTTTAATGATATATAATTTTAATTATCTTAAATTATTTATAATTTGTTTTATTGGTCTGAATATGGTCTTTCTGGGTGAATGTTCAATATACATTTGAAAGAAATATATATGTATTAATATTGATGGGGGAGTAGTCTGTAAATATCAAATTAGTGAATTTTTAATAGTTACTAAGATGAGGATTGATATACAATTGTACATTTATTTCTTCTTTCTTTTTTTTTTCTTTTTTTTTGGGGGGGGGGTCTGGTCTTGGGGCCTGAACTCTGGGCCTGGGCACTGTCCCTCAGCTCTTCAGCTCAAGGCGCTCTACCACTTGAGCCACAGCGCCACTTCTGGCTTTTTTCTTTTTGCTTATGTGGTGCTGAGGAATCGAACCCAGGGCCTCAGGCATGCAAGGCAAGCACTCTACCACTGAGTCAACTTCCCAGCCCTTATTTCTTCTTTCATTTCTACCAATTTTGTTTAATGTTTGTTGTTTTGTTTTGTTTTGTTTTTGCTTTGTGTTTGTATTTGGTGCCAGTCCTGGGACTTGATTTCAGGACCTGGTACTGTCCCTGAGCTTTTTGATCAAGGCCAGTGCCCTACCACTTGAGCCACAGCTCCATTTCCTGCTTTTTTGGTGCTTAATTGGAGATGAGTCTCACAGACTTTCGTGCTCAGGGCTGTCTTCAAATGTAATCTTCAGACCTCAGCCTCCTGAGTAGGCATGAGGCACCAGAACCAGCTTAGGTTTTTTAGTTGTAATAGTCACAGAGATAGACCTCAGTGTCTATCTCTGTATGCTTGCATACATTTCTATTGTAAAAGGAAGGAGATGCAGAAGATCCAACTCAGGGGTAAATGTATGCTAAGCATGTGCACTAACACTAAACTACACCCCAACCTGAAGCCTGCATACTGACCACTTTTTCATCTAATAATGATTTTGAAATACTTTCTATGAAGTAGAAATATCACTCGGTTGGGTTAAAATCTTGCATTTTTGGGGCCGAGAAGGTGGCTCAGTGGTAGAGTGCTTGCCTTGCATGTATGAGGTCCTCGGTTTGATTCCTCAGCACCACATAAGCAGAAAAAGCCGGAAGTGGGGCTGAGGCTCAAGTGGTAGAACACTAGTCTACAGCGGAAGAGCTGAGGGACAACGCCCAGGCACAGAGTTCAGGCCCCATGACCAACAAAAAGAAAAAGGAAAAGAAGAAAAATAATCTTGCATTTTTTACAGTTGAGGAAATACTTCAGTGTTACAATATTGTGTAGATTTTTTAGGATAGATTTCAAAAGTGAATAAAAGCTATTGATTTGTTATTTTTTTCAACATACCATAAGATGTTGAGCTCTAAATTTCTGTGCAATAGTTAATCTAAAATAGTTTTAAAATCAAGAAAAATTATTACCCATCCTTATTGCTCTTATTATAATGACATTATGAGTTTTATATTACTTTTTTCATGTCAAATAAGAAATTTTAATTCTTTTCCAATGTGTTATAAATATTTTTTCCCATCCCTTGATAGTGATTGTTTTTAATACATCATTTGGAAAACACCTCTATTGCTCATTGTTATAGACTAAATTATATCTCCCCAAAACACAAATTAATATTATCTATATTGTTGATAAGAGCTCCAAGGAGATATTTAATGTTAAATAAGGCCATAAGAATAGGACCTGAACACAATTAGATTAGAATCTTTAGAAGAAGAGACACCAGAAATGTGTACACACAAAGAAGCCACACGTAGACACAGTAAGAAGATGGCCATATGCAAAGCCTCAGGGAAAGCCAACCCTGCCAGCACCTTGATCTGGACTTCTGGCCCCCAGAATGTATGGCAATTGCTTTCTGTTGTTTAAGCCACTGAATAAGTGATATTATATTATGGCAGCCCTAGAAGACCAATATATTCATTTTGTATTATTTGACGCTATATAACTAAAACCACAATTTTCAAGAAAAATATTTTCTATAATTTAAATGTTAAATGACATTATTAATCTTTTTTGCATCTGGCTATAATGAAAGACTTTATGAAAGTTGGCAAAGTTATATGTGAAGCTGCTATTGGCCTTTGATAGCAATACAAATTGTGTTGTACTTAATTATGCTTTGATACTTTTTTCACTTTTTTCATTTCATCTTTAGGGATATTTTGGTTCTCCAGCCCTTACTGTTTGTTCTTTTTAATTATTATTATTTGATACTTCTTTGGCTTTTGTCATTTCTTCTTTAGAGGTATCTTGATTCTCCAATATTTATTGCTTTTCATTTTAGTTGTATTTTCATGACCATCATGAATGGTTTCTTTATGATTTTACCAGTGTCTTGGTGTACATTCTAGTATAATAAGATAGTTTGTATTTATTTTGAATCTTTTTGTGAGTTTTCTTAATTTCAGTTTAAATTTTTGACTTCCAAAAGGATACTTTCTTTTGAATCTTAGTATAATTGGTAACTCTGGAAAAATATTAAGCTGAAAATTAAAACATATAAAGGAAAAATGTTTTTCAAATTTTTAATTTGTTGCAGAATTGTGATAAGCTAGAAAACAGTGTTACCAAAAGCCCATATTACATGCATTGATTTATTAATAAATATGTGCAGGAATCTTATCCGTGGAAAACTCTTCTGACTATTTTATGGTATTGGTGACAATTTTGTATGCCTGTCCCCTGATCTATCAGAATTTCTCAGCATTAGAAATATATCAGACAGGTTTAGATACTTTATTAGGATACTTAAATCATATTGGCTTGCTCATTTTAAAAATGTTTTTCTAAGCATTTGCCCTACAAACAGAAGAAATCTGATAAACTATATTGTTTCTATTAAAATGTGAAAATAATTGAATATGCTTTATTATCAAGTATTTTGTAGACAATAACCTAATTTCCCTAGGTATTAATGAAAACTCAGTCCACAGACTTTCTTGCCCCGGCTGGCTGTGAATCGCGATCCTCAGATCTCAGCCTCCTGCATAGCTAGGATTACAGGCGTGAGCCACCAGTGCCCAGCCCAGATACCATCTTTCAACAATTCTAATATTAATTTTTCTAGCATGAAAGTTGATCTTACAATCTTACAACCTTTCAGTAGATGAATCTGAACATATTATCTTTGGGTTTTTTCTCACAGATTATTTTGGTATGGAAAAGTAGCTTTCTGTTTCTATTGGAGACAAAATCACTCTAAAATGATCTGCTCCATTTTTATTTACACTGAAGCAATTTAAATTCCATTTTCAGCCTTTCACAAAATGGCTCATTCAGCATTCTTCAGAGACTTTGTGCTCTCTTTTAGACATTCTACCTATATATCATGTCATTCTTACTTTCTATATAAATTATTTAGACAATTTATTTATGACTTTCTGAGATACTGAATAAGACAATTTGAATATTTTACTTTAGATGCTATCTATAGTACTCTCATGCTGGAAGAATAAACTGATACTTTAGCTTAGTTGAAAACAGGACTGGGGAGCATGGTTTAAGTGGTATATTGCCTGCTAGCTAGTGTGAGGCCCTGAACAAAAAATTCAGTGTAGGAGGGAAAGAGGAAAGAGAGGGAGAGACAGAGGGTGGGAAGGAGGGAGGGAGGGAAGAAGGAAAGGGAGGGAGGAAAGGAGAAGAAAGAAAAAGGAAGGAGGGCAAGAAGGAAAGAAGGAAAGAGAGAGTAGGAACAAAGTGGAGAGGGGAGAGGTAAACTCTGCTGAGCATATAGCTCAGTGATAGAGCACATATTATTTTAATAATTAAAATTACAATAAAGAATTCATTTTTTCCCCTGGTCTATCATCTAGGTGAAAGTTCCTAGTTTCAAAGACCACTTGAATTTTACTTTTTGTGGTGAGGAGCAGTGTTCCAGGTTGAACTGAAGGCCTTTCACATACTAGGTAGGTAGGTATTCTTACACTTGAGTCATGTTAAAAAGGGAAGAAAAACAGAATGATTGTTATTTATATAGGGCACTTTCTTAATGTTTTGAGATGTGCTGCCATATTTTAAATACCAATTTTAACCCATACAGAAAGTGTTAGCAGAGTCTAATTTAGAATTGTCTAAATTGGGCTGGAAAGGTGGCTCAGTGGTGGAGCGCTTGCCTTGCATGCCTGAGGCTCTGGGATCGATTCCTCAGCACCACATAAGCAAAAAGAAAAAAGCCAGAAGTGGCGCTGTGGCTCAAGTTGTAGAGCGCTAGCCTTGAGCTAGCGCTCAAGGGACAGCGCCCAGGCCCAGAGTTCAGGCCCCACAACCGGACCCCCCCCCCAAAAAAAATAGAATTGTCTAAATTGTGCACTTTGAAATTGAGGACAATTTTTATTTATGTGTGTGCCAGTCCTAGGGATTAGACTCAGCGCAGGGCGATGTCACTGAGCTTTTGTGCACAAGGCACTTGAGCCACAGATCTATTTTCAGGTTTTTGGTGGTCACTAGAGATAAGAGTCTCATGGACTTTCCTGCTTGGGCTGGATTTGAACTGTGACTTCAGATTCCTGAGTAACTAAGATTTCATACATGAGCTACCAGTGCCCAGCAAAGACATACATAATATTAAGTGTAAATAAACCCTCAAAGAATAAATGAGTTGTTATACTATCTATCCTACTTATTTTTGAATTATTTATTTTTGAATGAGTAATACATGCATATTGATAGAAAATTCAAAGTTGTGTGCAAGTGAAAATTAAGTATTTCACTCCCTCCTTGTGGCTCACAGTTACCCTTTGACTGTTTCCAGTTCTTGAGGAACTTTTCAAAGATACAAGTAAGCCTCTCTCTTTCTGTGTATGCGTATGTGTCATTTTTTTTAAAGACTACTTTATTGTCATACTGTAAATACAGTTCATGGATGGTACATGAACTCTGGGCCTGGGCACTGTCCCTCAGCTCTTCAGCTCAAGGCTAGCGCTCTACCACTTGAGCCACAGCACCACTTCCGGCTTTTTTCTTTTTGCTTATTTGGTGCTGAGGAATCGAACCCAGGGCCTCATGCATGCAAGGCAAACACTCTACCACTGAACCACCTTCCCAGCTGTGTGTGTGTCATTTTTTTGTTTGTGGTTGTTTTGTTTCGGGTACTGGATGATTGGGAGGGGGAGTGCTAAGGATAAAACCCAGCATTTCTTACATGCTAAGCAAGCACTCCTACTATTATTGGCCTATATTCCCAGTCCTCAACTGTTTTTTTTTGCTTGTTTTTTTGTTGTTGTTGTTGTTGGTCGTAAGTCCTCTGGGCCTCTAGGCCTGGGCCCTGTCCCTGAGCTCTTCAGCTCAAGGTGAGTGCTTTACCACTTGAGCCACAGCACCACGCCATTTTTCTGGTGGTTGACATAAGAGTTTCACAGACTTTCCTGCCTGGGCTGGCTTTAAACCACAATCCCCTTCTTTTGTTTTTCCCCTACCATCCCTTCCTTCCCTACCTCCCCAACTCCTCCCTCCCACCCCCAAAGTTGTAAAGTTCATTTTCAACATAGTGTCTTGTACATCTCATTGTTACAATGGGTCAACCTGTATCCTTATTTCAGCATTTTGTTATTTCCCTTCCCCTCCCCAAATTAGAAAAATGTGTATACAAGATGCAGGGCACCAGAATCAAATATAGTGAAAAGAGGGGGTATACCATGTGGGAAGAACATACTAAAAAAAGAAATCACATAGTACATTATAAGTACTTTAAAAACAACAGCAACATAGAAAAACCTCTTGTGACCCTATTTGGGGGTTCGTTTTGCTTAGTACTATCTTATATGGTCATATGTACATAGCTTTTGACCTTTTCTACTTGTCTGGTAAGATTATCCTAGACATATACTAGTTATTGCAAATAAGGGAAACCATGGATCTTAGGTTTCTTTGGGCCTGGCTTATTTTATTTAATGTAATTTTTCCAAGTCTTCCATTTCCTAACAATTGGGGAAGTGTCATTCTTTCTGATGGAGTCATAGAATTCCATTGTATATATGTATCACATTTTCTTGATCCATTCATCAACTGAGGGGCATCTGGGCTGGTTCTATATCTTAGCTATGGTAAATAATGCTGCAATAAACATAGTTGTGCTGGTAGCTTTAGTATGGTCTTGTTTGTGATAACTTGGGTAAATACCCAAAGGTGGGATTGCTGGTTCATAAGGGAGCTCTATGTGGAGGTGTGTGTGTGTGTGTGTGTGTGTGTGTGTGTGTGTGTGTGTGTGTGTGTGTGTGTGTGTGTGTGTGTGTGTGTGTGTGTCAGTCCTAGGACTTGAACTCTGGGCCTGGGCGCTGTCCCTCAGCTCTTAAGCTCAAGGTGAGTGCTCTACCACTTGAGCCACAGCACCACTTCTGGTTTTCTGAATGGTTTATTGGAGATAAGAGTCTCTCTGACTTTCTTTTTTTTTTTTTTTTTTTTTTTTTGGTCGGTAGTGGGCCTTGAACTCTGGGCCTGGGCGCTGTCCCTCAGCTCTTCAGCTCAAGGCTAGCGCTCTACCACTTGAGCTACAGCGCCACTTCCGGTTTTTTTTCTGGTGGTTTATTTGAGATAGGAGTCTCACGGTCTCTCCTGCCCGGGCTGGCTTTGAACCGCGATCCTCAGATCTCAGCCTCCTGAGTAGCTAGGATTACAGGCGTGAGCCACCAGCGCCCGGCTCTCTGACTTTCTGATGGGGCTGGCTTTGAACTGTGATCCTCAAATCTCAGCTTCCTGAGTAGCTAGGATTACAGGCCTGAGCCACACCCCCCCCCCAACCTCTATGTCTTTTGAGAAACCTCCATACTGCTTTCCAAAGTGGTTGAACCAGTTTACACTCCCATCAACAATGCAGTAGGATTCCCTTTTGGCTACATCCCCTCCAGCATCTGTTGTTATTAGGTTTCTTGATAGTAGGGGAAAAACAAAGGAGGGGTTAACAATGCTCCATAGGAAATATACTCATTCCCTTACCCATGTAACTGTAACCCCTCTATACAGTATCTTTACAATAAAAATATATATTAAAAATGTTTGCTTTCAAAAAAATTGCTGTGGTATTATTCAGTAATAAAAAGCAAACTTCTGGGCTGGGAATGTGGCTTAGTGGTATAGTGCTTGCTTAGCATGTATGAAGTGCTGGGTTCTATTCCTTAGTACCACATAAGCAGAAAAAGCCAGAAGTGATGCTGTGGCTCAAATGTTCGAGCACTAGACAAAAAGAAGCTCAGGGTCAGTGCCCAGGCCCTGAGTTCAAGCGTTACAATCAGGAAAAAAAAAAAAGCAAACTTCTAAGACCCAGGAAATTTCTCTAATCAAGTTACATTAGGGAGCATCTAACATGATTTTTATGGTGTGTATATTAGATATCCCCTTAAAAGCCTCATGTGTGAACATTTGGTTCCCAAAGCAGCAGTGTTCAGGGCTGGAACTTTTGGGAAGTGACTTGATCATGAGGGCTCTAACTTCATTCATGGATTAATTTCTTGATGGATTAATATGTTATCATGCTTGAGGTGGTGGAAAGTAGGAAGTAAGGCCAAGTTGAAGAAAGTAGTTTACTGAGACTTGTCTGGAAATACATAACTTTTCCCTGGCCTCTTCCTGTCTCTTGAAGTTTTCTGTAGACATAATGTTTTGCCTCACCACAGGTCCACAATGGCCAGACAACTACAAACTGAAACATCTGAAATCATGAGACCAAAAAAATCTTACTTCCTTTTAAGTTGTTCTTTTAGGCTTTTGTCAAAGAAATAAAAAAAGCTAAACTGGGATTTTTTTTTTTTTATTGTGAGAGTACCATTCAGAGGAGTTACAATTACATGGGCAAGATGAGTACATTTCTTCTCAAGCATTGTTACCTCCTCCTTGTTTCCCTTCCCATCCCTTCCCATACTCCTCCCCTCCCCCACCCGAACCTCTCCCCACCCCCCACCAAAGTTGTTAAGTTCTTTTTTCCGACATAACAACTTGTACATCTCATTGTTGCAATGGGTCCACCTGTATCCCTAGTTAACCGATTTTAAACTGGGATTATTAACAGGACATAAACAGTGTAATTTGTTGTAGTTCCATAAATAACTGTATCACATTGTTGCTAGGATTTCAACATCAATGTAAGTAAGTTTTGTAAATGTCTATGGACAGATACATTTTTTCTGCTTTATGGAGTTTCACTGTTAATAATTCTATCATTGTAGCTGAGCACAAGTGTTTCATACTTGTATTAATCCTAGCTATTCAGGAGGCTAAAATCTGGAGGCTCCTGGAAAAGGCTTAGGACATTTCCAACTTTGGGTTTGTTATTTATTTTTGTTTGTCTTATTGCTAGTTATGGTACTAGGGCTTGAACTCAGAGTTTTGCACATGTGCACACACACACATAGACAAATCCATTAGTAGCAAAGAATTCCTAGAACTTATTTCTAGAATTGTTGACTGAAAAGATATGTGCAATTATACTTTCAGTAAGCATCTGTTAGGCAAGGGGTCTACTCCTTCAGCCATGCCCTTCGTTCTCCAGTTGTTGTTGTTGTTGTTGTTGTTGTTGTTTTGTCGGTGGTGGGTCTTGAACTCTGGACCTGGGCGCTGTCCCTCAGCTCTTCAGCTCAAGGCGAGTACTCTACCACTTGAGCTATAGCGCCACTTCCAGTTTTCTGGTGGTTTATTGGAGATAGGAGTCTCACAGTCTCTCCTGCCCGGGCTGGCTTTGAACTGCGATCCTCAGATCTCAGCCTCCTGAGTAGCTAGGATTACAGGCGTGAGCCACCATCGCCCGGCCGGCTCTCCAGTTGGTTTTTATTGGTTGTGTGGCATCTTCAGAATTTAGGTGCTAAGTATAGTTTTTAATATCTTTATTTTAGTCCATCTTTCATTTTTCTTTTTTCTTTTAGTCAATCGTGGGACTTAAACTCAAGATCTGGGTGGTGTCCCTGAGCTTTTTCACTCAAGACTAGTACTCTGACACTTTGTACCACTTCTAGTTTTCTGGTGGTTAATTGGAGATAAGAATCTCATGAACTCCTACTCAGGCTGGCTTTGAACCTAGGCATGAGCCACCAGTACTTAGCAGTCAGTCTTTCTTCTACCTACTCCTAAACTCACCAGTCTCTCACAGAAAAGGTTCTCAAGTTATAGATAAGGTATGCCAATTTATCAGTAATACTGGTCAATGCAGTAAAAGATGTGCACCAGATCTGGATGCCCTATGTAGTGGCACGACTCTTAGAATTGAGAGGAAACTAACTTAAGGTTGATTCTGCTCTACCAGAAATGTCTAAGACAAATGGGCTGACCTTAAAATTCACCAGGAACAGAGATTCTACAATATTACTCTAGAATCTCTTCTAATGTTTAATCACTAGTACTGCCAGTTCAGTTTAAGGTCTTTCCTGCTAGTTTTTTTTTTTCCTCTACAGACATCGAAAGAAAACAGTCATTAAGCTCTCTCTAATCACCTTTCCAATATACCAAGAAATTACCAAGGTGCCCTTCCACTTTGTTTTTTCTAGAGCATATATCTCCTTTCCATTTTAATGTATGACTAACTGTCTCAATTATTTGGGTTAATTTTCATTATTTGTCCCATTTATTATCACTCATACCATTATAGCAAATTCTTTATTCATTATGTATTTTATTTTCATTATTGTAGAGCAAGGTAGAGCTACACTTTGGGGGATTTGTTTTTTGGGGTACAAGTTTTTTTTTTTTGTTTTTGGGTCCGGTCGTGGGGCCTGAACTCTGGGCCTGAGCGCTGTCCCTCAGCTCTTCAGCTCAAGGCTAGCGCTCTACCACTTGAGCCACAGCACCACTTCCGGCTTTTTTTTTCTTTTTGCTTATGTGGTACTGAGGAATCGAACCCAGGGCCTCATGCATGCAAGGCAAGCGCTCTACCACTGAGCCACCTTCCCAGCCCCTGGGGTACAAGTTTTTTAAATCAGGCCTCTAGCTAACTACATCCTCCACCACTGAGCTACACGTCACTAAATAAGTACTTCCTTGGGCTGGGAGGTGGCTCAGTGGTAGAGCGCTTACCTTGCATGCCTGAGCCCCTGGATTCGATTCCACAGCACCACATAAGCAAAAAGAAAAAAGCCGGAAGTGGTGCTGTGGCTCAAGTGGTAGAGCGCTAGCCTTGAGCTGAAGAGCTGAGGGACAGCGCCCAGGCCCAGAGTTCAGGCCCCACGACCGGACCCCCCCAAAAAAATAATAATAAGTACTTCCTTGATGCCAGAAACATATCTGTGTATGGAAATCTCATACTGCCATGTATAATCTAGGAGAAGAAATAATAAACTATTAAAAGGAATATATAATATAATGCTACAGTAAAATAAAAGATCTAATATTAACTGTAAAAAGGCTAAGATTCTGCAACAGATACCCAAAAATAATTCAATGGTTTGAGAAAAGAGATTTGTATCTCTTACCTAATAGCCAAGTTGAATGTTCTGGATCATTAAGAAACTCCACTTCATAAAATAATTCAAGGACTCCAGTCCTGGCATCATACCACATCTTCATTCCTAGGGTAAGATGTCATAAGATGAGCAGTCACCCTGAGTACCAGCCAGCAGGGAGGAGAAAGGCAATATGGACGAAGCTACCCTAGGTTCAGAAGTGGCTTCCCCATCATTTCCACTCCACATGACAAGAGTGGACAGGCCAGGCACCAATAACCAACCCTTCTTATCCTAGCTCCTCAGGAGGCAGCAATCAGAAGGATGGTGAACAGCCAGCCAGGGGAGAAAAGTGAGACTCTGTCTCAAAAATAGAGCAAATGTGGGGGCTAGGCAGGTGGCTCAGTGGTAGAGCACTTGCCTTGCATGCATGAGGCCCTGGGTTCGATTCCTCAGCACCACATAAGCAAAAAGAAAAAAGCCAGAAGTGGAGCTGTGGCTCAAGTGGAGCCTTGAGCTGAAGAGCTGAGAAACAGTGCCCAGGCCCAGAGTTCAGGCCCCACGAGCAGACCCCCCCACCCCCCGCAAAAAAAAAAAAAAAATAGAGCAAATGTGGCTGTAGGAGTGAATAAAGCAGTAAAGCATTTGCCTATCATTTGCTAAGCCCTGAGTTCAAACCCTAGCACCACCACCAAAAGAGGAAGTGGAAAAGAAGAAGGAGGAAAGAACAGTTTTTCAGCCACATGGGACAGGGAAGCCTGGAAGATGCAGTCTAACCTTAGCACCAAAGAAACAAACAATGGATTTAGGGAACCTAGACAGGCTGATGTAAAAACTTAATATTTCTTTGTAATAACCTCAGAAACCTTTTTACCTCCTACTGTGTTTCTGCTTCCAGCACAAACACTAACTCTGTTTTTCATAAGCTGCCTTTGGGACACTGGTTCCCATTTTGTCAATACTGGAAATTGCCTGAACTTTTCCTACAAGAGGACTGATGGGTGCAAGAGTAGGAAAGACCAGCTTCCTTGCTCTCTGGTCAAAACAACTTGAGACATGAATTTTATTCCAGAGATTCCTGCAAACCAAGGCTGATGTTATACTTGGTAGCAAAGTCTCTGAAACTTTTTTGCCAGGCTGGCTTTGAACTTCAATCCTAAAGATCTCAACCTCTTGAATATCTTGGTTTACAAGCATGAATCCCTTTGATCTTATGTGTAAGCCATAAGATCAAGCACCTTTAGCCACTTTTGTGTTTTGTCTGAGATTTTATTAGTAGACCATCAGATGAGTATTTATGTGAAAGTGACTTATTGGCTCAATGTAGAGCTATAGTGTATCAAGAGGCCCTAAATTTAATCCTAGCATTGGGAAAGTAAAAAAAGAGAAAAAGAAAAAAAGAGGAGAAAGAAATTTCTCTTGGGGGAAGCAGTAAAGGAATGTGGAAAGCAAGGCAGAGAGGAGTAGATAGCCAAGCAAGTTTCAATCTCAGGCAAGGTATGAGCACATACACATAAAAGAATACATAGCAAAGAAAGCATTTTGACAAGTATGAATGGCCTAGTCCACAGTTGCCACTACTACTATGGGAAAAGAGAAACCTAAAATATGTGTTTTGTTCTTTGCTAAGGTCATATTCATATTCAGTCAATAGATTTAGTTTTTATGGCGTGGATGTCTACAACCTATTCAAGAAGTGAACATCTATATCTTGTTCCAAAATTGTTAAGCTTCATGAAAGCAGTATCTCACTGCCATGCATAGCCCAATAGATGTAGGACATTTCAGAATGCAGAAAATCTTGGGTTCTGAAGTATGTAAAACTTGGAACAGTTACATCTTCCTGTGAGTCAGTACATCACAGTAGTGTGATGTGTGTTTGGCCTTAAGGGAACTACTAACTGCAAAACCATAATGAAATCTGGAATAATAGATGGGAGGGGGAGATTAAAACTGGAAGAAACAATCCACAAAGTTAGCTGATTACATATTAACATCATTAATCAATGTGATTGACATCTATTATACAAATAAATTAGCATAAAAGTTTATATATTACAGTATCAAGATTTCTTTTTTTGGTTTGGGGAGGTCTTTTGGGAGGCTTTTTGTTGTTGTTGTTGCTTTTGTTTCTTGTAACACTGAAGATCAAATTGGGGGCTCTCATTCATGATCAGAAAATCTCTACCACTGAACCACATCTCCAATCCTTGTTTTACACTATCTAAAATGATATTGAACTATGTAATTTTAGACTCATCTATGTGTTGTAGAGTTCAAAAATTTTATATATGTTATTGATCTAGTAAAATAGATTATCAGCAAGAAATATAAATGAAATAGAATTATAAGTAGAATTCCAGTTACACTGAAATTACAGTATATTTTCTCAAGAGTTGTGAAGACTTCTTTTTTTTCGGGGGGGGGGGGAGTCTGTTCATGGGGCCTGAACTCTGTACTGTCCCTCAGCTCTTCAGCTCAAGGATAACACTCTACCACTTGAGCCACAGCGCCGCTTCCGGCTTTTTTCCTTTTTGCTATTGTGGTGCTGGGGAATCAAACGCAGGGCCTCATGCATGCAAGGCAAGCACTCTACCACTGAGCCACCTTCCCAGCCCGAGTTTTGAAGACTTCTATATGATTCTGATCCCAGTTACAATTGGGCATCTATTTGGGGGGATCCGTTTATTTCCCCAGCATTGAATGCAGTGTTGACGCACATATTCAAAAAATATTTGTTGACTGAAATAAATTAATGAACATATAAATACAGGAAATTTTATATTAGTTCTCAGAACAATAGTCTTTATTACCTAAAGTACATGGAATATTATAATTTAGTTCTCTGTAAACTATAGAAAATGAATAATACAAATTATTCTTGTCTATAAACATACCAGTAAATTGTCCAGCAGAATGCAATTGATTATTACAATATGGATAGATCAATTTTGCATCTGTTTATAAATGTTTTTACATCCACTTTCAGTATTCCTTATTGCCCATATAAATGTGGCATTCAGAATTTTTCTTTGAATTGATTTAACATTATACTGGCTTCCTCATTAATTATTCCTTAAAATATTTGATATGGGCTCACTGTGTATATGTAAGAGAGTCATAATTTTATCTTCTTTCAAAAATAACCTTAACAATACCTTAGTAATACCTTGAATAATGAGTTACAGATTCTATATTGAGAGTGAACTGCATTAAGAATAAACAGCAATTCGATTCAATGATAGAGTCTGGGCTATAAAAGCACAGTCAGGAACTAGGTATCTTCATAATACTTTTACGAAACATTTTACTAGTCAAGCTACAAAAAATCAGTAAAAAGGATTATTCGTGGGCATTTTGCTTTTTTTCACTATTCTTAGTTCATGCATCCACAAAGTACTACCAAGATACAGTACCAGTGATACCCTGGCCCAGCAATCTGGAATTTTTCATACAGAAAAGTATTTTATCCAGACCACCCATACAAATATTTCAGAATATTCCCATTTGCAGTTACAACCCCTTTTATTTTCTTTCCTTTTGTTGCTTTTATTTTGTTCTATTTTCTTACTTTCTAACTGAATTAGGATCACTTAAAACTAGAAAAAGATATAACCCAGATATCGGAATTTTACTCCATACATATTTCAAGGAGTCCAAAAGGTTTCAGTTTAGTGGAATACTAAAATTACCTTTAAATTTTTTCACACAAATGTCAAAACTATATCTGCTAATAAGTTTTAGCCAGCTTGGAATCCAAACTCAACCACATAGTATGAAAGTGCCAGATATACCACAATAAATATTTTGGCCTAGTTTCAAAGCTACATAATGCCAGACATAGACATGTAAAAGTAACAGCAAAGACTACAAAGATTATAAAAGAAATAAAGTCACAGTTCGTAATTCATATGATTATGTTCAATGGCAAAGCATATACAGCTATTCACATAATACAATCCACATGTAAAAGCATCAACATATTTTACCCTTAAAAAGAGAACAAATATTAAAGTGGCTTTTAAAAGTAAAATTTTGTTGAGAGCTTGTAAAAGTATTTTTGCAAGCTGAAGGAGAATAACTTAAATTGGCTTTTTGTTTGTTTGTTTCTGCTGAGGTACCCAACTTCTACTTCTCTTTTTGCCACGCCCAAACAAATTATGTAGGGTGGAAGGGGAACAAAGAAAATACCACCTTAGACACTGGAATATCTTTTAAATGCTGTCGCTTTTGGATTTAGGAAAATACAATTCTAAAACTAAATAAATTGTGCAGTTATGTTTAGAGGAAGGGTGAGGGAAATATATTTCTCAGATGTTCAGATCTCAGTTTGACTACAGGGTACAGATTATGGGCCTCAAATCCAATATGAATAAAAAGAGTCCAAAGTAATTTCATTACATCCTTTGCCGTAATTTAAATGGCTGATATTTAAGAGCAAAGATTCTAGCATTATTCTGTGCTACTTGGGATATGTTAATTTAGACCCAGGAAAATCAAACTAAATAAAATTTGTGATGGGTTTGAGTTCCAAAGATAAAAGAAGCATGCTTTGCGTTTTTCCATCCGTTTATGGATTAGAAGTAGTCAGCCATCAGGGTGGGCTAATGAAAGGAAGACCAAGGGGAAAAGCTAGTGAAAGAAGGATTGGAAGAAACTGTAGAAGCCAAGATAAACTGTCAATCCCTTAGGCAAGATAAGCCAGAACACCAGATACAGGAACAGAAGATGGGTTCAGTTCTCAGTCACAAGTAGAACACATGAATTGAAATTCATGTGTTGAAAAGGAATTTATCGAGATAAGAAAGAATATAGTTGGTAAACTGAAGAGTCACATTTTTAAGATTTATATTAAATACAATAAAATATGACAGTTCTACAGGTCTATATTTCATTGAATTTTTATTTGATTATGTAAAATATAGTATATATAATTTATCAAGTAGCACAAGTTGCATAGCAGCTCTTATCTATCAATTATCATAAAAATAATATTCTGTAAACTTATTTTTTCTTATTTCCAACTTGACATTTTTAAATAGATTACTGTTTGTGTTAACTACATATATAATGCATTGGTGGTGATACTCACTTTTTCATAGATGTAAGTGAAAATGTTTGCTAGCAAAAGACACTGTCCTATTGAGTTCTCCCATTTACACACGAATTCCTTTAATGGATGTTGTGAGTCTTAATTTAGAATGTTTAATAGGTCCGTTTACATTTTGCAAATCTCTACCTTTGAAATAAAAATGCAGTGATCCACCCATCTGCAGACAATTAAGACCAGCAGCCAAATATAAAAGGGTGGAGAACTTTTAATGGGTGTTTATAGATTGGAAGCACCAACCCTCTTTTAAATGAAAGACGCCTAAGAAGAAATAGTAAGTGTTAAGGACAACCATGAAATTCATTTAACCCCCCAAGCAGAAGATCTATTATCAAAGAATTGGCAGGAGTCTATTCTCTCCAAGTTAAGATTCCCGGTGTAAGTGCTGAGCAAAAGTACCTAGGAAAGAAATATCTTATTTAGAAATGTGTTGATTATAATTCTTAGTTGCTTTAAGGTCAAGACACAAGCCAGCAGGAAGACCAACAGTAAGGTATGTGATATAAAAACAAATATTTCCATAAAATCTTTGCTTAGCAAAAAGAGAAATTCTTAGTAGGTTCAAGGTGGGAATTTAGGGAATAGTATTTTTTTTACAGGAAATACTGGTTAGGCGTTTTATATAGGGGGTTCTGCATTTGTGAAGGGATAATTTGCTCTAAAATATGTGGGCAACCAGCCTAAATTCTCTAATTGAGTAGTTTGCTCATAACCTGAGGCTATTAGGCGAATGTAAACTGTTACAGGCTTAGAAAGAAAATAGTCCCATTAGGATTTTTGTATTTGTATGTGGTTATGGGTTAAGAGTAACTGTTTCCAAAATCATGAATTAATGAAAAGCTCTTTTTTTTTTTTGAGTTTGCAAATACCAGCTTTGAAATGTTCAAACTCACATTAAGTGAAAAATACTTTTTTCATAATTTTATGAGTTAAAAAAAAGGTTTTACAATACATAGTCTCAACTATAAGTTCCATAGTCACCAAGCTAAGGAAAACTAGAATCTTTATTTAACTATTGTTGAATTTAAGCAAAGGAAAAGATTATATTTTCTTTCCTACTGTCATTCTTATACTTTGGTCATGTTCTGAAGGTCCTCATTTTGGGAACTGTCAAGGACTTTGATGTGCAGAAAATGAGTATCACATTCAGAATATAAAGGTTCATGAAGAGATTTAAGAAATGCTGTGAGCATGTAGTTCACTTGGCAAAGCTCAGGGGCCACTTGTGCTCTGTTTATGTTTATGTTTCTACAAAGAAGACAACTTTCTTTTTATTATTATATTTTTATTATCTTTGCATAGTTAGTTGCACAAAGAAGAAGAAGACAACTTTCTGCCCTGCTGCTTGCAATCAGTCTTGGACTTCTCTCCTAATGAGTCTCTTTCTTTTCCTGTTCCTGATTCCTGCTAACTCACCAGTTATGCTTTATAGCAAGCATGGCATTCTTGTACATTCCAGAGCAGGGCAACAAAGGAACCCAAAATAAACGACATCATATCCCTTACAACTGTAACATGGAGGGGAGGGACAAGTGGGGAGGGAAATGTCTGGCCAAGTATATAAGATAAATTTAATAGACAGACTGCTCATTGATGTGGTTCACACATCCTTTCCATGTATCAGTTTCCACTGTGGAATTGCCACTAGCCCTTGTAAGGTGGTAGATGTTAGTATTACAGCAAATCTGCTAAAAATTGAACTTCACAGGAACTTTTCTTAAAGAAAACAGAAATATATAACAATTTGAACTCCAACACCAATCTCTTACCCATCTGGGACAGTGCTAGGTTTACATCAGTTATTTCACTGTTTACTTTGCCAGTTTTTTTTTTTAATTTTCTGTTTTAAAATGCTTTGTTTCAAAACATTGTAGCAGTACAGAAATAATCTCCATACATGTTTGCCTAATAGTTTAGTTGAAAAATCTAGAATGACGTCATCTGGAGGAACTCCTTAAAAAATAATAAATGTTAAAAAAGATACAAAAGCATAATTGTTCTAAAATTACTTGCAAAAAACAAGTAGAGAATTAAATTCATATATAGAGGACTATGTAAAGAAAAGAGTTTTAAGACAGCCTGACTCTACCCTTAAGTTCTGCCTAAATTCTACACCTGTGAGTTCTAATTCCAACACTGCAGAATAAATAAATATAGTACCTTAAAAATGATTCAAAAAAATTCTAGGAGAGTTTTATAAAACCTTATAAAAATATAGCAAAGAGAATGTATTTACCTCTCTTTTGGGACTGAGATTGAAGCTTGAATAGTTCATATATTTTGGAAGAGTTGAATGATGACAAAGGAAATACAGTTTGAATGGTAGCAACCAAATGGAGAAAGATTTGTCTTCAAAATTCTTTCTTAATTTCTCGTTCTTACCAGTAAAAAATAATATGATACAGAGGAACAAGGATAATTCATCAAATTCTTTTATATATGAGCATATGATCATTTTTCATAAATTGTGTTGAACAAAATTTTTAAATGGATGTTTCCATGTCTACATGAAAAAAATCATATTCCAAATGATCAAAACAGTGAAACCTTAATGACAAAAAATTTTAAATCCATATATGTAGATGTAAAAGGGCTTTTAGTGGGCCCTAGATGAGCTTTCAGAAGACATAGGTGAGCTTTTAAAAGAGTAAATGTCTCATTGCTCTTACATTCCAACTTATATAACTTTAAGACTTTTAATTTTTCTTTTCACAGTGTTGAGGATCAAATCCAAGGCTTCAGACATACTAGGCAAGTACTCTCAACTGCACTACAACCCCAGCCCAATAAATAATTTCAGGTGAGTGAGGAAAAAAGAAGATAATAGAGTGAATCATCATGCAGTATCTATTACTAAAATATGGTTTAAAATACCTTCTTGAAAAATAACTAGAGAAAGGATGCAATTCTCTCTTCTGTATATACTTTAATTATTCCACAAGAAAAAGTTTAAAAGACAGGGCGGGGCAGGGTGGGGAGCAATAGAGCCCTTGCCTAGCATGTGGAATGCCCTGGGTTCAATTACCAGTACTATGAAAATATTCAAAAATAAATGATGGCTTCTCAGCCTTTCACTAAGATCAGTGTCAAAAGAAATGAGACAGATTTTCATAAAGTCTGGAGTACAGATAAAGTTTGCAAAGTTTGTATTTGGTAGTCAAAACTTGGAGAGTTATTGCAGAATTTCATCTCTAGAAAAGATTACTGAAGGAAACTATGGGATCTGGTCTATCTAGTGATAATGAAATAAGAAAGTAGAATGAGGCAGAAAGGGAAACAGAAGGGAGGAGCAGGGCAGCATTTTAAGCATGGTGACTATTTTAATATTACAAGACTTTGTGTTTTTTTTTTTTTGATGCTTCATCACCTCATTAACCTATGTGTCATTCTGAAGTATTTGGCCATGCTCTGTTGATTAGCAACTCGCTCACTAACAACACAACATTTTAAATGCAAGCTCTTCCCTAGAGTCATGGTGAATTAATTTTCAATTAGTTTTCATTAATGAACTTCCATTTTATGGGCCTAATTGCTGTCCCAGCTTTAAGAAATCCAACAAGTATTGTGTTAAGGTATGGGGTAGGCAATCCTCCAAAGAGTTAAGAATACCTTGAGAAATTTCAGAAGACCTTATTTCCATCAGTGTCCAAAACAGGAATGATAGCCCAATTATAAATCACACCCACACCCACATGCATTTTGTCTATGCTCTTAAGAGTCATGTTTTGTTGGTTAACTGTACCTGAATTTTATCTTGAAGGAAAAGATCAAATTTAAACAGAGAAAGCCAGCTACTGAAAGGCCCAGAGAACTTAAAAAGAAAAAAAAATCACTTTTTCTTCTAGGGAAAAATTGACCAAGGCATCTGATGGTCTCACTGTCAAAATTATGTCTATAGTTTCAGTGAGCAAATGAAATTCCAACAACCAGGTCACTTTGGTATCTTTTCTCAGTGAGAAGAAAAGATTCTCCTTTTATGTCTTTTTAAAAAAAAAAAAAAAAAAAAAACCTAATAATTAGTTTCCCTTATAAGTAACACTGTTAAACTCAGAGTAGGATATCCCTGTGTTTGTTGAAATGTTGAGGAATAGTTACAAGTTGTTTAAAATTATTTCATCTATTGCTAATATTTTTATTCTATCAATATAGAAATTCTATCCACATATTAGACTACCACTAAACTACTTCTTAGATAGTTCTGCCAACCTAAATTAGTATCACTAGAAACAGCTTCCAGTTTTTTGCATAGCTGCTTTAAAGCATAATGCATATAAGTGATATAAAAAGTAAAAGAGGTATAAATTTGAACCTGGTAATAATTCTACTCCCAATTCTATAGATCAGAAAGTCACTCGTTGTTTCTATACCTTGGTTTTTTCCCATGTAACAAAAGATTAAGTACAGATTTTCTAGATTTAAACAATATGAGTCTAAAATAATTTGCAAATAATCACATATAAATCTCATACATAAAGACAAACTACATACCGTTGTTCCTGGGATGCTAATGAAAGAATAATAGCCTGAGAAATATGCCCACAAAGCAACACTATAATAACTTTGCAGGCAACCAGTGTGCTGTTCATGATCACAAGACAAGACAATAATGTTCTATGTTCTTTCTATTTCCTCTTCTAAGACTCCATCCAAGGTCCATGAAATGCCTACTGCCCCATAGCTTGAGGCTTCATATTTATTTTATCTAAATTTATTTTTAAACTGATACTTAAAATCAAAACATTGTAAATATTTATGTAGCATAGTTGTATAACATATAAATCAGAGTAAACATATCTATCTTCTCAACCATTTGTCATTTCTTCATGGTAAAAATATTCAAACATCTAGAATTTTGAAATATATAACTCATTATTATTTTCTATAACAACCTACTGCAGCATACCAGATCACCCACTATTAATATAAAAATTTAAAAACATTTTTTCTTGCAATTTTTTCCATGAAAAACTAAGTTTGTGGATAGCCTAATCCTTTTGTTTTTGCTCTTGAGGAAGTACACATTTTTAAATATATCATGATTTCATCAAAATATATATCTTTGTATATATGTTAAATTTCACTTTGTTACTTGGATTCAAAAGTAAATAATCATGATATCTTCTTCATCGGGTTAATTCTTCTTTTCATACAGGAAAGATTATTGAAATATCTTTTCAGATCACATTCAGGAGTACTGACTTGCTTGTTTTACTGAGATCTTCAGGATCACATTTACACACACACACACACACACACACACACACACACACACACACACACACACACACAACTCAATGATAGAGTCCTAATCCAATTGAATTAAAATAGTTGTTATTACAAAAAATAAAAATAAACTATGAAATTGTGTAATGGTGAAAAACAAAACATGAATCAGTAGAAAAGAATCGAACAGAAACTGCATCTAGGGCCTGTACAAGAGGGTAAATCATGATGTTCATAAACCTTAGCTATTGCTTTATTTTCTTCATTTATGTCTTTCATTAGAAACTGCTTCTCCACGTTGCTAGTGGCTTTGTTGTGAAAACAAATGCAGATTTAAACTCTTTTTATATGAAAGGTGTCTCAAAGTATTAAGTGGACTTTCAGATAGGCAAATGAATGATTCCACACTCTATGTGATGAGGAAAGAACAATGGAACCCACAAAAAATCAGCAAGCAACTACCCTGGTCAGTCATTTTTTTGAAATCCAGAGCACTGCTGGACACTGGTGACTCACACCTGTAATCCTAGCTACTTAGTAGGCTGAGATCTGAGGACTGTGGTTCCAAGTCAGCCCAGGCAGAAAAGTCCAATTATCTCCAATTAAACACCTAAAGAGTCAGAAATAGATGGCACTAGCCTTGAGTACAAAAGCTCAGGGACAGTGCCCAGGCCCTGAGTTCAAGTCCAAGACCAGCGCGCACACACACACACACACACACACACACACACACACACACACACACACACACACACACACACCTAGAGCATCACTGTGAAGATTAGAATACAAATCTATAAAATATAAACAATAATGGTCAGAAAAAAATAAAAACCAATCCTCAAAAGAAACATGTGGCCTAGTTAGCACAGTGAATTAAGGACAATATGTCAGAGCACTTAGGACGTTGAATCTTTAATAATATTGTGTGTGTTAGCAAAATATTGGCTGACTAATCGGTTGTGAATTTACTGTCTAGACAGTGGCATAGTAGAAAGAGCTCTGGTTTTAAAGTTGAGCAGACTTGACTTAATCACATTGTGACTTTTATGAAGAGATCCAAAAAGATCCCTGGGCAAGTTTTTTTTTTTTTTCACTCTGAGTCTGTTTCCTTATTGGTAAAGTACAAAATACTAATAATACTTAGATGGTAAAGCTTTCCTGTGGATTGAGTGAGAGAATTTATGTAAAATATTTTGTACACAGTACTTAAAATGAACTTAAAAATGAGATAACATATACTCAAATAAGCATTTGGTAAGAAGATAAGAAAGTCATCTTATAAACTCACATTTTAGAGAAGTCAATGTATTGTTTTTACTGTAAGTCACTAATAAATTTAGGAACATAACTACATAGAATTATGGGACTTGACATTTAATTTATACTGTCTAGCCAGAGATTCAAAATAACAAATGAGATGCTACCAGTTTCCAAATCTCAACTTGTGGCACACAAAGTTAAGTATTTAAAATAACTTGCCTTCATAAGTCCACTGAAATACCAGACCATTGGTTCTACCTTATGTCCTAAACTATTCTGAGTTAAAATCAACAATAGCATATATGTCCTATGTGTTTCTAAGAATAAAACTTAAACCACTACTTGTAGTTTTATTAGGTCAACTGGGAAAATAAACTCCCCTGCAGCCACACACCTGTTTTCTCCATACATTAGTAAGGGAAATATGGATTCCTTTTCAAAGGACCACTGTGAAATTGAACTCAAAGTACATTCTCCTAAACATAATGTTTCTTTTAAGCATACTGTTGCTTTCTTATCTGCTATGTGCTTTTCCAAAAAGATAAGGGACTTTTTTCAGAATTCTCCAATATTAGTCATAATGTTCCTGTGAGATGACTTTTATTACTTTAATCTCTTTTTAGGCATAGTCAACTTGTAGTAGTTGAAAGGCAAATAATATTGCCAGAAAAATAAAAACAGTGAGAGAAAATTGAGTATAATTATAATTCTCATTCTTCAGGACACTTTAAAAAAAAATGAACCATGGGCTGGGAAGGTGGCTCAGTGGTAGAGCGCTTACCTTGCATGCCTGAGGCCCTGGGTTCGATTCCTCAGCACCACATAAGCAAAAAGAAAAAAGCCGGAAGTGGCACTGTGGCTCAAGTGGTAGAGCGCTAGCCTTGAGCTGAAGAGCTGAGGGACAGCGCCCAGGCTCAGAGTTCAGGCCCCACGACCGGACCAAAAAATAAATAAATAAATAAATAAAAATAAAAATAAAAAATAAAAAAATGAACCATCTTACCTATAGTAAAAACAAATAGAATGTATTGCCGCTTTTGTTGTTGTTGTTGTTGTTGTTGTTGGTCATGGGTTTGAACTCTGGGCCTGGACGCTGTTCCTCAGCTCTTCAGCTCAAAGCAAGCATTCTACCACTTAAGCCACAGTGCCACTTCCATTTTTCTGGTGGTTAATTGGAGAAAGAGTCTCAAGGACTTTCCTGCCAGGACTTTGAACTGCGATCCTCAGATCTCAACCTCCTGAGTAGCTAGGATTACAGGCGTGAGCTACCAGTGACAGGCTCTATTGCCTTTTTTTGAGCCTAGTAAAATTCTAATTAGTTTGCTGTCACTTTTTGAAACGGTTATATATGAACATATTTTCAAAGATAAAGAAAGTCCAAAGGACATTCCTCCTTCACTTATCTTCCAATTAAACTTGATTCTTAACTGTAAAAATACTATTCAGTCACACACATTATAAGTGTAATTTCTCATTGGTTTACATTGACATCAAGCCTTATAAAAGGGGACAGATATTTTACTTCTGCTTTAATATCTGTAGTACTTTTGCATATTATATTTAAAATTCTAGTATTATATAATAAGTGTACTAAATCGGAAGTAGGTAATAAATTCCTACAGTTTTTAGCTTGTGATTTTCACTTTTTAAGACAATATGTAGAATGAGGAATGTACTATATGATAAAATGATAAGAGTTCTGAACCATTTTGCTGAAGGTACTAGATATATATGAAGCCAAAAGTAAAAACCAGAAGTTTCTATCTAATGAGACCCAAATAACTGGATTTCCTGGTGGTCATGGGCAATGACCACATGTTCCTGTGAAGGGTCCTAGGGTATTGAGTGATAAAAGTGCTTCTGAACCAGAGCAGGAAGTCAAGTTTGTCGTAATAGTCATATTATATTTCCTGAGTGCATGTTCCAAAACTGAAAAGTTGATATATGTGGCATTTTCTTACTTACTCAGAATGTGAAATCAATCATAATACTTCATTGCCCTTAAATAAGAGGATCTGTGATGAAAAATTACAGGTCTTGTCTGGGTTGTCTGGGTTTATAAGAAACAAATTTGTTTATTCTTATTCTTGAGCATATTAGAATTTATATTGGCTTAAAGTACAAGCTATTTTATCATCATTTCAGTTTTCCTTATTTCAAAAATATCACCTAATATCAAACATTTTCTTAATAGATTTTTATTCTGTGGACATGGTACTTTCAATAGATATAATGATTTGAAATAAGTATAAGTGTTATTGTACAAGGAAGAAATACTGTTTAGTGAATGCCAGTAGTTTTGCTGAGCCATCATAAATATACTTTGTATGCTTAAGTCAGCCTTATGAATTAACAATTGAATACTCTTTATTTTGACATAATATTTTTAATTTCTTCAGGCCTAGTTTTTTCCCATTATTTACATCTATTTTGATAAATGATACATACTCCCATAGCCTGAATAGCTCTTAAAACCTTTGTCTCTGCTTCTAGTTTAAAAGAAAATTATTTCATAGAAACTGCTATGTAGGGGCTGGGAATGCAGCTCAGCAGTAGAGTGCTTGCCTAGCATGCATGAAGCCCTGAGTTTGATTCCTCAGTACCACATAAACAGAAAAAGCTGTAAGTGGTGCTGTGGCTCAAGTGGTAGAGTGCTAGCCTTGAGCAAAAGAAGTGATAGTGCCCAGGCCCTGAGTTCAAGCCTCAGGACTGGCAAAAAAAAGAAAGAAAGGAAAAAGAAAAGAAAAGAAACTGCTATGTAGATGTTCCTACTCAACAGTTCTAAACATCCATGTGTGTTTGGCTTAGAGTTTGAAAAAATATTTCAGGGCTTGATCTATATGGTAAAGCACTTACTTGCCTTACATGTAAAAGGCTTTTGTATGATCCCCAGCACTGCGAGAATAAATAAATATGTAAATATTTAAAACATATTGAATTGTTCTATCATTAACTAGTAGGGTCTCTTAATCTGTATATATCAGCACCAAACTATTTCTAGAAACCAAAGGAAGCAAAGAAGACACCATTAAACCAGAAAGGTACTGTCAGCCAATGCTCAGGAACTACAAGATGTGTTAAGAGAGCCATTAAAACGGCTGTTGTGTTAAGATAACATATGGTAGGCTTCCAAAATTAACACAGTATTTTGCTGCCTACTGGCTTGAATCACAGTCTTAATACAGGATTTTTTTTTTCAAGAGCAGTGGGGAGAGGGAATTTTAAATGTCTTCTGTGGTTTTATAAGTCTTTTAAATGCTTATAGAGCATTACACTTTTAGACAGGTGATTTGTGGTAAGAAAACACTGAAATCACATTTCTTCCATTTTCTTTGTAGTCTCAACTCTGTGGCAATCCCTTCTTCACTGAGATAGCTTATCTGCTAAATCAGAAGCTGGGCATCCGTGGCTCACACCTATAATCCTAGTTAATCAAGAGCTTGAGGTCTGAGAATCTTGATTCAAAGCCAGCCTGGACAGGAAAGTCGAAGTCCATGAGACTTTTATCTTCAATTAACCACTCAAAAGACCTGAAGGGAGCTGTGGCTCAAGTAGTAGAACACTACCTAGCCTTGAACAAGAAAAGCTCAAGGACAGCGCCCAGTCCCTGAGTTCAAGCCCCAAAATCAGCACACACACACACACACACACACACACACACACACACACACACACACACACACACACACATGCACGCATGCACATACACACACTAATGAAATCTGGGCTTGGAAGTACGTGCATGTGACCCATACGAAGGGGGCTAAAGCAGGATGATCCAGAATTTGAGGTTTACCTAGTGTAGATTAATAACCAAAAAAACTTGAGTGTTTTAATTAAAACTAGCTCAGTGAAGCTATGAATTTGTTTCTTGTGTCAAATGTTCCCTAATGGTCTGTCTCATAGGTAGCTGTGGCACCAATTTTGAGACACAAAAGATACCTTTCCTAGTCACAATGTAGCTGGAGTCACTTTCACTTTATAGAATAGTGAGTTTATGCCCTAGAATGTGTCCACTCTATAAATCAGATTTCAGTAAGTCTCAAAAATATAGGAGCTGTTTCTAAGCCATAAGGAAGAAGATAGAATCTCATCTGGAGTGCCACATAGCCAGGTCACTATGTGGCACTGGCTGTTTTCAAAATGAAATAAAAGTTTTCAGTTTGATGTCCATGCGTACACGCCTTAAATATTAATTAGGATACTATATTCAGCTTCTGTCTACAGTCGTGAGATGTAACCTGATTGTGAAACATCCATGGCCAGTTCTCTTTGAAAATATTATATTTAAATATCCAAATAAGACAGCAGTAATAGTTAATAGTTAATTCTGTGTTCCTTCCTTACCTCCAAAGAGGTCAGAGTCAATCTCCCTTTCATTTGGAAGGACCCTCAAGACTAAGAATTTTTTTTTTTCTGGTCCTGGAGCTTGAACTCTGAGCCTGGGCACTGTCACTGAGCTGCTTTTGCTCAAGCCCAGTTCTCTACCGTTTGAATGACAGTGCCACTTCCAGCTTTTTCTAAGTAGTTTATTGGAGCTAAGAGTCTCACACACTTTCCTGCCAAGGCTGGCTTTGAACAATGGTCCTCAGATCTCGGCCTTCTAAGTAGCTAGGATTACAGGCATGAAACACTAGCACCGTGCTAAGATTTATTATGTGACTTATACAATGTTGAATGGAATATAACTGATACAAACTTTTTGAAGGACAAATTAACATAATCAAAATGTAAACTATGTGTAACTTTTGATCCATTAAACCATGTCTAGAAACCCATTCAAAAGAATACACTAGAACACAAAGAAAAATGCAAGGTTGGGGTGTTACCTAGCATGTATGAAGCCCTGGGCTCTATCCCCAGCACTGAAAAACAAAAACAGCCCAAAAAACACTAAATCCTGATTCTGGCCTTACCAAGGAATTTCTACACCTTCTTTAATGACTCGTCAGCACCAGTTGCCTGAACATCTTTAGGACATCAAAGGAATTCTGGACATCATAATTATTTTGTCTCTATCAGGATTTGAAATATGTTATATCATCAACATATGCAAATATAGCTGGGCAGTGGTGGCACATGCCTACTGTCCGAGCTATGTGGGAGGTAGTAAGAGGATCTCTCAGTCTGAGGCCAATGGAGAAAATCTCAAGGTCTTATTGTAGGAGAGAGAGAGAGAGAGAGAGAGAGAGAGAGAGAGAGAGAGAGAGAGAGAGAGAGAGAGAGAGAGAGAGACTAAAGCAAAAAGGACTAGAGAAGTATGGCTGAAGTGATAGAGTCCTAGTAAGGATAAGGTCCTGAGTTCAAAAGCCCAACTCTCCCCCCCCAAAAAAACAACAACTATGTATTCTACTTCTACTTTTTTTTTTAAATTTTGTTTCTGGTAGCCTCATATTGAACTTAATCATTAACATCCTCTTAATGATGTAGTTGCACTGCCAGCTAGATGCTGACGACCTGTATGCTCTTTAAATAACTAATACTTAAATTACACAAATTTTCTCTTCTATTAAGTGTCATTTTTCTCTATGTTTTGGAATTTGGGGAGTAGTTGAAAACAACTATTGAGCAACTCTGAATGTGAAACTTGAGAGGGTATCTTCTCTTCATTTTCAAAAAGGACCTGAAAAACCGATTGTGTCCAGAGTTGAAAGGACTAATATGTTTAAAAAGGATCCTTTTGCTTGTAAATGTGGCTTCTCAGCTTATGAAGGCAGCTTAGAGGAAAAGCATGAGCTTTGGTATCCCTAAGTTTTTAGCTATGAGACTCTGAGCAGAACATTGAACATCAGCCTTCCCATCTGTAAAATGCAAAGAAGAAGGAAATTAACCCCAGGCTGTGGTTACCTGTGAGAATCAAGTGAGCTCAGTAAGTGAAACAATGGTTCTATGTCTGGACTATAAAAACCATGTAATGAAAATGCTACAGATCTCTCCTCACACCACCACTGCACACACTGGTACACACTTTGCTGAATATCTTGGGCCACTATTTGAGAATCAGATCTAGCCAGAAATCCACCTTGGTTATCATTGTTTCTGTGTAATCTGAGAGCTGTTTCTCATGCTTTGTCCTTCTACTTCAATGGCTCTTAAGATATCTCTTCACCTTATTTTCACCTCCCATCACAAATATGTGTATGTTTATTTATGCTTTTTTTAAATGCTCTACCATTTCTTGCTTTTTTGGTGGTTAATTGGAGGTTAGAGTCTCATGGACTTTCTTGCCCACGCTAACATTAAACTATGATCTTTTGATCTCAGCCTCCTGAGTAGCTAAGATTAGAGGTATGAGCCACCCTTTCTCTGGTTATGTTTAAAATGTCTTGACTTTCTCTCTAGGTTGACCAGGACTGTAATCCTCCTTTTTATCTTTTGCCTGGGCTGGCCTATGCAAGATCTGTTTGTCTCTCAAAATCATAAAATACTTACTGTTTTGAACTGTTAGGTTTGGAATACTCTTGTCATATACCTAGACATGACCCAAATTTGTTCCTTCTATTCTCTATAAATTGGCTTAGTGATTCCTCAATATGTAAAAGAATGGCGTGGGTTGGGATAACTTGGACACACTTTTGGAGGTTTCAAGAAGTGTTTGGATAGCAGAAGCAATAAGAAACTGCTTTCACCATAGTATCCCACATTCGTGGTATATACACTTGGCATACCAGAGCCAATTCAACCTTAAATCAGAATGTTTACAGAAGGTATTTTGTTTTCCCACAAAATAAAATTATTTTAATAAGTCCAGATGAGAAATGAAATAACATGAAAAGAAAAATTATTTCATTAATTCAAATAACAAATAGGAATACGTGATTATTTTTGCACATACACATACAAAAGACCATTTGGTGATATTTTTCATACAAAATTATGATCGCTTTTAGCATTTTTACCTAAAACTGGAAAGCGAGGAGGCTTCAGGGATTTTGTGAATGGGGGACAACTCCCTAGTAACCTAGGGGAGAAAGGTGTCCCTTTGAAGCAAAGACAAATAATGCAACCATTTAGGACAGGTGGCAGGAAGCCAAAGATGATGATTCATTTTCACCCCATGCATGGGGACAGGGCACCTGAGCTCTCAGGAACTCACCTTCTTCACAGGAAGGGTGGAAAGCAATTTCTCTACTTTGGCTGCATACTAGATTCAGCAACCCACAGGATATTTAGAATCTTGTCTCCCAGTCTACATTCCAGAAAAATTATGCTAGCATCTTTGTAGATGAGACACAGGTGTCAGATTTTAAAAATTCCCAGCTGTCAGAGTTAAAAGAGTAGCTGCATGATAGAGTTTGAATCATATGAACAGTGTCCTATGTTATAAAAGAAGAAGAAGGAAGAGGAGGAGAAAGAGAAGAAGGAGGAGGTAGTGGTGGAGGAGGGAAGAAAAAAAAAGAGAAAGGGAGAAGAAAACTTTCCCAAGACTACTATCCATGTAGGAGCATGGAAAGCAATAGAAAGGAAGTTTGCAACCATGAAGAAGAAACTTAGTCTATTAGAGATTCTTAGAGATCAGAGATTTAAAGAAAATGAATGATTAAACTCTCAAGAGAGAAAAAAATGGAAGAGAAATTCCCAACATCCTTCCTGCTTGTTCTTCTAATATAATATATAACTAGGCCTCATTGACCTCAGCTTCACAACTTTTCCATTAAAAGTAAACTGGGGGTAACACTGTTCAAAAAGAAATGTACTCATTTCCTTATGTATATAACTGTAACCCCTCTGTACATCCTCTTTACAATAATTTTTTTAAAGAAGCAAACTGAACTTAGTGCCATCCATGATAGACTATAGGCCAAGTATATCTAATGCCACTGATGTGGAATGGCCAGATTTGAAAAATTGGACTATAAAGTCCCAAGAATCCATGATTTGAAGGATTCCTATCTCAGGTAAAGGAATCTATGGATATGACTTCTATATGAAATGTAACTCAGCACAGATATATATTGTAAACCACAGTCAACCCAGAGCTTAAAGGATTTCAGAAATCCAGAAGGTCCTGCAGTTGTGGGGCTTGAACTCAGGACCTGCGTGCTATCCCTAAGTTCTTTTGCTCAAGGCTAGCCCTCTACCACTTTAAGCCACCACTCCACTTCCAGTTTTTGAGTGGTTAATTGGAGATAAGAGTTCATGTTTTTGCCCAGGTTGGCTTCACACCACTGTCTTTAGATCTCAGCCTCTTGAGTAGTTAGGATTACAGACATGAGCCACCAGCACCTGTCTGTCATGTATATTTCTAACCAAAGGTACAATATTAACTAACTTCAGGTAATTATAGTCTCTATGGGGTTCTAATTCTTTTCTTTGTTGGCAATCCTAGAATTTGAAGTCGGTGTCCTGTGCTTGCTAGGCAAGTGCTCAGCTGCTTGAGCCATGCCTCTAGCTCTTCTTACTTTAGTAATTTTTCATATAAGATCTCACAATTTTTCCCTAGGCCAACATCAGACCACAATCCTCATACCTATGTCTTCCAAATAGCTGAGATTATAGAAATGAGCCACTATTTCAGCTTGCTCAGGAGCTTCTGATTACATAGCCCAAGTTACCTTGGACTATTCAAGGGACATTATATAGCAGATAACTTGAATTTGTTTTATGTGACCTAGGGTTAGAAGTGGGGATTAATGAACCATGGAAAGGTAGACTTCGACTCAACTCAGAAAAGCACCAAAGTAACTCTACAATAATGTATTAAATTGTCTCTAAACAAAGTAAAATTTCCCTTTTATAACATTTCAACACTTCACTTCCTAATAGATTCATCACCAGAACCTCATAAAACTCTTGGCATTAATGTTGTGTTTGAATCTGCTCTAGTGGGGTATGGCTGCCCAGAGGTCTGTAGTCCCTCCTTCCAGCCATAGAGATGGTGCCCAGACTGCCAATGTAGCTAGCAGTCCCTTGCCTGGAGAGGGCAGCTTCTTGTCCTCTGTCATCTATTCATGGAGTCTACCAATCCATGTGCATTTCTGTCTGAGGCCCCTGCTTTGACAGATGGTTTAAATTTTAAATTACAAATAATTGTCTCCCTGGGTACTATCTTCATCCCCAGTTCATAGTTAACATTTTAGGTAATAGCCTACTGAACACATCTTGAACACCTTACAGATTTAAACTTACGGTGTGTTTGTGTGTACACCTGTATATAAACACTTGTGCTCAAATTCAAATAACTTCCAATTTCAATATTTTCACACACAACATTCTGAATCAGAGGAGAATAGAAAAGGCAAAGCTTCCATATTATTGAAGAATCTTTCACTTCTATTACCTCTACAGCACACTTGAAAGATTCTAGAACATCCCAACTTAAAGAATGTTGAAGAGCCTCCAAGCATCAGATGGGGAGTCAAAGTAGATCACCTGTAATTTTTTTTCCCAAGTTCAAGAATCTGTAGGTGGTTCATGCCTGTAATCTTAGCTAATGAGGAGGCTGAGATCTGAGGATCATGGTTTGAAGCCAATCCAGGCAGGAAAATTCGTGAGACTCTTATCTCCAAGTAATCACCAAAAAGCTCAGATAACAAGAGTGTTAGCATTTTACTCAGGGACAGCACACAGGCCCTGAGTTCAAGCCCCAGGACTAGCACCAAAAAGGAGAAAAAAATCTATAACTATGATGATTAACTTAACTGGAAATCAGCCTTAAAATTTCCCATATTTGTCTTCAGGCATAAGTTATAAATCATGCTGATTGGCCCTCTGAGATCAGTGAGGGAGAAAATAGACTAGAACATAAACAAAAGCATTGACTATTTTTCTTACCTTTTTATTAGTTGTAAAATTATTTGTACAAGAGGAAGGGGATTTCTTTACTTTTTGTGGGGGGGAAGGGGTCCTATCCTGGGGCTTGAACTCAGGGCCTAGATCCCTGAGCTTAATTACTCAAGTCTAGACCTCTATCACTTGAGCCACAGTTCCACTTCCAGCTTGGTAGTTAGTTGAAGATAGAGTCTCAGGCTTTCTTGCCTAGGCTGGTCTTAAACTGTGATCCACAGATCCAAGCCTCCTGAGTATCTAGAATTACAGGCATGAACCACAGCCACTCAGCTGGGGATTTCTTTTTGACATGTCTATAAATGCACAAAATGTGCCTTGATCAGACTCATCCTGTCCATTACTCTCCCTCATGCTATATCATTCTGTTTCCTTTTTGCAGTCAAGATACAAAAAAGAATGAGACTTGATCCTGTACTCACTCATTGTGAAATCATAGAACAATTCTGGTTCATTCTAGAACTCTGTGACAAACAAGATGGTAACCACAGAAGAGGGACATTCAGCCTATGTGGTGTAGAATGCAGGATTTGAACAGTATCCAGAAGAATGATTTCTAAGATGGTTCTTAAAATAAGACTTAGGCTGACATGGTCAGGAAGACAAGAGCATTCTGAATAGTGTTATGTCTATATAAAGTCATCATGGATATAATAACATTCTTCTAGGAGTGAAGATGTTAGTCAACGGCAGAACACATGCCCTCAACTCAATTCTCAGCACCACAAAAAATATCTTTTTAATGTCTGGTTAATAGAACTGATACATGTCCAACATTTTAAGAAAATGCTATAGATTTTCCAAAGTGTGATTGTGTATGTCCATCAGCAATGTATAAGATTGACAATAGCTTCATATCCTCACCAATATAAGAGCTATCAGTCCTTGTCATGAGAAGTCAAACAATTACAGGATATTTTTAAACATCTGTTAACATTTTTATGATAATTTAACTATGGCACTGTGTTTTCTGTAATTGTTACATGGATCTATAACTTTAATCATGCTCAAGTTCAAATTTTGTGGCAAATGATACTAAGTACTATGCTCTTCCATCAGGAAGCATACAGATCGCTGTCTCTCTTTTTAATGAAGCACTGTTGATGTTCAATGTCTAAATTATCAGTTCACTTTGGGCATGAAAATAATGATAGTCCAGATATATTCTATATTCATGTATATTGTTAGGATACTTACATCAGGGGAAAATAGTGATTACCCCCATTCATATAACAAATGACAAGATTGAAAAAGACATAAAAACAATCTCAGAGTGGGATTAAACCACATATCTGATAAGGGGTTGATTTCCAAAATATGAAGGAAATACCTGAAAATCAATAACAAAAACTAATAACTCATTTTTAAAATGGGCAAAGAATTTGAACACACATTCTCTAAAGAAAATATATGCTTGATCAAAAGATAAATTTTATTTTTTGTTTTTGTACCAATTCTGGGACTTAGGACCTGGAGCTCTCACTTTTTTGCTCAAGGCTGATACTCTACCACTTGAGCCACACCTCCATTTCTAAAAGATATATATTTTTCATGCTCAATATGATTATCAGGAAAGTACAAATCAAAATCAAAGAGGTATTTTCTTATATCTATTTGATAGAGATCATTTAAAACAAGTGCTAGTGAAGTCATGGAATACAGGAATTGGAATTCTTGTAAAAATGGTTTATAGAAATGAAAAAATGTCTTAGCAATTTTGGATAACAGAATCAAAACATTAAAAATCAAAAAAATTAAGAATAGGATTACCATATGATCTAGCAGTCCCATTTCTTGGTTATCAAGATCTTGAAGAGATGTCTGAACATTCATGTTCACTGCAGCATTATTCATGACAACCAATGCAACTCCATCATCCACTGATGGATAGATAAACAAAATCTGGGTATACACAATGAACTATTTCTCAACCTTAAGAAAAAAAAGGAAGTTTTGCTACTTACAACAATATGGGTTAATCTGGAGCACATTATACTAAGTGAAATAAACTATCACAGGAGGATAAATATTGCATGAGTCTGCTTACATGAGGGATCTATAATAAACCCATAGAAGCATAGAACACAAATAGCAGTTGTCATGGACTCAAAGGTGGAGGAAATAGTTGTTCATGGTCATAAGATTTCAGTTCTAAGCAGGTTCTAGAGATCTGCTGAAAAATATAGTCTCTATCATATTGTATCTCTGCTTCAAAATTTGCTTAGTGAGGAGCTTGGGTAACATATCTCAGTGGCAGAATGATTATCTAGCATGTATGAAGCCCCAGTTCAACCCCAGTATCACCCAAATAGGTTTTAGAGTGCCAATCTCATGCTAAGTTCTTATCACAAAGAAATGAATACAAGAAAATCTTGCCAGATATTCAATATATTTATTACTTTGGTTGTACTCACAGTATTTATATATGTCCAAACTCATCAAATTATGCACATTGAACATATGCAATTCTTGGTTTATCAATCATACCACAATTAGGCTGCTTTTAAAGGCCAAGACCAATTCTTAATTCTTTGCCAAATTGTAAAATAATGAGTAACATTCACCAGTGGTGACCAATTAGTTTGGAACTCTTTCGGTATTGTTAGAATAAATTCATATAACTAAAATTAGGTGTGTTTCAATCCCTTGAAGTTATTATAATTTTAATTATAAATTTTTCTATCACAAAGACAAATGGGTTTACAAATCATTACTATTCTTTAAATGGTTTTTATTTGCAATATTGTATGTAGCTACCTTTCTAATTCAAGCAATCCCATGGTGAGGGGGAGTGATAGGTAGAGAAAGGACCTTTAGAAGAGTAGCACTATCTCCATCCAGTAGCATAAAAGAGAACTTACATAAGAAGGACAGCCCTGGTGGCCATGGATTTAGCTCATGCTGTTCCATAGTACAACAGGGCCACATACCAGGCTGTTAGAACTTGGGAAACATAATAGAGTAGTGATTTTATCAGAGTTTTGAACATGATTGCTTAGGTACAAATACTGACCCTACAAGTCAAACTTGGTGAAAGTACTTACCTCTTTCTGCCTCATTTTCCCTACCTGTTAAACAGAGACTAATAATGGTACCTCCAAAGGATGTTATGATGATAAATGAGCTACTGTATGCAAAGCACCATTTGCCTGGCATATGGTGAGCACTCAATAAATGGAAGCAGTTATTACTACTCTCATCATTCAAGCTGATCCTAGATTTCCTTTATGACTCCCAACCCTACCTATAAATGGAGGTATGAGACCTCAGATGAATGCAGGAGGCC
Source organism: Dipodomys merriami (assembly GCF_024711535.1). NCBI lineage: Eukaryota > Metazoa > Chordata > Mammalia > Rodentia > Heteromyidae > Dipodomys > Dipodomys merriami. The sequence goes on along the minus strand of NW_027202270.1, from coordinate 40,774,382 downwards.
TCAACCTCCAGTCTCTGCTAAGAAAAGCACATTCATTAGGTGCATGAGTAAAAGGCTATTGAACCATGGCATGAACTAACATGTATAGCAAGAGGTGGAAAAGGTTGTAGGCCTAGCTGTTTACTCCTTTTTTATTTTATCATTCTTATCTCATTTTCCTGAGGACCTTTACAGAGCCAAATAGGATATATCAACTTTGGAAAAGACTAACTGTAAAGAGCATCATTACCATGTTACCTCACTTGGTCCTGGGTGAGAGTAATTCTATTATCCCCATTAGACAAGCTAAGGAACCATGGTGACTTGCCCAATGTCAGAGACAGTTAATGACACACAAAAGAGACCAATACCCAGGTCTCCTGATTCCAGTGCAACTTTCTGTTTTCATAATTATGGTATCCTTTTCTCATACAGTTATTCATGGTGGTTCATGCTTGCAGTCCCAACTACTCAGGAGGCTGAGAGCTGAGGATTGTGATTCAAAGCCAGCCAGCACAGGAAAACCCATGAGACTCTTCTCTCCAATTAACCACCAAAAACGCTGGAACTGGAGCTGTGGCTCAAGTGGTAGACATTAATCTTGAGCACAAAATCTCAAGGACAGCACCCAGGCCCTGAGTTCAAATAAGGAACAAGGCCCAAGTCTTCAATTCAAGTCAGTACTGGAACACACACACACACACACACACACACACACACACACACACACACACACACACACACACACACACACACACACACACAACTATCAGGCCCTGTTCTACAAGTAACCAGTTGTTGGTAATGACAGATGACTCTGTAGTGAGGAAAAAAAATTCACACAGACAAAAATGCTCACATTTGTGGACTTTACAGCCTAGGAAGAGATCAGATTAAGAGATAAAAGAATATAGCCAAACCCCAGTACTGCCCAAAAGAATGAAAAATAAAAATAAGTATAGCCATCCTGATTTTTTACCAAGAGCCAGTAATCCTAATTCACTTTTATAATCCTAGCTATTTAAGAGGTTAAGATCTGAGAATCAAAGTTTAAGGACAGCCTGGACAGAAAAGTCATCATGACTTTAACTCTATCTCTTTCTAATTGGACAATTAACCAGCAAAATGTTGTTCTGAAGATGTAGTTCAAATACTAGAGTGCCAGCTATGAGCAAAAAGATCAAGCAAGAACTTGAAGCTATAAATTCAAGCCCTAGAACAGAAGGAAGAAGAGGCATGGCAGATATCTATCAGTGGCATGGAAAAAAAACTCAAAGCAAAGAAGGTATCAAAGAAGATCATAAAAAGGAGGGGCGATGGCTTTAATTTACTACACAAAAGGCCTTAGTAGCGAGCTGATGCGGAGTTAAGAAGGTGAAAGTGGAACTTCACAAATAGGATTTTAAGGAACTACCAGGCAGAATGAAGAGACAGGACAAAGGTTCAAGGCAGACGCAAGCCTGATGGTGTTGGAGGAACATCAATAGAGGGGCTGTAGCTTCAATGGAGGCAGCAAGAAAATGAGTAGCATCAGGACCAGACTAAATCTTCATATGCAATGAGAGGCCATTAGGTTTTTTTGTTTTTTTTTTTCTTTTTGGGTCCAGTCGTGGGGCCTGAACTCTGGGCTTGGGCGCTGTCCCTCAGCTCTTCAGCTCAAGGCTAGCACTCTACCACTTGAGCCACAATGCCACTTCCGGCTTTTTTTTTTTTGCTTATGTGGTGCTGAGGAATCGAACCCAGGGCCTCTTGCATGCAAGGCAAGCGCTCTACCACTGAGCCACCTTCCCAGCCCAGGCCATTAGGTTTTATGCTGAGTTAGATGAGGTGCCTATGGAGGATTATATAGTCCTATCTGGAAGTAAAATAAATAAAAATACATAATAATTCTAGAATGATCTAGTAATTCCAAACCTAATATTATTTTTTTAAAAATACTCTAGGAAAGTAAATGTATGTGTATGCCTGCACCAATAAACACATACTAGAATATTTATAGCAGCATTATTCTAAATGGCTCCAAATTGGCTACAACACAAAAGTTAAACAATAGAAGAAATAAAGAAGTTATATGATATCCATATACTAAAACCTATTCAGCAATGAGAACAAATTGGTATAACCTGCAACTATATGGAAGAATATGTTTAAAATGAGGGAAAGAAGTAGCCACAAAAGAATACAGTATGATTCAATTTATATGAAGTTAAAGAACAGACAAAATTATCTAACTTGTTAGAAACCAGAGTGTCTATTGTCTTGGGGAGGAAATAACTGACTCAGTGGTAGAATACTTATCTAGCATGCACAGGGCCATGAGTTTGATCTTCGGAATACTAAAGAAAAAAAATAGAAGATGAGGGGAAGGGGGAAGGGAGGGGAGGGGAGGGGAGACAGCAGAGGAGAAGGGAGAGGAGAAGAGAGGAGAGGAGAGAAGGTAGAGGAGAGATGAGGGGGAGGGGAGAGGAGAGATGAGAGGGGAGAGAAGAAAAGAGAGGAGAGGGAAGAGGAGAGAGGAGAGGGGAGGGGAGAAGGGAAGGGAGAGGAGGGAAGGGGAGAGGAAAAGGGAGGAGAGGAGAGAGGGAGGGGAGGGGAGAGAAGAGGAAAGGAGGAGAAAACCTAGCCAAGTATAGTGACTCATGCCTATAGTCCATTGAGCTCAAGAGACTAGCCTAGCAACATAGTGAGACAGCATCTCAAAAATAAATAAATAAATAAGCTGGCAAACACAATGGAATGTTCTAGGATGGTAACAATGTTCTATATTTGGATCTGTATGGATATTTCAAGAGTGAATTTTTTTTTTCAGTCATGGGGCTTGAACTCTGAGCCTGGGAGCTGTCTCTCAGCTCTTCAGCAAAAGGCTATCACTCTTCCATTTAAGCCACAGCACCACTTCTGGTTTTTTAGTGGTTTATTGGAGATTAGAGTTTCATGGACTTTCCTGCCCAGGCTGGCTTTGAACTGCAGTTTTAGCCTCCTGAATAGCTAGGATTATAGGTGTGAGGCACTGGCACCCGGTTTCAAGAATGAATTTTGTGAGACTCCTTCAAGCTATGTACTTATGATTTGTGCACTTTAGGTACCTTATATGTCAATGACATTTATTAAACAATAATGGGGAAATGAAAGATCTAAGATATCTACTCATGCACAAATCATTATTGAGCAGCTACTACTGCAAGTTACTTCCAACTTAGTTATTTGATTATTATTGCACCGTGTGGTAAACCTTAGAGAAACGGTCCTTAGTTCTCTTGATAGAGTGGCACTTGTTGTTTAGGGAGCAGAAGACTAATACTAAGCCATTCCTCCCATCTGTGACCCAAGAACCAAGCAATGATGCTGGACTTAAGAAAAAACACCTTTTCTAAGTCTTCTTAAATTCTATTCAAGCTTTTAAAACATACTTTCAATGTAGCACTTCTATACAATGTATCTTTATCAGGAAATGTAATTGATAAGATAGGTGGCATATGATTCCAATGTGATCTCAATGCAAAAAAAAATCTACTTGAGAGTAGTCTAGCTTACACAAAAAATTTCATTTCACTATTTCAGTTGACTTAAATTCAAATCTTTATGCCTATTAACAGACCAGTTATCCCATCTGGCATTTAAATCTCATCTTCTGGAAAGCAACCTGTCAGGGTAGTGGGTATCTGGTAGTTTAAACTAAGGGATATACAAAGCTGTTTATTACAATCATACCCATTGAAGTCAGACTGCATTAGATCAAATTATCTTAAATATAGCATGCTAAGAATTATGTTCTACATTTTTATGTGAATATCTTCAGAGATCCGTAAGTTATATCCTCTACTGACCAGAGTATTTGCTCCTAAACAAGAAAAGTAAGAAAATAGAGCCTACATTCAGATGGGTAGGAGGGAAACATACAAATGACTTTGGAAAATAAGAGACCCAGAGTTTAAAGCAAACCATGAACTGCAGCTTCCTAATTCTGAGATGATCATGAGGAGCATCTGTTTACCCGTTAAATACACTTGCATTTACATGAGGGAGTGCATTTAATGGACACAGCATTAAGATCACTGAAGGGTGACATGTTTTGTTTACAGTAATATGACTGCACAGCCTTTCCAGCCATCACTACTCAGGAGCCCTGCAAGACCCCTCCCTTTATACCAAATCCTCAGTCTTGAAGCCTGAGCTTGGTAAGTAAAACAAGCTTCTCTAGATAGGCCTTGTTGTGATTTCCATATTGGCAGAGCAAGTAGAAGTTTCTTTGTAGACATTTAACATGGAGAAGCCATGGAGTCTAAAACCATGAAAACTAATAGTTGAATGACTTAGAGTTTTTATGGTTATTCAGGCATCCCATAAAAGAAATAAACCTAGAAGAGAATTTTCCTAAAGACCTTGGCTATAAATTGTCCTTATTTAAACCACAATTACATTATGCATGGAAAATTAGCTGTTATAATCAAACTATATGGGTAGAAAAAATGGATTGATTTGTTTTTGAGAACAGAAATGAACAGATTTTACAAAGTAAACTAGTTTATTTTGGAAAAATAAAAATTGTTATCCCTGATTCAAATGGAAATGGAATAAAAAGAGTTTGGCCATCATTTTATACAATTAATATAAGCTAATAAAAAAATCAAGTGGCAAGTTGACACAGTTATTCCTTCCCTTAATTGAGCATCCTGAACCCCTTTCTCCTTGAAACTCATTTTAGGCTCTATGGATTGCATGTTTTTTCTGATGGTCTTAAAAAAAAATTGGCCTCACTAATCTGCACTGGAAGATATTTGTCCCATTCTATTTTTCTGCTCTGATTACCTTTTGCTAGGTGGGTTGTTTTTAGTGAGTTGTTGGTTCTGTTCTCCTATGTTTCCAGTACCAAGTATTTCAACATATTATTTCCTTGGCTTCACAAAATTCATTTCAAAGAAGTATTATTATTCCTAAATGAGAATTGAGAAGGAAATGAGATGAAGAATCAGAGAGATGCCAGGCATCCAATGGCTCATGTCTATAGTTCTAGCTACCCAGGAGGCTGAGACCTAGGGGATCACAATTGGAAGTCAATGTGGGCAGAAAAGTCTGTAAACAATACTAGTAAAATGCTGAACTTGAGGCATGGCTCAAGTGGTAGAGGCATGGTGCAAGTGACAGAGGAGCAGCCCTGAGCAAGTGAATCAAGGGAGAGGTCCTGAGTTCAAGCCCCACAGCCCTGGCGCGCATGTGCGCGCACACACACACACACACACACACACACACACACACACACACACACACACACACACACACACACACACACACACACACACACGGCAGTTAGTGGGTTTTCCAATAGATCTTTAGGACCAGAAGACAGGTAACATGTCTCTCACGGTACATTCTTCATCATTCATTATTTTCTCTGGGACATATACAAAGAGAAGTAAGTTTCTTGTTTTTCTTTGTCTTTGAAGTAGGTTTCTCAGAGATGAAAGTGGCTAATACTGCTTTAATTTAAAATACCAAAAAACAAAAGAAGAGGTTTTGTCCACCAAGCAATGTGCAGAAAGGTGGAAATCCACAATCTTGAGTTATAGAAGTGGAAAGTAATTCTCATTGTGCAGCCTTCTTAGTATTTTTACTTCAATTAAAATAGGTAGGGGTAGACTAATGATATATGTAAATAACGTGTAATGTTCAAATCAGGGTAGTTAACATTTCCATTTCTTTATACATTTTCCTTAATTTTTGATTAGCACATATAAGTTGTCCATAGGTTCTGACCTTTTCTGCTTGTCCTAGACAGACACTAATTATTGCAGATAAAAGAAACCATGGAACCTGTGTTTCTTTGGGCCTGGCTTACTTCGCTTAATATAATTTTTTCAAGGTCTTTGGCCATATAAGATGATGCTAAGCGAAATGAACCCCAAGATAGGGACGCAAAAGGTTTTATCTTTCTTGTTGTTTTTAATGTACTTATAATGTGCTATATAATTTTTTTGTTTCTTTTGTATGTTCTTCCCCCATGGTATAACCCTAGTTTTCACTGTATTCGATTCCAGTTCCCTGCATCTTGTATATACATTTTTTTTCTAATTTGGGGAGGGAAAGGGAAATAACAAAATTCTGAAATAAGGATATAGGATGACCCATTGTAACAATGAGATGTACAAGACACTATGTTGAAAACTAACTTTACAACTTTGGGGGAGGAGGGAGGAATTAGGGAGGTGGGGAAGGAAGGGATAGTAGGGGAAAAACAAAGAAGGGGGTAACAATGTTCAATAGGAAATGGACTCATTACCTTGCTCATGTAACTGTAACCCCTCTGTACAGTATCTTTACAATAAAAATATATTAAAAAAGATAAAAGTGAACCAATGCAACAGTGATACTTACAAGACATCATGTTGGAAATGAACTTTATAACTTGGCGGGGGGAAGGAGTCCAGGGGGAGGGAAAGTGGGAAAAAACAAGGGAGAAGGTAACAATGTTCAAAAAAAAATGTACTCATTACCTTACTTATGTAACTGTAATTCCTCTGATGCCACCCTTCCAATAAAATTAAATTTAAAAAATAAAAAAGTTGTCCATATTTATGAGGCACAATGTGATTATGATACATGAATACAGTAAGTACTTATGAAATTAAGGTGAACAATGGTTTCCTCTCCTTAACATTAGTTTCTGTTTGGAGCTCTGGAGCTCCTCTCTTCTAGGTTTCATAAAACATATAATGGGTTATTATAAGCTATCTTCACCCGGTCTTGAAATTGTTATGTCCCTAGGCCTAAATGTAACCATTCACTCTGCAACACTTCCTATTGCAGATCACAAGTCAGGCCTATCTTGCTGACTACAAGTGAGAATGGAGGAGGGAAGGAAAACTGGGGTTTCCCTGATGTGCATATATTGGGTGATAACATTTATGAAGTACTTCCCATCTCCAAAGCACTGCTTCCTGTGGGATTAACTCATGGAATCCTTACAATTCATTTTTTGAAGTAGGACTGTTAGTTGTCCCCACTATTCAGAGAAGTACACTTAGGTAGAAAAGGGTTAAATAATTTGACCGGGGTTCCTCTCAGTAAATAACTTCATGGAAGTGAGGCTTCAGATTTGGCCCAGGGATAGCCTCAGAAGCACCCTCAGGTATCTCTGTCACCATTCTCAGACCCACAAGCTTCTACAGAGCACTCTTGAATGTTGGCTTAGACTTGGTACAAGGATCCCAAGGCAGAAAAGCCAATGAGGATACTGGAGGCTGAGGGGAGCTGAAGGCGTTTGGAGAGCGCATGCCCCAGGCAGGATCTCAGAATCTCCTAAGATTAGAAAGGAAAGGAATGAATAATCAAAGTCCTTCTGTACTGATAATTTAAAAAAGGAAAAAAGCAGCTAAAAGAAAATCCGGGAGTAGCCAGCAACATCCTTAACTTCTCCAAGCCTTTGCAAAGAGATCAAGGGGTATGGATGCATCAAAGGCACCTACCAGTCTGGAAATCTGATGCTTCCTTGAGGCGGGAGTGGAGGATGGGTGGGACTCTCAAACCCTCGGATTTGCTTTTCTAGAAACCCGGCCTACTATGGCTGAGGCTTGGCGTGTCCACTGACCCTAGGCTCCCTGCGGGCTTTGCCCTGCACCTCTGCAGCTTGGAACCTCGCCGTGCAACTGACGCATCAGCAAGGCTAACCAAAGTCCGAAGTTTTGGGTATGAGTCCAGGGTGTGTCCCGCAAACCCTTGCTGCCTGCTGCGCGGACTTCTCTTTTATCTAAGCAGGTGCAATCTTCGTTAGCTCCTGTTTCTTCAAGGAAAATGCGGGAGGGAAATGGACAAGGATCTAAGAGTGCCTGAAGATCAAAACTGAATTTTCCTTTCCATGTCTTTTCTCTAAAACAAAACAGACAAGTTACTTCTGGCCACTGGAGTCCAGGACAGAGCTGGGCAGACCCGAGGGATTTTTCACCAGCACCTCAGCCCAGAAAGGTGAGCAAGAGGCATCACCCTGGACACATCCTGGTTTCGTCTCCCTTCAGAGACTGGAGGCAACCGCGGGCCAGGTCTGGCTGGCCTGAGAGGAGCGGAGGCCCTTGGCAGGGCTCTGCCCGCGCCGGCCCCATGGCTGCTGGGGGGGGGGGGGGTCCTGCGCTCCCCTCGCCGCCGCCCTGAATGACAGGGCTGCAGCGGACAGCACTGCGGACTTGGAGGATCCTCGGAGGGCCCTTCACAGGACATCTCGCAATGTAAGGGGACGAGTCCCTGAGGGTCTGGGCCTCTCTGTTCCTTCCCCACCAGCTGTCCTGTCCTCTCGCGCCCCGGAAAGGTCAGGTTTGCACGGCTAGCGGGGGACGCATGTCAAGAGGGCAGTTACACCAAAGAGTAGCTCCGCTCAAGGACCCCCAAGTCATGATCGCCACTGCTCAATTTGAAAAGTGCAGAAATTTCCGATGCATAAGGTTCATGCTGAGCACTCAGTATCTACTAAGGCACGGGCAAGTAAGACTTGGATGAGACAACCATGCTTGATAAGAAATGCACTCATTACCTTCCTCATGTAATTGCAACCCCTCTGTACCGTACTTTCACAATTAAAAAAAAAAAAAAAGACTTGGATGAAGCCGGCCGGGAGCGAATCTATTGGAGACTTGGAAAGGCCTGGGAAGCGGGGCAGACGCAGAAGGCGCCCATTCCATCATGTCATTAAAACTAAGGTTTCCGCGGAGCGGAGTGTCTAAACGCCTACTTGCACTCAACACAGCCTCTGTGCCCAGGCTCCTGATCAGGCACTGTGCGCCATCTGGAACCCTCCCCGCACCCCCCAACCCGTTTAACAACTGCTCTAGTGGGCGTTCCCAAAGCCAGGGCTTCAAGGGTGCGTGTCTGAGCGTCTCCCAGGATGCTCCCCTGGCAGGGTAAGCCCCTTTCCCTCAGTTCAGCCCCCTGCCACACTGGCCTCCTATGATCACTGTGTTTTAACGGCATCGTCACTCCGCTCGATTTTAGGACCGCTTGTTGGGCTGCTGGCTAGTTACTCTGGCAGCTCAAAGCCCCTGTGGCCGCACCCGGTAGCTTCTTCGTGTCATTGCTAAGAGAGGCCCCAGTCCTTCCCAAGGCCTTCCCACTCAACAACCTGGCTCGGTTAGGGAAGTAGGCTGTGCGAGTGACTCGCAGAGTTGAGCCTGTTGTAGCCCATCTCCAGCCCCCGGGGCTTTCTAGCACCTGCCTAGTGCTTAGGAATGGTAACTGCAATGGCGATGGAGCCCAAACAAATCTTAAAAGGTTTTATTGTATTCTGGAAGACTTACCACAATACAGTAATGCAGATTCTGCTTTTATATCCATTTTACATATAAGCAAACCGATACAAAGAGGTAGAAATATCAAATACTTGAGTCTGACACAGTCGCTTCCTAGGTTTAACTTTGAAGGGTGTGTATGTGATGTGTTGGTAAGGGAGACAGAATGCAGCCTACAGGGCTCAGCTGGATTCTCTGATCTTTCCCATCCCCCAAATCACCCACCAAACAATATCTGGTCAGGCGATTTCCAGGGCTCCATGTTTAGTGCAGCACTATTCACAATAGCCAAGTCACAAAACCATCCTATGTGCCCATCAACTAATGAAAGGACTTTTAAAACGTCATATGTGCTCACAGTGGAGCACTAGCCATAAACAAAAATGAAATTACGTCATCAGCAGGAAAATGGATGGAACTGGAGTACATTATATGAAGTAAAACAGTCTCGATTCAGAAAGACCAATACTACATGTTTTCTCTCACATGTGGAATCTAGATTTTTTTTTAAAGACATGAAAGGAGAAGAGGGACTATTTGGGAAGAGAAAAATGAGGGGTGGTGGGGATGGAAGGATGAATATGATCAAAGTTATTGAATATGTGTATGAAATGTTATAAAGAAATCCATTGCTTCCTACAATTGACGCACACTAATTTAAAAAAATGGAAGCTGAGTGTAGTGGCAGATGCCAGGAATTCTATCACTTAAAAGCCCTGAACAAGAGGATGGACTTTGTAGCCAGCCTGGGTTACATAGTGAGACCTGCCTCAACAAAACAAAATGTAAGATAGTTATTAAAGCCGGGCGCTGGTGGCTCACGCCTGTAATCCTAGCTACTCAGGAGGCTGAGATCTGAGGATCGCGGTTCAAAGCCAGCCCGGGCAGGAGAGACCGTGAGACTCCTATCTCCAATAAACCACCAGAAAACCGGAAGTGGCGCTGTAGCTCAAGTGGTAGAGCGCTCGCCTTGAGCTGAAGAGCTGAAGGACAGCGCCTAGGCCCAGAGTTCAAGCCCCACGACCGACAAAAAAAAAAAAAAAAAAAAAAAAGATAGTTATTAAAAATAAGAAGAATTTAAAGAAAAAAAAGATTTCCCTGGTGTATCTTGAAGGAGGAAAAGACAGGACCAGGCTAAGGATCCTGAGCCTGAGAACAGGCATATTTCATCTGCACTGGATTCTAATCTTGGCTCTGATATTTTAGCTGTATGACCTTGGGCAATTTCCTTAACCACTCTGAACTTTTATTTTCATAGCTATAAAATAGAAATAATAATGTACAAGGCTCAGGAAATTCTAAAGATCATTGTAAAGATTAAATATTTATTCTAGTTTTTCCTCTCAATGTTCTCGCTGCCTAGTAGTGTTGCATCTATAATAAACACTTTTTGCCTAAGACACCTCTCAATATTCCCTACCCACAGTCTGACTCCAGGAAGGAAACGTATGAGCAATGGTTCTTCTCCCTGACATTGTCTCTTCTCCTCAGCCTTGGAGACTTTGGGTGCAACAGGTAAGGGATGAAGAGGGTAATATTTACAGAGAGCAAATAAGCAGACTCCCCTCTCTTTCATCTTGATGGGAAGAACTAACACAGCTCATTCTAATGCTGGGCCTTAATATGTGAAACTCACATACACATGCACGCATGTGCACACGCGCGTGTGCACACACACACACACATTAACTGTATCTTCCCAACAATGCAATGGGGTAAGAACATTACTATCTCTGTTTTAGAGAAGAAGAAACAAAGCCACAGAAAGGATTGAGAAACTGACTGAGGTCACAACACAAATGAGCAACCAAGCCCCTTTGTGAGACTAAAACTGGTATCCATTGAGTGTGGTGAGAGGGGAATGTACATCCTTACAAGAGAGAGAGCCCAGAGTCTGCAGGATGGCTCCAGGGCTTTCTAAGGCCTGAGGCCTGCCAGCAACAGGACTTTGTATCCCTGAGCCTACCCACCTCACCTCTGCCTTCTATGGGGCCTGGGAAGTCCCATCTTTGGTCTTCATCCCAGCCTTATCCTTGGATCTAGTGGATCTAGATCTTGAGTATGGCACTTCATGCATACCTCAGAATCAAGCACTTTACTTGACCCTGAGTCTAAGTTTTTTTTTTCTTTTTTTTTCAGGCAGAAAAGAGTTTATGGGGCGGGGGGGGGGGGGGGAGCAAACTGCTGCCCGCAGGAGATGGAGGTCTGGACACACATGTGGTTTTCTAATGTTAATTTGCTTCTGCCTTGTTCCTCTCACCTCTAAGTTGCCTTCATCATCAATCTGTCATGAACATTTTCTGTCACATCCTTAAGGACCTCTGTCAAGGTCCCTCCAATCCCTTTTGGAGGGATCAAGAAGTCTCTGCTTTGTGTTCTTTTGTCTTCTCTGAAGACCTTGTGGGAACAAAGGGACCTTGACCACTTAGGACAATTCCACTTGTGTTTAGTTTTGTTGCTTCGTGAATCTCAAGGTTACAGAGAGTTCTGGGCTTCAGTTGATGCGAACAGAACCTGGCCTAGATGGGACGTGGTAGTCCTAGCCCTTGGACAACAAACTCCCTTTCCAGGACCCATCCTTATCAGAGGCTCTAAATAACTGGAAGCTCCATCACTACTGGGGAACACATCACCATCTTTCTCTTTCTAAGGATGGCAATTATGGCAGGTATTTTGTGACCAGGGACTTAACTCCCCTAAATGGAACTTCCATGACTTCTGAATAGAGAACTTCCATGACCCCAGGTAGCTCTCACAGCAGCATTCTTGGGCTCTTCTGGAGTATCTGGCTTCTCTTGTGTCCCTATCACTTATTCATTTGTTCATCTAACAAACATTATTGATAGGAACTCTAAACCCTTAGCTAAAACCCAATGCTTATCCTTTCTCTTGTCACCAGTGTTCAATCACTGTGAAGCTGAAAGAGAAAGGAGAAGAAAGAAATCAAGGAAAGCTACAGGAGAGGTGTCCTCACTGGTGACTAGGAGATGAGATCGCAAAGAAGCTGAGGGGTATTGCTGAAGGGCAAACTGGGCCCTGCCTTCCATGTTTCTAGTGTAGTCTGGTAGTCAGGCAGCAAGCTGGCTTAAGAGCCTGTGTGAGCTCTTCTCAGTCTTATGATTCTGAACTTCATCCTTCGCATACCTCTTGAAGACTGTTTAGCCATGCAAGGTTCTGTCTGCAGAAATATTCAGGGGTGGCAGAACCTGGAGCCAGACATTGCCAGGTTCTCACCATTCCTGGCCCATGAGGAGAGTTTGCTTTCTCAAAGTATTTCTCTCTCTCTCCCCATTGATGACTTGGGACAGTCAGAGGGGTTGAGAAGCCCAAGGTGTGAGAACAGATTATAAGTAAAGGCCTGCCTTTGCATATGCAGAGACCAGCCTTTAACCCTTTCCTTTTCTCACCTCCTGGCTCTTTTTTTTTCTGTTTACCTCCCCCACCTCACGTGTGTGTGTGTGTGTGTGTGTGTGTGTGTGTGTGTGTGTGTCTGTATTGGGGCTTGAACTCAGGACCAACATGCTGCCCTTAGTATTTTTGCTTAAGGCTAGCATTCTAATAGTTGAACTACAGCTTTATTTCCAGCATTTTGGTGGTTAATTGGAGAAGAGTCCCATGAACTTTGCTTCCCCAGGGTTGTCTTGGAACCTCAATCATCAGATCCCAGCCTCCTGAGTAGTGAGGATTACAAGCATGAGCCACCAGCTCTTCCTAGCCCTATGGGAACACACAGGTAACACACATCTTTGTATTCCCTCCAAATGAGGAATTTCTAAACTGGAGCTCCCCCAACCCCATCCCCCTGCAACTACCACCACCACCCGGCCAGGGATAGAAGAAGGGAGACCAGGTCATCCGTGAAGCCCCATGTCTTGCAGAGCTGCCCTACTCCTGTCACAGCAGTGCTGTTCAGTGCTGGGGGCTCAGCATGGCAACAGAAACCTTAGAAGCAAGGAGCCAGCCCTAGGTGCAGAACACAGGAGCAGGCACCTCCAGGCTGGGGGTGGAGGGACCAACCTGAAAAGGGAAGATTATATGATTTGATTTCAAGGCAACCACATAGCTAGCCCTCCATGGAGCAGAGCCATCCAAAGGGAAGAAACTCCTGCCAGAGACCTGAAAATGACATCCTGAAGTGGGGCTAGGCCACCATGCCTCATGGACTGTGCATTCCCAACTGCAATTACCTGAATCTCCACCATCTGCCAAACCAAGAGAGAAGGAATTCCTGGTAGCTCTTCAAGTCTGGTTACTCTCGATGCATATCCACCCCCCCCAGGAGTGTATGCCCCACCCCTCAACTATAAACAGCAACTGAAAGCGGGAACTTTGGGTCTGGGCAGCACAATATTAAACTTTAGTTCTGTTCCTAGGGAAAAAAAATAGTGCTCATCTGACAGCCAGTTACTGCTCCATGAAATAGAGATGATGCCAGAAACTACCTCCTGAATGTAGTTTGAATTATGCTAATAGCTGTGCCTTTGATAGTACCTGACAAACTGAACATGCTAAATTGTTAACTAACCACTTCCGGTCAAGTTTTTGTTGTTAGAGGTGGTGGGGTTTTTTGTTGTTTTTTGTTTTGTTTTGTTTTGTTTTGTTTTGTTTTGTAGGTTGTGGGGCCTGAACTCTGGGCCTGGGCACTGTCCCTCAGCTCTTCAGCTGAAGGCTAGCTTTCTATCACTTGAGCCACAGCACCCACTGTGGCTTTTTCTGCTTACATGGTACTGAGAAATCGAACCCAGGGCCTCATGCATGCGAGGCAAGCGCTCTACCACTGAGCCACCTTCCCAGCCCCTTGTTGTTGTTTTGTTTTGTTTTGTCTGTTAATGTGGCACTAGACCAAGGAGGCCATAGTGAAGGTCTATTTTAATCTCTTGAGCCTCTGCACAAAACCTGCTGCCCAGGGGCTGTGACATTCCTGTTTGAAGACTCCTGGCATCAGGATCAGGCAGGAATGGGTAACATAGCCAGGCCAGGAGTGCTGGAGAGATAAGATATCTGAAAAACAAGTCTTACCCTTCTCTTACTTCCACTCTAGAGTGGAACTGGAGCTACCCATCCCCCTACTCACCCCCCAACTCCAAAAATTACCTTGCTAGACCGAGAGAACCTGCAGAAATTTGCCCTCAGTCTTCCTACAGGACCAGTGCCGCCCCGACTCTGCTTCTACGGAAGGGCTCATTAAATCCCCCGACCTGCCCAAGGCGTCCTAGGACTGAGTCTGGCTTGGAGGAATTAAGGATCTAAGATGTCCCTGACTGGAGTCCCTGAGCCGGTGAACCTCGGGGATACCGTATCTCCCTTGCAAGCGTAGCTCCATCCGAGGCTGGCTTCTAGGAGGCGACTAATTACTGGTGAGGGAAAAGCCGAAGGCCCAGGACTGGTGTCTCAGATGACAGGGCTCCCTCCGAAGCTGCTGGACGGGAGGGCGATTCTTAACAACTTCTGCTAAGGACGTGGGTCTGTGTTTACCGACCGGCTCGCCCCGCTGGCCCTTTCTTTGGTAAACACACTTTAAACAAACAGCCCATCCGCTCTGTTATTGCCAAAGCTGCTCAGAGCTTTAATAAAAGCCAAGGGAAGATCAGAACCCGCGTCCAAGGCTGCTGCTTAATCCAATGAAGGCAATTTCCGAGGATAATTGCGAACATGTTTTAATGCATATGCATGAAAAAGGATTTTTTTCCGAGAGACCGACTTTACATGCTTATGTAATTGATTGAGGCGCTGACCCGCTATTCAAAATGTTATTTGAGAACCATCAGAATGCGTAAACTTGCAAATTGCCCAGCTTGTATCTGAATTAATACCTCATTCATCATCATTATGGGTTGATAAGTTAATTTAACCATTTCATTCTGCCTTAATGAGCTATAGTTAAATTAATGCCACATAATATATGAAAGTAACATTTAAATAGAAGCACTGGGCTGAGACAAGCCGAGGCTGCTGCTATTTGGGCTGAAATAAGGTGACATAAATCTTTTCTTCATTACAGGGCCCAGTCTGCTCTACCAGCAGTTATGAAGTATTTATTCATTCACTTTCTTTTGCGAACTTGCTTTGCCAAATAACATAGGTAAATTATGTGGGCTTGTAAATAATGCCTGAGGATGTATTTATTAAAATAAGATTGGGATGGGGGAAGATGGATTGGTAAAAAGGCATTTTTACAGTGTGCTTTCCCAGAATCCTGAGAAAACCAATGTCCCGCTGCCAGAATCTCCCAACTTAGCTTTGAGGGTTTAGCAGGGTTTGGAGACCACTAGAATCACTCCTAAAAGTATCTCGTAGCTTG